>NW_024881728.1:0-600000 GCF_019059575.1 Amphibalanus amphitrite | reverse complement strand
ACAAACAACTGGAAACTGTGGTATGACGCTTTTCACAACTGGAAACTGTTGGTAGTTGGTACTTTCGCGCATAGGCGGCGGAACGGGGAGGGCACCGGGGCACCGTGCCCTCCTTTGATTTTGGCATTTTAACAATGGGCTCTATGGGCGTTACATGGAAAGAATGGGACCAAAAGTCGGCAGTGCCCCCCCCCCCTTCCCCAGTTGAGCTGGGCGCAGGTACTAAATAGCATCAAAGGAAATCCTATATTCATCTCGCCGCATTTAAGCGCACCAATCGAAAGACGACAGCGTGACCGCGCTGACAGGCAATCAACCTGGCCACATAAAACTAGCTAGTGCAAGGAAGATGTCTATAAAAACAACTGGACCATGCAAAGCGTTCAGTAAATAAAATACGAGTAAAGATGACGCGTTTGAGGGCAGACTGGCCAAACAGTGACGTTACACGCGGATCTCAACACTGCACAACACATTCATCAAAAAAGATCTCGTGGATCCCTATATACGTCATAACTAGCCCTAGTACGGGGGTATATAGCCATGGACGTAAATGGCCGGCTTAAGGCACAGGATCCCAATTGTCATCCCCATTACGTGGTCCCCAGAAGTCGCCAGGCCGAGAGCTAATGGCAGTTAAGCACATCTTACACGTGCCGACAAACGTGACACAATGAATCCAATAATGAGTCCGCTAATAAGCCTGCCTAATTCTGCATGTAGGCTGCTATTTACCACCACGGCGGAAGGCTAAAACGCATCCATACAGCTCAACATAGGTGTCAATTTCCGCCGGGTTGGGGGTGCTCAATCTCTTTAGATTCCCCGCCGGCTCGGCTGGCTTGGCTTTGGAGCCCCAACAGACGGTGCAGGTCAAGGTCACCGCTAAGGCAGCGGCGGATTTGCTGCGCCCGGGCAGTGGGCACCCTCAATTCGGTGAAAATCGACACCCATGCAGCTCAACATGACAAAACGCTGCATACAAGCGCACGTCCTCGCATTTAATTAACGCATTTAACTGCGTCACTAACCTCGTACACTGTACAACACTGGTGAGATGACTGTCCGAAGGAAACTGCCGACTTTGGCTGGCAACATTCAGGGTTGGTGACTTATGTACTGAGTTCGGCTGGCTGACGGCGATGTGACTTCAGGACCGGTTGATGAACGGGCCATCCTAGCCCCATACTACAGGAGCCCAGCTGGTCTTGGCGAGCGGCGGCGACTGGACGAGGCTGGACCCCTACTACACAGTGTTCCATTTTTGGAAATTTTGGGTGGAAAATCACACCTAATGGGTAAAATATTTTCATCCCCAAAACCAGGTAAATTGGAATTCTTTCATCTTTGAAAAATGCTCAACTCATGCTCAACAATTAACAGTCAGATTACCAGATATACCTAGCAGCGCCATATAGACAGAACTTATAGGTTTGCTACATAATACATAATTTCCATGAAAAAAAGCGAAATCAAGGCACAAACCCAACAACTCACCCTGACTGACAACGAAAGAAAATAACCTTGCACACTTCCAGCTGTTAATAACAAAGATGCGTTGAATGACCTTGATCACCTCAACTGTTTGTAAAAACCAGGCTTGTGTTCTGAATAAATGCTTTTGGATATTCATAACAACTATGATTAGTGGTTTGCTGCCAACGCAAAACGGATGAGCCGCTGCTTGCGCAAATTAAACACTACCTCTGCAATTCGCTTTTGACTAAGTTGCGCAGGATACGCCTACAAAATTTTCATCTTTGGACCCGCAGTCAGCTGGGCACACCCTGGCACACCCTAGGGATGAATTTAAAACTTGGTGGGCTCTAACTTCTTTCATATACAAAATAGGGGTATGGGACAGGTACCAACTTATTCTACATTCATTTCTGATCCTGTTGTATCAATTTCACCACAAATTATGTCCGTCAATGGCTTCTAGAGGACTTTAAAGCTCGATGCGTCGGGCCTGGCAGAGGTCCAAGATGAGAAAAGCCACCCTGCGCACACCCTAGGGATGAATTTAAAACTCCGCGGGCTCTGGCTGGTTTCATAGGTAAAATAATGATTTGAGACCGATGCCAATTTATTCTGCGCATATTTCTGATCCTATCGCATTAATTTCGCCACAAATTATGTCCGTCAATGGCTTCTAGAGGACTTTAAAGCTCGAGGCGTCGCGCCTGGTAGAGGTCCAAGATGAGAAAAGCCACCCTGGGCACACCCTAGGGATGAATTTAAAACTCCGCGGGCTCTGGCTGGTTTCATAGGCAAAAAAATGTTTTGAGACCGATACTAATTTATTCTGCGTTCTTTTCTGATCATATTATATCAATTTCACCACAAATTATTTACGTTATTAGTTTTTAGATGTCTTTAAAACTCGAGGCGTCGGGTCGGGCAGGGGTTCAAGATGACTGACACGCCACCCTGGCACACCCTATAAGGGATGAATATGAAACTCTGTGGACTCTGGCAGGTTTCATACGCGAAATGAGGTTATAAGACCGGTAATGATGTATTTTACGTTAATTTCTCATGCCTTTGCAATAATCTTACCGCCAATCATTCATTTCAATTAGTTTCTGAAGGTTTTTAAACACGAAGCGTTCGGCCGAGGGAAAGCCAAGATGAATGAAAGGATACCTTGGCACACCTCTAGGGATAAATTTAAGATACGGTATTCCCAGATCTGCCCAATACATGTTCTGAAGCTGGTAGATGGGATTAAGAAGGCCCTAGCTTTTTAATAAATTATCCCTCGCCCGTATAGGGGGGGGGGGGGTCGAACGAACCACCCCCTCGTTTTTTTTCGAGAATAACTCGCGTAAAAAGCGGCCGATCGCGACGAAACTTTCAGGACCCTCGAGTCAATTAATTTGACACCTACTCTGAAAATCTCATATTCCTGACCTAAATGACCTTTGGCCTGTGACCTATTTCTTGAGGCCATGTTTGGCCGGAATCGTGATTCGGCGAGCCGCTAATGCGTTCCGTTCACTCCCGTTCCGTTTCGGGTGTTCTGGTCAGTTGTGCTCTCGCTTTCCCTTCCGCTTGGGGTGTCCTGATCAGCGATGCCCTCCGTTCCGTTGCAGTTGCTCTGATCAGTGATCACTGATGCCCTCCGTTCTGTTGCGGGTGCTCTGATCACTGATCACTGATCATTGACGCTCTCACTCAGCACTTATCACGTGACATGATACGAAGCTACCGCTCCGTTTCGGTGGCCGGCCATGAGGTCGGTGGCATCCTTTTATCATTGTTTTTTTTTTTTTTTGCATCCCGTTCCGTTCCGATATGGATGCCCTGGTTACTGGTTAGTCGCACGCTTTTTATTGCGATATTGCGTATTATGCTGCGCAGTGCACTTCGTTCCGTTTGGGGTGCCCTAATCAGTGACCCTTTGTCTAGTCTCATGTAGTGCACCGTTCCTTTCGAAGAGTTGCGCTGACACCGTTTCCATTTTCACTATGCGTAATGAGTACCGACTATCGCTGGCCGTTCCGGCGTTCGGGCCGGGAGATTTCCGGCGTATGTCATGCTGCATAGTGCGACTGCAATTGCATACTCAATACTGCGTCCCGTTCCGTGTGCCCAGAGCAAAGGCACCATTTCCAGTATCATCCGGCCATTGTCATATCTGTTGAAAATGGAAAGCTCAAAGCTATACTGCGTACACTGTACGAATATTACCAGATCAGATGCGAACGAAAACTACATACTTATATTGCCGCATATTATCTCAAATATACAGTAATCTTGGTAGCGGTGCTGCCATATTGTAGGCGCAAAACGTCCCAGAGGCCAGAACACATGAGTTATACGGTTTCTGGTTTCATAGCGATCAGTTAGTCAACAAACTGCCCATCAGGGTATCATGATTACCTAAGATTTTATGTCTGACAGTGTCACAGTGATGACCACGCCTCACGCATTACACACTTACATACAAATACACAGTCTGAGTCAACTGCACTAAATCAATAATACAGGACGACAGAATGATACCCTTTGCAACGGCAACGACAGGTTCCTTCCCACTTCCTTTGCTTAAAAAAGAAAGAAAACTTCTCCACATGGCACTAGTACCAAAGCCTGCATATAGAGAGAGCTCCCTCACCCGCCCCTCCCCCACCCTCCTTAAGATATGACAACAGATTTCAACAGAATCATTGCATCTTCTGCTTCTTAAAGACCTAGTTCGCTCGCATGATGGCGACTGGCGTCGCGAGGATGGAGGTCCGCGGATGATCTTTAGGAGAAATATACAGGCAGAAGGACCGTCCTGGATCCGTGCCAGTAAGCATGAGTAGGAACTTAGCAGATGCTGACGGTAATATCTGCTGTCTGCATCTGAAACGGAAAGGAAGGCATTGATTTAAGTCTAGGAGAAGGATGGCCACTGGACAGTCATTCAATTGTGGCAATGCATTTTGACTTGTGAGGAAAATGAAATCTCACTGGTTGAAGTAGGCATTCATTCTTAGCTGTATAAGAGACAAGGGTGATTCTTAACTTCATTAGTCTCAATCAAACACAAAGGTTGGGATAAAATGAGACGGATTTCGAAACACTTGGCGATCAGATGCTAAAGCTATAGTTTTGCCGTATATCATCCTTACCTATTTGCATCGTCTTTTTCGGTTAGTTTTGGTGGTCAGGAATGGTATGTTCTTTTATCATCAGCCAGCGTAGCGTTACGCCTTTATTGCGAAAGTGATGTAGGTTTTCACTGTTTTTTTTTCTCATCCTAGATTTTTTGGTCATCATCGTCACACCCAACCAAAATCCAATTTTAGAACACTGCTACTACAGGAGCCCAGCTGGTGCTGACGAGCGGCGGTTACTGGACGAACGGGTCAGCCTGGACCCCTATTGCAGGAGTCCGGCTGGTCTTGGCGAGCGGCGACGACTGGACGAGGCTGGACTCCTACTGCAGGAGTCGAGCTGGTCCTGTCGAGGAAATAGTTCACCTTTAACATGGGATTTTAAACTGAGATAGCAGTCTGATAGAGCAGATTTGTGTATGCCTTATATTTGAACCGTTTGAGATATTCACCTTTTATCAGTGAATATTGGTGCTTAAATGAATGTTCTAGTGCTCATTTACAGCAAGCAGAAACCTCTTCAACACACACAGTGGCCAATCAGCGATGAGAGCACTTACAGGAGCAGAATCCCTTGCAGCTGATAGGTTGTTCAGCTGTAAGTGTTCATAACTCTAATCATTAAAATAATGAAATCCCTTTAGAAGAAGTGTGTAATTCCAAGTTAGAATACATTTAAATTTTATTCATCACATTTTTAACACACCTTTTTAAATTTTATTTATCAAGTTACTCACAGAAGGTGAACAATTTCTTTTAACACTTACCTTGCTTCAATGGTGACATGTAGCTCTTGCAGCAGAGAAGGCACAGCATTTGGCTGCAACTTCAAATATTTACTTGTTGCTATCAATTATTCAGTTTTGAAATGCATACAGGTAGGTACAATGAATCTTGGGTTCTCCTGTAAGAATGCCGACCGCAGAAGCAGAAGTTCATCCAAAGCTTGCGCCTGAAAAAGGGCCAGGTTTAATTATCATTATACCATAATCACATTTATGCCTAATTTGTAAGAAATAGGTTTAGGTTAGCAGAAATAGGTAAGGTTTTGACTAGACCCCCTGGGCCCTGGGTCACAACAGGAGATGACCCCCGTGATTGGTGGGACCACCAGGCACCAGCACTGGCACAGTCCGTTCTGACCACCGCACACCTATCAGCCACATTTAAAATGCACTACACTACATCCCCCACCACCTGACCACACCAGACCAAATCTGCACCGCGCTACACAAAATCCGCACTGCACCAAGCTAAATCCACGCCACACCAAAGCCTCACCAGCCGGACAAGCCAGCACAGACGAGATCTTGTCGAAATTGCCATGCTTTGCAGAGTGCATACTGGCCTACCTGAACCTGACCTTACCCAGCATATGAGCCTGACTGTCCTTAGCACTGGGAGCTCATTGAGACCAGGCCCCACAAGCCTAGTGGCCTCCTGAAACCTGATTTCCATATGGGGTGAGCTATTTAAGAATGGTGATCGGATATCGAACGTGAGACAAGACAGCAATGAGCAGTGGGCGGTTCATGCAACCATAATCATGTTTCCTTACCACAAGTATCAAAGCAAAATCAAAAATAGCTACCTATCGAATTCAAATTTCACTGGAACCTCACCTGCATGGATCTTAAGTGAAAGGATCTTGATACATCTGCACGAAAGATACATCTTGATCCACTCATCTCAATCTTGTTTTTCTGCATCCAGGGCATGCAACACTTCTGGTCAAGGCCGTATATAGGACATCGCTTCTGGTATTTTTGGCACCACACTCGACTGCTGAGCTCAAATGCAAATTTGGATTGCAATCACGGTCATAAAATACTGAATATTGAATCGCAATGTATGTTCAGTCGATGTACCCCTCGTTCGATGTCTCTCAGACGACGAAGATTGTACGTCGTCCGGCCAATCCCATTCTAGATCAACGGGGGCTCGGCTGCAATTATGGAATGTGATTGGCCGAATGGCGTAGAATCTTTGTCGTCCGGAAAACATCGAACAAGAGTAATGTCGCTACTGCGCCATTGTTGCATCGAATTCGCCCCATAGAAGCACGTGTTAACTCTCTCCCATAGGGCCCTGGGTTGACTCTCTCCATAGGGTCCTGGGTAAACTCTCCCCTTGTCTATTTTCTTTAAACGGGGATAGTTTGGACAGCAAAATATTTTCGACCTCAAAAAAATAAAACTTAATTTTTGATGTACCTCATTGATGCAAAACATCAGAAAAACATTAGAAATTAAGTCAAAGAAACCGATTATTTATAAATGGACAGCTGACGGCATGCCTCCCGTGTCCCCTGGCTTGAAGCTTCGGCTCCGTGTTACCTTAGTATTCTATGACCGTGGTCCAAGCTCAGTCTGGGTTTCGGTGGTTTGGCCCGTTGTGTGCCCTCAGTCCGTTCCTCCAATTCTGGCCCAAGGCAACGCAAGAGCGCTGCCGGCATCTAGTTTTAACTAGCAACCACATGAGCACGTAAGAATATCCCTGTGATGAGTGCTCAACAAATGGCAAAGAGGAATTAAACCTTCCACGAATTGATCATCCATCATCATTAGTGTCAAGCATCATATCTTATCAAAGCTAACAGCTCCGCTGCATCACGCTCTCGGACTATACTATCAGGAAGCCGCTCCAGCAGCTGAAGCCTCTCCATTCCCAGACTTCACGCGCCGGTCGTGCTTCTCTCGCGGAGCATCGCCTCTCCTTCAACCACATCCTCTCGGCCGCGAGCTCACGCGTTATCTGGCGGTCAGCGCGACCCGGTCGGGGTGGCCGACCGACCCCGCTGCTAAGTATCGAACCACAGAGAGCCTGTGGTGTCACCCCCCGAGCTGTCGTGTGGCAGAGGCCGGAGAGACCGGCCCACCGGACCAGCTGTGGTACACGCCATCTAACGGGACGAACCACTGCTGATACAGAGTCGTCCTGAGACTGAGCGGAGAGGAGCGCACAGTTTTATCATGTTCTGGGATGACCACGACACGAAGGACCGGTTTGCCGTTGTGCAAGGCCGTTTCGCGCACGAGGACCATCTTGCTCGCGCGGGGTGCGATCGCGCTCGATTCCTGCAGCGTGTGAGCTCCACGTGTCGCGATGTGTCGCTCTGATGCCGCTCGAGATGTCGGCGCGTGTCATAAAAGTCGCGCGCCTCTGTCGCTTGATTTGAGGAATGGTCTTGTGTGGCAGGTGGTGGCCGTGTTCGTTCTGTTCAAACTCAGGGTCGGGTTCGGAGACAAGGAGTTCGCGTAATTCGGGCTGGATGGGTGTGTTCGAGAGGGCGCTTTTTGATGCTGGCGACGGTTGGCGATGGGGAGCTTGTTTTTGGTAACCAACAAGACAACAAACTTTCGTGACCTACCTGCGTCCCTCCCCATAGTCCACACCTACCCGTATGGCTCGGTTCAATCCGACCCCTATATCCGCCAGCATCCCGTCCCGCGCCGCTGGAGACCTCATCTGCGTCACAATCGCCGAGACGGCCGCTTCACAAACGCGACTGCGCCACAACTGTCCCCGGGAGACAGCCGATAAACTGCCGTCAGTTTGGCGTGAAACGCGAGCCTCATTGGCCTGTCGGTCGCCGTACCGGTCGCCATTGAGGCTGTCCGCCGGCGCCGACTTTGGTTACCCATCTGGTGTCGGGAGCACCGACCTACCGACGCGACGAGCCGGTCGGCCGCGGTTCTGAGGCGCGGTACAATGTCACCTGATTGCCGGGCGGACAGTCAGCCCTGTGCGGGCCCACCGAGGAGCCTCTGAAGCGGGACGAGTAGGTAGTTTGAAAGGCTGCCTCCACGGCCTGCCTCGGTGTCTGTGGAGCTATGTCAGTCATGGGGTTCGGTGAGCTGAGGTTTTTTAGGGAGAGTTTGGGTCGGGTCCCGTTACGGTTTTCCTCAAAGGGGAAGGTTTGATTAGATAAGAATGGAAGCGTGCTGATATAGAACCATTTGTGGCCGATTTAACCCGGGCCTGGCAGGTGGCCGCTCGTCATTTTTTTGCGTTTGAAATTCAAAAAGTGTCTTGAACTTGACCAAGGTTTCAACTTTGCCAAGCATGCTTCTTATTTCATGGTTCGACATTTTTAGGTCGTCGAATGATTCATGCATATATAAAATCATTAAATGAGAATGATCATTTATGCGCGAACTATTTGTATTTCATGAAAGCTGCATTTATTGGTGTTTTTACTGGGTCGCTATTTTTTGCTGATCCATCGCCACATTGTGTGCATTTCGCACATCAACTTCATTGCCAAGGTGTGCCCGCGAATTCCAATATCCACTATATCAAACACACCGAAATTATGTTTATTACCCCAGCTCATAACCGACAGCAGCCTTTCAGCCAGAGGTCAGAGGTCAAATGTCACGTGGCGTGAACCCTGTCCCGGAGGCATGCGGCGGCGCCTCTCGTGTTTAATGAAGGTATCACGTTTTTGCCTCCCGAAAGGAGAGCTGTGTATAAAAAGGCTGTTACTGCCAAAAATTGGCTTCTGATGAGGCAACTATTAGTGTAAACGCCGGTCACGCAGGTCTCCTTCGCACCACCAATGAGTGAGCGGGTTCATTATTTCCAAACATCTCATTTGCCTTCTGCTGCCGCCCGCACAATATAGCGAAGCCATTTAGACATCCGCTATGGTGCATAGGGTCAACAGCGCGTGTCAAATATTTAAATGATGCGAGGGGAAAGACGTCTCAAAGGCAGGGGCCACTGGCAGCAGTCTCGCGGGCAAGACGTATGGCGGCGAAGCGGGCGTTCTGTGTAATCATATGAATTATTTTGCCCGGCAGGTGGCTTGTGGACACATCTTGGCGAAACAGACGAAAACAAATGATGGCGATGATGGCATGGAGGCTGCCGTAGAGATTTATTTGTCGAGCTACTGATAGATGGGTTAATTATGATTACTTGCCAGAAGCCGTCTCATAATTCCATAAGTTACGGCTATTTATCAGGTGTTGCGTATTCACATTCCAAAATGTGTCTGACCTGTTTCATAACCTCGCACTTTGACGTAAGGGTCTGAAACGAGGGCAAAGAGAAATATAATTCCCCCAATCCTTGAGAATCCTTTCCTTCATATATCCCCATTTAGGCCCTTTCAGCAGCCGAAGCTGTAAGCCCGCTGATATCGATGACTGTTCACCTAGCTGACCCTCCAGCTCGCCTTTCTGGAGCTATGTCCGACGGAGAGCGGTCCTCTCCCGTGCCCAGTCGACTCTCCGTCGACCGGCCACCATAGATCAAATGTCGGCGCGCGGTTACTGGGTCGGTCCTCTGGGGAGACCCCCTGCCCCGCCGCCCCCTTTTGCGCCATTGTGGCCGCAGATGGAGCCGTCGCGCCACGAACGTCCCAGTCGCGGCGCGATTGTCCGCCGCGCGCAGTGATTGTTTGGGATGTGGCGAGGCCGACTTTTTCTGCGGGTCCGTGGTGTCATTTATTCTGGGGCGCCGTGTGGGGCGCCGTCGCCTGGAGAGGAGGGAGGCTGGGTGCGTATTGAGGCTCCTTGCACACTCCGGACGGAGGGGCGTGCGGTGAGGCCGTCTGTGATTGCAAAAGCATGACTTTGACATTTGAACACTAGATACTGACGGTGAATTGATCTTACATGTTTGTGAGCTTGATAAATGGCACATATGCGGTTCGGTTTCCAGAACATTCAAAGACATCTTATGCTACATGATATAGGCGTACGCACTCACGGAGTTGGATGCTAGGAGAGGCCATTAGGAGAGGTACGATAAGATCTTACTGTACGGTTTCATGTGGAAGCAGGCAGAAACAACTTTATTTTGTTGGAAATACGTTTATGCAATACTATTCCTTTGCCCGCAGAAAAATCATTTCGTGAAGCCCTCTTTCCACCATGAAAACGCGAAACCTCGCATCCAGAACTATCTGCAAGTCAGAATAGGATTTATCTTAACTATGTCTGCCGAACTGAAGCGACTTTGACTAATCTTTGTATTTTGTAATATGATATAAAACTTCTATCAATAACATCCGATTTGATAAGACTGGCATAGGAGAAAAAAGGACTTGCCTACTAAAGGCGTAGGTATGAGATTCATGTCTTAGAACTATTATGCAATGACTTGAGAGTTTTTCACTTGAATAACTTGATCTGACCGGATTTGACCTGACCTGACCTGACCTTGGTCTTGTGTTGAACATTTGGAGCCTGCCGGTTTGCGTATAGACTATAGGCGAACGAGAAATGTACTTAGTCAAAGTACCTACCTATTCTGATATGGCGATTACCGGGCTTGCGGTCGTCCTAATTACCGAGACATGCGGGCATAGCCCTTGGTGCTGTGACATACCTACTTGTGGGTAGATCCGGGCCTGTGATTTAATTAAAACAAGAGGAAACGACAGCCGGTAGCGCAGTCGAGAAAACCGCCCGCCTCATCGTGACGGAATCGGTGGCGTGGTAAACAATTAACCACGTGCGCTTTCTTCGATAATCACTGATCGACATTCAGCAGTTTAATTACGGCGCACTCGTGCCCGCTCGTGAATTTCACCTCATTTCGGAAATATCCTCTACCAATTCAGACAACGTCGGCGCAGATGTTCTAGCAGAGAAATCTGCTCGCCCGACAGCCGAGGTGTCTTGTCTTCTGTGGAGCGCCGGCCGGGTGATCCCGACGAACACTTTCTCCCCGTCTCTCATTATCGCGGCGGGATGTCAGCGGCAGCCGAGACGCGTGGAACGAGCTGTGTGAGCTGTCTGCATTAGCGCTGCTCTGTGTGTTTGTACTTACTGACCATATCGACTGTCGTATCTCGGTGTGTAGCTGTCCAGTTGACCCGACGTAATCCGTCGAGATGCTACCACCCGACTTCCACAGACTTGGATTGGCTGATGACTTAAATTAGTAACGATACTGATCTTGCAGGTTTAGAAAATCCTTCATCAACACGTAGGTATGTACTGTCCACGTGCTCCTACTTATTCCCAATGCTAGTGCGGAATCTGCTGGGGGAATCTGCTACGAATCACGGAGACCACGGAGGTCAAGGACCACGCGCCGAGAGGAATGTCGTCGCCCGCTGCGTCGAAAGCGTCGCTCCCGCGCGGAATTCGGCGCGCAGGTGTTGGTGGCGCACCGACGGCGAAGTGCGGCGCAGCTCACCGTGCCCCATTAGTCAGGGGCGGCGAGGTTCAATTGTTTCATTATCCCATCCAATCCATCGCCGTCTCGGCGTGAATCCCATCGAATTTAATCCAAATCATCAATATTGTGTCTTAATCCCCATTCCGTCGCGTCGGGAGGTCATAATGAAGTCTTGAGGCGGCTGGCCACGTCAGCGCCGTAAGTGGAGGTGCTGCGGCACAGCCTACCCACCAGGCCAGCTCGGGCGGGTCCCGACGACAGGTGATACGGATCTCGACCCGAGCGTCCGTCGGGAGGTGCTCGTTACGCCGCCGGGAGCAGTGCGCGCCGTCCCGCGCGACCATGTCGGTCCGCGAATCGGGCGTCATTAGTTGGCTGTGCGGAGGCCGACGGCAGCGGCGTTTGACCCGGCCGGCCGCTAATGCGTGCTCGGCCGCTCTGCGTTTAGCCCAGAGTGCGGCGAATATTTCACACCCGAGCGAGCCGTAATTGCGAGCAGAGCGGCGGCCGCGGGCCGACCTCCATCCATCTCGGTAGCTGCCGCGCAGCCGGCCTGTTTAGACAGCAGACTGGGCCAGAGGTATTCATGGTTACTGGATGAATAATGCACCGCCGTGACGGATGGCGTAAATACCGAGTGACCTGACCGGCGGCGGTGCCGGGGGAGCAGGTGCCGCCCGCGCCGGCCGCGTCATTATTAGGACTGTCCCCCGGGGTGGCCTCCCGAGCTGTCACAAACGCGGGTCAGAGCGAACAGAGACAGCGCGTCTTTATCAGCGTCGAACCGGTGTTTTACGGAAATCGGATGCAAGCTGATCTGAAGAAGGCGAATACACAAATTTCCTCAAAGACTGGCGTGATGGCCAGATGTGGTGAAAAAATTATAAAGCAACCGTAGCAAATGTTACACATGCTTTCCATGCCTGCTTGGCTTTTCGTTCACGAATAGTTGCGTCGTTGCGACACATAACGTACGGACTATTTGACCGGAGATGAATGCGTGCGTGCAACCCATCGTCTTCGGCCTGATCCATCATCTCAGGTAATGATACTGCCGTTAAGCTGCGTATATCACATGCAAATGGCGCCTATAAACTGCGATTCCGCTCAATGAATTACCATCTGTTGCTCTTTCGCGGTGTTGTCCGAGTCATGTCGCGCATGTGTAATGCTACGAACCCCGTAAAGAACTCAGCGCAGATTGAACAATGCCACCACAATTCAATATAACGTCAGCGACGCGGGCAAGCATTCCGCACATGCAGTTGTGCATAAGTGATTGCCAATGCATCTTCGGCTCGTGCACAACTGACGCCGCTTTTCGCGCCGGTCGCTCCGGAGGGGTGCCGATTGGGGCCTTCGTCATTCCAGTTGTCAACAGTCATTACACGGTGCTATAAATTTGCATGCTTCTCTTTGAGGCTGTTCTTGGATCAAGTCAGTTACATTTGGATATCTGTGCATCCGAATATTTTCAGGTTTGACCAGAGCTTCACGTGTAGCAAGCTCCCATTTTGTCATTGATTTACATCCGCGGGACCTACGCGCTCAGGACAGCTGGGCGATATGACTCGAATCGAATCGTAGCTCGGTGTGCTGATATGTTCGTACTTCGTATGCTCGCATATGCTCGTTATGTGACTCCGTGTACTAAACAGCGCATTCCTGGCATGATGTGAACGCCTAGCAAACCAAAGACATACCAACGACGTTGTTCACATGAACTTTATGATGAAGTCGTCACTGTTTACCTGCCTAGCGGGTCGGACCTATGACGTATCACTTGGGGCGTTCATGTCGCTGATTTCTCGAATTAAATCAGATTCAGTCCGGGGGCTGTCAGCCCGAATTCTGGAGCAGTCCGGCGGTGTAGCGTTTCTCCGTCCGATATCCCGTGGGTGATTGACTAGCCGTCGCTCTATTTGTACGTTCATTTGTAAATCGTCTGCCCCACGTCAAATCCAGCACGACAGACGCGCATCTTCGGCGGGCTCTTTGCATAATGTACCGTTCGGCTCTGTTCTTCAACAACAGTCTCGGATGCGACGGAATATTCAGTCCACATTTGGGTTGCCAAAAGTGGGCTCCCGAAGAATCAGAGCTCGGGATCGTACATCCACGTTCTATTGTACGGCTCTGCCAGTCGAAATGAGATGCTGCATTAGTTAGCATATTGGTATTTCCGAAAATCGTGGAGGTTCTTATACTTCCAATCCGTTGTTTGAGCAGGTAGGTCGTGACTGAAGTCTCAGAAAACACAGAAAAAATGACCAGCAACTATGACAACCCTATTTTGTGTGCCCAACTCATAGTTCATACGTAATCAATCACATCAAAGTGCCCTGTTACGTGAGCACGGCACCATTGGAGTCCCATGATGAGGTCTCGGCGCGGTCGTCCTTTGTTGGCGATACCATAAATCACCCAATCGAGCTGAGCGATCTATTTGAGCCGGCCGCCCGACCACTGTGTGTGTGTGGATTTTATCACGGATCACCAGCTGCGCCCCGAGATGACGAACGTCTAAATCATAGCCCCTCTCCCTTTGACCTATTTTGCGCACCCGGCTGCCCGGATTGATGAATAGTGTCCGTTCCAATAAGTAAAAACGGCAGCATCACTCTTCCCAAGTGGCGCCGTGCTGGGGTGGGCCACGCTGGCGCTCGGGCGGGGCCACGGTCAGGTCAGTGCGCCACGCGGGAGGTCAGGGGTCACGGTGCGCCGTGCCCCGCGGCTCATCCCCATACACTGCCGATCTGGAGCTAATTCAATCGCCTGTTCTCGAGCGCGCGTCTCCCCGTGAGAGTAAAGAAGTCCCTACTACATGGTCTACCGAGAAACATGATCGTTAACACATTAATTTTGAGCACGCTCATACACACTTATGCTTAGGTAATTCTATCGAATACCGTGCATAGTTATGTTTGAGTTTTATTATCACATCCTTCATGGAAGTTTTAAGAGCTGCGATGCTCCAATTGTATGCTGTCATCAGCCAATTAGTAGAATATCGTTCATAGCCTGATTTTATTTTTCATATCCTGGCTCATATGACACCTCGGCCTGTGAAAATCACGACCATCCCCTCCCCCGCGGAGAGGCATCGTTTTCCCACCGCGGGGTGCCGCCCTCGCTCGTTGTCCACCGCCTCCCGACGCCCATAATTGCCTCTATAAACACACGATATTGGCGATACGTGACGGCCTGGGGCGATTCTGACGCCTGCCGCGGTGGCCGGAGCGTCTGCCGGTCCACAGCAGGTCGGCAGGAGGCGAGCCAACACCTCCTAGACAGCCCCATAGCTGGGATGGGCCACAGCTCGGACCAGGCCGCCTCTCGAACGGAATTATTTCCCGATGTGCCGGCCGGTTCAGTCACGAGACCGACGTATCGCGCCAGTCCGGCTCAGTGACCCGTGGCGAAGAGCCCGTCCCGTCCCGTGTGGTCTGGGAATACCGGTGCTCTTGGAGGTGACAGGAGGACCGTTCAGGCTTAGAAATAGGAGCCACCCTGCTGCGTTGATGGTGGGGGGTTGGGGGGGAGGAGAGGCATCTTTAGCAAAGCGCAGGAAGAGGATTGCGGCAGGCTTTGAGTTATTTGATGTGACGACGGGATGTTGACACGCAGAGTTCTGACATAACGGGACAGTCCATCCCATTTTCAACGCGGTCCTTATATCCCGGTCGAGCAGCAATTGAAAACGAAGAATGCCGTTCTGTCTGCTTGCGGAAGAAGCCATCTTGTTGATTCCGACGGCTGCGCGTGGTTAACCTCCAGTTTTCAAATGTTAAGCGGGTCATCTTGTCCCTCCCTGTGGTTACCGGCTGGTTCCCGTCCCCGTTGACTGCCAGCTCTGTAGCGGCGCGGTCGCGTGTGTCGCCCGGTGAACTGTGCACCTCTGCCGCTCAGAACGGGTCTCCCTGTGATGAGGCCGACTAAGTGGGCTGCTCCACTCCAAATCAAGGATGACGAGCAGCCGAACCGTTATCGCAGACAACCCGTCCGAGTTCAAACGCCCCGACAAATAACGCCAATGAAACGCAGCGAGCGCCGCGTACGCTGGGATGTGGATGTGAGCGATATCGACAAATTATGCAGGCTTTGTAAAGTCATTTTGAAAAACATGCAACGAGCGGTCATTCGTATGAAGGCATCGATCCGACAATTGTGTATAACTCGTGACATTCTGACAGGCTCATGGGACCTTGTAATCCTGGAAGGACCACGTGTTCTAGGCAAATTATTTTGATGCATTTTTTATTTTGCTCATTTTACATGCGAATTAGCCAGTGAGCTGTTTTCCTTAGGATATAAAGCTGCCATGCAGAAGCATTTGTCTGATCACTTGTCTCCTGAAACTGCAAAAGTTAATCTTTTTATTTTGACATATTAGATGCTACTGGCCAAACCCTCTCAGCGTTACTTTCCTGTCGCAATTCAGACATAACTCGTTCCTCTCCTCAAGTGACAACAGCCCGCCCAATCGACCTCAATCTCTTGCGCCACCCACCCTCCATCTCACCCCTTCTCATGTCAAGTGTCTCTCTGGCGCCATCTCCTGTCAAAGGGTCGCCTCCCCCGTGGAGATTCGTCAGTGTCGCCCTTTCATCCGCCGGCACAGGCCACGCCAATTAATTGAACCATTACACTATTGTGGTCACGCAACGGCAGAAAAAAGGCTGACCTTGCCGGCGACAGAGCCACGCCGTCCGTTTTTTATTTGACAGTCGATTTCTCGGTCGGGGTCTCCAATTATAATACGGCTTTATCAGGAACGGATGGCTGTACCAATTCTCGCCCGCTTGCTGGTATGGCTTTGCTCTATTTCTTACAGCGTTCGTTAAAAGTAAGACTTTAATATAGTTTTCAAATCGTGTTTTGTTATGGAGCTAGTTTCGACATTTACTAAGGTGTTCTGTGAATGTTTTTGGTGGCTGGTTTACATTGTGTGAAAAATTAACTCACTGACATATTATCCTCGTGTCGTGCAAATACCATTGCCCATATTGCTCATACACAACAAGTATCGCTAACTTTGACATTGCAGACAATGAAAAGGGCTAATAAAATATGTGTCGCAACCTTTCCCCCATCTGTCCCACCATAACCGTTACGGCGCAGGCCAGCTTGAGCCGGGCCGGACACAGCCGTTTGACACCACGCGTCCGCCTCTGATCCACGGAGCGTGCGGCACGGATTACCTACCTCCTGCTCTCACCCATTAGCTATGTTCGGACTGGTCGTGTTTAAAGCGAGATCGTTAGACAAACTCGTGTCTGAGATTTGCGTTTCTTTTGATTGAGTGATGTCGTAACTCGTAAAGACCTGCACTGAAATGTCAACAAATTATATGTACTTACAAAAAGCTCGTCAAAGTTTGTAAATTTTTATTAAAAAAGCACATTATTTGCAAATTTACGTTGCAGCTTTATCGGTAAAACGTATCATTAAAGATAAGCCACAAGTGCAAGGTGTTGAGCTGGGTACTTATAGCTATCGTTGTAGACATTCTAGCTGGAGGGGTTGTGCGACACTATCACCTTTTTAGCTTCCAGAAAAAATCACGCTTAGGCCACATGGCTACTGCAACAGTCATTTTGTAATTGCTTATGGAAGATGCATGTTACGTAAGTGCTACATAAAAGTTCAGAAACGTAACTCTAGTTGGTACATCGCTTGGGAAACAGCTTGGCTTCTGTTGAACAATTATTGTAGTCAGCACACATCTCAGGTGCAGCCCCATATAGATAAATGGCACCATAGGCTAATCACCTCATTACTGTAAACTGACCACTCAGCGAAAGCACAATGATCAGTTGACGGTGAGTAGTTTGCTAAATTGTTCTGCGAACTGTTCTGCCTCTGCCGAACTGGTGTGGCAACACGTTTCCGGAACACTTTGGCACTGGAGAGCATGGATAAGAAAATTATCGCAAAATGCAAGAGAACAGTGGAGTGTCGAGACCATCATCAATGAATATGTAGACAATCATCCAATAAATCGAGAACGGATAAATTCGACGCACCGAAAAACAAGCCTTGAAAGTAAGGCGACTGAAGGACATTGTTTGCGTGGCCGTGATCCCAGCTCATAATCGGGGTGCACGGCTTCACACCCGGTCCGGTGGCGGCGTTTTTGCGCGAGCTGCTGGCAGTGGCGCGGCCGTGAAACACCCGTGACCAAAGGGTGGAAGGGCGCGCGCCGCCACCGCCCAGCTAAACACCGAGCGGCGCGGCGGCCGCGCCCGTGCACCGCTGGCCGCGCGGACAGAGCGGCGCCAGAGTGGTGTGAGGGAGGGGCGAGACGGGAGCGACTGTGAACGGGGTAGGGCCCGGTGTTGTGTCAACGGGTACCAGCAGAGGCGGGAGGCAAGCACACGATACACATGTCCTCGGCGCAGTAGCTGGTCCATCTCTGGTCATCTTTCTCATTTATATCTGGCCAGTGACCTCACGATGGCGCCCTTGCTCAGGTGTGAACCGCACACCGGGAGGGCAATCATTACCTGCCAATCAGACCGGATGGGCGGGATTAGGGAGCCGGTGGTAGCTGAGAGGAGTGGAGCGAAACAAATGGGAAGACCGGGTTAGGGAGAGCGCTACCTTCTTTCACTCGGCATCAAATATCGCTGCCAACGGAAAAATATGTTTAGTGGTTACATTAGCTGCACTAACAAACATAAAGTTTATTGAAGCGTGTTTCTGGGATCGTTCGATTTAACTTTGCTGTACCTACATTTTTACCTCTCGTCTCTTTAGGATCAACTCCATCTTACTCAGTATAACTGACAATCTAACCCCCTGAAAGTCACCCATAATGACGCGGAAATCACGGCGAGTGCCACCACTTTAGCCGCTAATCGTCGCTCACGCGGGTAGGTATTTACCTGATGAGCGAGCGACTGAGGAAGGTCAACGTTTCTTTCTGCGGTCGGCCGGGGGCGCCGCCACCTCCGACGATAGTCCCGGCACCTGTCCGATGGGGGATGATGTCTGTACTCGGCGGCGGGGTCGGCGGGCTAATGGCTGGACCACCGGGGTGGGCGGCCGCCGGTCCCGCCCCCGGGCCCGCCCCGCCCGCTCCGAGAGGCAAGAGGTGTCCCTCTGAGTCAGCTGAATGTTCTCGGCGAGTTACAGAGAAACCCTGCGCAGCTTTGAGCGGCCATCGTGGTGGTATCAGGCTGAGAGGCGCCATCAAGGCAGTAACTTCTCTGGAATGGCCGCCTTCCTCTTGTCTGCAGATCGGAGGTCTGCAGAACTGTGCGGAGACTAATAGAATACGGTGGCGGCTGTGCGCCGCCCCTGATTGCGCGGCGGCTGTTAGCGGCCATTTCGGGAGCGCGGGCTGTGCAGCCGAACCGCCTCGCTTCCTCCCCCGCCTCTCGTATCACTCCCCCCTCTCTCTCTGTCTTTAGTTCCCCTCCCCTCTCCCACTCATCTCATTCCGTCTCTCTGTGAAACCCTCTACTCCACCCCACCGTCCGTGCCCATCTAACCCGACCACACCGCGCGCCTATAACAGCTCCAAACACCGCACACCGGCCACCGATCCGCGGCTCCCTACCGTTCACCCCTCCCCTTCCGCCGCGCCGGCGCACCGCGGGATAGCGCTGCTTGCCGCCCTGCAATTCAGACAAATCACGGCCACTTTCAGCAGCTTCATTGCCGTATTAGCCCGCCCCCTTGGCGCCGCGCCTGCTAAAGATAGTTTATTTACTGGCAGGCTATTCTGTTGCAGTTTACATTACTCTTTTGTTTCAAGCCGCAAGTGCCCTGATTACTCTGCTGCCTGGAATGTAAATAATGCAGGGTAGGTAGGTACCGCTGAGTTCTAATAGGGAGGTTAATGTGTGTAGCGATAGTAAGGCTCATACACAGTAATCACTTGTCTGATTGCTAGGCTTCTATTCCTGCTGCGAAATAAGTATCCTCGTGCTCAGTTTTGCCTGAAAATCGTCCTTGCAGATCTAAGTCGTAGTTAAGTAATCCCCAAGCATTCATCATGCCAGCTCTATGTGTTCTGCGAAAATGTTATCATTTCCTAACACCGTCCCGTTTCTCCTCAAGGACGGCCAAGTTCAAGGACACCAAGAGCCATTGAGAGGTTTAGTAAGGTTCAGTTCATTCTGAATGGATTACCTACACCGTCTTAGGTCTGAACTGGTGAGATTTTATCTGCATGACAGCGTTGCATAATGCTGTTGACATTTGGAGAGGTCTTCCGTCTTCTACTCATGGTTTTAGTAACTTAGCGGTGCTAAAGCTGCATCTGCAAGTCATAATCCTATCCCAGATTCTGACTGAGAAGTGTTGCTTAGTTGGCTCTCGCTTGTCACCAGCCATGTCATGTGATATTTGTTCAGAAACAGACCACTGTAATGTTTACTGGGACGGGTGCAGTGAGAACTAATCTGTAGATGGATTGATTAATTTCATTTTAAAAACTATGGTTTAATAATTGACTAACTGATTTATCTACTCCTAATTGTTCATTGTAGTTGATTTCATCTGGGTTATGGCCTGGATGTACCTTGCAGAAAACAGGTTTATGTCTTGATTGTTTTTCGCACGCCATTCTTCTCACCTTTCAGCTACGATCCATTTCGTTTTCCTTTCCATTCTCCCTTACCCGTTGTGGGTCAACCACCCGGGACGTTGTCCCATGTTACCACAGCTGGAGCTGGTAGGAAACGCCCAGTTCTCTGGCGACATCACGGCTCGAACATCCGTGACGCTGCGACGTTCAGTCGATGGGCCGTGACATGGTCCGTGTGTTCAGTATCCGTAGATTTGGCAGAGGTTTGGAGACGGAGACCCGAGGTTGGCCATCTGGCTTGGAAAAGGAAGTGATACGCGCGATTTATAGTGAGGAAACAGATGTGCCTGGATATGTAATCGCCGTTTCAGAAATCGCAGAGTTTGCAGCTGGAAATCGACGATTTCGTCGAAACGCTTGCTGATAAAGTGGTGGTGATGCATTCGCTCCATAGATATCCAATATGCTTTTGTGGAATGATTTCATTACTATTTTATGACCAACTAAGCCAATCTAGGAACAGTGGTAGCAGTGGGAGTAAAACGTTCTCACGCATGTTTGGCAGCGTGAATGACCAAACCGATCGGTTCCCGTCAGCGCGAACAACAGCTCATGCAAACAGGTTCCGCATACCAGCATCGACTGCAAGATCGCCGTCCTGGGAACCGAATTAATTCCGTCACCGCCCGTCCACTGTCTGATCATAGCCGCGGCGTGGTGCGCCTAAAGCTTACTGCACGGAGTTCGCACGGGGCTGGCGAGATACTGCACGTGCACAGGCGGCGGCACGCCTTTCACATTGGCTGCGGTTGGGTTCGCCCACGCCCCGCGCGATGACGTGTTTGGGCTGCTGTATACGGCGAACTAAAGCTCGAGAGAGATCTACGTAGAATTCGACACGCACTCCAATGGTTCATGCCAATGGCAGGCTGATTTTTTTATGGCTAAGACAGTTCCCAAAATCACACCTGAAGCTCTTTTTGTGATTTGCAGCGGCAGCTATCTGTCTGTCCCCCCCCCCCCCCAGTTAAGTATCGCCTGAGATTTCTTACTGGATGTCCGAATGAGACAGAGTTGGAACATACCCGACGGCCGGCACTATCTGTCTCGTGGCAGCGGTGGACGCTCACGCTCTCTCCCTGCCAACTGTTCTGGCCGTGTGTCACTGTGCTTCCGACCCAGAATGGATCGCCGCAGGCCACGAGAGAGCTACCGTCGCCCCGACCGTTTCACAGCCCCGGGATGGAGCTAGGCGATTATAGAGTTTTACCGAGATGATCAGATGGTGCTGATGGTGATGATTTCACTCTTCTTGGTGCGCTTTCTGGTGTGATCCATTTTTGCAGCAGATTGGGTGCCTTTGTCTCGTGGTGTTATTTGGTGTTATTTAGCACACTTGAAGGCTTTGGGTTCATAATTTTGTTGATGCTTATAGTTATGCTGGGCATGTCGGTTTTTGATTAGAAGTTTTCTTATGGTTTCACCAAAAGCATGTAGCCATATCATTTCGTAAAGGTGAATTATAAATTTAGTAATTTTCTCTATTTTAGGGAAGTCTGAAGAACTATGCATTTCCTTAGCACCTTTGAGATCTGCAAGGTCGAAGCCCATTGTCGGTAGCTGTGAGCACTGACGTGCTTTAGCATAAAGAAAGGAATAACCAGTCTTGGTAAACGTTTGTTTTACTAAGATAATTATTTTCGACGAAGTCATCAGACATTTACAGAGAAAGCATCACCCAACTGAAACTGAGAAGCCCAAAAGTTTTGAAACTTTACTGGTGTCTGCTGAAGGAATTTGTGGATCTTGTGAAGTTTTCTCATTTGATCATCACGGTCACTTCACAAAGAGAGGCTGCAACGCATTGCGAAGCTCTTTTAGCCTAGAGTTTCCCGTGGTTTTGAAACTTGTTAGCTCTGTGAAAAAGGACTACCTCATCTCTTGAGCCCCCAGTCTCGACGTGACCCTGGAGACGACCTGCGCCATTTGTGTCACCAAGTTTTCGAAATATTTGTGCCGAACTCGGCGAGATAACCATCAACTGACCTTGTCCTGGCCGGTCGGCGTGGTCCACCTATGTATTCCTCTGCCGCAAAACTCAGCTCTGGGGCCACCCATGGTATCTCCCAGATCACTCGGATCGGTAGGTCGCCGCCAATCGCCAAGACGTGCCCATTGTAGGCGACAAACGGCGCATGATGCGGCAAATGTGCCGATCGACGGTCCGCGGCGCGCGTGGCACGCGGCGCCCGCAGCCGGGCGACCGTGAATGGTGGGCCGATCATGTCAGAGGACGCTTGTCCTCCAAGTTATCTTTTGGTAGGCGGCACACACCGGCCGGCCAGGCACGTGGGCCGAACGCAGAATATAAAGATTGTGGAAAATGCCGAGGATTTTACACATTTTACCATTTTACATATTTTGGGGAATGGTGAGGGGTTTGATCGCAGGTAGGTATGTGAAAGGTGAGGCGTTTCTGGTTTCGGTTCACCAGCTGCAAATGCTTGAAATGATTTTCGTGTTTGAATTGTGAGTATGCACGTGATGCGCATACTTTTTGTCAGCTGTTAGGGCGTTGTAACATCGATGTTTGCTTTGTCGGTAGGTAGGTGCTCTATACCTACCTAAGCGACTTAGCAGACAATAACAGTACGAATTACGATCGATGCCAGTGTAAAAACAATAGTCGGAATGCATGCTTAAAAATGTTACATGTGTTTGGATGCATCCAACGACAACCGCATTTTCTGGGCATTGTTAGTCCATGCACCTTTGCCTATACACAAGGATGAGGGATGAATATTTATACTACGCAGCCAGTGGTGCCAAGATTGTTCTATTCTAGGAATAAGGGAATTTGACTGACTACGATTTGATGTGGTTATAAGTTATACGTCGAACGACCTTACACGGGTGCCCTCGTATATCTACAGCGGGATCAGTTATGATCTAGCTGCTGCTCGATGTTTCTTTTATGTGCTTATCTTTGGTATTGATACAAGCATGGCTATAGGCATATATCCACTTGGTAACTACACCATTGCACTGTATCGCATAAATATACGTTACATGATGAATCAAGATTCAGCATGCATTCTTTTCGACCATTTTTGTTCAGAATACGTCCCTATCGGACATATCACTAACACCTGAGCAAACACGTTCAAATGTACACATGTGCGCAACTGCAGACATACCAGGTAAGTACATACTTATAACTTAGCTCTTGTAATTACATCGTCTCTGATGCACATTTGCACTTCCCTATTTCCTTATCACATTAGCCCATCGCCTGAGATTCCACCGTCTTGGTCGACTAAAGGGTAGTCGCTTACGAGTATTAGATGTGCGTGTTCGGTGGCTTCACTTAGACGGTGCAGGATGAAGTCAACGGCTTTCCTATAGGAAAGCCGTGTAAATTTCGCCCTGCACTCGGCGAAATTTTGAAGTAGGACAAGATAGCAACGCACCATGGAGACGGAGGTAAGTTTTTATGTCATTAAGCTGCAGAATAACTCTACCTAAGTAAGTAGCAATAATCACCGGTTGATGGAACCGGTTGGTTGAAATGTGAGTTCCTATAGGAAAGCCGTTGACTTCATTTGCCGGAAGTGTGCCCACGTGGGTGCGTGTGGTGTGAGCGGGGAGAGGAACTTATTTGAATTAACGCGCTTTTAATGTCGCCAAACGTTGTTTAAAGTGTAGATTTACTTCAAGTAATAGTGCTTTAACGATAAACTTCAGATATTAGGTATTTGTAGTTTGCTCAACATGCGTACTTAAACAACGAGGCGCCCTGCACTCGGCGAAATTTTGAAGTAGGACAAGATAGCAACGCACCATGGAGACGGAGGTAAGTTTTTATGTCATTAAGCTGCAGAATAACTCTACCTAAGTAAGTAGCAATAATCACCGGTTGATGGAACCGGTTGGTTGAAATGTGAGTTCCTATAGGAAAGCCGTTGACTTCATTTGCCGGAAGTGTGCCCACGTGGGTGCGTGTGGTGTGAGCGGGGAGAGGAACTTATTTGAATTAACGCGCTTTTAATGTCGCCAAACGTTGTTTAAAGTGTAGATTTACTTCAAGTAATAGTGTTTTAACGATAAACTTCAGATATTAGGTATTTGTAGTTTGCTCAACATGCGTACTTAAACAACGAGGCGCCCTGCACTCGGCGAAATTTTGAAGTAGGACAAGATAGCAACGCACCATGGAGACGGAGGTAAGTTTTTATGTCATTAAGCTGCAGAATAACTCTACCTAAGTAAGTAGCAATAATCACCGGTTGATGGAACCGGTTGGTTGAAATGTGAGTAATTCCTTACGGTGAATGGAGTCACGGACCCATGAGCCTTACGATAAGTTTTCGTTAGATTTCGCCATACATTTCGTGCCCAAATGTTTTGGAATTTATTGTTGCATATAAAATAAAGAATGACATGCATGTATTGTTAATTTGCGTCACGTGGTTAACAACTGCAATTATGACTCTGTTGGAGAGTGTATTTTGATCCCATAAGGTGTATGATTCCGAGAATCATTTGACAATATCTGGTATAAAGACTGATTGAAAAGAAGACGTCATCGTCAATAGATAAAATTGTAGCTGGAAGGGTGAAGACACATGTAAGCTACATTTAAAGTCTCGTTGCAGTCTGGCTAATCGTTCCTATAAGCTTCAGAAGCAGAACATACCCATGGGTATGTTGGTTAGTTGTACCATGCATACTATTGGTCTCAAGATAAGGGCCCAGGCGACCTGTTTTTCTGATGCGATAAATATACCCTTTATACCCTCGCCGCTGCTCGGTTCGAGTGCATCCCT
Source organism: Amphibalanus amphitrite (assembly GCF_019059575.1). NCBI lineage: Eukaryota > Metazoa > Arthropoda > Thecostraca > Balanomorpha > Balanidae > Amphibalanus > Amphibalanus amphitrite. Next base: position 574,894 of record NW_024881728.1, on the reverse strand, counting down.
CACCCCTGCACACAACCCAATCCCCACACTCGAATATTACCGGTATTTAATATATACACTGAAAAAAATAATGACACCTAAAAGGAGTGTTTTTTGAAGCGTACCAAAAACGCGCAGTTTTCTGGAGTCCGATTACACCCGGAATCAGACACTTTCTAGGGTATTATGACACTGGTTGAGGGTGTATTTTTACACCGTACGTCGTCAAATGATTCCCGGAATCATACGCCTTATGGAATAAAAATACACCCCAAATCAGAGTCATAATACTCTAGGAAGTGTCTGAAGTGTCTGATTCCGGGTGTAATCTGACTCCTGGAAACTGCGCGTTTTTGGTACGCTTCAAAAAACACCCCTTTTAGGTGTCACTTCAGGGAGTAATCGGATCTTGAGGGTGTATTTTGATCCCACACGGTGTATGATTCCGGGAATAATTTGACGACATGTGGTATAAAATACACCCCAAATCAGAGTCATAATACTCTAGGAAGTGTCTGAAGTGTCTGATTCCGGGTGTAATCTGACTCCTGGAAACTGCGCGTTTTTGGTACGCTTCAAAAAACACCCCTTTTAGGTGTCACTTCAGGGAGTAATCGGATCTTGAGGGTGTATTTTGATCCCACACGGTGTATGATTCCGGGAATCATTTGACGACATGTAGTATAAAATACACCCCAAATCAGAGTCATAATACTCTAGGAAGTGTCTGATTCCGGGTGTAATCTGACTCCTGGAAACTGCGCGTTTTTGGTACGCTTCAAAAAACACCCCTCGTAGGTGTCACCTCGACGGTGTCAAATGACTCTTGGGATGGTTTTTCTATACCGGTGCAGAGCCTGTTCCTGTTAGCGTCATACATCAGCGATGTTCTGCTTCTGAAGCTTATAGGAACGATTAGCCAGACTGCAACGAGACTTTAAATGTAGCTTACATGTGTCTTCACCCTTGCAGCTACAATTTTATCTATTGACGATGGCGTCTTCTTTTCAATCAGTCTTTATACCAGATATTGTCAAATGATTCTCGGAATCATACACCTGATGGGATCAAAATACACTCTCCAACAGAGTCATAATTGCAGTTGTTAACCACGTGACGCAAATTAACAATACATGCATGTCATTCTTTATTTTATATGCAACAATAAATTCCAAAACATTTGGGCACGAAATGTATGGCGAAATCTAATGAAAACTTATCGTAAGGCTCATGGGTCCGTGACACGGTAACTCCATTCACCGTAAGGAATTACTCACATTTCAACAAGTTCCATCAACCGGTGATTATTGCTACTTACTTAGGTAGAGTTATTCTGCAGCTTAATGACATAAAAACTTACCTCCGTCTCCATGGTGCGTTGCTATCTTGTCCTACTTCAAAATTTCGCCGAGCGCAGGGCGCCTCGTTGTTTAAATACGCATGCTGAGCAAACTACAAATAATATCTGAAGTTTATCGTTAAAGCACTATTACTTGAAGTAAATCTACACTTTAAACAACGTTTGGCGACATTAAAAGCGCGTTAATTCAAATAAGTTCCTCTCCCCGCTCACACCACACGCACCCACGTGGGCACACTTCCGGCAACTGAAGTCAACGGCTTTCCTAACGGTTTTCCTGCAAGGTCGAGTTATTTCATCTTCGTGGCGGACCGGCATGGCTTGAACACAAATGACGTCACACGACAATGCAGCTTGCTGATTGGCCGGGCATTGACTCAAACCACTGGACCTGAGCTGTGGTTCGCACCTGGGTTACAGAGTCAGAGTCAGAGTCGGGTGGAGTTGACAGTTGTGGCCGGAGTCAGAGTCGGAGTCGACGGCGACTTTGGAAGCCGGAGCTGGAGTCGGAGTCTGGGTCACCGAAAATCAATTGATACCGCAGCGTATCCGGACAAATCTTTGCATGGCATTTCTTCGTCGCGCAATTCTTCGTCCGCAAAACTTCGTCCGCTCATTTCTCGCCGTACGGTATAAAAATACGCCCTCAACCAGTGTCATAATACCCTAGAAAGTGTCTGATTCCGGGTGTAATCGGACTCCAGAAAACTGCGCGTTTTTGGTACGCTTCAAAAAACACCCCTTTTAGGTGTCATTATTTTTTTCAGTGTGGTTATTCAGGTGTCTCCCAGAATAACTGAGCTAGATAACTTTATATACAAATGTTCCTATATAATACATGTATTGCTATCATTAAATATTTTCACATTAGCATAAGAACGCTTGACACAATATCTATTTCATTCCTTGCATAGAGCTAGCTAAATGATTGCTTAACTTAGCCGTAGAGTAACATAATCAATTATGCAACTGTCAATACAAAATGCTATATTGAACAAATCTAATTAACATTGTGCTTGACGTTCAGGTGAAGACGAAAATGAATTATATCTTTTCTTACACGATAACACACATGTCCTGGAAGACCACCGTATCATGCAGCTACCCTCTTGTTCTGACGACAGTCACATTCAGCGTTGACTAGAGCCGCGGTGGCCTCCTCACAAACTCCCCGTATGAGACATGACCCGCCCTGAAACAGACCGAAGTTATCAGTTTTATGGCAAACATGGTTATTGGTTAATGCGGACAGCTATTTTATTCAATGTGAATAAAGCGCATTGGCGTGATTTTCATTTATATGAAGCCGAAGGCTAACTATGGTAAGTTTTTATTTATAAAAAATATGAATCTATTTTTGAAGAATACCATGCATTTTTATGCTAGGTTTAGTGAAATGCTGGTGTTCATTGCAAATGAATTAATGTTTAAAACCACAAATCATCTGAAAATGTCTCTGAAGTTTGGGTTGATAGTTTTGAAAAGATGCAATATGCATTTCTGATGTTTATACGGGAACGACCAGCGTAAGATCATCTGAAAATGTCTCTGAAGTTTGGGTTGATAGTTTTGAAAAGATGCAATATGCATTTCTGATGTTTATACGGGAACGACCAGCGTAAGATACCAACCATGAAGCAATTCAGTGGTGGACCCGGCATAGCTATTCAAGTGTTTAGGAATAGGCACATAGCTAACCTCGGAGGACCAGCGCGTCTAGGTGGGAAGTCGTAGACTGATTCCGAGACTCCAGAGCAAACAGAGGCCCGTCAGGAGCACGAGGGGAGATACCGCACTGGACGAACCTGTAGGGTACGCAGCGAGCCGTCAACATGGGAGGGATGCAACTATGGCTTTGCTTGCGTGAATGAACCAACAAATAAATCATTTCTGAATTAAAGAATTGTGGACTCAGTGGCATCAGTGGATCAGGACTCAGTGGCTGATGCGCTTTAGCAAATGGTTCATAAGAAAATCATGTTTTATTAAAAAATATATGCGATGTATAAATCAAAGTAACAAAGGCCATATCTATGACAATCAGTAAGTAAATACTTGACTATCTTGTGTCTCAAGCACATGCAACTTACCACTTAGACTGTATCTGCCTGGTTCTGAAAAGAAATAAAAATGATTAAATATTTGCCGTCATTTATAATGGTCATCATTTGTTTCCGTCTTTGGGGAATCAAGCCTCGTAAGATAATCTGGAGGAAACGTTTTCCAACATTATTTAGGTGGTTTTTAACGTACCTAAGCAGCGCCCTTCAACAATTGACACATTAAGAATGATAAAATGCATCGTGGCAGCGGCGAGGCTCTCTGCACGTGCACAACCAGTCCATATCTTTTGAACAGGATTGAAATTAATTGGTCCTGTCCTATCATAGCTTATCTACCCATCAACACTGAAGGTCGAAGTTCCGCGCCACTGATGCACGTGCACGCGTCGAGAAACAGACATGCACTGTGCAGAGTGCGCGCACGTGCGGAGCAGTGCGTCTTTGCGCGATGCTGACCACGCCCCACTTGCCTGGTGCCGATGGTGCTCCGCGAACTGAGGCCAGCGACTGGGGTGCAGTGCCTGTGTGCACAGAGAAACAACACCAACGCGACCAGTGAGCTTTTTGCGCACGCGCCAGGCTGGGATGGTGCGGCGGCGGGCGCGCGCGGCTAGCCGCGACCGCTCCAGTTCATTAGACCGGTGCACAAGAAAGCCTGTCGCGGTGGCTGAGAGCATTCCGCTGTGATTGGTGCAGAGTAATTAAGATGGGTGATGAGACACGCGGTGTGAGATGCAGTGATGAGACACTGGGAGAGGGGTATTGGGCCGGAATGACCGTGACATGAAGCGCTAGCAAAAAGTGATCGAGCTCATGCAAGTGTGCGTGCTTTCTCTGCGTTTTCTCGCCATTGAATGGTGATGTTATATCTTCTTGAACCAGGTCATACTCAAACAAATTCTCCTACAAGTTTTAGGCTAATAAAAAGATAACCTTAGGATCTGGCAGCAAGACAAAAAAAACGACAGCTTTAAACTTCAAAGATTCAAGCTTAATTTAAGTAAAGTTAAAGCCACCACGACCACGGCGCGACGGTGCCCTTCTGTCGTGGGTCCCGGTGCTCCTATTCTGAGGTTAGCGAAATTGCAATGCCCTCTCCCCTGAGGTCAGTACCCGGTGCACCTGTCTCTACATTCCATCGTGTTGGTTAGTGACCGCAATTGGGACCACCAGCGCCCCTCGGAACCCGCTGCACCGGTGTGGGAACCCCGGTCAGTGCCTGAAATCGTGGCTCCCAGGGACAGGGAGAGTGCTGCAACGGACTGACATGACTGCCGCGTAGCTGGGAGAGGAAAGGTGACTGTCACCGGACCGAATCCTAGCTGGGTTGGGAGGTGGAAGCCGTGGCTGAAGGCGAAGGACTGCGAGCAACCCTGATATCGGCCAACCACCTCGAAAAAGGGAACAAAATACTGCGCGAATACATCATTGAATGTCCCTTGCCCCTACTGTCCTGTGATTTGATCCATTTTATCATGACATATTCTATTCTACATATTCATCATCATTTATCCTACAGGATAAACAAATTCAGAATGTCCTTCGTCGCCTCTCTTCCCGGTACCAACCACGCACATCTCCGCGCTGCCGGCCTCTCGTGACCCGTCACGTTGGCCCCGCTCTGATGGCGTTGATCTGTCCCGTATCTCGTGACGATCGGCGCGCCCCGCCCCTCTGAGCGCACATCGGACGTGCGACAGGACATTTGACCTCAGTGGCCCGCGTGCGGCCGAGCCAGTGACCTTGGTCGGCGTGATTCAGTGCGGATCGCGGACTCCGCCCTCTCACAGCGGGATTTAATTGTGCACGTCAGCCGAACGGTGTAGCGGTGTCACTACGCTGCCCGGTATGGGTCTGTGGTGCTATGCGCATCGCCTTTTGTGATGGTGTTTAGGCTCTGTAGGCAATTAGTCGAATGGGCGCAAACTTTTGTGATAATCGTGGTGTGCCGTGATGTTGTAATTAGCATCGCAATGTTAGCTACACATACCGTTTTTATGCACGTGTAAATGAAAACTACCTGATGATGTGCATATTGCTGTGTTTATTAGATAAGGGTCACATGTTAAACCTTATGTTTAGTGTAAAACAGCAAATTGATCAAAGGAAATCCATTTTTGCAGTAATAGGAAGTAACAAACGCAGTCTGTTTATGCTTGTTTACACAACCTAATATTTGTCGCAGCTGACCATGACTAATCGGACACTTCCTTAAGCTTATGTGATTTCCCTTAACCTTTCCTTCTAAGCTCAGGTAAATGACGGCCCGCACCGTCTATACCGTCAACCGTGTTCTGTGTTGTGTACACCCACCGTGGAAGTACATGATCCTCCTGCTGCGCCGGTAGTCGGTGTCGGGCAGCGTGAGCACGCACTCGATGACCGCCTCCGGGGGCAAGTGCCGGTCCTCCTCGAGTTTCTGCACGCGCACCGTGTACGCGCCGTCCTTCCACGACTTCTCCACGCGCAGACCGCGCATCCGCCGCCTGAAAGAGCGATAGAGGAGGAGTCAAGTGGTGGGCGAATAGGAAGAGGGGTGAACGTGATTGGTGGTTGAACCAATGAAGTCACCTACGAATCTCGGCAATGCCAATGTACATATATGAGCCAAGATAGAGCTGATTGAAAGGAGCAAAGTTTGTGACTGAACATAAATGCTGTTATTAGACTAGGACTTGGAAAGTGAAGCTTGAACGTTTTATATTGAAACCTGACGTTATTTCTTAACAAAAACGTCTTTGTCATTATCAGTTATGTTTTTATCCCTTATCATTTTTCCTGCGACTATGCTTTCTCCTGTCCCATCATCCTTCCTCTGCCTATCGTCGCCCATCTGTTTCTCCGTTCGCCATTCCGTGATAAATCTGGAGAAATGGGCGGCTTGTGCCAGCGCGTTCCACAAAACACAGCAATCATCTCGATAAGGCCGCCGTCGGCCAGCGGCTCATCATCGTGGTCACGCAGTGATATTAACGACTGATGCTCTAGCTTCTTCCACTTTCTCTGCGCGTTTCCTCGGGACATGACTAAGCGTGTCTGTAGATCGCGCCCTCATGATGAAAGTGTTTCAATTAACCTAACGCATTTCCGGAATGCGTACATCAATTTAAACATCCAAAGGAGCATAGGACCACTCAAATTTAGATGACGGGCATTGCTCAATTTGTAAATACCACAGCACTGGCGGAAAAACTCAGGCCATGTCCCAACGATGAGCATTTCACGTTGCGTCAGCAGCCTACGCGTCAAACGACATTCAAAGCCGAGTGGACGCCCTGTCACATCTCTGACCTTAACAAGACCGCATAGGTCACCACACGGCCAAACACGGCGGCTTCGTCCTTGCGTCAGGAGCAGGTCACCGGTGTTACTCCACAGTAGGTGGGAGGCGCGAGCTGCGGCGCTTTCGTGCGGCGTGAAATTATTCGGAATCGGCCACCCGAAGCCTCAAATCACCTGGCCAGCGATCAGACGGGTCATTAAAAAGCGCTGATGTCCCATCCTGAAGAGCTGCTTCCAGAGGCGTCTCGGTTTGCCCAAGGGTGTGTGACATCACCTGTCTTATTTGGCACACAAGGCGTCAAAGAGCTCAGGGCTTCTGTGCTGACGCTAATCCCCAGCGCTAGACTGCTTTACATGTTACAAGAGAGCGATTTTGTATTTGGACATTGTTGGATTGCTTTGGCCCGTTGTGATCTCAGCGGCTCGGCTCAGTTCCCGTCGCTCCCGGACCCCGCGGGGGATTACGGCGATGACCGGGCATTACCAACTTGTAATTGTCTTACATTGCTCTAGCATCCGCTTACAGTTGAGTTCCATTGCATTTACGTTTAATGTAATCAGCGTCGGCGGTGCGAAGGCGCGCAAGCTGACACTGACTTGGATAAACATGCATTATTCAAGTTTCCTGCAGGATCTAAAACATCACATACTGCGATCATAAACCGGCAGTTGACCCTCAAGGACGCCTTTGAATTCTTAAAACTTGTCCGGAATAATACCTTCCTTCTCCGCGGAAAAACGGTTCCTAAGCTGTCAAAAGCCTTCCGCTCCGTCTGCGGCCGGCTCCCGCTAATATTGGATCTCTGTCGCCTTCGGACACATCCCATCTCCGGAGGGGCGAAATTAATCCCATCGCCGACCTCTTCACCGAGAATCCCGCTGTCCGGAGATTCGTGAGCTTCCTCACCACCGCACGTGCGCCCGAGGACGTGTCAGACGGGCCGATCGGTATCAAATCGAGGCGACAAGCGCGACCGGAGAGCTGACACGGCTCCCCTTTTTCGGCGCCTAGTATCAGGGTGAACATCGGGTAATTACGCGAGCGGCACCCTGGGCTGCCGGACCCCCGCCGGAGAGCGCCCGATGAAAGGCCGAGTGGCGCTGATGAACGCTGATGAGGCGCGCGCTGATGCCTCGCGGTGCTGACGGCGAGCTGACGAGACGGCTCGACCGCCAACTGAGCACTCTTGTGGTTCTTGTCGGTGACACCGATATACAAAGGAGAGCCTGAATTTACCAAGTGTGAGATCAGGCTGGGCTGGCATTGACGCCCGAGATTATCCAATGCAGCTAGCATTAGCAACAAGAAGACCAAATCAGCTCTGATTAGCTAGGTAGCTACGCACATCTTGGAGAACCTTTTTTTCGAACAAGATGAAACGACCGATCAATTTGAAGCTTCCTTGTCCTCAGAAGAAGGCACGATAAAATCGTAACTCTTCGTCATTCGGTATGCTTCACAACCTTGCTACCAGCAAAACGTGTCAGTGATTAGTCTCTGACCGCTTCCACAAGTCTTATCATCAATATACACTCAGCGAATAAGGTCATACAACGTCAGCGCTGCTGCTAGACATAACTGCACACGCGCCGAGGGGTGTAAGCCTTTTTTAACCTCTCAGCAGGACTTGCAATAAGCCGTTCACCACGCACGCCCGTTTTCTAATTACCAACCATTAATTGGCTAGGGGCAGCGCTTAAGCCGGGCTGACCTGTTGCTTTGTGAGCTTCCTACGAAGATGTCGACCACGGGCTCGGGGTAGACTCCGTTCACCAGGCACGTGATGTTCACCTGGTGTTGCGCCGGCTTGGTGCTGGTGAGGTTCATCCACTGGGCCGGCGCTGGAGGGTGAGGGAGGAGAGGTCATGTGAGGTCACACGGGTCACCGGGTTACGGTGGGTCGTCATTTAGCGCGAAAGTTGGCGAGGTGTTTGTTGATTGGCGAGCATTTTGTTAGCCATCTGCCTAGTTAGCATACGTTGTATGCTGATGAGCGAAGGTGCAGACAGGGTGTGCGGTGCGTGATGATTGGCATGATTCCCATGGCTTGGATGCGACAAAAAGGAAGACGTTGATGGGAGGTGGTCATGGTTAAATAGCAAGGCATAAAACATTCATGTTTGTGGCATTCGATTTCATACTCATTTTTTTAAATCTTAGCGGGGAGTTTGAACCTTCTCAAGTGAAGCTCAGCGTAAGGTATAGGTATCACAGCGTCCCATGTCTTTGAAAAGTTAGATACCCGGTCCCCGGAATTTATCGCCTTCTCGTCGAGAGTTTGTGTGATATTTCACGGACTTAAGCATCAAAGCATGAGCGTTCTTATATCCATATGTCTTATCGCAGCGTAAATGAATGAGAAACAAATGTCATGATTTGATGTGAAATTGGTTTATATGTTATACGTGCTTGGACTTACTATATACTAAGTCGGTAAGTTCAAGAGGCAAAATGTTCCGAGTTTATGTTCATTTTTATGACTAATCAAACGGTGGAAATATCATGTGAATATTCGGACATAAATCTCATTTTGAGATCATGAGTTGCCTAATGATAAAAAATGTTTTATGAAGTCTCATTTTTACATTTACTACATCAAAGGCTGACGACATAAAATATGCATGGTGGAGATGCGATAGTAGATGACTGAAAATTAAAGCACGTTTGTGTTACCCGTGACTGCTCACGACAATATGCACACCATTCTCTCACGGATTGATACTGGCCACTCACGCTGCTTTATCGTCAACCGTGTAGAATATTTACTAATTGATACCTATCTGCAGGCTGCAAAGGATTTCGACAACTTATTTGCGGCATCTAAGTCACCTGTGAGAAACAATGCTGTAACTATTCAGCCCGCAGCCTCTACCACTGGTCCCGTCTCTTGCACAATGCCAATCACACCGCACATTTCTCTGCTCGAACGGGGGTATAGCCCCAGGCTGACCGTAGATGATCATTTTCTTGGTGGCTGAGTCGACCCCTCTCCAGGTAGTGACCCGACAGGTGTAGTCACCGGACATTTGGGTCGTCGGACGCACTATCTGCACGGCGCGGTGCACCTGGCGGAGTGGACAGAAAAATGACGACGCATGATCAATATGCTCAACGGTGTCAACTCCTTGTATTTTTACAAGATTCGTAGGTATGTAGGCAAGCTTCTTCACCATTATAAAACTTCCCCCATTCCTCTCACCTTGAGCGGGTCATCGCTGACGACATGGCGCAGGTTGACGTGCCCTCGGAGCGCGCCGAACGCCTGCGGCCGGTGGCCGGGGATCCACTGGTAGACGGGCGCCGGGCTGCGGTCGCGGTACCACTTGACCACCAGGCCGGCGGCGGTCCGGTCGGCCGTCTCCAGCTCGTAGTCACAGTCGAGTACCACGCTGGGTAGGGAGCCGTTCAACACCACGGCCGGCATACGCACCCGCGAGATGTGCACGTCCGAGTAACCTGCGGACGACAGGGGGATGGAATCATGGCAGCTGATGATACTCTGGTAGAGATCGTCAAAACAAAACTCATGGATGAGATTAGTCCAAAAGCAAATTAGTGTAATTGTTTTTTGAAATCACGAACAGTTTTGTTCAGATGTATTTATCAATGTCTTACCCAAGCTTTTTACTCTTATATCAACCAAATATGAGAATAGACGCATTGTTTGCTGTAAGAAGCGCGACATGGATTTCATATGTCATAAAATAAATTAATAAAATGCATAAATTTCATATATTTCATAAAATGCATTTCGACTGCCCGGGGAGCGCACAGTAGGCATATATGCCTCTCGACTGCCTGGGGAGTAGTGAGGAGAAGAAGTGGTGGTGGGTAGGCGGTGTCTGATGACTTTGTTTACCGCACGGTTTGACGACTGAAATCATTATCCCCATCACTGATCACACTCGCGGAGAGGGGAAATGAAGGCCTTTGTTTTTGGCCAGCACCACCGGTAATGGCTTCATGGTTGAAATTACATAATCGTCTTTGTCTGTCACACCATCCCCTGTGATAACGTTCCAAAGTCAATAAGAACAACAACAAGGAACATTGGAAAAATAATGCTACTGTCCCTTTGTAGGGAGTGTGTCCCAGCTTCCAATAACTATACTCATATTTGGCCGGCATCGAAAGTGTTTTAGTACTTTAAAGGTCACGCATTCTAAATCCTTCGTATAGAAGGCCGCTTTGCTATCCAGTTAATCATGATTTAGACTTACTCCTTACTTAAGACTGAAAATGCAAAAGTTCCCCGGGCCACGTTGAGCTTATATATCGTTATCGCCGCGGAGCTTCTGCACCGAGTGAACCCTATCTGCTCAGTGCTGACAGCTCGCGTCAAATATATCGGCACACTGTGTGTTATCTCGAAGTATATGGTCCGGAGCGACCTCGTTAGCGGATGATTACTGGAAATTCGGCTTGCTGATATCCCATTCAGCCATCGAGTTTTCTATTTAAGTCAATCTCTGCGCGATCGAGGAAGGTAGTTTTATTATCCAGATTGCTTTCGGGAAATCACTGCTGCCATTCCCGAAGAGCAATGCGGCTGTTAATTAGCTGCAGTTTGAGGGCATGTTGTCAGTTTTCAGCAGATATTGGAACGATTTAGGGGTGATTTCAAGGCTGATGATCTGGACGGCGCATGTATCAAGTATATGCTGAAAGTCATTGCGAAGTCCACCGTCCTCTTTTATGCCTGAAACAGTTCGCTTATTTTCAATTAATGAGAGCATAATTCACCGCCTCATAGATAATCAGTTAAAACCTCGCTCGTTTGCCACTAGCTTATCTCGTATCTTATTCAATGAGCCTCATCAATTCAAGTTACTCCTTTTCGTTCATTCATCTCCCTTGTCATTTATTTTATAGCTGACCATGCCTTGAAACTGTCTGAGACCCTCGATTCGATACCAACTAGATATAGATAGCCCCGGGACTGGCCACTGGCACAGACCCCCATTTAACTATTTTAGTATTTTATGTCAATCCCTACCAAAGCTAACCAGCTGCCATTAGCTCTGGTCAGTGGTCTACTTCTATTACCGATGCCAGCAGGGGCGGTCACATGACTCACCAAGTTCACCGCCCACCCTCAGCCGGCGGTCGGCACTTTGGCTAAACACTCCACGCGGCGCTGTTTCAGATCTACCCCTCCCCGTGTACCCCGCTGCTCGCCGGGGCCATGCATCCTCCACCTAATCTGGCTAATTAGACACTCCAGAGTGATTGCCGCCGTCTGCGGTGACGACAATGGCGCTCGGCGCCGTTTGTGGTGCGTCTGCGGCAATTGTGGCGCATGCGGCGCGGCCTGCGCGCCACCCTCAGCCCTCAGCTCGGCGCCCTGCGAGCGGTGTGCGGACGATAATCAGAGGGTGGAATTATGCAGAGCAGACGCACCCCAAGGGGACGTTCAGAGGCGATTATCTCATAACTCGGAAGGCGGTATGGTACGCAGCGCCGCGGCGGTAGCTCTGAGGACCGAGGGGGCGGCGGGTCGGAGGCTGGGGTCGCCAGTAGGGACGGGCTGGGGTCGCCAGCGGAGAGGGCAGGGGTCGCCGGCGAAGAGAGCTGGGGTCGTCAACGGAGACGGGCTGGAAAGAGCAGTGGTGACAGATGGACGTCAAATGTGGCATTGCGGGCGTCTAAGCCGCCGTCACTCCTGACACAATGTAAACACAGATCTTTTCTCCCGAAGAGATCAGCCCACATTGTGACGTATTGTTGTTGATTTCGGTCGACAGATGATTATCTGGTCCACCGGTTTTTATTGGCGTGACTTTCCTCACGCCCCAGCTTACGCCCAGATTTTCTGCTTGGTCGCGTGACAAAACGCTAACGGCGTAATCTTTGTGACAGGAAGACAGACATGTCTGAATGGCATAAACAGCGAGCTCGATGTACCTTAAATGTAAACACTCTTTAACATAGAACGGCGTGTAGCCTGCTTACGATGCCATCGTTCCTAACTTATGCGAAATGCCGCTGGGTGTGATATGTAGATAGAGGCAGTTGGTAAACGTGCAGTGCTGTAGCGCAGAAGAAGCACTGGGTTTGGCCGGCCCGGATGAAAGAAGCCGCCCACTTGGGCGGAGTCGACTGAATGCCAAATGATAAAAACTTGACTCTTATAAAATGCTAGAGCTAGTTAATGGTAAAACAGTCACGCTATAATGCTAATGATGGTTATTATCTAACGTAATGATGATTCGTGGTGTCACACATTACAGTGTATGCGGAATTCTTGGGCAAAGTTATGTAAACGAAAATTGCACCCTTCGCCATATCATGAAATATTTTTGATAAAAGTGCATCTCGTCAACTACACTCATGACCTGTGTCTTAGCTGCTAGTCTCTAAAGTTTGGTGACCCAAGGTGGATGATGTGGTGACATTGCTACCCAGCTAGTATAACGGTTGCATGGACAATTCATGTAATGCTAATGCATGGGATGTATCGTACCGTATTATTGATGGCTTGATTTATCAAATGGCACACAAAGCGTGTCCCGATGTCATACTGTGTTGAAGCCACTTTGCGTGCCGTAACTCCAACTCTACGAAAACCTGCCCCTCCGAGTCCACCTTCGGCTTCAGTTACCGTGTGGTATTCGGTACTCGTAGGAGGCGTCACCTGAGGTAAAAACCGCCCGTCACGGGGTGTGCTCCCGAGTGGCGGTGCTGGATGTCGTGGGGGGGGGGGGGGCTGGGTTTGCTTGCTAGTTGCTAGTTTGGGGTCACTGGATTCTTGGGTCTAAGGTTGCTGGTAGAAAGTGGTGTGTTTGGTGTCAGACACGTACAAGTAGTGGATATTGCATGCAAGGGATGCAAATAATAAAACTCTTGACAAAAATAGTGGGTAACAAAACGGTCGCTATAACAATGTTGTTTCGCAAATCGCAAGTTCAATTTGGCTCTTCTAAATCAAGTTCTTATCATAATTATACCTGCCTTTTAATGTGAGAGTGTGTGGCTGTTACGAGATTCAGCTAATCGTCTCATAGTTCGCAGTTCGCACCTTCCCATGGCGAAACCTGTCGATTAGGAGCTCTGAAGAGGGTGATGTAAGCAAATTGACCTAATGACAGGCATTTCGTTGTTGGTTAGATTTTATCTCGCTACTTTTACGTGGAGCTAAACGCTCTCCATCTCTTCATACAGCAGGTCCGCTCTTTCAACATCGGTCTTTGGCTGCTAATCTTGCATTTAGACGGCGACAAAATAGTGTTCACATTTGCAGATTCCATTTTATCCTAATTTGTCTCTTCTCCACATTCTGTCGACGATGTAAAAGTTCGGTATACACGACGTATTGCAACATTAACTATATCGGCGCTGTCTACATAGGGGAGAGTGGGGTAATTTGGCCGCTTTTTTTAGAAAACGATGTAACTTAAAATTGACGACACATTTCTGCATTTTCTCAACGCTGGCAAGTGTCGCATTCATTTTACTTTACTGGACAGTGAACTTGAAATGATAGAGTAATTACTTATATTGAAATTGTGACGTATTACAAAGGTCTGCAAGGCGGCCAAATTGCCCCACTAGCAGGGTTATTTGGCCGGGGGTGTGGGGCAATTTGTCCGGTGTTAGTTTGCGGTCGGGATTTTCTGTTATATTGCGAGTCAGCTTCAGATTCAGCAATGACGTGTGTCCTATGACGCATTTACCACATTTTGGAGGTTGACTCATGGGGTCACAGGGGTCAAAATAGCCAAATTAGCGGCTCTAGATGCGAAGACAGTTTTTTACGAATAACTTTTGAAGTAATCAAGCTAGGCCAAAACTTCGAGTACCATCGTAATTCTCTCGTCATTCCGCATCGAAACATATATGTGTTGACCTCGAGAAGTCAAGGTCAAAGGTTGACCTCAAGTCACGTTACCTCAGGTCGCTTGACCTCAAGGTCACGTGATTTCAAGGTCATCATGCATATCATTCGATGCGCCTTGGCGAGCTGAACAGAATGAGGCCATTTGTACGGCTGCACCATTTTTATGTAAGGATTTATTAGCAAAAAACGTTTGGTAATCTTTGATGACGTCACATGCTCTTACAGTTGACCAATCGGAAGTAAGGCATCAAAGTAGTCGAAGTTGGTCATGAATCATGTCATTTATGGTACAATTGACCATGAAAACTCGGCCGTCCCAGCATAGTGACCATGAGCGCACCGGCCAAGTTGCCCCGCTAGTCCCGGCCAAATTACCCCATATTGCCATTCTGGAAATTTTTGTGTATTAAGTCATCACGGCTTTATGGAATTAGATGAAATTGCTCTTGGAACCGCTGAACACCCCCAAGAATGGCGCTATAATGTCTGAATTCGTTTTTAGCCCAAATACTACATGTTATACAACTTTGTAAATAGAAGTAAAAGTTACCATTTTCTAATGAAATTAGCGTTTTATTAATTTTGAATAAAACTACGAGGGGCAAAGTTTTGACATTTGTCCTCCAGTTATTTCTACCCATGATAAATGAATAGAGACTAGAGTTATTTCACTCACTTTTAGTAGACATCGTACAGGTGGGGGCGGCCAATTTACACCACCGGCCAAATTACCCCACTCTCCCCTATTTTTTACTGTGTGCAATTATCACTATCGCCAAGGAAAATAAACGACATCTAAAACCACATCGCACTCATTCACAACACAGTCAAATTCAGCCATCAACCATTGAACCCTCGCGTGCGTCCTTCCGGCCATTACGCTGCCGCTTCCCTCATTCGCCACCGTTCCTCCGCCACCGCCCACTGCCCAGCACACTCCTCCACGAGCAATAACTCATATCGGGGCCCGCGCGGACGGCCGGCGGCCGGTGGATGGGCGCTCGGACGCACCTGGATGGGCCGGGCGGCGGGCCGGCCGGCAGTGCCAGCCAGCTGCGCCCCGGGGCGTGTCCCGCGTACCGCCGCCGCCCCACCCCGCCAGCGCAGATCACAGAGGAAGGGCGGACGTCCGGCCCCACCCCGCTTCCGCTCGGCCGCGCGCACCACCACGGCATGTCGACGACCGACTCAAAAGGACGCCACGCAAGCGAGACGCGATCGAATGCGAGGCTTTCTGCATGGGTGAAATCGAACGGGAGTAGAAAGCTGTCATGGTTTGTGTGGAAAGGATAAATGGGGTGCCAAGCTAACTGTCAATCATTCGCCATAGATTGTCAGGTGAAACATTTGAAACCGACGCTGCTCCTACGGTATAATAATTTTTAAATTAATGATGTTTTCAGTGATATGTGCACTTGCTCTAGGGATATAATTACTTAACAATCATCTAAATTAACTCATCTTTTAGAATATCAACATTATTGGACTATAAATCCTCCAATATTTACTCACCTGTTACCGCTCCCATCACAGCGCCAAATATCACGATCAAGATGCACGATCTCACGGCGATCTCCATGCCTCTCCGCACACCGATCACCGCATCACATTCCTATCCGCGTCACTTCTTCCGGTCTCGTGACGTCACTGAACACCAGGACGGTCCTGTCACGACAATGTCACGCACTCGTCACGGACTCGTCACGAAAGCGACATGGATCCCTCACGACACCTTCACGGTCACCGTCACGAACGCCGAAACGGTAATTCGTTCACGGCTGAGGTCGTGATGAGATGTTCGTGATGGCACGTTACGATTGTATCAGTGTCGCATCTGCACTGAAGACGGACTCACAGTCTTCCGTTGCTTCTGTTACTGCTGTTATACCGGCGGATATATTGCCTCCGCCAGAAGTCGAGCTGGTTTTGTTCGTTGTTATTCCTCTGCCGTCCTGCGCCGTCAGAAAAACCGTTGCTGCCGTTTCCGTTTCTGCCTTGGTAATCACTGGCTGCGGTACAGCTGCTGATGTGTTTGCAGCGCTGTTTTCCGGGCACGTGCCGATGTGTTTCAGCTCCAGCGCGCCACTGCCCTGTCAGCACACCTCTTTGGACTGTCGACGGTGAACGGTCGACGGCGGTCGGTGGGCCCGTCGGCCGGCACGTTCCCGTGGTACTGGTCGGTAGCTCGTGCCGGCCGCCCCCGGCTGGGCTGGCCGGCCGCGCCGCTAGCGCCGACCGCGGCCGGCCAATGAAACTGGCCACAGCTCGACAATTAGGGGAGAAGGTGGGGTCAGAGGAAGGGGTGCAGTTTTGTTATGGGAAGTCCTTTGGCGAAGAAGACTTTGCCGTATTGTATTGCATCTGAAAACTCTGGGCGGATATTATGGGTGACACGTGTCTTCGAGCTATCTAGCGATGCAATGCAACTTTTCGTATTGCTATATATTACGCACCGACTAAAATCTATCGCCCCTACGCTAATGAGCTCAACAGTTTTCAATATGTTTTTCGTCTTAAATCGGCCTGCGATATATCACCTTTGGTGAATATCGGACAGTGAGATTGGCCGATCAGTGCGTTTTACTTCAACTTCTAATGTCTATGCCATTTTTGTCACGACGGACACAAAACCATAAAATAATTAGTGCAGAAAGCAATTGCAACAACCGAAAATATTGGTATTCCGTCCTGGATACAAAAGCTGTGGTACCCACTATTCTCAACCTAAATTGATCTTGCCTTCCTTAGGTACTGCCGAGTGCCGACAACATTTGCTGAGCTCATCTGCGCTGGCCGGAGAATGCGGTATCCAAACCGCTAACTGTTCGCTCTAAAAACACCACCGAGGCGGGCCGAACCCGATCTGGGCCCGGGCAAGGCCGGTCTGAAGACAAAAACGGCGCAGACCACCGGCGGCGCGGCGCTTAAAGCGACGCACCGCGGCGCGTGACCGCCTCTTTTGTCACGCGCTGGAGCTCGTCACGACACGGCTGTCCTCTAAGGTGTCCACAAGCACCACGCAGGTCAACACACAGGTGTCGCGACCAGCGATAATTTCTTTGGGGGTGCAAAGTGTCATGCAAGGGGCGGGATGTATTGTGAAGCTTTGGTCCAAGAAGCGTGACTGCGATGCATTATGTTTAATTCGTTTGTTTCTATAATTCGCTTGCATGCCTCGTCTTTTATTTGCATGTGCATGTTATGCTTATTTTTGGCCTGCCATCCCTGCCTGCCCCTTTCATTTCACAAAGTTTTTGTTTGCCTAAGTGGGATGGTGTTTAATCATGGTAATTACCACCTTGGTGATTGCTTACAGTGGTAATTATAGGGTGAATGCTTATCTATAGCGCTAATATACTTGACTAATAAGGTATTGCTTATGGTTGTTGACATTTTTAAAGATAACAAAGGTTGTGAAATTCGTGCTTAAAAATCCATACTGATATGTCGCGTTTTGAGAAGATTGACGCACATCTTTTAACTTCAACCAACAGCTGTTACAAATCGATATACGTACTGGTAATTCGTATTTATTCGCCCTGATCGTCATCTATTTAACAGTGCTTATACGTATTCAAGGCACGTTTGCAGTAAGCTGTCCCCGCCCCTCCATCTGTATAGCTCCCAGCACTTCAACTGGCGCCTGATTGGCGCCTGATGCCACTCACCAACAGTGAAATACCATCCATCCCATGGGACAGGTGCCCCATTCTGGCAGAGCATTCCACTCTGAACGTCCGATCCTACATACGAGTACTATCGGCTCTGCAGAGCGTCAATCTCGGCGCCATCGCTCCATTCAGCACGTCATTGTCCCCCGCTCTGCACTGTGCTGTGCAGTGCACACAGACAGACACACACACAGACAGACAGACAGACAAGGGGCGGTACCCGGCCTGGATTTGGGCCCTGACCGTAATGGGAGGAGGGGTCGGCTGACGGGAGGAGGGGTGCACTGGTTCAGCCGGAGGGGTGGGTGGGGAGAGGGTTTGACACGGGTTAATATTGGGGAGGGGGTGCCGCTGCAAGCCTTTCGTCCTCGCTCTGGTCGTGAACATGAGTTCCTATGCATTTTGTTCTCATGGTGTTACGTTTTTTTCGTGATTTTACTGTTTCATTGGGGCTTATTGCAGTGAATTTACACACTCTTGGTATTGCGAATATAATCAACCCTTCTCACGATTGTAAACTAGAGAGCTCGCACGCTCAATGCCATGAGAAACAGTGTCCGACTTGACCCAGGAATTTACCTGAGATTTTTTTCAATCATGACTCTCCCTGAATATCGAAGCTAATCTTGGGTCTTTGATATGAAAGCATTTCGTCTCTCAGTAAGCAACACTCGCCATTTATCTATCATGCTAATAAACCATCACGGGCCGTTCGTTCGGTAGTTATGCCGGTCCTTGTCGTTCGGTTCCTCTTCCTGAACCCTCAGTCGCGGCCGGCCGTCTCTATCCGTCCGCCGGCCGTACCGGTTCGATCCATCTTGTGCAGTGAGGCATTCACTGCGCCGGCCGGCGACGCCCTTCCGCGACCAGTCATGCCATTAGTGGAGGTCGCGATGGCACGATACTGACGCGACGCAGCACCTCCGCTGGACGAACGCCGGTGATCCGCCACCGGCCGAAGAAAAATGAACTCGGCCGGAAAGAACATGGGAATATCGCTACCGAATATGTACATGAGCTGATTGGGCCTCGGTGGCTATCGAAAAGTGTCAGGTCGACGCCGATAACGCGTTTGTCTTTCGCTGGGCGGGAGGGCTCCGGCCCGGCGGCAGTTTGGGGCGCACTTTGCTTGTCATGGAGGGCGGGGTTGACCGTGACCAAGGCAGCGGAGAAGAAATGTGCAGTCGGGCTGCCGGGGCAGATTCAGTAATGCGCCGGTATCCAATTAGTGGTTGACTGCAGGGCGGCCGTCAATGCATTCATAGCTAACAGCAGTGGCACTGATGCTTTGATGAGGCCACAGTCGCTGATGTGACGCCTAAGGGGCACTATTCAGTGGAGATGGATAGGCATGTTATCACGAACCAAACCGCCCTGCGTAATGATACAAATTTTAAGTCATGAAGGCCAGGGATTAGTAGGTGCCCTCGCTGGAAAGCATGCGCTCATGGCGTTGCGGAAATGCAATTAGAGTTAACAGTTACTCTGACCGATGCAAAATA
The DNA here is from genome assembly GCF_019059575.1 of Amphibalanus amphitrite. Classification (NCBI taxonomy): domain Eukaryota; kingdom Metazoa; phylum Arthropoda; class Thecostraca; order Balanomorpha; family Balanidae; genus Amphibalanus; species Amphibalanus amphitrite. The sequence goes on along the minus strand of NW_024881728.1, from coordinate 555,199 downwards.
GGTACACCCGAATGTAAGTTACTGTTTTTTTTATCTTGGCTTGTTTCTGTAACCTATTTGACTGATTTGATCATCTCAGTCTATCGATTAAAAGCGTTGATATGAGGCTGGCTGTCGTAACAAGGATTTGTCGTAATTTATGAAACCATGTCCCGTCGCACTGGCATGTGCTGTCACCAACCGGCAATCAAGACGAATCACCACGACATTTGAGAGCTCAGAGCCGCGGGCCTCATGCCGGGTGTTCGCCGATTTCCCGTCATCCGCGTTTGTCATCTCTTGCGGAACTGCGCACCAGATGGTCGGCGATAAAACGACACGGAGAGTCTCCTTTTCACGGAAAATCGCGACGATTCTTCCTCTCTGCTTCCCCGGGTGGCCGATGGGCGACTGGTCTCTTAGGAGTACCGCTAACCGGTCGATATGTCGTGCGGAATACGGAGTAGCCACCGAGGACTCAACACGAGATTCCAATTACCTTTATGGTCGCCAAAATGCGTTTCACTAGGATGCCTTTGTCGATTGGACAAGAGAATTTCCGCTGGAACATCAAAGAGGATTGCACGGTAGCGAATGGCATGCATGACAAACGTGAAAATAATATTAGGACAGATACACCGTGATCGATTCGCGTGAGGATGCCTTTGCGTTCAGATTAAAATAGTTCGATGACGTTGATATGGTCCTGGCTCGTGCTGCGCTTTGCTGCCCTGCACGTGCCGGCGCGTTCCTCAGTTTTTATCCGTGCTCCTCTGAATAGTGTCGGGTAGCCCGGAGAGTAGCGGAGCGGAGGAACCTCCGGGGTGCCCATCCGGGCGTGACCTGGCTGCTCCTGCGAGGCGTAATTACAATCGAGTTCGGACCAAGGCGTCCAACACCGTCCATAAATCAATTATAATTGGTAATGAGGGAGGAAGTACTTCTGCTTCTGACAACAGGGGGCGCCACCGTCGGCGAAAATGGAGCCGCCGGCCCGAGGGGACGCCCGCGAGCGGCGGTGTTTGGTTGATGAGTGGTCATTGTGTGTTTGGTGCGGAGATCAAGGTCGGTCCTCCCCCACTGTGCCGGCGAGGCCACGGTGCGGGGTCTGGCGACGGTAAGGAACTCAGTCGCTCACATTTGGTAGACATGCCGGTCGGAGCCACGGCATTTGCTAATATCACGTCATTAATCGGAACGACCATAGAGACCTAACATAAGATCTCTATGGGAGCGTTGGGGAACATACGAACCTCCCGGCTATCTATATGCGCTTTACCGTTGCGTGCGCGTCGTGACCCGTCAGGAATCGAGACACGAAGAACAGAGATTTAAGCTGGCCTAATCCTGAGTGATGAGCAAAGTTAGAGAGACGCCCGGTCTCGACAATGATCTGCAGCCTGTGCTAGACATAAAGAGGGTTACCTGTGTTGATCGAAACCGTCTTCTCGACTCCGGACATGCCGTCTGACCCAGAGATCAGGGACAAAGCCTGGCCAGATCAGAGTCTTTTGTTGGCGATTTCCTTTCTGTTTCAGATTAGGCATGCTCCAGTAAGACCACTGAAGGGCAAGGTGAATGGTATTGTTAGACGGCTCTCCCGGATGTGCCAGCTGCAATGTCAAGGCTGCTTTCACTGGGCTGACACTGATAAATTACCCTTGATGCCTTAGCACAATGTTTGAGAGCATCCGCTTCAGTCGCTGATTAAGCGCATCTCAAGGAGAAAATGGACACTCTGAAAGTTGAAACCTTTCAATTCTGATTTCTTAGAACAGCAGTAGATGTGTGGTTGTTTCCTTCGAATACACCTAAATTCAGCGACGGAATGAAAGCCGGATGGAAACCGGAAGCACCGAAAGGTAGTAATAAGTCAAAAATGTATGCGGCAACTGAACAAGTTATAAACAATTTATTGGCAGATTGTCATTTCCGTGGTCAGCCTTTATGTAGGAAATAAGGCAGGGGCTCTGCCGCCGTCTGAAAACCAATATGTCTCTCGCAACCAGAACTCATATTTGCTACATCTGATTACCTACATTTATCCGCAAGCGATCTTTCATTAGCAAAAATGTTTGTTATGATCGCCACAGGTTTCGTCGTCTGTACCCATCACAACCGATCTACCGGGCACACCTATATCCGAGAGGACGCTGGTATCCCGAGGTCACGCAACAGAGGAGATATATCAGACCGCAAATCCGCCAATCGGCTCACCAGTCATTACTCGAACCTGAACCGTTACAGTACCACCGCAGGATGATCAAAGGACTGAAACAGGATTATCGAAGGGTTTTTATGGGTCAAACGCAAGACGATTTCGGGATTGTCGTTTGATTTTTCCAGGTCATTGCAGTATAGGACCACCCCAAGTCAAGACTTCGTAGGATTGTCCTGATATTACCGTCTGTATGACGACCGAAATAACGTCTCGAAACCATTTTAGGGCCACTTGGTCATCAGACCATCATCCAAAGATCTATCATTTGCAGTTCCGTCTGAGTCAGACACCTACCGGAGCGCATCGCACCTCCCCGCGCGCCACCCATCCGCCGGCCCTGCTATGGTGATCAGATTGGCTATTGTTTCACTTTTTACACATCGATCGACGCGCAACAATGGCCGTGGTGTGGCGCCTCGGCTCGTCTCAGTTCGTCTGCAGATTAAAAGCGGACTGATGTCTGCCAGCGGGAGGGCTTGTGCAACGAGCATCCCAGCGCGGGGGGTGGTGGCCGCGGAAATATAGCCATTGTCGGGGAGAGGGAGATTCACGGGGAAGTGCACGGAGAGGCGCGCTAGCGAGGGGAGGTCGGCGCGGAGCAAATACTCGTGAGTGAATTGTGGGTCGAAATCGCGGAGATGCCGTGTCGGTCGATAGGGTCGCACGTGAGGTGGCGGGTAAACTGCGCTGTTTTGAAGGCGCAGTGTTCGGGTGGGTCTAAGATGTGCAATGCGAGTGTGGATTGTTCTGTGCTGTACTCGGTGGAACGTTTGCCAAAGATAAGAGAAATTCGAATACACGAGCAGGTAAATGACGTTTAACACACCTCTCTTGAAGCAGGAGGTGGGCGTAATTTTTTTATGTTATTGATTGTTATCGAATCAAGTGCGAAATAAATGCAGATCCTTATCATGCGTTTTACCACAGCGTGCAAATCGCATAGCGGCTTTATACCAATCAAATCCAACGTGCGGGATTATTCACACCTATGTATACCGCGCCCACTTTCACTGATCGCCCTCCCGCATTTAAAACATGTTGTTATTTAAATACCCAGATGCCGCAACGCAGTATACTGCGTTCCATCACCTAAATCACCCGTCAATCCCCAATTTGAAATAATAAATAGGGCCATAATTTAATTGAGCAGTTTGTTTCAAAGTCGGCCTATGAAGGCGCTGACAATGCGGCAATGTACTGCGATGCTTAATCTCACCTCCATGATTTTATTCCGGTGTAACTTAGGTGTGAGATGGCTGCAAATCGTGCAATCTGTAACTGTTTCCTTCATTGACAGCTGGTCGTTAGCAGTGAACACGCCACCAGGCTGTGAACAATATGTCTACAGAGCTCATTAGCATAGCTGGAGGGTATTCGATGTGGAGAACAATCTTTTGCACGGCGCCATATGTTGTATCTGCCAGGGTGAGCCTAGCAATACAATGCAAGATAGAGATCAGATATGTAATCAATTGATTTCAGAATGACATGACGTTCATAGATCCGTGCGAAAAACGAGGCTTGTAATGGATGCAGATCAAGTTAAATGCGATTCTATGACATATTCAATAGGACCAGAGTGGTAGATGATATAGCCGGTTTGAGTCGTTGGAAAAGGCTCGTCTAGCGTAGTGCTACAGTATGTAACATACATACATAGATGCCTCAATGATCCTCCGAAAATGCATCATGCACAAATTCAAGAGCCGATTCAATTCGGCAGGATTTAGTTCGACGATTCAACATTTTTTGCATTTGTCGTTATTCTCCTTGAGATGATTGCTGTGATCTTTAGACGAAGCGGATGCTGATTTATAGGGGCTAAGACTTTATCCAAGGTCATGTGTGTTGATATCTACGAGTATTGCGTACCAAGATCCTCATCCCAAACGAGGTTCCGGAAGCAATAGCATCTCCCCTAAACGCTGCCCCCCGGGAGATCATACTCGTATATTTTCACAGGTCACCTCTAAATTGTGGTATCTGAATCCAGGAAGCGCCCTATTCCATTAACCAGCAGCCATAATGTACGCCAACTGCCCCTCGTCGTTTTTACATGGCTCATGCCCCTGGTTGCGTGTAATGAATGTAAAAAGCCGAGATCAAGGACAGATGCAGATGGGATTTGATTCAACGCCCCATGAATATCATGCGTGAGTTATCGCGAATAAAGCAGAAACAAGGACGATACGAATTGTTTTCCTCTAAGCGGGCCTATCGCCCCATTAGCTATGGCAAGGAGAGTAAACAAACTAGTTTATGTTTCACATAAATATTTATCTTTTAGATTCTTTTGGTGATTTTAATAATGAATGTGTAAACCGTATTTTATCCTAGTCAAATAATAAACTCATTCAGGCCATTCCATTAAACGCTCCAATTATTTAGTACCATGTTCAAACTATCTGCTCCCCATCCTAATGTGCGGCCGGCGCCTGAGGCAGCCTGACGAGAATTCAGCCCGGTTTTAATGAGCAGTTTATGCAGCGAGGTCATTGCATCAGACATATGGATCAGATCACATGCAAACTGATCGCCGGACGCCGATAAATAGGGGGTCGATGTCCGTGGTGTCAATATTGCTCAGCTTCGGGCGGCTCTGTCGCGTCTGGCCTTTACTGTTCACCGCATTCTGAGCTGGTCTCCATCGTGCCTCAGCCCGGAGGTCAAGTCGGAAATCTGACGGTTCGTCAGCTACCAGATTGGAAATCGTGTCCTCCTGTGACCCAAGTGGCCCCATTCACGCTGGGATATGCGCGGTGAGGTAACGTGAAATCATGCCGGGCAGCGGTTAGGAAACGCACGCTCCGGCACTCTAGCCTTCCCGTGAGCTCCGAGTGCAGGAGCCCTCCACACGCGGTCAAAAAGTGATCTATTGAAACAGCCTCAACTTTCACCAGGTGCCCCTCACGGGGAGATAACCTGATTATCTTGAGATGATCTATGTCCAGCCACAAAACGGTGGCCGGTAGTCGGCGCACGCGAGAAGACCCTAAAAATGAAAGGTGCCTCCTGTTGGTATACGCACACGCGCTGGGCCGGCCTCGTGGCTGCTTGTCACGACAGCACTGCTTACGTGATCCAGGGCAGCAATCCGGCGCAGGGAGAAGAGGAGCGTTGACCATTGACTAGTGGTGTCTGGTCAAGATAGAGCTGAAAGTTTGAAGTTAAATGGGTTCTAAAAAAGAAAAAAAAAACTATAAAAACTGGGCTCGAGAATACCCTGTGTTATATTTTTTTTTTCAAAATAATTTGTATCAATTCCAATAAGAAACTTTCGCTTGTACAGCGCTCGTTTGTACTTTCTCTTATACCATTCCGTATCCGCCATGTCCCGGTGGCGGTGCACCAGAAGCTCCACCGTCGCCTGGTGCGTGCACACAGTTGGGCCACGGCAGTGACGCTGCACATTCCGTGGTCTCAGCGGATCGCCGACATACCGGCGCTTTCGGAGGGCTGTCAGTCAGTGTGTTGGTCGAGCGTCGAGTCTGTCCCACGATAGAAAGCGATGGGACAGCTACCGGATCTCGATGTTTCCCTTTCGTGATCGGTCTTCCATCTCATGGGGAAATCGTGTGTGTGGTGAGATAAGTGACTGGTGAGACCTTATTTGGATGTGTTATATTTTAATTATGAAAGTTTAGAAGACCGGTCTCTTTACGGAAAGGTGGAAGTTATTAATGTCCTCACCTTCAGACACATCACGTATCACCCAGCTATGACACAACTTTTCCAGTTTCGTGGCTGGGCGTGTGTAGATCCGTGCACCGTTTCTAGTTTCACCGCCGGATTCGGGACTGTCTCATCGCCCCCGTCAGCAGTGGGCGAACCAACCCACCGGCACGACACCGGGCCGAGAAACCCGACCTGCGGCGTGGGTGGTTCTCCGTGCTGACCTGGCAGCCGTGATACCGCACAGAGTCAGCGACACTGCCGGTTTATTCGAGTCGTTATGTCTCCTCACAGCCACTAAAAAGGACATGAAAGTGTCATGCTCAGTCTCAGGCTCTAGCCAGGTCTTTGTGCGAACGAGGTGGGCGGTAGATCAACGGTTACAGTGGGATGGGTATGTGTCGCCTATCACAATGTTATGACATGTCTGAGAGGGGATTACTGCGGTTTGTTTACAAACTCCTTGATGGCAATCGTCATAAACCCACGCATAAGGCACACATTCTGGTTTATGGTCGTCAGCAACACTACGCTCTTGACGTTTGTTGTAATCAACAAAGCAAACTAACCCCATTTCTGCCTTTACGACCAGTTTAATCCAAATCAAGCCAATGGTTTTTCTTTCTGGAACAAGCGCGCAACCAATCCAAGAGCACAGTAGGCTGGACACAGCGCAGTACAGACAGACACGACGCAGGTAGACCCGCACGGCGCAGGTGAGACAAAAGTGGCGCAGCCGGGTCGTGGCGTGCGGTAGCTCTCTCACGGTCCAGGTAAACGCTGGCCAGCATGAGATATTGGAAAGTGGTCTCTCACGCCGGCGCTATCTCTCTCACCGAGCATGTGCCCTGCCGTGGCCGGCGCCCGGCGGTCAGCGGCGGTCAGCGCGTGCTGGGGGCAGGCTGGCGGAGCCAAGTGTCAGAGGTGGGCATCCTAAGTGGACCCACACACGCTTGTGTCCCTGCTTCAGTGCTCATCACTACGTTGGTGTTGACAATTACGCCACGCGCGTGAGCCTGACGTGTCAGTAGGCATGCTCCGGTGAGTAATCGACCGCCTCCAATCGGCGTTCAGTGCCCCGGCAGTGTTAAAAATCTTAATTGTCCCCACGACATGATGACCGAAGGTCACGCCTGACCACAGAGATAAAATATGCGTCGAGAAGACCGATTATCGTATTCAAATAGCACTACGAACGTGACAATGCCATTACGGTGGCTGCGTTATAAAAATGGCACGTGATAACGCGGTTGTTTGAAGCTGGGCTTTGATTTGAACTTAACAAACCGCGGCACTAAGCGCTCGCGCTTTGGTCGATCCGCCAAGATATCGAACTCAGCCTGGACACACGCTGGTTGCTGGACGGTTTCGCTTTGGGATGTCGGACGAGATAAAAGACGTTCCCCGGCGCTGTCGCTGTAGGCCTTTTGTTGTCAAACCGCGAAGCGTTATCGAAATGGAACTCTTGGATCCGGCCGCGGTCTGTGAATGGGTATCTTCTCACGGTTCATCGCCGCACTTTGTTTACTATCCAGAATAGATCGCATAGTTTAGCCCGGGACACCTCATGCATATAGGCGAGGTTCGTCCGAAATGACATTTTGTGGTGCGTTCGTGTTTTAAGGAGGGATCGTTTAAAAAGGAAACACGTTCTGCCTATCTACGCCCATCGCATGCCAAAGAAACGGAACACCGCAATTAGACGTGATGTGGGAATAGTGGTGGAGGAAACTGTAGTAGTGTCGTTTCACGTTAATCAGAGGCTTAACACTTGCACAGAGTAGCACGCACGACTGGATTTAAAGGCACGCTTTAACTATAACACCGTAAGTTCGTGATTGTCGTCTGTACTTTTTGTTTTAGTCATTTAAGAACACCTACGTCCTTTTATTTTATATTACCTATTATGACAGAAAAGAGAACTTTGACCTTACTTTCTCTGAATATATTTACGTTTTGATTTACACCACAGCGTGTGCATTCAATAACTATGCAAGTCGTGAAGTTTTGCACAATCCACGCCACTCTAGAGGCTGGGCCTGTTAATGGGTTGTTGTTAGCGCCTGTCGGGGTATATTGGCAACGAGGAAAGTTTCACTCGTTCGCCGTGCATGTCTGCCGCCTTTAGAGTGGGCGGGTCACACGTCTCTGTGGGCTCTATACTCGGTGCTCTGTGCTGATAGGGTCACACCTCCCCCTGACAGCTCGGGGTGCGGACCGGGAGGGCGCGGGGTGCGGGTCCGACCGCCGAGAGCCGGACCTGTCGTGCCGTGCGCCGATTCTCCTCTGGGCGCGGTGATAACGACCTCGCCAGCGTCCCCTCGTGACCCGGTCGTGCCTTCATGTCCATCGTCCCTTCACACGGCGGTTCGGCACGCCAGCGAAAGGCGATAGCGAGGCGCGGCCGGTCGCTCTCCGGCCGTGAGAGATCCCGAGCACGGCCGGCACGTCACGGCGCGGCACGCCCGCTCCGACCCGTGCACGGCCGGGTCGTGACCCCGGTCTCGCCGCTCGTGATTAGTGTCGGCTCCCCGGCGTGTTGCAGCTCAGGTGCGGCGTTGGTGGCGCCCGGTGGGTGCTCCAAACGAGCTGAGCACCGCCTCTGGAGCGGCCCCACTGCCACCGAACCTCACAGACTGCGCCACCGGACAGACAGTGGATCGTTCACCACACCTTCCGCAGCCTCTTTTCGCGTCCAGTGACGCAGCGTTCACTCCCGGAGCGACGACGAGTGTGACTACCGACACCGTGAAGTGATCGTGTCTCTTTTCATGACCGGACCGGAGACGATCGGGCACACACAGCGCGAAGAGCGGCGTCGTGCCGGACGCGCCGCGGTTTCCGCGATGTCGTGACACTACAGTGGCATTATACCGCTGTTGGACCGTTCAGGCGTAGGAGGCAAGTCATCGTGTAAAAATGGTGTCCGATTACCAGAGCGATGTTCGTGATTTGGTCAGTTTGAACTGTGCTGGACATCGTTTCCCCGTCAGCAAACGCAGGTCTGATTAGAATTAAGCGTGTCATCTTTTCTGGCGATGTTTTGGTTGGCCAGTTTCCTCCGCTTTTGTGCGGAGCGCGGAAGTTTCCTGGTAACGACTGCAGCCGATTATAATGAGGGAGGATACTGGACGATCTGATGCGCTTTTAGTGGTTTATCTGGTTTTTGGATCATGCTCACTGAAACCGTGCCGATTTATCATCACTGCAGCGTTTCTCCTTATTGTGAAGGACATGTGCTCACTTCCCGGTCACTCGGGAGGATTAGACTTTACGCTCAGCAATCAATCCTCACTGCAGTGCAGGCTGACACCAAGCAAGGCGGCTTGTCCTGTACAGTGCAAAGCTCATTAGGTTCTGCTTTCATTACCTGATGCTCTTTTATTTGCATAATAGTCCGCTTGTGACTAATGAGTCACAATAATAACGGCATCACTGCATGTTCAATTTAGCTCTGGTGACAGCTTGGAAGACTAAAGCTTGCGTAGATGTGACGAATGCATTTATTTTGGTTTTGAAGTACAAACGATTTTGATTTAATTGAGAATGTATCTGGAATAACGAGGAGATTTTGGAGGAAACTAACTCCCCACAACTATCAATTTTCGGGTTGTCAGGATAGGCTCAGCGTAAGATTTATCGAAAGACATTCTCTAAATGATATTAACATGATTTATGTGGCATAACCCTTCCATTTGTGAGGCAAAGTTGTATCTTTTTGGGCTTTCTGTCCATTTCCGAGAAGTCCGGCTGCTCGTTATTATTTATTTCCCATCTATTATCAAATCATCGCGTCGCTGTTCACAGTTCCCGGCCTTATTGGCGCCCCGTCACCATCGCCCGACATCCTACCAAACAATTCATCAAACAGCCTCAGCACACATCATCACACATCAGAAATCGACATTCCTGTCCACACCCGAGCGGGCGACGGCACCGGACACGCACGCAACGGCGCGAGCGGCCCGGGTCGGCTCGGGTGGAGCTCTGGCCCGTCTCGTGTTCAGCTCGCGTCCTCATCAGATAAGGTGTCCGGCTCTGACCGGGCCGAATGCAAATAAAGCGGACCCAGAGCCGTCGAAATACATCCCCGGGACGATCCTCATCCCAGGCGTGTGCTGAACAGAGGTCTTAGGGATCTTGGCAGAATGGGAAGAGAAGGAGATCCCTCAATGCAAGGGATGGTGGATGAATAGCGTGGATTGGTGAACGGTGAGGGCAAATCTCATAGAACACGCCCAAATACTATTGCGCTGTAAATACATACCTACAAAATATAAACAGGAAAAGGAATGTAGTAGATGTTATGTCAAATGTCACTTGTCCACTACAATTTTTATAGGCGGAAACGTCTTCATATCAGCTCACATGCGTGACGTTCTCATCAAAGTCGTGAGTTCTCTGACCTCACTTACACACGCCACGACTAATCTCTCTGAAATATGACAGGAATCTTCCCATAGTTTGTCAATAGCCATCTCTTTGCTTTCTTCGATCATCAAAATATCCATAACTGGGACACCTTCGATCCCATTTTTTTTTTTGTTCCCATCATCTTGCCGCCGCATAGCGGAACAGGCAGTACACCTGCCTGGCTACCTTGTGGGACTCTCGGGATGCCTCAGCCGCCACCGTCATCCTCAGCCCGCGTGCCCGGTCCTCGGTGGGATTCGAACCTCGCTAATCACCTGCTCACCTGAGGCACGCACTGGACGGCGCCGCCCAGTCGATCGGCTCAGACCACAGCGTCACACGGGCCCGGAGACCAGGACCAGACCGGGACCAGACGACGACTGAGACGACCAGACCAGACCAGACCAGACCAGATCGGGGTGTCCCAATGAACGCCAGTGAGCGACCACAGCGCCGCACGGAGTCACGGACTGAGACGAAATCAATACCATCGAACGTCAGCGACAAGGAAACATGGTGACATCAAGTTGAGCAGTGATCCAGGACGAGCCTGGGAGAATCTGGAACCGGTGTAGTTAGCACTTTTCGGTTGAGTTGATCCAGGACGTAAAGTGTCGGGTCAACCGTGGTCCGTTACCGTTTCTTTTGAGAAAATTGCTAGGTAAACCTATATTTTAAATCTCGGTCATCATTTTCGTTCCAGTCTTTGCACGATTGTATTGTTACATACCTTTGGAAATGGTATCGACTCGAGGTAAACTCACGATTAATAAAACTAAACATGCCCTACCATCTTCAGCGCCACCATCTCTGCAGACTGGGCAGTTGGCTCGGCCGCGTACAACGCGCCGCGCCTTACCCGAAACTACTGCTGCATTTTTTTCTAACAGAAGCGTCTACGGATCAACCGAACCGGACCAGTTGGCCACCGGGCCGGCTGGCGATCTTCACTGCCTGGAAACCAGCCTCCTGTCAATTAGGAGCGATAGGGATCGGCTGCGGGTGACGGACGGCCGAGCCGGCGGACTGGGCTGCCGTCCGCGCGGTGTTCGACAGTGGAACTCACGCGGCTAGTCGCGCTCCACGCGCGCCGTGAGGAGGGAAGGGACAAGGTCCACTTCTGGGGATATTTGTGGATTTTGGGTATTCTTAGCGAGCGGAATTTATGAGATTTTAATCGGTTATTTGATACCTGAGCTTGCTTCTTATTTGAGAGCTTTTAATCGCGGACTGTGATACCTCAGCTATGTCGCCACTAGCCACTGTTTCGAGGCAGGCGCTTGAGAGTGAGCTGATGAGGCATTTGTGGGAAGTCTGTTCACAAAAGGGCATAGTTCACTTAGGTATTCGACTACTTTGCATTCTTGTGTCTGGACATTTTCATTCGAAGCATTTGGTGAGTCTTGAATATGCAATATGCATGTATGCATCCGTGTTGCTTCATTAACAGCTGCCTTATAATGTCTTGTGGAATGCTTTTAAGGGTGCTGGTTGAAAACATCCCGTGGAAACAGGTTTGCTTCGTGATATCACAACTTTCACCATTGCACTGACGCTCACGCTTTGTCAGTGTAGAGGCAAACAGCCGGAACATAGTTCGAGAAATGTGTCGGGACACGGGACTTAGACCAGGAACATTGCATCCAACATGATACTCAATCCTGAATCCTGACCCAGGAACTTAGTTTCCTCATTTCTCGAGACATCGCTCTGTATTTTGGCCCTGTTCCCATTCCGTTCTGCCTTCTTTATAGTGTTGTAAACTGGAAACTTTCATAGCACCGTAACTCGTCTCTAATTAATAACAGCAGCTTGGCCCGCCTCCTGCTCGGTAGTATCCTGCTGCCACCAGCTCGGAGCAGAGTGAGGTAGGCCCTGCCCCTTCCACCCTCCGTGACCACCTTCCCTCGATTGGACCGGCCCGCGACGCCCTATTACCCGCCCTCCTCCGCGATTAGTCGCCGCGCGCCGCCACCCGAGAGCGCCCGCTCGGCCTGCCGGCTTATTATCGCGTTTTTGCTGTGCGCGCCGCGGCTAATCTCCGTGTAGGTGTGCGCAGCTCGTCCCCAATCGTGTTCGTTCGACCGAGCCGGTCACGAGCACTGCCCGGTCGGTCAGCGCGCGACGCGTGGCACGCGGGCCGCTCGGCGCTCGCACACCGTCCGAGCTGTCATTCCGAGGGCGTCACACGGTAGAGTTTGTCCACGGCTGAATGGAGGCGCGGTGTGGCCCACCCCGGCGCTGTGGCGTCCTCAGAAGGAGTGCTCCGTCAGGATCAGAGTGGGCGGAGCGGAGACTGAGGCGAGGCGGGTGTGCCCTAACTGAGCACAGACACAGGGTGTTGGGGTGACCGCCGCGACTGACCCCGTCATAGAGCAGAGACGGGCGCTCAGTACCTACGCGGCACGCCGTCACTGACCGACCTGTGTAGAGGGCGGCGGCCGGGTGACAGAATCCTGACAGATGACACGGCCAGGGAGCCTATAATCGCCGGCCGTCTGCAGAAGAGACGGCGGCAGAACGGGGCACGCGACCGAGCTTCATCACACATTAACATCCACCGCCGCTGCCTGCGACACATTCAGCGAGAGACGTGGGCTTTATGAGCTATCAAAGCAGGCACTGATACAGAGACATTCAGTCTGTGAGGGCTCTCTGCACGCTGCACGCCCTTGCTGAGAGGGTTCCACTGAATTGGGAGGCCGGAGCGGTGGGGTGACTGAATGAGGATATGTTGGACTCGGAGGGGCCGGCTGTTGTTTGTGGTTATGGCGGCTGCATATGCAGCATATTTTGCATAGTGGAACTAAACTTTTTAGCGTTGAAGGAGTTGAAGCGTAATGTAAAGACATGAATACACTTATGTAAGTAGTATCAGAGCTTTGAGGCACATTGAGGCACTCGATTCTGCGTGGATATCTTTTTCAAAAAGTTTTCATCTGAGCTTAGTTCCTGAAGCTAATGCAACAACACCCAGGCTTATGCAGCGCTGGAGCATTTCAATGGCCCTATTTTTCGCAATGTTTTTTTCCTGAGAACATTCTGTTGAATTGAAAGAGGCTGATTGTATGGTCCAGCTTACCAATTTAATTTTTAAAACCAACCTCATCGTTGGGTGTTTTACATAATTGCATCTGCCACCTCCTAACCAACTCACTCAACATTTCCATTCACTATCCCAGACAGACAATAAGTCATTTTCTGCTGCCGACAATCCGTAACCTTGGTATACCCATCTCAAACACTGCTACCACCCGGAGATCCCTACATCTCGCCACGCACAGAGAACTGAGGAGCATACAGAAGCGGGTCTCTGATACCATCTGCTGACATTGAGCTGTTGGTAACTGCGTTACGCGTCCGGTGGCAGAACTGGTCCGCAATACGCCGCAGACTGCTGATAACGCAGCGCAACTAGTGCACCGGGCACTTAGGGAGTCGCCTCGCGACCTGACCATCCGTGAGATACACAACCCTGTCTGCAACTGGTTCAGCTAATTATACAGACGAAGGAGCTTATCTGTGTTGTCTGGGGACCACTCAGCTCACAACTGGAGCTTACTGAAGTTGGAACAAGGCAGCAAAAAGTGGTTTGAGAAATTGACGTTCATCCCTTGTTTACACTGTGCAAATGTTTTTTTTTTCTCTAGTCAACCCATTGTCCGCGTACATCTTCCACTTTTTTTGCACAAGCTAATGAAAACATGGCCTCAGATTACGATGTCCTTGAACAGTTATTGCCCACTCGTGTCGGGTGGGGCACTGAGGCTGCCGGATGTCTCTCTGTTTCATCCACCGCCATGAGGTCGGCCTTCGTCGCCTTCTCTACTCCCGGCCCATGATCCCCGCTCAGCTCTGCTGCAGCCAGCTCCGTCCGCGGTCCATGAGATGAGGAGTGGCTCGGCGGCGGCGCTCCACCGTCCCCGGTCCACGAGATGAGTCTCGCCGGCTCTCCGCCTGCCACCTGTCACCTCCCGGGACCCGGGGCGCCGGCCGCGGCATCCCGGCGAGCCTGGGAAAACGGAACTCGGACCACTCCGGCGAACGGAGCGGGAAACGAGCGGCCAGCAGCCAGGCCACTCGACGAGATGGTGCAGCGGCAATAAAACGGGACGTGAATGTGCATCAACACTCGGAAAAGACAGAGCAATAGGTGTAGGGAAATTGGCAAGGCGTGATTGATAATTGGGACAAACATGCTCGTTATTTGCAGCCGTGAAGCTAGAACATGAATTCAAGTAACGACAGGGATGGGAATGTCATGGGAATCAGAGCAATACAATCTGATGGATTTATCTGTTATGGATCTATAGAAACAATAAAGTAAGGCAACAAACAAACAGCACATGTTTCCTGTGCGACATCGATATCACCGATTCTAATGGGTATCGCTCTCCGGTGTCGTGCAACATCTAGCTGTAGCCAGATGCTTGATATCCTAGAATCATTGATAAGAGTCGTGCTTATTTCGGGGCAGAGACAATGAATGAACGTCTCTACAAGTGGATCTTGTGCAGCCTTCTGTCTGACACGAGCAAGTGTGTGATCGGGAGCGCTCCCCTCTTCAGTCGCATGGCTAAGCACTCTCAATGCCGCCCATCCTCTGACTTCTCCCGCTAATTTCAGCGTCATCTTCCCCCTCGAATTCCTCTCAGGATGCCGGAGACGCGATCTCAATGTCGCCACTCGGACACGATCCCAGTAGGTGCGTCATCGCCGGGTATTGTTGATGTTCGGTGAGCCGAGGCAGAGACAAAGGATGAAATCATTAGCTGGATTCAGACAGCCACCCACTCGGAGGAACGGACGCGCCGACCCGGTGGGTCATCCAGTGAAGGGGCCAAAGGTGGGTGGCTAGGTCGAGTGGGGCTGGGATCAAACTAGAAAAGGATAAGGTTTGCAAGGGTAGAACAATTTGACAGCAGGTGGCTAAACTTTGGAGAGACAATTTGGTCAAGAAACTCATAGCTGTCGTTGGAAGGTGGTAAAATGCTGGGCCTTGATAGGCAGAGCCCGGCCGCCAAGGCCGACTATGAAACAATCGTGAAACAGGGGCTAATGGTGGCTGATGGAAGGTTTCCGCGGAGGGCAGCGTCCTAGTGTCCCCCGCTGGCTACAAGCACTGAAACCTAACGGAATGCGGCTTACACCAGCTCTGCTTGTCCTAACACAGCGGCTGACAGGTTTATAGTCACGTATGCTCGGAAATGTAGTATTTATGACATTTCTTAAATCAAGTATCACCGGCCCCTTTACATTTGCTCGTGCTTTTGAACGGCGTGTTTTCAACGATGCTATCGAAATTACGAGCTGCTGAGTGTTTGAAAAAAAAATGTTGATGATGGATCTGCAGGCATGTTTCAGGTGTTTGTATTTATTTTTTAGACTTCTATAAATGATGTATTCGCATTTTGTTATATGTATGTGTTTCTGCGCCTAAAATACCCTCTCATATCACACAGAAAATGTCTTCAAAGATTTTGTCACAGCACACAAGCCCTTTTGTCCGCCTCCCGTTTATCCTGTAGCTGCATTATCACACTCTCCCTGCATAAGGCTGTCATCCGAGGTCACTGGTAAGCACTGTGGAAATTGGCCCACTGCGCGCGGGGACAGTGAAGTAGCCACGTTCGCTACCGCCCCCGGCCTGGAAGGCGCCTTGACTTGATTCCCATACCACTATCTGTGAATAATTAGCCACAAATAGGTCTGTTGGGCAAGTGGGTAGACTTGACACCGACAGTGGACGCCGTAAGTGATTCCGTTTGGTCATTTCTGCTCATGGCTTGTCTTATTCCCAGCATTCTGTTTTTATTCATGCTGCATGCTGATTGCTGAGCAAGCATTAGTGGTTTGGTGGTAACATTGAATGAAGAACGCAATGTATGCTTCGGTCTTATTCAGACCTAACAAATATGTAACTTTTGTGAATCATGTGTAGGCAATTGCGAACTATGAATATTGCTGTAAAACATTATTTTAATGTTAACGACTAAAATGTATGCTTAATGGTGCTTTGCAGTTTTTTTTTTTTTTGCTGAAGTGAAGCCTTATTTGGCCCAAGCAAGACTGCTACTCTGAAATGATGCTGAAATGGTTCATGCGTGTCTAAACTCAGTTAACCCTATAAATGTAATCGTATGAGCCTTTAGCCTTCTCTTTAGGGTGTTCTCAGCGCAATTGCCATGCGGTAATTTCCATCGATTACGTACAATCTCGCTCAGCGGGCCGGGGCGCGGTTGCGTGGTCCAGGACCGTCTCACGGTAAATTGGGTGGTTCCGGCGGCTGCAGCCGTACACAATACAGCCATCAGCAAAACACTGCGCTATGGCGCTGTATAATGACGTCACACTGTCCCGCTGTATGTGACGTCATCAGAGACGGGGTAAGACTAGTGTGACGGGGTGTACTAGTGTGACGATATTATACGATTGTTTGCAACATTAGGGGTGGGTTTGGGTGTCCCCAGCAGAAGTTTAGCATGCTAGAAGTTTTACAGTATAAAGTTGTGTAATGCGTGCGCGTGCGTAATTGACAGTGGCTTGGCTCCTGCAATACATTTTACAGTGACCAGTGTTTGACCTAGGTCTTAAATCTCCACAGAAGATGAGTGACCTCACTGCGATAGACCTCACTGACCTCACTGACCTCACTCCACAGAAGATAAGTGACCCCACTGCGACAGACAATTTGAACATCCGGCGGCAGCTAATGCCATCAACTAGAGCAACTAGAGCACCGACAGCGGTGATTGCAAAACGGCTGCAGCGATAATAGAGCAACAGTCATGATGAAACGCTCTGGTGGAATGTCCCTGCCTAAACGGAGCAGCGGCAGAAGCTAATTGTCCGTCTGATGGAAATGATTCGTATGTCCACTTACCGGCCAACACGCGATGCCTACGTCAGCTCAAGAGCATTGGTAACGACTGTTGACGACATAGCATGTGATCAATAGCCAATGTGAATAAAAGCCCGGTGGTTATGTCATGAAATGAATGCATGTAAGGTACGAATATTGGCTATCAAAGTCCCATCTCTGTTGTTGAGTAGGTACTCGCGTAAAATAGTTACGTAAAAATATTCAAAACTTGAAGCACTTGAACGACGATGTCGGACGTCGGTATAAGTCCGTTCCCTTGATAGATACTCAATGAAATAAACTACTGGAATTTACCAACACCAGCTACTAATGAAAAGAAACATTGTGATTTGGCAGATGCCAGTTTGTGGCTTGTGACCAGGTAGTGAACGAAAGTTAGCGGCTAGTTGTGGTATTTTTAATGGGAGCTCTTTAACCGCACAACATGTCGTAGGCCATTTTTGACACGAAATTAGAAATGCATGCCTGATATTAATGTTTTGTAAAATAAGTGACCATAACATCAACCTAAGAAAGTTAAAAGCGGTTTTTCCGGACCATTGACATTCTGTGAAGGTCAACTGATCGATTTACAGCACATGGAGCCCGACCGAGCTGACGCGTTACTGCTTATTGCGGTTGAGTTCCTATTCTTGGAACGTCATAATCCTTCAAAGGCGTACATTGAGAACAGTCAGCGATGTAGCGGCGAGTGAAAATCCACCAATATCGAGATACCATTTACAACGGTTGTGGATTTTTACACATGCGGATGTGCGACCAGTGCAGTGGCGCGGGAACCGGGGGGGGGGGGGGGCTAGCGGGGGCTGAGCCCCTCCAACTTTTCGGCTGGGGGGCTCATAATGTATTTGAACCCCCCCCCCCCCCAGCTGGAGGAATCGAAATCGGAAATCTACCAACATAATTTCATAGATTCATACATAGGCGCGGGAACCGGGGGAGGGGGCAGTGGGAGAAGCTTGCCCCCAAACTCTGCGGCCGTTGGGGCGGTGCCCCAGTACTTGTCATGAGGCTAAAAACCGTTGGGCAGCTTGTCCTCCCCAAATTAGGGGTTGTATAGGTCACAAAGGAAGAAAGCATGTAAGTGAAAAATCCACCTCTTTCACTGGCTCGGCAACTCATTTGGCAGATTAAAACCATTATTCCAGGTCGCCAAAACGGTACTTTCTTCACTCAGCTGAGACGGAATACCTCAATGTTTTGCAAATATTTTCCTTTTTTTCGTTGATCTCTGTTATGGTTCAGCCTCCCCCCCCCCGTCTCGAAGAAGTTCCCGCGCCACTGTTTGCGACAATGAAGGTCTTCCGTTTTCGGCGTGTGGATCGACGTGCTTTAAAGGGACCCTCCCACCTTCAAAAAAGTCTATGAATTGGCATGAAAGTGATGTCACTCGGTTCAGAAAGAGCGAAAACGAATATCTACCAAATTTCACCGAAAAATATTCACCGGTTTTCAAGATATTAGACTTTTACTTTTGTTTACTTTTTTGGGATCTCCGCTGTTTCTAGCGACTTTATTTTAGAAGTGCGGCGTTTGCGGCAGATGTTGCGCGCAAATAGCATATACCACCGCGTGCTACAAAACGTTTTAGTCAAACATTTAAAAATCGTTAGATATTTGCGCTGACGTCACACATTCAGAGGGGTATTCCTATGCATTAGCCCCTCTGAATCAAAATCCTGCAATTTTGAAATTCAATATTTCCGATTTAAGGCATTTCTCGATGTTGTGAGTGCCGAAACCGGTAATTGTGAGCCAGGGACCCCATTTTGGCTATCTCAACTCAAATCTAATGTTAAGGTGGGAGGGTCCCTTTAATGCCTTCTGTCTTTAAAGTCGCGCTGTTTTTTTTAATGTACTATAGTATATATCATACAAACAAAACTCAAAGGGAGAATAAGATAGTGTTCTTTGCTCATTGCTATTTCATTTGTGTTTATCATGTTCTCTAGTTAATTAGGTGCGCTCACTGTTCCCTGTGAATGAAATGTGCCACAATGCGTAGTACGCAGCTCTCGTATATCTCACCCCACTGTTCAAATTACTACCGACAAAAGCTGTTGACAAGACGGTACACGTAATATATTTGGCAACAACAATATATGCATACACTCTAACCTACACGAAACTAATCTCACACACTCAACACACAGTAAACAATTCGTAATACACGTTTTGATCATTGATACCACTCTCCGATCAGTGCGCTGAGCCGCGGGTAGGCTCTGAAATCACAGGCACTTGGGACCTCTCGAGTCTCTGACTAGTTGTGTACTATGACGTCACATTGATGACGTCACAGTGGGTCACTGAGCAGCGGAAGCAGTTCTGAATCGCCTCCAAGAAGTCGCGATTCGCTCCGTCGTTTTATCGCAGAGTCTGGAACAAAGAGCATATTTGTTAGCCGTCTAAAAAAATATTAAATTATTCTCAGTATCGTTGAAACTTTATTTTGTATAATGCGCACAGTTTCTTGTATGTATTACAAGGATATATTCATTTATTTTCAATTACGGAGTTTTATAATAGTGTTTTGCGCTGTGAAAAATTGTCGAAATGATTTATTACTACCCCTTCCGTATACTCCATGGTGGTGCGCTCTTACCAGCAAACAAAGTAGAACGACTACGAAGGAGGCGGATGACTGACTGCTGCTGCTTCTGGAGTGGCCCTCAGAGGATTGCGAGTCTGGAAGGAACGAAAACATATTTATACTTTGCTCCCTGTCTTACCAATTTCTGAATTAAAAAAAAACGCGGTACGTACCATCAACATTGCAATGCTTACTGGACAGTTGTATACACAAATACATCATGTTAAATTTCCCGTTCACCAAACATTCAGCCATGATAGGTTTGCAAGTGGATAAAAACTGGAAAATACCCCAAGTCTTAGGAAAATGACCAATAATTACCTGATAATCTCCGCAGTGACCGACCTGAAAGTAAAAAGAGTCATTGTCAATATAATCTCAAGCATTTTAAACGCTGCAAAGTTCCCACAGTGTTTGAGGTCAGAACGACTGGGCCCTTTTTATAGGTGTAAGAACGACGCATTATCTTAGCAAAGGCGCGATGGGATTAATAGTTTATCGGTAAACTTCCCTACTATTCGGGAATACCCCAGAGACTGCAGTAGTGAACGGCAGGACTAACGCGTAGGAAACTTCTGTATTTGAATTACTCATCAATAACAGGTATTGTGCGACGTTTGTCGTTACCTGTGAACTTTTCCTGTCTGCTGAAGATCGGAGTAGATGATCGCGAAGGTGCGCCTGAAACAATAAGAATCGTTCGTTCAGACGTAATTCATTATCACATGGATACAAAAAAAAAATGCAGCACCAGACGATGCTAGGCACTACGTGAGAATGGGATGCATTAATTGCGGACTAAGTCACATATATTGCGGATTTATCCTAGGTGTTTATTGAAGGAAGAGACACAGACACTTCACATCAAATTAATTAACTAGATCATTTCAAACCAGAATCATGTCAGCTATGGATCACGATCATTTTCGACCAACAAAAACCAGACATACAGGCAACGATCAAACTGATTGAGTGCGGCCCAGTTCGTCATCCTATACCGCCTGTCCTCAATACAGTATATATCAATATCTTGATCACATTTGTGGCTTTTTCTGGCCGCGTTGTGGTGAGTTTTTATTCGTCCCATGGATTGTGTGTATCTCTAGCGCTCCCGCTCATCCGGACGGGTGCCGCCGATAACATCAGAACTACTGATGACGACTGTATAAAAACTGGAGCCTTTAAATTACGCCGGCCAATCACGTATACATCATGCGATGGTGGCTGCCATAGGTTTTCTTACGCTGTGTTTTCACCAAGTGGTTAGAGTTTCGACTCAATCATGTATGATGTTCACGCATTCTGTTGTGTAGGTACTACAGCTACTTTTAGACTTAGTGCGTTTCATGCAAGCCTCCAATGGTTTTGTTCCGATGTCTTGGTTTGTCTCATACAATGGGCTTCTGAATTTCAATTGGCATATTACCAGGTCGTTCAATAAGTAAGGTTAAATGTGCTATAGCTCATTAACCTTAACAAGTTAAACAAAATCAAATATGTCATCTGAATCTACGAAAAATTTGCTACACAACGTATCTAACCGTTTTTAGGAGTTTCAAAAATTGTCCGAACACGGTCGGTATGAAGACATTGATGCAGCACCGTTGCGTTTGGGAAGTGCCGTTTTGTCAAGTGAGCCTCGAATTCATCTCAAAACCAGCGTCGGCAGCAAATTGTACCCTGATGACGCCATATGGCCATTAACAATGCTTAGTGGTGGGCAGTGGGTAGTGATACGGCAGTGTAAGCGACTACGGCAGGCAGACCATATGCTTGCAGGACCCTCTGGATCTGGCACAATCCGTGAAGTCAGCGAGGTGATGATGGAAACCCAAAGCATCTGCGTGACTGATTTCATTTACGGAGTGAAGTGTTATGTCGAATCAGCTACAGACATCATCAGATACGTTAAATAATTTCAAGGTCTGCCTGAGATGGATACAGAAAGAGTTCACTCAACAACAGAAGGATGCCCGACTATAGGCATCAGTGCGGGGGCCCGGGGCGGATTCGCTCTGCCAGAGCGCAGGAATGCTGGAGTATAGCCCTGATCTGGCATCGTCCAGCTTCAATCTGCTCGGTTCGCCGGAAGACGTTCTGTTTTTGGGAATAACTTTTTTACGGATGAGGCAATCAAGAGAATGAAAACACATGGTAAAAAACATCAATAAGGAGTTTTCCGAGCGGGTTCTCAGTGCTTCGTGGATTGCTGAGATAAGCACGTGCGCCTGAACGGTGATTGGAAGTAGTTGCGAGTTCTGAAGGCTGGGGTGGTTTACCGATGAGACCTGCTACCAAATGCTTATAGCCATTTTGTAGACAAAATTCCAGTTAACATATGTTGTAACTTTCATGTCGTTACACCAAAGGTGGACTGAAATAAATGCGATTTTACCTTACATATTGAACGACCAATACATATTCACTCATATTTTATTCACTCACTGATAGTTCCAGGTTCTTTGCTGTTTTTGCAAATTTTGTTTCATTGTCTTATGCGAAAAAAAAACATTTTGCTTTTCGGGTCATCTGGTCCTCTAATGCCGGACGTTGTACTTGAAGATATCAATGCCCGATTTTTCAGCATATAAGCTTACCACATGCTGTATTGTTGCTACGTCACTGCTGGCTGATTTGAGCGCTGATCGGGTATCTCACCTCTGATGTGCGGTATCTTCTCTGCCACCTTGTACCCGGTGTTGGGCAGGATCAGCTCACAGTGGATCAGACAGTGCACGGGCACCTCGCGCTCGTCCAGGTCCTTGGTGACCTTGACACTGTAGGCGCCGTCCACCAGCGTTTTGGTGACCTGAAGACCACGCAGTCGCTCCCTGGGGACAGGCGGGGATGTTGCTCAGACTCGGCCAGTGTGCAGCTCCGGAGAGATAAATCACAATCACACGAGTTCACGAGGAAAATCCGCATCCGCTTGTCTTTTTTGACCGGTTCCCAGAAACGGCATTGGATGCTTGTCTTTCACACGAACCGCCCACAGTCTATGATCCGAGTTTGCTGAGCTTATGAAGGCGGTGCCGGTGCTTTATCATGCCATAGCAGAGCTGATACTGCGTCAGCGGACCTGCAATTGCGGCTAACAAGCAATAGATCAGAGCTGCAAACTGCGGTCGTGAATTAACCGAACGGCGTGGATGGGTGGGCCCTCATCTCATCCGCTATTGGTAAACACTGGAGTTCATGCAACACGGGCTGCAAACGAGCAGTTGTGTTTAAATGAGTTGCAGTGCATTATATTTAGAAATGGGTCCACCCTGCCTCGGGGTACTGTTCATGGGATACTAATTCAACTAATATTCGTTATTATTTTTAAATAGTATGTTAGTTGGCGGCTCACGTAATTTCTCACATTTTAATTGCTAAATAAGGCACATAAATGTTACGTTAAAGGTTTAGCCGGCAAATGCATATCTTGACACCCATGTTTTATTCGCCTTTTGGCTGTTTTATGATGCATCGTTAACAAATTATCCAGAGCTGCAATGTTCCTCTCTCTTGTTTTTAACAGTATTAGCAAGACATTTAATGCAGCTTTTGATAGGCGGTATAAAGCCGATCCCAAACGCTGGTTCATGTGCCGTCTTAAACGCCTGGTACTAATCTGACCGGGAAACTGGTATGGTGACGTTTACAGCTGTCTTCGACCGCCACAACAATAATTGACTGTGTAATAAACCACCAACATTCAACCGTTGTCTGTGGCATTAAAATGAGTGTAATTTACCTCCTTTCCACATCACTGGCTGTATGTACAATACGGCCAGCCATTTTAGTATCGTGAGCGTGGCGTACCTTTCGGCGTGCGAGTGCTGCAGTACGATGCTGACCTCGGGCTCAGGGTACATGCCCTCGGCCTGACAGGTCAAGGTCATGTGATGCGCCTTCGGTCTGGAGCTCGATATGCTCATCGATTTGACGGGAGCTGTTGGCAGAAAACAAAGTCGGGTCAGCGTCAAACGCTCGACTTTAGATGACATCATCCCTATTTCCACTCGAGGTACCGATGCTGGCTGAAAATGTCGTGACCGACTCAAATTATCAACCGAACACATTCAGAAACATTTCCGTTGTGTGTTCTTAACACCAGCTAATAAGCCGGGTTTCTGAAACCCGCCACCAAAGAACAGCGCTAGGCGCCGGCTAGTCTGCCTTAATTAAGATGGCACGATTGTCTAATGGCCCCCATCGTATATTAGCGTGCGTGCTTCCAAACCAGTTTTACCCCTTCCGTGCCGGGCCGGCGTGTCAGCGCGTCCTCACCGTAGATGGTCATCCTCTTGGTGGCCGTGTCGACGCCCGACCAGGTGGACACCTTGCACGTGAACTCGCCGCTCAACTCCGGACGAGGGTGCACCAGCTGGATGGCACGGTGACGCATCTGCGGGTCATTGCTGATCACGTGACCCAGGTTGACCCGACCCCGGAGGATGCCGAACGCCTGCGGCGGGTAGCCGGGGATCCACTGGTAGACGGGCGCCGGGCTGCGGTTGTGGTACCATTTGACCACCAGGCCGGAGGCTGTGTTGTTCGGAGATTCAAGGGCGTAGAGACAGTCGAGGACGATGCTGTTTACTGAGCCGTTCAGGACCGTGGAAGGCACCGATAGTTCGGTGATCTTCACAGCTTGCGCTCCTGAAAGGAAGAATATACGAATGGTTAACTCATGTTGGTGTCGGAGACTCCAAAGGCATTGTGCTCGCAACGGTTCTATTTGAGCATTTATATTATCAACGGCTCATCAAAAAAATGCATTGAATACAACACGGAAATGAATCGAAAATATAATGATGTTCATCAAAAGTAAGTCGTGATTCGGCGAAGACCCCAGATTAGATCATACAATTCATGTGGTTGTCAATGTAAAGGTGACAAGATTTCATCGTTCGAAAGTACAACTGGTTGGTTTCCGCCGTGCTCGTCCATTGCGCGATTCTTTTGCCACCTGCAGGTATTGTCAGCTGTGTTGTTGCACCTCCTAACGCCGATCGCGTCGTCCACCACACGACTCGTCTTTTCACTTTGACTTTCTCTCTATTGTGTATGAGGTAACCCGTACAGGTGTATCGTCGTTACTTGAACATTTTCCTGCACGATGGGACAGACTAGGAAAAACGCTGGCCAGGCTGGCGATCTTATCATAGTTTGATCAAGATAGTAGCGTTCAGCAATCATTGAGGAATTGACTGTTGCCGGCAATTTATCCTTTTAATCCGATACCCATGTTGATGGCTTTATGCTGCTTACTATGAAACATAACAAGTGTTAATTCATAACTGTGCAAAGTGTAATTTGTTTTCCGATAGCTCCGTACTCAGGGGATAGAAAGGAGCCTGACGAAAGGGTAAATTGTTCAGATATACTGGTTGGATCCGGTTACAATAAATTTTGGATAACGATAGGAAGACTTGCCAGCTTGGCATGTGATGTTATTCAATTTGTTGCATGTTCTACGTAGCAAAACCCAAATAGTAATTAATCTATCTCATAAATCATACCTTGTACCGTAATTCAACTGATCATCGGACCTTATAATTTTGCAATATGATCTTCTTGATTTACGGAGCATTTACTGCTGAACCGCTTGCAGCTGCTCAATCAGTATTTCTCAGTAAAAACTAGGGCTACGCTCTTTTATGCAAGACATCATCCACCCAGCTACGAGTGTGTTTCCGCTGAAAACACACTGGAAGCTTCGATACAGGCGGTTACAACCGGTAATTACCCGGCGCACTCGCCCCCATCTTTTCTCCCGCTCATCAAACGCTGTCGATTGCAGACCAATACGCACTGTCGAGTGGCCGGAGCCCGCTCCGAGGAACGGCACGCTCTCTGGCCGCGGCGCGGTGGGGCACGCCGCCGGCACAGCCCGGTCGGTCCCTGATACCATCTCAGGCGGCCGATCGCCGCGGCACGAGGGTCGTGCGATAAATTGCGCTCCACTGCAGGTCGGCAGCCCGGCGGCCGTGCGGTGACGCCGCCCCTCCCCTCCCCCCTGTCAGCCTCCCGCTGCCGCGGCGTCGGCCGCCGCCCAGTACAACATACGCTGCAGAGGAGCCACGCTCATGGCAGGGCACCACCTCCGTCGGCGGCTGTGATCTCGAGGTCAGGCGCCGGCCCGGTCGGACGCCGCCAGAGGGTCCGTGGGTGGAGTGCGCGCCCCTCGGGCTCTAGTCATCAGCGGCCGGCGCAGGGAGCCCAGCCGGACCGGCCCCTGATGACCACTCCGGCCCTGACGAGGCCCGATGAGATATGGACTCTAAACGTCCCGGTGATCGGCTGGCCAGAGATGTTTGGGCGGTATAAACCCGTGCGAACGACCCGGCAATGTGATGAAGGGGAGCATGTGCGTATCTATCATGGTAGAGCTGGGGAACGCTGCAAAACTAGGCGTAAATAGAGGAGAGTACAATTTTCTCGCGTAGTTACCTTCCACGATAATAATGGAGATAACTTAACATGTAGACAATTGTTTGCAACATTACATTTTAATTCCACTCTTTGTTATTTTGAAGAAAATTATTAGCTTATTTAGGGCAGTCTCCTTCCCGTGGCCTTTCCACTTCAATTTATGCGCCTGTGGTTTGCTCCTGCGATCGAAAGATATCAGCAGAAACCCGCCGGTAATGCACCGAGAAGCTGCACAGGTAACTGCGCCTGAGTACAGCGCAGCCATGAGCCATGAACTACGGACATCACTCGTCCAGGAGGGATGAAACCGAGCCCCCGCTGATATCGGGTGCACCGGTCCGGTGCGATGACATTTAGTGATTGGCCTGTCGCGAATGATGGGCGACTGGCGTGCGTTCGCAGCGTGTCGCCATGTCGCGCGCAGAACCGGTCTGCGGAGGCTGCGAGGTCACCAGGTCGAGGGGTCCCCTCCCTCTGGGCGGGTGATGGGTCTCTCCAGTAGCGCCATGAGTACTCGGGTGGGATTATACGGTGGTGGGACGCGTGACATAGCGCGGTATAAGTGACGCACAGTGGAGGTCGTTCGTTAAATGGCGGCTTATTCAGTCGAGATGTCAGGGGTGAATCCATGTCCAGTGGCGGTGGGTGCCGTTTTAGGGTGGCGCTGCCTGCACGGTGCTTTCATACTGCACAGCTACACCGCCATCTGCCAACTATAAATCCGTAGTGTCGCCTTCCGATCGTGATTTTAATTTCATTATTTCCTCAAGCAGAGAGATATGTCCTTCGGTTGTGGGTGTACCCGAGCAGCTTCATTCGAGCACTGCAAGAAATAGTTTCTCAGAGTTGTGAGCTGCATGATCATTTTTTTTTCTAGACAAAATAGCGGTATTTTATAAAGGGAAGCATCGCAATTTTTGTGGAACCATGTAATCCTGTTCATAGCAGTTGGTATCTGTGATCCTGGTCAACGAGCCATAAAGTAGAGCAAGCCTGGTGTAAGCCCACGAATTAATTCGGGGACAATCATTGCCTCAAAACATTCCCCTTCAGCGACAGTGATTCATAACAGATGATCCGTCAGAACAATGTATCAAATTTCCGTGTTTACGGCTCATATCATCACATAAAACCCCTATTCGTCGCCTGTAATTGATGTTTGTACGCGTGTAGTTAGTGAAGACTGCGATGCGTTGCATGTAAATATCACCGGAAACTTCAACTCGCCACAGGAAGCTATCACCACGCATGGCAGGTCGCAAATGAGCGCGAATGGTCGCTGGTTGGCGATACCTGTGATTATTTTACAAAATAGGCATGGCAATAGATGATGTTTCATTATCACATATCGAAGGAAATTTGTATGAAATGTCTGCATATGAGTGTGTCGTTTTGCGTACACTTCATTATCGAAAATGGCAAGGATTTCTAGCTTACCTAGTCACTTCTTTCTTCTAAGGAGTGATATGGCAGGTCGTTGCCCGTTAGACTCAAGGAAAGAATTACACTATCATATAACACATAATTGCTCAACACGGATGTCTCATTTTTATCGCAGAAAGCAGCAAGCCGGTTGTGACTTTCACTGGTTTGGTCTGGCGGTTTGATGAACCAACGACACTGGCTACATTGAACCGGCAGCGTTGCGCAGAAGCGAACCTGTTTAACCACATCCCCAGCCGCGTAGCTCCGCGGTCAATGTGAAATGGGCTTTTCACGACCACTGATGGCCCCTCGTAACCCGTCTCTACCTACAGTGACAGTACCAGGCTCTCTGCAGGCGCCGTGACCGCGCGGCGCCGGCGCTCCCCTTGACCAAAGAATTACGACAGTTTGCGCACCCTCTCCACGGCGGGGAGCACAATAAACATATCCTGTCGATTCCCGGGCGCGAATTACGACCTCCCCACGTCGTGAGCGGCCATCATTACGAGCTGTATCGTCGTCGCTCGCGGCGGGGGTCAACACGATGATCGCGATCCCGCCCACCCCAATTTCGGAGCGCATTGAGACGACAGACCGTGGCGACATTTATAGCAGCGGTCAAAGAGGATGATGGGACGGGGCGAGCACGACAGTTCACGGTCGATTTGTGGTGGCAGCGACTCGGGAGGGCCATTTGTCTTACCTTGCAAGCAGACGAGAGCCGCGAAGACCGCGACGATCACAGGCATGGTGTTTTACACACGATGCCTGGCTGGGATGCACGATGCACACGAAGCGACGCGCGCCGTTCCTCGGTGGGGGTCGGGACGCCACTGGGAAAACTGAGCGCACTTCACGGCTCGTGCGCACACCTGACGGGCCGGTGTTCGGTCACAACTGAGCGCGCGCGAGCACCCACACCTGCCTCTGCAGGTGGCCGGACGTAAACTGAAACTGGGACCGGACCGACAGCGGCGGCCGGTCCGACTGCCGACCGGCCGGCCGCGCAGCTAGAGACATCTACCGGCCGAGTCGGGAACTGACGGCGCCCCCAGCGAGAGTGGACGGCCGCGATCGGAATCAGTCGGTCGGAATGGTGATTTTAATTAATGTCCGGGAGTGATTCCTTATTGATGCAGTCATTAAGAGAAGGATGGCAGATAGGATTAATGTCTCAGAAGAAGTGCATGAGGGATTATCGTTTCCTGACCAATGCGTTCCAAATGACACGGTCGTTTTATAAAGGGCAGTCATACCTTGCATCAATATGCATCGAGTTCAATATCAGATGAGCGTTAATTACCACTTGTGCTTCTAAAACATCCGTGTGAACATAGCATCAGGCAAGTTGTTTTGCGTTCTTTGAACGATATAAAACAAGTACCGTGATATATGGCAAGCTTCTCGAAACGAACTATCAATTAGCGTACCTCGAGTGCTCTCTGTGCGTGTTTTCTGTTCATCTATCACCTACAAAGTATCGAAGGTGCGAACCTTGTTCGAAACAGCCATCGTTTGCCACGCATTACGCGTGTGTCTCGACCCTCTGCGCCTGAGTACCGAATTGATAAGCCTGCTGGATGCCTGACCTTACGGCCCCGGAGGTCTAATTAAATTCGCCGTCTTTATGGGGGCTTTTTGTACCGGTCGGTAGACATCAAAGTCGTTAATGAGCCACATATCATACTCCGTGTGCAATTAATGCGGCAAATGGTGCGCGCGCTGCATCGATCATTGGTATCACCGATCACCTGAGCTCCTCGGAGTATAGGCGGCCAGCGGTATCGAGTTATGAGACACAATGGTATATCTGGCTCGCGGTAGCACATCCACATCATGAACTTCTCAGATTTGGATATCCAATGGTTAATTGACGGTTATTGAATACTCTAAGATTAACTTGATAATTGATGAATATTCTACTTTTACTCATGTAGTTATGTATGAGTTTTGAGTTATCTATTTACTTACTCTCGTTAATGCATTTGAGTTCTATGAATGCAGATGCCTCGTTGGATATCAGTGCACTCAGATACCTTCTAAAACAAGCCTGGGCTCACCTTCCATTCCAACTCTCCGGTCGGCATCCTTCAGAAGGCCGCGGCCGTCTCCCGCCGGATGATGTGCGCCGGGGGCGCCTCCTTTCCGCAGATGTGGCGGCTGTGGTATGCGGTAATCCGCTCACCCACGGGGTGCTGCTGCTCATTCCTCTGGTGCACCCACCCGCGAGAGATGTCGGCTGCATTCCTCAAAGGTTCTGAACGATTGGCGATATTTGTTGGGAACACATTCGAGTGTGATTCTGCAAACGCCCCTGCCGAATCGTGTACTGAAAGATAGTGGATAGATGATGGGATACATGTAAATAGTACGTTGAATGCGAACACAGTTTTTTTCCAACACCACCCACTTTGGTCAGCTAAGTGATTTTATTGTGGATTGTTCGTACCAAAATGCCAGCACATGACAAAATTTACACGAGTTGCTTGGTCATATCCTCACATCAAAGGCAAGGACGGTCACGAGACTGGCCTTATGGCTCGACACGTATGCCGAATAGTGTCCATCTGCTTTGCATAATAACTTCATCAAACACTCATCATTCCATGCTCATCCACCGTCAGGTGCGAAAAACGTCCACGTGCCGGTAGTGCTGTGATAAATTGCCACACCTCTGACTTCGCTGTCACGTGATTAAAATGAATGATACCCTGAAAGTGCAGCACACTTGAATGCTGTTTGTAAGATCATAACAGATGAACATGCCGCCTGTACTATGGTGACGGGGGAGTCATTGTCTTGGATCTTTTTTAGCTATATCTCCTCATTGGTTACTGTTTTAATAAGACCGCCATTCTGCCTCAAGTGCGATTAAAACTATACATATTCAACAAGCTGAGCTATGTTTATTTGAGCTTTGACGCAAGTTGCAACTTATGTCAAAGACGTAATTTCTTTTTCAGTGCTGCAGCTCGATAAGAATTGCACAGCCTCCTTAAAGACTCTGGGAAGTCTGTTATAAATACATTTCATGGCTTTTCCGTAGAAACTGATTGCAAGATTGTAATGGGCTGCAGTAATTACAGATAAAATGTCCTTATTTGCACATTTGATTGAAAGTACATGAGGATCATTTGACCACAGTCATCCTAATACGCCTTTAGTATGAATCGGTTATGTCTGATTGCCAGGCAAGTAAGTACGTGTGGCTTTGACAATGATGGTGTTGACGCCTTTTTAATACCAGAAGGATTTGTCTGATGTCAAGATAGCAATTCCTGGCACTATAAACGGCAACCAGCCTCTTGAAATTCATCAATAAAAATTCAGCTACCTCCCGTGCTGGTAGATAGATAGAGGATCTCAGGGCAATGACGACGCCTGGTTTACAGGGGGATATTAGAAACAGTTGACATTTTGTATGCATTTTAGCACTTATATAAGGCTCTGCTGGACCGTCGCAGTAAGTTGAGCATGATCCAGAATGCTGATGAGATTCGTCCGACATTCATCATTGCTGATTTTGTTCGACTATTGAAACGCTTTGTGTGGCATTGCGTGACATACCGGCGGCAGGATAGCTCACTCTCTACAAATCATGGGTGGCTCACCCACAATACCAACACTGCCCACCACTTATGCACTGCCCCGAGCGATCCCACGCACTGGGGATCCTGCTCGGAGACCTCGGCAGCGCGGCCGAGCCCGGCGGCAGCGGCCCGCACGCAGCGCGCACGGTCCTCTCGGGGCCGATTGCAGCCAGCTGGGCCGCCCCAGGTCAGAGGTCGGCGCGTAGCCGGCGATCAGGCCGCCGAGAGCGCCGGTCCGCCTGCCCAGGTGTCGGCGCACAGGTCATGACCACTGCAGGGCGCGGCTCGCCGCTACGGTCACACGCTCCGCGCGCCTGAGTCCGCCGGCAGAGGAGGGATGACCGAGGTGCGTGGCGACGTTCCTGGTATGGAGGACCTCTCCCGCACCGATATCGGCCTCTCGCACGCACCGAGGTGCCGAGAGGAGGTGATTGGCCCGGTATTTAGGAGTCGTTCGGGGAACTGCGGCGCTATCCGTCGGCTACTGAGGCTGCTCCGGCAGTGTCATTGTGCGAATGCCCGCCCTGTAATGAATGGGGTGATGGGGCGAAATACGGGCAATCAATTCGGGGCACGGCGCATTTCGAACTAGTTGTTTAGGCTGAAGGCAGCAATAGCCGTAATGCCCGGTTACAAAGCGCTGGACAATGGGCTTTCAGCATGCAACAATAATGCTCCTCATCACGCCAGAGAGTACCAGATTACCCTGAGGGCCTGCACTGAGCGTCCGAACTCCGTCACGGCTGGGGCCTCAGCACAGCGTGGACAGCCGCTGACCCGGCAGGTCACAGGTGGGAGTACTCAGTGCGGCGCACACATTCCATTCTGTCCGCGGTCATAGGTGCAGCCGTTGTGTGTCGTGGATGGGGTGAGTGGCCGGATAACGTCATGATACCGCTGGCAGGTGGAGGTGGACAAGGCTGCCGGATCATGCAAGTCATTCTGTGGTCCAATGAACTAGAACGGTGCGATGATGCGCGCTTTTGGTAGTTTCTTCGACAATTTTAAGTGCGTTGGCCTTTCAGTTTCTGCTTATTTTTGCTCAAATTCCCATGTATGCTATTTTATTCCATAGCAAAACTTGAGACTATCAATCTAAGACTGCAGGTAAAAAACAAAAACAAAATCCGAAGCCATCGTGCTCGCTGAGCTCACGCCCATTATCGCTCGTACCGTCACTGAAATCGGCCGTCTCGGCAGGGCGCGGTGAGACAGAGCACCTGAGACGGCCTCGCCGGGGGCCCATTGCGGCCGTGTTTGGACAGCAAAACAGACCGGTAAATCGGAGCCGGGGCCGGCGCTGGCGGTCATTGTGAGCCGTGCAGCTCGGCAGTGGCGCCTGCTCGGGCGCAAACAGGCCATTCTCCGACACGGCCCGGTCACGACTGCGCGCCGGCCGCTGAGCGGCAGGGCGGCCGGCCCGCCCCTCCCGCCTCCCGGCCGACCGTGTGCCATCGGCGCGCCGGCTGATTTAGAGCCGCCGTACCGCCGAGCCGGCTTTAATTGCCGGCCGGCAGCACCGCCCCGCTCACGACTCTGTCATTGTTTACCCGGGGCGGCGGCGAGAGGTGACCGGTGACTGTTTTCAGTGAGGTCACCGACTCAGCTTCTGGGTTTGTGTGGTTTAAATATTCATGAATAACTGTGCTCTATGCATATTGCAAATGATGAGCAATTTCCTTATGCTGAAGAGCTTATGCTGTTGACCTCCGGTGTTTTACTGCATACTCCTATATAACGAGGACTACCGCAACGCAGGTCATATCACGTCATGAAACTCCAGGACAGCCAGTGACCTCACAGATTGCAGAGCGTCGTGGCCGTCCCACCCTTCAACCGCGACCTTCCCAGGTCGGCCACGACCTCCGCGCGTGCAGAGGCGTCGTCTTTGTCCACGCCTTACGTTTTTTATCCACCCGGCGTGGTAGAGCTCACGGCATTGGTGATTGCCGGGCAGGGACAAAGGGCTCAACTCAGCCGACCCCGATGGCTGCCCTGACGACGGTTGTTGTCCTGCCGCGTGCTGGTCATCAGGGAGTATCCGCGGCGTCGTGGTCGCTAATGACCACCATTGTGCGGCCGAGTGGTCCAATTTTTACACGCCGACCGGCGGGCGGTCGCCGCGCCTGATTGCAGAGGACGCGCGGGGGAGGGGTAGAGGGGGAGGGGGCGGTAGATGAAAGGGGGCTCGTTATCGTCCGTGGGAAAGTGGACGGTATGATGTGAGGGAACTTGATCTTGTTTGGGTGGAAACGGAAGCCGTGTCAATGTGTTGAGACACAAGACGGGTTCTCGGACAATGCCGGTGAATGTAAAAGGTGCTGTACCTGTGTACCTGTTTTGCATTCCTACTTTTTATCTGGTTGTTCTGCAATTAGGCTGCCTTGTTTAAGTTGGAGGTCTTTCGTACAAGCACGTTGCTCTGAGGGCAATCATAACCAGATATCTGTAAACGGCAGCCACTGTCTGAAATTGGACGAGTCCCATTGATAATAATGTATGCGTTACATCGTATCGTTTTGTACGTGGATCGACTAAATATCACAAAAAAATACGGAGTCACTTCAATCAGCTTCACAAGTGCAACCCAATCTTTGTTCATATCTTCACGCATTTTTGAAATATTGTATTTCTCCCACGTCGAACGTCCCGATCTCGTGTTTTCTTATTCATGCAGCTCCGTGCACGTCCCATCACTCTCCCTCGTAGTGCCCATCGTATCATCACCAATTCTGATAGCCACGCTATCCTGATCACCAGCTTCTGTTACAAGCCACTGGCATCTGCACCCTCCTGAGTGACACCCTCGGCCATCCCTCCCGGACTCCATGACATCAGAGTCCCCCAGTGACACGCCGTCGGTCCAGGTGCCGTCTGCCGAGACCTATCCATCGCGCTGCCGCCGCCCTGTCAAAATATGTAAATGCTCGCCGGCTGATGGTATCTCTATTGTGTCGTGCGCAGTCGGAGTCGGTAGACTATCGGAGACGGACGGGACAGGTGGAGGGGAGTGTCCGGTCGGGAACTCGAGGCGGCAGAGATGGGAGGAGGCGGATTCAGAGGACCGGAGGACGCATGGAAAGGACAGACGAATAGACACGGATGGGGCTTGGAATAGACAGAGAATAGACGGGCAGATGGAGGATGGAATAGACGGACGGAATAGAGATGAACACAGCCGATGAGGACAGCCGAAGCTCTAAGAAAGAAAAAAAAAACGTTTCCAGGCATTTGCGAAAAATACCTCAGCATAATCAGCAGACCGGCTATTTCGAGATGCATTGTATGTGGTGTCGAGACACGGGAAACACGCAGCAGATCAGTGCGGTGGTGCGCATCATCCACACGCAGCCGCGCGGTGTGGTCAAAGGGCTGGGCGGCGGCGCATTCCAGTAGGTGGGGCGTTCCGAACCCTTCTCACCGCTCCCCTGCCTCCCCTCCCCACCCCCGTGTCACGCCGGCCAGGTAATAACAGCGTTATGGTCCTGCTCGGTGTCCCCACGAGGCGAGTTGGCCCCCATCTGGCGCCGCGTGCAGGGTGGACTTGTCCCAAACAAAGGGCGAGCTGGGAGGTGTAATGGCGATACCGGCGCGCGGACGCCGTCCACTCTCTCACACCCGGCTCGGCGTGCGTGGTCAAAATACGGCCCGCCCTCGGACAGGGGTGAAAAGGTGACACCCGCCGCCGGCCGGCGTTAACCCGTGGTATTGGACGGCGCCGCGCCGAATTTGTCACAGCCGCTAACCAGGCGCGACATTCTGGGCCGATCGGTTTTGGCCGCGGTAGTCTACCGACCGAACACCAATGAAAGGGCGGTCGTCGGGCGCGTTTGATGTGACCGACGGCCTGATGGAGGAATGCGACTCCAATGAGGAACGAGAGCTCGCGACAGGTGCAGGGCGGCCGTAATGGGCCAATTTGTCGCACACCAAGTGGGAATGGCGGCGACGTCGGCGCCGGCGGCGTGCGACGAGAAAGGGGAGAGGCGCCGGGGGCTGCACCGGCGGCGGAGGCGCTCTTTGATCTCTGACCTCCGCGCGGTGACATCCTGCGTCCCTGCTAGCTGATTGCACGCCCATTACTATAGCTCCAAGATGACCATGCCAGATCTCAATAGACCTCGCTGTCCTGACCGGTGGGGATAAACACTCGAACACGACACCGAGCCCACTTCAGACATCCTCAGATGGCCGCGGCGTGACACGGATACTCGGATAGCACGAATGACGAGCGGCCTCCGATAATGACTCAGGAGTAACTAGTTGCAGTGATAACGGCATTGGGTGACAGACTGGAAGAATGTCTGACATGTTTCTGTTGCAAAATTGCTTAACGTTTGTGATTTTTAAGCGCTGATCACTGGACGCAGTACCTAACCCTCCGATAGTTTTCATTATTCACAATGATACCAGTTATTCCCATACAGAAACGCCTCACCAGTAGCACCTGTTTTACCCATGCCACTGTTATCCAAATCACCCTCGTGTCTGTTTTCACAATCAGCTGTCTCGGGGCTCGAAAAACACCGGCTTGGCATACCGGATGTTCTTCGTTTCCCCTCTCCTCACCTCCCCTTTCCCTCCGTCTGATCCCACCCGACCATGACTCCTGACGTCTCCAATATCATTCCACCGCCGCCGCCGCCGCCACCGGATTCTCCGCAGGCTCAGGCGAGAGGAAAGAGGCTTATAGGCAAGGACGGCCGAAGGGCGACATTGCTGTTGAGAAAAGAGATGAATTACGGCTAAGAATGTCGAACCAGTCGTTGTGGAGTTGCTTCTTCCGATGAATATACCAAGTCCTTACGAAAGACAGCATTTCGATTAAAATTCTTCTGGTTTTCCATCATCGATTAGGCATACAGTTCCTTCACGATTTATGAAAATCGTTTCCTTTATTTTGGCCGTCATAGATCACCGGATAACCTTCACCCAAGGCACGGCAATGCCTTCTGCCGTTATCCATTGTTTACTCTGGCTTCTGGTGACGCTAGTCATAACCGATGGCCGCCTGCTGCAATCCGTCTGTCTCAGCAAACAGCCTCCGTCAGGCCTGTGACGTCACTAGTCTACTAGTGACGTCACAGTGCATACAGCGAGACGGCGACGGATGGGTGCTGGGTGGGTCTGGGAGGTATGTGGACGCAGTGCTGAGATGACAGCCAGGGTAAACGGCGCAGACTGATCGGCAATTTCTGAGCCGGGCTGGTCCTAGAACATGGCTCCTGCCTCAGGTCCGTGACAGGAGTTGGTGGTAAGAAGTGATGATTTTACTATAGATAATTTATGAAAAGTTACGTGTTTTTACACTGACCTTTGTTGACTCTATGTACTGCTCTCTGCAGACATAACAAGTTGTGAAGACAACTTATCGACGTGAGGGCTCGCTATCAATTCATACCTCGATCTCTTCCCGCGCACTGATCGCTGCCATCAGCCGAGTGCAGAGTAACCGGTAGCCAATGCCCGGCTGCCGCCCCGGTCCGCCAGATTTCCCCATTCTTCCGCCGACACGTCTCCCCATTATCCACATTCCTGACCCCAAACGGCGGCACCCTCCGCTCTCCTGCACTTCCGCCCGCATCTCCTGGACGGCGTGAGAGCCTCGCGTCGGCGACGGCGCGGCCGATAGAGTCATCTCTTCCTCCTCCTCCAGCCAGCGAGCTCTACCCTCCGCCACGGGGGCGCGACCGGCGCACGGTCTTGCCGAATACCAGATTAGCGCGAATTTAATCAAAAACCCGACTTTTGATAAACTGTTATTTATACCTATCAGTGGGTAGGAAATTGTCTGAAGTTATCGGATGGAACCTTATTTTTAAGCCCTTTATCATTTGAGGACTTATATCCCTGCCGAAAGTAGACCCACGCTCCGGTTCCTAAAATCGGGCTATGGTACTGATAAATATGTCCAGTTTTCAACGTAAATTTTACGGAAGTTTCGAGAAGATATATGAGAAAATAGCATATCATCGGATAGCACAATTCATGATGAAGCTGTTTCTGCTATCATGGTAGCTTTTCAATAAATGGTTTTTGAGTTTAATGAGTTAGAACAAGAGCCCTGCATGTGTATCGTTCTCACGATAGTATTTAATAAAGAAGTTGAAAAATGTCAAAATGGATAAAAATGGATATGACGAATAGGGCATGACTGAACTCTCCGCACCTTTCTGAACATAAGCGAGCAAGTTTCAGCTGCCAGTTTTTGCCTATTTGCCGTCAACTCAGCTTTGAACATGTCTAGTCGGCCGCCCTATGTGACCTGACCAAGGTCGGGGGCGGCGCGGCCGGACAGGCTCCAGCCTAATAAACTATCTCAAGCACACGAAATCGTGATTTCATGCACTCCTTGCAAGGTCCGATGCTTCACTTATGCATTGTTGGTCTTACGTGACGTCACTAGGGTAATAAGAGTTTTTCATCAATAACTCCCGATTAAATTGAGCTAGCGAGTCGAGAAAGCCACCAATGGACTCAGGAAGACTTGCCGAATCGAATGATATGCAACATGACCTCCTTCAACCAACTTCTTGATCTGGAGGACTCTGACCTGACCTTGACCCACGGTCAACACCTTAAGTTAACTTCAGCCGAACAAAAAGTATACCATTCGACGTGCCTGAGTGAGGCGAACATGATGATACGAAAATTGCGGCTCTGCGGCATTTTTTCGCGAAGTTATTAATACAAAAATGAATCCGCGCCTGGGTCACTTGACCTGACCTCAGAGGTCACAGGTTGGCCTGAGACCTTAAAATCGGGTACCAGTCGATACGTCTTGTAACGGCGCACACGCTCGTTTTTTTCCGCGGGGCTCTAGCTCCATCAGGGGCGAAACAGCGACGGGGGTCGTACCACCCCCCCCCCCCTCGGCCGGCGCGTATTTTGAAAACCAATAAGTCCGGCGAGGGGTAAGTGTCAGTTTTGGAACCAGAGAACCATTTTCAGTGGATCCGAGCGGCGCTGGGATTAAATTCGCGCTAAACTGGTGTTCGGCCACACTGTGCGGCGGCCGGCGGGCGGCGGCGGCGATACAGAACCGATAGCCAGCGCGGCCTTTGTGGCGCCCATTGACGCGCTGGTGAGACGAGCGGCTGATGCGCCCCGAGATATGCTCACCCAAAGGTGCGACAAGCGCGATTTATGGGGGTGGCAGCCGGGCGATGCTCGGGCGAGAATGGTATGTCACGAGGACCGGAGCTCGCGCGAGGAGTGCAGCCCGCCGGCTGGAGATGCGGTGTTTTCCGGACTCCTGACGCCACATCTGATAAGAGTTAGGTATTGTGTGTTGATGTCAGAGATGGTTGGCGTATGTCGGGCTTGTCGGTGGCTCTAAATCTGCTGTACAGCTGCTGCTGTATATGTTTATAACAGAGGTGCAATGGAGTTGTCGTGTACGCGGCTTCTCGGAATGATGTGGATGCGACGTTCTAAAAATGGTGGCGTTTTATGTCAGCAACAAGGGCGAAACATGGAATGCCACTGTCACTGAAACTTACAAAGACGAGATTCTCCTTTTTATGCGCACTGATACCTAAGCCTTGGCACTAGGCTGTTATGTGAAAATGATGCCCTTCATACAGTGTTGCAATGAAAGACATCGTCAAATGTCAATCCTTCCTACTTACACCCCATCCGTTCGTGTTAATGTCTGCTTATTTTTCCCGCTGATTCCGGTTGAAATCATTTTCTAGTGTCATTGACTTACGTTGCAAAGAAGTAAGCCCAGTTACCGCATTTTACGTGAACGTGACTCGAGCTTGTCATTCAAGCATCATTTTCCTATGTTATGCATTGTGACTCAAAGAAACAAGGCTTTCTCTTTGTTTGAAGTTTCTTGTCAAGAAATGTCTTTGATGGACCCTGTCCAATAGTCAGTCTGAATGACTTTCACAATATGAAAATGTGCATGTCGGTCGAAGCTCAAAATGCAGACGGCGGCAGACGGCAGAAAATATTTATATCAAATCCTTGTCCGTATTCTTGTTTGCGGTCATATGAGCCCCAGTTTGTCCCTTCCTTCTTCTCGCAAGCAATATTTTCCACTCATCGTTGTTTTGATCTCATCTGCACGGCCAGTTTCGGAGGCTGACCATTCGTTTCACAGCCAACCAGATGATATTTCATGTAGCGTCGGCGCGCCGTGCCAGGTTTGTCTACGTGACTCCGTTGGGCGCTGGCCATCTGTCTCGACGGCTAATGCGGCGCGGTGTGCGTCGTTTTTGCCGCAGAACGGCACTCGTGAGACGTGACATGCGGCGCATTTGTCTCGCGGACGAGCGATGTAAACAAGTCAGTCGGTCCTCCTCCGGCGCGACGAAAAAGGCATCTGGTGTCCGACGCGATGGTGGCTGGCGATGCGTGAAGTTTTCCCGGACACGGTCATCGAATGTGACAGCTGTCACGGACGAACGACGCTGACAGTCGTGACAGGCGACCGACGCGCGCCTGTCAGCTGACTGCCTCGTCTAGATGTCTGATCACGCCTCCAAGCTCAAGAGGTGCGCAGAGGTGACATATTGATTCGGGCGGGTGCTGGGCCTGATAGTGTTGCCGGAATTATCGGACAGCTTGCAAGGACGATTGCCGGAGCCCGGACGGGCAACTGCGGGGGTAGTTTGGTGGGGGGATTTCATCACAGACTCAAAACTTGGTCCTGAGTGGCAGTGACCAGTGCAATGTTCACTCTCGCTCGTGACAACACACCGGTAAACGCTCCTGACCAAATGGTGGGCAACGTGCCTGACGAAACTCTGCCGTTCATTTCCCCAAACTGCACCTAAAGCAGCGCTCAACGCGCACTCTGGTGCTCAGCAAACACATTCTAGTCCATCTCTATTCCAGACAATGACCCAAACACCTCTCTCTCAGTGACACTCTGGCGCATTCACCTCTACCCCCCCCCCCCCCCGGCCGCCTGCTCTCGAAATCTGGACCGGACAGCGGCCAGTTCCACTGGGGATAAATCATCGAAACTGTCGACGGCCGGCTGCGGGCCGGTCTCGGCTGCCCATTACACCTCGGCCAGAGACCGCTAGGTGCTCGGTAATGGCACGGTCGGGTAATGGGCGAGCCCGCAGAGTCCAACACTTTAACGATACCCAGCGGGTGTAGGTGCCGCGACTCGGCGCGGCGTGGCGCGGCTCCTCGGATGTGGCGGTGGCGGAGGGAGGGAAGGGGTGGCACCGGGAGGTAGTTAGGGAGAAATAGGAGCGAGCCCCTGTGGGGAGACTCGTGGCCCACCCCGGTGGCTAGTTTGACCGCCCACAGAGGCCGTGCTGTGTTCATCCCGTGCCGGGGTAACTGTCAAACTGAACAATCTTTGGACCGTAAGGCTGGCACTGATTGGATTTATTGGGAAAGTTGGAACGAATTCTTTTAACCCTCGCATGTGTGCGGCGTTTTCCAGCTTCTGTGTAGGGGGGGGGGGGTCGGTTGGACCCCCCCCCCCTTGCCGTTTGGCCTCTGATCGAGCTAGAGCTTCGCGGAAAAAACGAGCGTGTTGCCCGTGACGAGAGGAAGCCGATGATACCCAATTTTAAGGTCCTAGGTCATTGGTTGACCTTCCAGGTCAGGTCAATGACCCAAGGTCGGGAAAATTGGGACCTGTTAGAAAGTCGTAAAGTGTGGCTGCTAAGGGGTTTTTCGGTGTGCTGATCACGAATATCGTGTTAGTTTTGATCACAGATGATGTCTTGAAGCATTTAGACCAGGTCGGGTCAGGTCAGGTCAGGTCAACCAGTAGGCGTCATGACGGGTATTAGTATTACGTGTCAACCGCCTCTAACAGCTTCGTAACATGTTACGAAGTCACCAAAACTACTTCGTAAATGTTCAAATGGTTGCTAAATTCGAATTCAGCTCCAAAAACTAGCCTAGAAACATGTAAAACTCGAAAAAGTGAACCGAGGTCACCAAAAGTCAATGACCTGACCTGACCTTCAGGTGACCTTGACATCCACCCTAATGCATGGGAGCAACATCAAATCACATGTTTGAACGTTTGAAACCGCGAAAAGCTTGCAAACGCGCGGCTAATGCGAGCCGACATACGCGGAATCGCGATTCCGGCCAAACATGGTCTCGGAAAAGAGGTCACAGGTCAAAGGTCATTGGGGTCAGGGTCATGAAATTTTCAGGGTAGGTGTAAAATTGATCAATGCGAGGGTACTGAAAGTTTCGTCGCGATCAGCCGCTTTTTACGCGAGTTATTCGCGAAAAACCTTGGGGGGGGGGTCCATCCGACCCCCCCCCCTACACATGCGAGGGTTAAGTTACGAATTGCATTTTTGTGAGTTCCAGAACGATACAGGAGACTGTTAACGAGGATAAGTAGAAAATGATCCAGTAATTTACTCTGTGTATGCTGCTTTCGTTACAGTGCAGTTCGGTCCCGATTTTCACAAGGCTGTCTAAAAATTTCTCTTTTCTGTGCTGACAGCGTGTAAAATGGACACTGGAAACAGTGATGCTTAATATGCTATGGCATAGACCACTATCGCTATGGAATCTTTCAATTCATATTTGTGTATGTTACAACATGTAAAACACGACAAACGACCTAGTTCTGCTGCTGATGATGTCGATGTCTCGTTTCCCTGTCATTCAACACAATGCCGCCAATCTTATCTTCATCTTGGCGGACTGCAATGCTTGTTTAAACTCCCACGCTCTCCATACCGGTTGAAACCAGTGCTCGCAGCTCTTACCTAACGCGTTCATACTTCATGAGCACCGGATGTAATGGAAACGGGATAAAGTTGATAATGTTGCAGATTCTCTGTGATAATGTTTAAAGAACCATCGCTACACTTCGGATGTGGATATCGATTTATGTTGATTTTAGAGGTAACGTCTTCATCGAAAAGCGATTTTTCTAATGGTGACATAACGAATGAATTTACTTTGCCACCTTACAGTAACACACTCAATACAAAACATGCCACATATTTTTTACCTTTCAACAAAGACGTCTCGGCCTCGCCTGGGGGGACCGTCCAGAGGTCAGGGCCCGACGGCTGACGACTTGATTACCGAGAGCGCACCTCTGTCTGGGGCGGAGGGCACAGGGCGTCGTTCAGAGGAGAAAAACAAACAGAATTCCTCACCATTGCCCGCCCAGACGGCGTAGAGATAGGCGACGAACGGCGCGAGCAATCATGGTGATTGGTTTGTTTTCTTCGACGTTCGGATGGCGTGCAGTTAAGGGTGATTAACATTTCTCGAAAGGGTTGTGTCACCTTTGTGCTGCTGGGTTTCAGAGGGTGTCACCGGTCGGAAGTTTGGGAAACGATTATCACCTGTCAGCATCGGAGCCATTCATCAACGGTTCTGCTGATTGCGGCATTAATTATTGCGGTTTTACGATTTGAGCGAAGTGATTAGCTAATTTGATTCGGAGATTAGCTAGAGACATAAACAATAATATGCAGTGCATGAGCGCTGTTTTATTGCATCCGGTATAGACAATGGAATGCGACTTAGCTTAGAACACGTACACATCAACTTAAATTTAAATCAGAACCTTCAACAATCATCTGTAGAAGCTTCATTACCCGCGTGCATTTTCTTAATTACAAGTCTGAAGAAAAACCTGTAAGCTCGGTGCCATTGAAACTTACAATTGGTTAATTCTACCGTATGTTTACTTTATACGACTCAGTTTATTTCGCTTAGTAAGATAACGGTGGGCTTCCACGTTATGCATGGAAAAATGTTCATGTTCCCCTTGAAAGTTACCATATTTCATTGCGTAATTGAATAATCACCGTAATTCATCACGTAGCAACGCTGCATTTTTGGAATAGTTACGGATCATGGGAATGCTTAGCAAATTCCTTTACCTGCTCTTGCTGCGCATCTCGCATACCTGGCGCGGCTAATAATCACGTTCGTAGCTGTAAATTGTAAGTTAATGCCATCACCCAGCCAAACAACTCATTTTCAAAATCCATTATTTTTGTTAACCATTTTGTTTTAAAGGCTATAGCGTATCTACTATGTATTTCGTTTTTTTTTCGTTCTTTCTCCAGAGTGTAGAAGCTCCTCTCTTTGCAAGATGGTTATTTTTTTTCGGAGACCACGAAATGTTTTGGCGTGACAGGAAGTCGTAATGCGATTCCAGTAGCAATCAAATCCACCTAAATCCGAACGACTCTAATTTCGGTCCCTTTACGGCCGCCCTGCTGCCTACCTGCTCCCCTTGGCCCCTGACCTATCGATCCCTGCCACCTTCTAATCCTCCTCCTCCTCTCCTCATCTGCTGACGGGCCACGCGCCAGCGGGGGCGGCATCCGGCTGCTGTCGGACCCCTCATCAGCCGCTCTCAGTGACCTGACCGCGGGGCGCCGCCGGAACCTCCTCTGCCCATCATCTCCCGAGTATGTCGCCGCTGCCGTCGCCGCCGGCGCCGCCGCCACAGACCGGTGCTAACTTTAACACACCTTACGACCAGTCTAAGTTAATGACCGTGTAGTTTTTCCTCATCAGCGGCAGTAATGCCGGCCACCCAGCGGTTTCGGCGAGCGTAATTACACGAGCGCGCCCCCAGAGCGGTCATCGCGCAGATTGGAATAGCCGCTGGAGACGAACCGGGCCGCGGCAGGCGGCGGTTCGATTCCCGCCGCGACCCGAGTCGTTAATAATCAATTACCGGCGCTGGATAGCAAATAGGACGCATTATGCGGACAGATTTCGTCTGCGGCCCGCTGTGGTGACGCGGTCTCCGGCGGAGGCTGGTGATTACGGTCGCGTCCCCGGCGGCGGCGGAGCGGCGAGCCCGACCGGCACAGAGACGCACATTCCGTGTCGGTCGGGTGCCCCGAGCAGGCCTCCCTCCGGGTCAGGTCGTCTTTCGAACGGGGGTAACGCGCAGCGCGGCCAGCGGACCACCGCGCCCCGACTGTGATCACGATGCGCGCCTCTTACTCATTAGGTGGTCACCGCCGGCGTTTGGCGTTTTCATATGCAAATTGATGATCAATTAGGCTGCAGCGCGCGGAGGTAACGCGGGGTGACTTGCCGTGCGTGGTCGCTGGACCGCCGGAGTCGCTTCAGCGAACATCCCCGCAGCCATAAGCTCCCCTTATACTGGTGACTGTTCTGGGGTGAGGCGAGCTGCGGCTGTAGTGTTGTGGTTTCATTACGTTTT
Organism: Amphibalanus amphitrite; assembly: GCF_019059575.1. Lineage (NCBI taxonomy): Eukaryota > Metazoa > Arthropoda > Thecostraca > Balanomorpha > Balanidae > Amphibalanus > Amphibalanus amphitrite. Next base: position 510,847 of record NW_024881728.1, on the reverse strand, counting down.
GATTTTTGTGGACAAGAGATTGTCACGAAGACAGTGAGTGAAAGTTGTAGACGTAAAATACCACCATTATTCTCGGAATAGAAGTTGCTCAAAGGACTATGTCGTTTGACAAGCTTGTTATTCGTGGCCCTATTGCTGCATTCATTATATAACTTCTTTGTGGTAGGACGACTCATCCCTTGTAAACCTTCAGAGGCTGACCCAACGGCCGTGCTGACATTGCTAATCTTAACAGATGAGAGGGATGCTCGTTCTTGGGAAATCTACCGAGATTCAGTTCATAAGACTTCTTATCCGATGCATTACTGACCGATAGAGGTGTCACGTTTTGTTATAAATGCCATTGCAGTCCATGCTCGCAATGTCTTTCAGTCCTCAGCATTGAATCCGCCTTCCTCATCCGTCAAAGCTGTAATATGGTGATATCATTTGAGTGTCGTGTTCCTTGTCAGTTTGTGAATAAGCTCTTTCAATGACATCCATTTAACCTCATGGTAGCCAACAAGCGCACGCAAATTCCTCGCTCAAATAAGCACGAGCATCGTGGAAGGTGATGTCATATTACAGCCATTGTGCTTTTACATAAACAGGCCAACATTTTATTACTGCGATATCGCGTGACATGCGTGTAAGCATATTGCTACCATGCATTCAGTTCTAACACATGCAAACAAGTTTAAAACATCGCCACCACCCACGTGGCATACATGATATCACGGCACACTCATATCACCTCAAAGTGGTTTTATGGAACCGATCTTCTTTATCCACGCCTAGAAAAACGTTTGAAGGAACAATATGCGGACATGAGTCGTCCAACATGTTTTTCTACAGCCCCTCTTCCACACCCTTTCTTCAAGACGTCTTCGTACCACTTGTCATCTCTCACGCTTCCACGTCAACAGTCTACCCACATATCTGGTCACCAGTACGTCAGCGCGTCAGTGAACGCCGCGGCGCCGCTGGAGACGACTGTTGGCGCAGCGGCGGCGACAAACGGCGCAGTGGGGACAAAAACGATCGGTCGCGCCTCGACGACAGCCGTCTGACGCCTAGAGACAACTGTGGAATGGGAACAGGAGATGCGGCTTGGCAGCTGCCGCCGGCCGCGCTGGAAGAGCACCGGCACGTGCACTTTGGGAGACTTTTTGGCACGTGCTGCTTTGTGTCCTTTTGGAGGAGCTGAGTGGGTTTTTGTTGCTGTATGCGTTTATTCAATGATGTAGCACATGCAGATGCTCAAGTCGGGCTATAAGTAAGCTGTGATGTTTCCATGGTATAATTTTAATATTTTTATTATATCTCGTGACCAAACAATGAAGATCACTGTTTACATCGATTACCAGCTAGAAGCATACCTAATTATTTTTAATGGATATCTTCCATTGCATGTGGCTGCAATTCGCCTATTCCTCTTCTCTATGTGAATGCTGGGTATCGCGCTGTTTCATTTGAAGCTAAGTATAACATTTTGCAGTTAAATAACCTCCCAGGACGCGATTAGCGCCCATTAATATCAATGGCGGACGGTGGGGCGCCACCACCGGAATGACCTGTTCATTTGACCCCTGCCGGGATAACCGCCGCCTTTGTTGGTGGCAACGGCCGCTCGCAGCGAGATCAGAGATACCAAGCGCAGCGCCGTGTCACGACGTTTGCAGAGCTGAACTTCCCGTGTCTGAAATGGACACGGTCGTCAGGAGCCATTTGGTTGCAGCTGTGAAGTGTGTGAACACTGAACAATCAGTCGCCTTTGTTTGCAATGCTGGTTTTGACCAGAACAACTTTGTTAGAAATTTTAAATGAATTCGGACCGGCTCTTTTCCAAAAGTATTTTTTTGTTTGATTCTTTGCAAAGAAATACAGAGTTCCGGCGAGGAAGATATTCCTTGACGACTTCGAAACTACTTCCGTTGCTTTGATGACGGTCCATCTTTCTCTTTTAGTTTACTCTCTCCTCTCTCGGTTTGTCTCGTTCTTGGAGCTGCATGTCAACCCTCGTTCAGCTTTGTAAACGGAGGTCAACCTAAAGAACCCTACCTACAAACAATCCCTATTAGCGGCACAATCAGCGTCTCACCAATCCTCCCGGCTGTGCCAGTTTTTGGCCAATCGCTCCGGGTCTCGTGCTGTTCTCGCGGTGTGCTCCCGCATCCCGGGGCGCTTCGTCGACGGATCGGGAGCGCCGCCACACTCGGGTCGCCGCTGCCGACCCGACAGCCCGCTGATCGCTGCCGGGGACCTCGATTAATTGGTCCGAGTGTGCGCCAAATTAGCCGCGGTTATCCCGGCGGGCGGCCAGGGATCCCGGGGACTCCGGCGTGGTTTCCCAGCCTCCTTCCGCGCCTATGCCGGCTGTGACGGAGAGTACGCAGCCTCCCGGAGGTTCCTGCGTGCCTGTGAGGGCCACCACGCCCTGCCCGCCAGATATTGGCGTCTCAATTGCGCCGGTGTGATAATGATCGCGTCCCGCTGTGACCGTCGGGCCACCGCCCACACGTGAGGTCAACAATTTGACGTCTCAGCGACCTTCACTTGGCTCGTGGAAAACGACAGCGTCATGGTACTGGGGCTTAGCCTGATGCTAACACGACTGCTGTGATGCGATTCAAGTTGTACGCAGAGTAATTGCGAAGGATGTTCACTGTTCAATGACAGTGAAACGGTATGGAATGTCTGGACACTGGACAGTGACACTGTATGACAAATGGAACGGGTCAGTTAGGAAGGCTGACAAGGGGAGTGGGGAGGGAGGGAGGGGTCAGTCGGTGGAGGGGAGATGCCGATCAGACGCCGGTCGTGACCGCCATGACGGCTAATCCCGGAACTGGTGCCGTGACAGCGGGGGCAGGAGAGTCCCCCCCCCCCCCGTCACGACCGGTCAACCAACCGGCCTGACAGGCTGGCGCCAAATCTGCAGAAAAATGCGCCACCCGCTCTGGTGGAAGGAGCTGGGCGGAACAGTGCAGGGCCGTTCTGAATGGATGGTGGTTTGTCATGACAGAAGTTGGCATAGGATAAAGACTTCTACCTTGCCTTTGAAATGTTGTTTCTCTCCCCAACTAATGGGTTTGTCGGCTGGTGTCATTCTCTTTGGTATTGAGCAAATGCCGGACCATAGACCTCTGAATGCTTGTATAGAAAAACAGAGGTTGATGGTCGAACAAATTTAATGATTGTTTTGCAGCGGTAGGCATTAGGTGACTCAAAGGCAACGATCTGTGGTTTAGTGTCGTGTCATGTGTCATAAGCTAACCTTAAAAATTGCGAAAACGTGCACAGGTGGCTATAGAATTCAGAATTATGTAAAACTTTTCGACCGTGATTTCAGTACAGCTCATGCCAATTCCATATGGGCTTTGTTGTTTTCTGGAGCTATTAACCCTCGCACGACCAGGCCATTTCTCATAACACGAACGACCAGGGGGGGGGTTGTTACGACCCCCCCCCTGGCGTTTCGAAACGGAAGTTCGTAGAGCTTAGCGGAAAAAACCAACGGATTGCTCTCAACGAGATCTCGCGATTGGTGGTATATTTTTTGGTCCTAGGTCAACATTTGACCTACTTATGACCGGTCAAAGGTCAAATTTTCCGAAAAAATCAAACTTTTTCAACTTTCCGCGGCGATTGCGGCAACACGGTGGGAGATATCGACTTGAAACCTTCACTATCGTGTTCCTTGATCAATTCTCTATCGTTTGGTATGTATTTCGTTTCCCTAGCTCTAAAAATGGCGCGTTGGGAGCGCCGGAAGTCGGCAAGGTCACAGTCGGCGGCAGAAATTCGAAAAATCAAAATTTAAATTTTTGAAATCTGATTGTATTTTTGGATTTGGGAGGTCCATTTGCTCCCTATAGAAGCTAATATTGCTGCATATTCCCATTGAGGTGACAAGAATTAGCAAAATAGTGGTTCGGGCGCTTTTCAAAAATAGTACCGGACGCTGTTCCTCTTGTGACGTCATAGCTCCGTGACCTGACCTGACCCGGTCAATTTTCTTGCACCACACGATAGCCAATGCTTGCCCCAACATGCATGGGAAGTTTCATCATGATCCATCAAACAATGCATGTGGGTATCACCGGCAGAAAACCTAGGGATTCGGCGCACACGTTTGGTAACTGTCGGCCGGAGGCTGTACCTCTTATGACGTCATAACTCCGTGACCTGACATGACCCGATCAATTTTTTTCGGCAAAAGATGCGCAAAGGTTGCCCCAGAGGGTATTGAAAATTTCAGCCCGCTACGACAAGCCGTTTAGCGTGCACTTCGAAAAAACCTCAGGGGGGGGGGTTGATACAACCCCCCCCCCCCCTAGGCGTTCTAGGGTTAACTTTGTCATACGGCAAAGTAATCTTTTTAATGGGCTGAGTTCAAGTTCTTTGTACTGTGGTGCGTTGATTTCATCGCTATTTATGATGGGTGTGTTATCATGAAATAAGTGATGGAAAAGAGCTGAATTTTCGTTTCAGCTCGCAGCTATTGATCCCTTGAGTGGTTGTGGTGACGCAAGGTACCTACTGGGGCGACCAGATGAAAAGGTGCAAATTGCAATAATTGCATGCACTGAAGCACCTCTCTGTCTCGGGCTGTATAAGGTGCATGAACCTGACGGACGCTCCTGATTTTGTCGTGAACAGAGTCTTGGTTATCTTTGTGTTTGTCTCCTTGTCTACTGAATCCGACACTGTCTGTCAGATTGGTATCGTTTGTCGACGGAAGAAAATGACTGTGAGGAGGTGTTAAAACGTTATCGGTTATTTTCATAAAACCGTACTGTACGAATTTACCTTTACCAGGTCAATGCTCTCGAGTGCTAACAACTGAATGCGAAACGGTCCTTTTATAGCACATGTTTTGATAATATCGTTGGGAGAGTCCGACAATTCATTCATACCGAGACAAGATATGCAGGAGTTTCATGAGCTTGGTTTCATAAACTGAAAGGGGATTCGAAAGGGTTTTCTTATTCAATTGACCCCAAAACTTATGAAAACCATTATAGGAGACGGATTATCATTTAGATGTCGTCTGATGTAGGCCATTACACACAATACCCACCATCATATCGGTGTTATGATGCGCCAAATCGCCCGGTTCCCATTGTTCTCCCGTCCAGTTAAGGACTGGGACGCACAGATGGGTGAGCGGTCATCTGGGTGTCCCGGGACACCAGACCGTGACGTCACCACAGAGGTATGGGGTCAGGTCAGTCCCGCATTCTATCGCACCATCACCGAGGCGCTCCGATTAATTACACTGGATCGTCCGACCAATCTACGTCGGTAATTAAATCAAACTGCACTCGGCTCTGTCAGAGAACTCACCTGAAAGTAACACATAACGGCGCCAGCTAATAAGGGAGCTCGATACTTCGTTACAAACACACCAATTAATGCTCATTTGTAGCTTATCGGTCGAGCGTGGACCGCAGCTCTTTTTTGGGCACGCAAGAGGACTCTCCTCGGCATGGCGATGTGGGGACTGCCGTTCTTCTCTCCTACTTGTTACGCTGTCTCCGTCTCGAGCGGCGTCCTATCTTTCCATCGCCCGGTGTCCATCCCACCCGACCGAGGTGTGAGGTCGTGGAGGGTCCCTCACAGGTCGTGGAGGACCCCTCACACCTTCCCCTGAGTAATGGCGGGGTAGGAATGTCCCTGCGACGGCCACCCCCGTATCACCGCGGCGAGGGTGGTGGAACGGACGTTACGCCGCCCAGAGGGACGAAAAAACACCGCCGGGCAGTGAAGACAGCGATCGGGCACAGATAGGTGTGGAAAAACACGGTAAAAATGACAAACTGAGACAGCTCAATGTGCGTCCTCGACCAGCGTTTGTTTTAACTGCCCGGAGTGGATAGGTATGTGTTTTCTCAGGAACAATAGATACTTAACGTGGCAGATGTCCCATAGTACTCTTCGTTAACGCCTCGAGAGCAAAAGCATTGTGCGATAAAGTGAACTGTTTCTCTTCATCAGAACTTTGCTGTCAAGTGGCTATGGAAGGCCTTGTAAATGTGGGTGGTCTATGTCTGGTGGTTAGCCGCCCGATCGATCGGATAAACATGAAATCGGCATTGCTTTATAAGACATTTTCTAAATACCTATCGGTCGTTTTAATTCATGGTTCGTTTTTGAAACATCACATCACATTTTCTGACGACATATATGCTGTTAGTTTTTAGGAGCAGATATATGTCATAGTAAGTTTCCATGTGTTCAACCACACAAGCCAATATTTATACCAAACAGAAAACGTGAGCAGACTGTCACATTGTTTCCCCACAATTCCGACCTCCTCCTTCACCCAGCGTCCACCTGGATTCGGGCGGCGCCGCTCTGAAGTTGGCTTATCTGGTCCTGTCGCGGCCCACACACGTACCGGTAATGTACGGCCGGGGTCGACTATTTACGAGTGGCCTTCCAGTCGCGTGGCCCGCTGATCCCTATCTCCACCCGTTTGGTGCGGATTCGATCGGCGCTTTTGTGTTTGTGCCCGTGTGCCCGAGCGAAACCCCAGTCAGAGTTTATCGCTGAGGAGATACAAATCGCCCGGTGTTGGAACGCTATTGGATTTTTATGGGCCTAAGGAAGTAGTGAGGACGGGAGGGATACAGGCAGTCGGAGAGAGGACGGAAAAGGGAAGGAGTGGGAGAGGCAGAGGAAGTAAAGGGCAAGGAGATGGTAGACAAGGACAAAGTATTCAAGGAAGAAAAACCGAAGCCGAATACCATTAAAAATACTTGTCAAGTTCGCTTGCTGACCTAAATTTGGTAAACTGTGAACTTTCTAGCTTTTAGCAGGTTCATGGGCAAGCATGTGTAATAGCTTCCAAGCCGAATACTTTCCTAAGTGTTAAATATGTTTAAATGATCATTAGTCACGCACTATTTATCATCACGCATTAATCTACAATTAACTTTTTATCAGGCCGTCGTCACGGTTCCGGCTCAGGAGGCCCTCCAGGAACGCTCATCAAACAGCAATAAAACGCTCCTGAAAACTAAACCACGTCAAAAATGCTGACCGGTCGCTGATCATCGTATAATTACCTCCCAGCTCGCGGCACGAGCCAGGATCAAAGCTCCATTCCGTCTGGGCGGCAAAAACTTCCAACAGGACACGGTGACCGCGTTTGGTGGCCCAGCCGGGCCGGTAGCACAACTACAACGTAAATCTCGTCAGGCGTGCCCGTGTAGACCCGAATGTCCAAACATCCGCCATTCGGCGTGTCCAAGTACCCACACACGCATAAAACTGGCCGCGTGTGCGTGTTACGACGCCGAGCAGCGCCGCCCGAGGCAGCGGCCGGCACACCCCGCAGCGGCCGGCGCGCGCGGACGGTGATCATTTCCCCGCGCTGTCACACTCGGACCGAGCGAGGAGCCGAGATTGACGTAAATGGCGCGCCGCCCGCACTGCTGCGCCACGATTGTAAACAGGGCGTCCTGACCCGGATCAGTAGTGGGAATACAGTGGCGAAGGAAGCGGGCGAGACTTCTGCGGGTGCCGAGGTCACCTGACGACTAATGAGTGTCCTGTTCTCAGCATGAACTATATAACTTATCCAAACTCAAAGCAGTTTGGTATAGCTTCGTAACAGTCATCTTTTTAGTTACTAGAAATAAAATAATAGGAACAAACCATGATCCCATTGAGAACGCTAATCTCCCGACCTGTGCCTTATCATCGGTTATTATCCTCTCGGAATCCCGAGAAAAAAAAATGTGGTGATGAAAAGTGCACGAAGTGAAGACTCTGTAAACTTCCGAAGTGTCGCTATGGTGGCCCTGATTTTATGATGCTGGTGGTCTGTTATGTGACCGGTCATTTCAGGTTGGAGCCATTTACTGGATGACCAAGTATGAATGGTGCTTAGCAGTATAAGTGTTATTCGCATCAGGCGGCATATCATCTACCTGGGTGGAAAATCGATATAAGATTTCTGTCTAATACCTTTCAGTATGAGAGTACTATTTAACCCCGTGAAAGTCAGAAAACTCGGCGGGGAACGGATCTCATTTCATCTGTTATCGGCCCCATTTGAGATTTTAGTGTGCCATAAATGAAATAGCACCAGAATGACCAGTCATTATGGAGATCGTTAAGAGTCGTTTCATATAACTAACTAAATGAAATAACAGCCGCGCCATCAGTGGTGGTATCAACGGCGGTCCCCGTTTCTGAAATTTACGCCCTGGATATCAGAGGTTATTCTTCAGTTTTATTCCCAATCGGTGTTAAACCTATTTGTGAATGCGCTCTCTCCTTATGTTTGACATTACCTGGACCTTCCAAATAATCACGAGTGTGCACACTCATTCACACACATTCCCCTTCATGGTTTGTGTGCAAACACCAAGCCCCTTGTTAGGTTTGACAATGCCAGCCTCCCTCCTCTCCCTCCCCCCCCCCGTGCTGCACGGGGTAGTGTCCCGCCGTGCCGTGCCCAGGCGCGCCAGTGTACCCTGTTTACCGCCCTCCTGGGTCGGTCGATACCTCTCACCTCTTCCCCTCCCTCTCCCTCTCTCTCCCCCACCCCGCGCCACCGGAAGCGCCGGCCGGCGACCTCAGGTGTGCCACGACCCTCTCCCCTCTGCGGCCCGTCATGGGCCTCTAACGACCTGCGTGGCGCGTTCGTTACCGGTTCGATCGATGGCAAACCACCGCTCTGCGTTGGAGCCTCGGTCTGCAGTGATACTACCGACAGAACAACAAACATTGCCTGTGTTGGGTGGGTCTTTTTCGTGACGGGTGCCTGTTGTTTCGTGACGGGAGTGTTGGTTTAGTGGCTGGCACGTGCCACACGTAGAGGAAGGGTGAAAGAACGTGAGCGCTGAAACTGATTTCAGCGACATCGGGCAAAAAACAGCCTATTACGAAGTTACGAAGGGTAAATAGTAAGCTGAAAAGGAGGAGACAGGAGTAGGCTTTGTCGGGCAGATATTATTTCGGCTCATGTATGGCCCGTCATTGGGTGGGGCCTAGGGAGCATACCTACTCGTAAGTATCCACCAGGAAATCACGGATCCTCTGAATTTTTACTCTATGGAGAATGGATGTAGAAAGAGTACCCGAAGTGCGCTGAGAAGTGTCATACCGGTCATTTCAGACGTGACCTTGTTTATGATCTAAGCCGATGATGGAGGCTGAGTAGTGACACGATCAGCAACGGCATTCGTTAAAACACACACTAATTACCGACCTACATGGTGACCTTCAAGAGCTAATGACCCTATTCCTGACAGGAGCCTACCCCTGCCAAGTCTATTGCCCTATTCCGCTACCCCGGCTGTCGGTGACCACTCCCCCACGTCACCGCCCTGGCGCGGGTCACTGAAGCGTGAGTGGACGCCGGCGAGGACGGACACGTCGCCGTCCGCCGGCTGACCGGAACAGGGGGCTTCCTGCATCCGTACAGGATGTGACGCGGAAACACCAGCTGCCCCGCGGTTTAAAGAGACGGAGAAAAACGCTGCGCCGGCACCTGGGTAGGTGGGAGGAGTGGCTGCAGGGTGCGGGTTTAAAGGGCAGTTTGAGGGGTGTTGGCAGTAGAGTGGAGGAAGTGCGAAAGCGGTTACTTTACTGAGTCACTTGCTAGTGATTGTGTCATGAAAGTGGCCAACAGTGGTGTTACAATAACATGGAAAATGATTTTTACTATAACATTGATAATGTGAAGCAAAAAAAGAGTTAAATGATTTCATTGATGGTGTTAAAATGCAAATCCAAATTCAAAATACAAATGCCAATTCAGACTCTTTTGGTTTTGCTTTCGCTCCTTCCTGGGCAAATCTGCATCACCTTTACCGCAATTACCCCTGTCACATTTGCACTTTTGCACGCAATATTTCCCCAGAAGCCGCAGTAAATCACAGCCACGCTAAGTATGCCAGCTCACGAGGTTGAGGGTGCCTCGATGTGGTCCATTCTCGGAGACAGAGAGGCCACGATAAATGTGACTGTGCCCGTAACTACCGTGCTGCCAGGTCTGCGCAGTGCCAAGTCACGGAGTTTAGGGGGAATTAGGGTAGGTGCGGGGAGCGACAGCGAACGGTGCACCAACGGTCGCGTAATTAGACCCAGCAGCTGCCTCGGAACGGCCCATAATGAGACGCAGGGCAGTGGGGTGGCTGCTGGTTGGAGAAATGGGGACTCGCAGTGGAGTTCACCCTGCTCAATTGTAGAAATGTACTAGCTGGGACTAACCAATGTGCTCGTATTGACTAACGACTTAAGTTGTTTCGAGTTACACATCAACTACCATTGGAAACTATATAGCTCAACCTTTCTGTAGATGCATAGTGGAAGCGCAATTGTACTCTTTCTTTTGTGATTTCATATCCTGAAATGATCGTTGATGGGATTTCTTGTTTATCACTAAGCAGTCGTTGACGATGACCTCTCTGCAGGTCAACTGATGATAATTCAAAGTCACCTTCATTTCCTCACGGCCTCAGCATCAGACCGTTTATTCCCGCCTCCTTTGTACCTAATTGGACGTGGACCACATCTCTGGTGTCGCATCCGTAAAACCCTTTGAGCGGTCGTATATGATTTACCACAATCAAAGGATTCCCATCATATATCTAGTGGAGCCACTGCCCCAAATCACCGCGCAGAATGGGGATGATTTAGGGCGCTCACCACGGCCGCTGTGATATATTGCTGGCAAGAAATGCAGGGAATCGGCGCTGGTCAACTGTTGCTATGTAGACGAACGCCTAAACTTCTGAGCTTCTTTTCAAAACTTTTGATAGTTGTGTCAAATGAAACGGATAAATCTATTGGGAATCGATTGGGCCATGCGTCAACGGCTCTGACACGAAGCGATTTCATCATATGTGTTAAATGCAAATAGCGATCCATAAATTATGACTGTGGGATGTGATGGTGTGAACTGTGACGTCTATTGCACTTAAATTGACTCTTAAGGGAATTCCTAGAATGATCTAGAATTAAATTAATATTAGTTTTCCTGAGCGGAGCAATAGACGAACCATGATTCATTGCTCACGCGAGTTATTTGACAGCGCCTTAATTGCTTTATTGTGCTCAGTGCCTTAATTGCCGCCAGAATTAGTGGATGCTTGAAGCAAACCTGATTCGATTTTCGCCCCTTGTATTCGCTGACAGTGGGTGGCAATTACACTCGTTCAGAACTGCTTTTATTACGGCAATAAATTACATCGTTCGATTGCGCTGCACCAAATGTTCCCACACGTGCAACTGCTGGTTAACAAGAGTAATATCGTGTGACGAACCGGTATAAGAGCGCTAAACACCTTATCGACATTCTGCATTTCCTTGAATACAACCTCAATGATGTGAAGATAAACAGGCCTGTTCTATCAGCGTATTTATCTGTTTAATTTCGTGTTTGTATAAACTCTGTGACGTATTTGCTGCTGTTCATCATGTGGTGCTTTGGGAATTAGTCACTTTGCTCTGACCGTTCAGTTCACATAGAGTAAAAACAAAATGTCTTATATTATGACACGCTATACAGAATCAATGATATGATATACATCCTCAAACCATATATGACCAACCCTCATCACTACCGGACCACAGGCATCACCAGCTAAAACAACAATAACATACATCGTCTCACGCATGTCCATCTCATACCTCACACATCGAGGAACAGTAAACGCTGCAGCATAGACAGCAGCTTACAACCAGGGGCGATTAGCTGTCATCTATCCCTGGTACGCGAGAATCACAGTGGAACTGTTGAACAACAGAATGACTAGTGTGCGAAGGCGCGGGCACTATAGCCGAGCCAGGTCTCTTGGTCCTCGTACGGAAACTTGTGGACGTATCACCTGGAAATGAAGACTTTGTTATGATGCTTTTACGGTTCGTTTAAACAATAAACAGTCCCTCCGTAAACGTTTCCGATCTACAGAAAACACCTGATTTGGCTATAGTAATATCTGATTTTGATATGGAGAATATATGATATTCCGATTGTCGAACGTGCGCAATACACGTTCTAATTGGGGACACTTTTCTCACCTTAGCTCCAAGAAGAGACGCATCAGAAGACTGGCTGCTGAAGTCCATGCCAGAACTGCAAGGTTTGCGGCCACGGATGGAACACCTAAACACAGGAAAACTGCAGTTACACACCCATTTTGGTCAATGAATGTCGTATCATCTCACGTTAGAGTTCGCGGGCAACTGTGGTTTAATCTTGCTAAGTCATTTGATCTAAGTGGTATATAATAGGCTGTTTAAATACGAGCTGAGCTACTCATTCGTGTCTTATCCCTATGCATTACATGTGATGAACCTGGCTGTACATTTGAATAATAGGCAATTGCTCTATCATGATACTTGTCTTTGTCTTTGTTATGATTGTAGTTATTTCGATTTTACCATGACTGCGTTCAACTTACCTGATGCCAAGCTGTTCATCTCTCTCCATGAGTAACCTGCAACAGGGGTGTACCGCTGTTATTACGCTGGCCGTAATTGTGTGCAAGATCGCCGGTTATATTGATCACTGAGGGGTGAATAAGTGCCCTAATACTGGCCTCCCTGAAGAGGAGTGTACCGCCAGAGCAGTTATTGGGTGGAGCTGCAACAGTGGATGTGTTAGAAGTGGGAAAAGTCCACGGCGGTCGCTAAATGTGCAGTGTCAGAACTGATAAATGCCGGCAGGCGGTGATCATCAGACATGTGCTTGGATCCGGAAAAATGGATCTGAGATCCGATCCCATGGATCCCGATCCGAGATCCATTCAGATCATAGATCCAACCCCTAAATTTTGTCGAGAGATCTACTGGGATCATAGATCTGACCCCTCAATTTTGTCGCTAGATCCACTCGGATCATAGATCTGGCTCCCCAACTTTGTCGTGAGATCCATTGGGATCATAGCTCACAGGTGCTCAAAATGTTAGCAACTTTCTTTCATAAGAAGTTATGAATACCAAAGTATGGTTAGAAACAAACAATCTTATACAAAGGACATATTAGTAAAGGCATCCAGTTACATTATACATAATACAAAATAAAGGAGGCTCATGACGGTCACAACTTGAGAGAATGGGGTTGGGAACTCGATTTTTTAAGAATGCATGAAAATGATCAAACTATTTTCACAGAATTTATGGTGCATACCATTGCCTCATAAAATCAATATCCTGAGAGAAATGGGGGAAGAAAGATAGGAAACTTGTTTTGAAAAGTTCTTGAAAAAAGATGCTCTTGATGCTGTTACGTCACATGTCACCTTCTGCGGTTGACAAATAATGGCGCATCTGGCGCACCACAGATTACATGTTATATCAATGGGTGAAAGATGTTGTTTGTTTCACTCTGCCATTCGCGCTGTTTTTAACTTTAAATTATGCTAAAACATTTACGGATGAAATGTTCAGTGTCAAAAATTGATGTGTCTGCCGTGTACTATATTCCCACTTAACATTGAGCGCGTGATAAACATTTTATGTACCTCGAATTTTCAAATGATAAAGATGATGAATCGGAGGATGCTGAAAAGCAAAAGCTCATTCCAATATTTGGACTACTTTACGATTAAAATGTTTACATTCCTGTCATCTAATTGATCATTTATTTGTTCTTTTTTATGAAAATAACTTAAGGCGTTGAGAACCGAGGTAATTTCTATCTACCGTGCCTTAACTTACCAGCAACAGCAACGCCCTACGGTGGCAAGGGAGACTGTGAAAGAAGCGTAAGATGGATTCTAAACAATTCTTTTGTGATATACTGAAGGGCAAAGTGCAGAGAAGAGCGTACAAGTCCTGTTTTGTGCCAGGCTATTGCAGCAGCACTTATGAAACTCCGAAAACGATCTTCGTTCATGTCCCGAGCAACATTACCCTGAGGAGATGATCGTCTTCAATAGCAGGAAGAGCTGATGCAAGTACTTTGAAATCCACTATCAAGTCGGTGCTATTGTTGTAATGATCACTGTGAGGTGAGATATTTTGTGTAAGGGCTGAGTGTAATGCCCAGGAGATGACCTCCATTCGCCCCCTGACCGGTCAGGGTTATAAAATTTGAGTGGATGGCAGTCCGTTTGGGGTTCAGATGTCAATTGTATTTTGTTACTGTCAAACAATACATGTTATGCTGGCAGCGAATGTATGTAACGTCGGTTTTCGAAACAGAAGTTAGAACTGTAACGGCAGAGTGCTTGCTGGTCTCATCGTAAGTATTGTAAGTGTTGTAAGCAAAAGCATTGTCAATATTGTAAGTATTGTGAGCATTGATGTATGGTAGATATCACCTCACATGATCTCGGCTCAGATAACCCTCTCCGGTGTCCCTGTCAGTAAATGGCACCTGGATCATTACAGATACGATAATTTGCCATAATTCTTAAAGAATTGGGTGGTTTTGACTCGTTTACTCGAGGTGCAGGTCGCATTTCAATACTTTTCCATAGGCTTGCAATGTAAAGGTCACGACTCTGACCTAACCTCAGGTCACAGATCAAAAATTCTGAGATATACGAACGACACATACTGCAGGTACTGTTTTGAAGACTTGATGAGAGGAAATAACTTCGTGAAAAACTCAAGCTCTGACGTGTTTGCAAACTTTTCTGAGGTGGGGTCAACAAACCCGCTGCCGCTCTGGTTACCTGACCTGACCTGACCCGGCATTTTTTTTTTTTTTTTTGCTGAGATGTGCGCAATGAGCATTTAGGAAAAGTCACCAAATATGAGCTGAATGTCTCGCGGCGTTTGGCAATTGTACAAGAAAATCCTGAAAGGCCTCCCCGTCCGAAATAGGGTTAATGTGTATATGAAGAGTTGCAGATGCCAAACATACCCAGATCTAAGACTGCAGTTCCCAGCGCCGCTGCAACGTTTTTAAAACAAACATACATAGGACATACAAACATGTTTATTTGCATCTGTTTTGGATAATAGCAACTCATGGCGCCATCACCCGCGATAATTGTTAGGATTTGAGATATATTTTTATTTAGGCCATTAGTTTGGCTGTAATGTTTATTAATATTAGTTGAGCGGAGTTTGGTAGTTTTTTATTTAACTTGTGGTATGTTGTGCTGATTGCGGGTTGTTCAAACCTTTCAAATGTAAGGACCTTATTGAACTCAACCCTACCCCTACACTACCCTACATACGACTGGACGCTTTCCAAGCCCACAAGCATGACGACGCCGAGATGGAATGTAGCCGGGAAATCACCCTCGCCATCTGCTCTAGAACTAATCGTGTGGGGCGGCGTGTGGGGCGCCGCTTAGCCTGGGGGTGCACTTCTAGTGGATGGGGACGGGGGTGCACCTGCACCCCTTTCATATGGAAAGTTACTTCCCTGATTACAGCTCCCCGTATTGCACCTAATCAGGGAACGGCCAGCAAACGGAGGAACTATTTCTGGATGACAGGCGAATAACCGCTCACGCAAGGAGCGGAGCTCCGCCCCGTCCAAACTGGCCAACAAAGCAGAGACAGAGGCAGCATCACATCTTCCATCAAAGAACTGGTTTCTGGCTTGGAAGATGAGCTCCATCTTTGCATCCGAGTCGGTGCTGTCAGGAATCAGCTGGTCTAATGGAGTGAGAGTAGTGAGACGACTAGCTATTGTATCAGAGCTGCCTAGTCTTCGTAGCATTTGCACCGATTCTTCTCGATCGGACTCTGAATTCTGTCCCTCCTGCGTATTACTTGAGGCATTGCTATGTAGCTAAGTCTTTGGCAGAGTTTCATTATCCATGCTTTGCAAACAGTGCCATAACAACACAGTTAATTAAGCACCAAGCTGTTTTGCAAGTTCCAATACAGTTGAATCGCACGCGATTTGAGTGCAAAAATCAAGAAAAGTGCCAACTTGTTCCCGTAAAATATTTTGAATATTGACCTAAAAAATGAGTAATTTCCAGATAAAATAACAGCGAAATCAGTTTTCGCTTGCCAATAAAACTCACAGATATTGAAGCTCCACTATTAAAGGAACATTTTAGTATATGCCATTCTTTATAAAACTTCTTAGCCACGCAATACCAGCGCAAAATAAAGAGGCACTGAAAACATGACCAATCACTCCGATTTACCATAGGAAAATACATAGACAATGTATGTCTCAACTGCGCCAAATATACAGACAGTTATATACCTACATGTGACGTCATGATTAGCCCGACCAATCAGAAGCAAGTTGTTTTCAGCCACAAATAATTAATTTCTGAACTAACTAGGCATGTTTTTAACAAAGTGATTTTAAATTAAATCATTAAAAATTCTGAGCTTTTTTATTTTACCAAAACATACAGAGCATGCAGATAGGTCCCAACCCTATTGAGTGACATGAAGATTATTCACATAGGTACCAACAGAAAAGTTTGCATTAACAATTAACATAGAGGTAAGTCAAAGTAATGACTAATGAACAATATATTACTAGATACCTACCACATCACAATTCATGTTAGAATCTACATAATGATATTGATAAGACAACCTTGCATTAGACAACCATGATGCTTTCCAGTTTCCAGCTAACACAATTGATTGATAAACAATAAAAGATGATACGGACAAATGTGGCTTGGTTAGGTAAAGGTATTTCAATCTATTGAAAGAAATATTTGATAAAATAAACTGAGATATAAACAAAAATATAAAAATATTCAACAGCCTGCGGAAGCGATGGGAAGCGAAATATCAATTGTAATGGCCTTGGATATTTACCGTGAAATGATTATTCAGTATCTAAATAGAACTCGTGACGTCATTTCTAACAACAAATGAGCTAAGCGTTCTATCTTCGAGTATAATGAAAATAAATAAAAATCAAATTGGAAATTCAAAAGTTTGGAGTTTTTTTTTCAAAAGAATGTTCATTTTCTCTGCCTCACATAATTTTACGATACGATTGTTTGTGAATATCATCTTTGTAGCCTTGAATTTAATGACGTAAACGTAAGCTGAAACGGTATTACATGACCTTGAGTTGGGTGTGGGCCTTGCATCTTTATTTTATTCACTTTTCAAAAGAATCACAATATCTTACGTCATTAGTTTGAAGGGCCTATTACGGGGAATCTTCTGGAATCATTACGGCTTTAATCAAATTAAGATTTTTCATTGGTCAAACGATAATGACGTAATAAAACAATATTACCAAAACGTGAGCTGTGAATCCACACGTGGCAGTTGGCACGATGCCAAAAGTTGAAGTAGGTAATCTGAAGAAGTTGATGCCATTTTTGAACTTGTAATTTTATTAGGAAAGTATTAGAGGTTGGTTGCTATTCTTGCTAAATCGAAATTGTGTTGCACATACTAATAGCTCATACGAACATTCTGGATTGGGATTTCATACCTGGCAGAAGTGGATTGCTGGATTATTTTTAACAAAACTGACCTATTTGGCTTCCAGGTTTGATTTCCTAACATCTGTCCATAGGCGGCAGAACAGGGGGGGGGGGGTGGCACCAGGGTACAGTGCCCCCCATAGACTTTGGCATTTTAACATTAGCCCTACTGGCGTTGCATGGAAAGAATGGGACCAAAATGAAAATCTGCAGTGCCCCGCTGCCACTGCATCTGTCTGTACTGTTTGTTCATTGAATCAAAGTGGCTGTAGCTTGTTGATAAGATTGTCATCAGTGCTGTCATGAAAAAGTTATAATTGGTCACAAAAAGTAGCAATGTGCATTGTGCATGTTCTTGGTTTATTTTAAATGTAGTACAAATGTTGTTGATTTAAATGCAAATTTAATGATGAAACCTAATGATTACAACTGGTCTTAACCATGTCCACAAGTGACAATTCTCAATTGTATTGCACTGTAAGGTGTACAATTATGTAGGATAAGGGTTTCATTGGCTACATGTTGTCGTGAGATCCATACAGATCATAGGTCCTCCACAAATTTTTGCCCGCTGGATCCACAGAGATCATAGATCCGACCCCTAAATTTTGTCGAGAGATCCATTCGGATCATAGATCCAACCCCTGAATTTTGTCGAGAGATCCACTCGGATCATAGATCCAACCCCTCTATTTTGTCGAGAGATCCACTGAGATCATAGATCCAGCTCTCGGATCCATGCACATGTCTGGTGATCATAGTAGCTATCTACCGAATATCCCCTCAGATAAAATTGTTCGAGTGTGTAATAACGGGCAGAAGGACAATTTTATTGAGCAAGTGCACCAATTAGCATTTCACCTACAAATGGAGAAGGAATTGGTGTCGCATGAAAATTCTGCATTACCTATACGCGATCAAAACCAGCAAGCATTCCGATGTCGAACTTACTCGTATATTTCTCTTTTCGCCCCAACATTGGAGAGCTTGAGTGAGATGCTGAACCTGAAAATACAGAAAGGCGACCTTCACACCACTGCATAGCTGTCGATGAGTTTCGACTAAGAAAATACCAATAGCACTGCAGACTTTTGCGTTGGATGAGAAGCAATTCAACTGAACTAAATGCCTCTATTTCATCCCGATTCTGGCTCCAGTGATTTGTATTTGTATTTGTATTTCATTTAAAGAGATTAATTATGTTCAAACGTCTACCGCCACATTAGAAGATTAGAAGATTTTTTTACATTAGAAGATTTTTTTTCACATTAGAAGATTAGAAGAGAAGATATTTTTTATCGATGTAAAGCCTATATCTTGTTTTTCCACTGACGAAGGCACTTTGTTGTCGAAACGTCTGGTCTTATTACATTGTTTTTGGATTACATTGACTGTGAGAAAAACGTCTACCGCCACTGTGGACGGGTCACCTACCTCTGATGTGCGGTATCTTCTCCGTGACCGAGTAGCCGGTGTGCGGCAGCGAGATCTCGCAGTGGATCAGACACTGTTCGGGCACCTCCCTGTCGTCCAGTTTTTTGGTCACGCGCACACTGTAGGCGCCGTCCACCAGCGTCTTGGTCACCTGCAGGCCTCGGATGCGCTCCCTGGAGGAGGGGTAATCCTCAGTGACGAACGGTGGACAGGCCGACAGTCGGACAGGGCGCGGCGAGCGGGTGTGTCGTGGGGAGATCACACGCGCGGACGACCTCTGACGTCACAGTCGGTGGATCTAAGTGGAGTATAAGCTATGATGATGCTGGTAGAGACTAAGATAAGATCAGTGATTGAAGATAATCTGCTGCATAGGTAATGTGCTGGTAAATTAATAGGGATAGGCGCATCACGCTACGCAGACCTCTGTGAGATCGCTGGATTTATGCCCATGATCATCGGTAGCTGATGGACTAAGACGTCACGTCCGTCTATGGCCAATGGATTCCTTCAGCCCCTGACTATACGGCGTTCGATTCAGCCCCAGGGGAGTCAGGCACGACAACTTTGTACCTAAATATGCCGATCAATTCCAACCATCAACATACGTCGTCCACTTCAGAAGTTTTGAGACTGGCCTCGTAAAATCCATATGAACAGTGCTAGATACTTGTTGTTCTCACAAGTCCTTACCACAGTTGTTATAAACGTACTTGCGTAATTTTGTTTTTCTACGTTGCAAAAGGCGACAACGGTGTCACCCTGAACATGGCAAGTCGCACGCGGCTTATCACAGTGACCAGTGTAGAGTACAGTCAGGTTGTTCATGTGAAGACAACTTGGAGGGTCGCTGTGCAATAAAATTTTGGGAATAGCTTGGCAAAAATGCCCGAGAAGAAACATAGCAAATTGACTCTCAAGTGACTTGAGACGAAAGCTGGATGTATTTTTACCATCCTGAGACCAAGGGACAGAAGTTCCAATGAAAACACACTGACTCCTTCAGACCCAATAAAGACAGACAGCGCAGGTCCACTGGGAAGCTCAAATTAGTCCCTTACTTAGAACAAAAAGGCAACAACTTCATAACCTGGGTCCCCTACACGGCCAGATGGTCAACAAGGAATGATTCGTGAAGGTTCTGAGGGAGTTGAGAAAGAGATTTCGCCGCAAGAGGTCGGAGCTCTTCAACTGTGGCCATGGGCTTCTGCACCAGGACAGCGCACACACCCACAAGTCCACCATGGAGACGAACTATCTGACACAGATGTGCGTCAAAACCGTCCGTAACCCTTCCCACAGTCCTAATCTGGCCCCCTGGCTTCTGGATGTTCCCCAGACAGTGACAGGGAAGCTCAGGGGCCGTCTTTCGGAGGATGTGGAGGAGATGAGTGAGGCTGTGACAGAGGCCCCAGGCACCTTCGCTTTGAAGGCCAATCAGCAGGCCTTCAGGCAGTGACAGGAGCGCTAAAGCAGGTGCATTGGACTCGGGAGGCTCCATTTCGAGAGTCATAGAAGTTTCATGCTTCTCTGAAACAGACATCTGTCTCTACTGAAAAAGTCTCAAAACTTCTGGAGTGCACCACGTAAGTCTCTCTCGACCATAGATTGTCATGTTTATAACAAGGCGTTGCAGTTTCCCATGTGCAATTAATGTGTCTGGCGGGTGGACGGTAGAGACCCATCTGCGAGCCCCGTTACACCTCGCGCCTCTCGTCACTGCAGAGCGCTCACCGTTTGAAGCGCGACCTCTGGACGAGCAGGCTGACCTCCGGCTCCGGGTACATGCCCTCGGCCTTGCACGTCACACTCATGTGGTGGTGGTGAGGCTCGCTGCTCGACAGAGACATCGACTTGACGGGAGCTGAAAGGACAAGCGGGAGAACATGAGTGGTATGAGTACACCCTTACAAAGGGGCTTTGTAAGGGTGTCAGATTCCTGGAAAAGCTTACAGCAGAATGTCGAATGTTAGTACACCATGTCTTGAAATAAGTACCAGAGCTGTGGTATTTGGTCAGGTTTGTTTTTATCTGTACGTAATTCATTTCAAGGCCGACATATTTCTGCAGATTACAGATGCATCGGAAAGACATCAATTCAAAAGCATCCACCGAACATCATAGAGATCTTATATACATAGAGATGACACGCCTATGTTAAAGCACTTGATTTCGTGGCGATTCAGTGGGTCTTTTTAAGCAAGGTTTTCTGGGGTGCCATGGCCCGTGACTTGCATTTTGTAAGGATTCGGTTAAGGAGATTGTGTTCACATCCGCTTATTTTTAAGTACAGCTTTTCTTTTTTGTCTAGCTGTGACGCTTTCCAACGTTATCATTGAAATGAAATTAGGCATGTTATGCTCGTATCAGGTACTACATGTATCATTAACCCTCGCCGGCCGACGGGGGGACGGTTGCCGCCCCCCCCCCCTCCATAGGTTTTTCACGATAGCTCCGAACACGCCGGTGATAGAGGGCTGAAACTTGGCATACCTAACCTTTGATCCAAGCCGCATCTTGTGACACCAACCGCATTTTCAGGTTAGGTCAGGTCACTGACCTGTTGTGACGTCATAAGTGAACCTCTGCACAGTCCTCAGATGTCGCAACTTCGCAACGCCGTCAGTGCCAGAGGAACTTTCACAGGGAGATGAAACTTACAGGATGTAGTATCCTCCAGAGGTCTCATAACTTGTATATCTCGGATTTTCCCTAAAAATCACATGAGGTCAGGTCGGCCACGTGACCTCACCATTAGGCCTATACCCAAGTCAATATGGAAAAATGAAAACTGCTATGTTAGCGCCGAGAACTATCTCAAACTGTCTCCGGCACATGGAATCGTGATTTGTTGCACGCCTTG
This sequence comes from Amphibalanus amphitrite, assembly GCF_019059575.1. Classification (NCBI taxonomy): domain Eukaryota; kingdom Metazoa; phylum Arthropoda; class Thecostraca; order Balanomorpha; family Balanidae; genus Amphibalanus; species Amphibalanus amphitrite. Next base: position 489,223 of record NW_024881728.1, on the reverse strand, counting down.
CAAGGTCCGATGCTTCACTTTTGCATTGTTGACATTGCGTGACGTCATTTATGGTCACTTGGGTCATTAGAGTTTATCAATAACTCCCCATCAAATTGAGGTAGCGAGTCGGGAAAGCCACCAATTAACTCATGAAGACCTGCCGATTCGAGTAATATGTAACATGACCTCTTTCAACCAACTTCGTGATCTGGGGCGCTGACCTGCCCTTGACCCGAGGTCAACACCTCAAGTTGACCTCACCCGAACAAGAACTATACCATTCGACGCGCCTGAGCGAGGCGAACACGATGATGCCAAAATCGCGGCTCTCCGACCGTTTTTTGCGAAGTTATGAAAAACTGAACCCTTGTGTCACTTGACCTGACCTCAGAGGGCACCGGTTGACCTGAGACCTTAAAATCGGGTACCAGTCGCTGCGTCTTGTAACGGCGCACACGCTTGTTTTTTTCGCGACGCTCTAGCTTCATCAGGGGTGAAACGGCGAGGGAAATCGTTCCAACCCCCCCCCCCCCCCCCTCGGCCGGCGCGTATGTAGAAAACCAATAGGTCCGGCGAGGGTTAATGTATCATTGAATGGGAACATGCAACATATGTATATTTGAGCTTGCATCGTGCTCAGAAAGGTTCAGAACAGCCGTTTTCACGACGGTTGACCAAAAGCGCCAAACTTGACCAAATCTCAAGAAACCTACCCTGAAAATTCCATAAACCTGACCCAAATGACCTTAGACCTGTGACCTTTTTTGGGGGACCATGTCAGGGGGCCAGAAAACATGCATCGCACAACCCTAGTAAAGTTGGTTCATGTGCTGACCCTTGGTGACCTGACCTGTGACTTGACATGGTATTTTCAGTGACCTCTAATAGCAACATATATGTATAGTACCTACTAGGCAACGTACAGGGTGGGGCAGAAAGATTTACCTGTTTGTTTTCAGTCCATAACTCAAAAAGTTTTGGACGGACTTTAGTGAAATTTTGCATGCGGCTTCCCAACTGACTCGTGTATAATTGTTACGATCGTTTTTAATTTTGTCATGATTGTTGCCTAGCTATGGCGGAGATTACAAAAAGAGCCCAAATTGCGGCGCCGATGCAGGCTGGCCACAGCGTCCGAAGCGTTCCAAAACAGCTCGGCGTTACCATAAAAACTGTTAACAATCTAAAGAAATGCCTTAAAGGGACAGGTACAGTGTCGAGGAAGCCCATCCCAGGCAGAACAAGACATGTCCGCGCTAAAGAGCTGGTTGATATCGTGCACAAGATGGTGTCTCGAACTCCTTGGCGAAACATGCGCAAACTGGCAAAGGACCTCGATTTTTCGCCCAAAACGATCAGGAGAATCATAAACGACGATTTGGGCCTTGAGTCATACATGATGCAACGTCGACACCTAATTTCGGCGACATCCAAGGAGAAACGGCTTCACATGGCCCAAAAGATATTGGAGGAAATCAGAAGCGCCGGTAGCAAGGTCTTCCTCTGATCTGATAAAAAGATTTCCACGGTTGAGCCCCAGATGAGCTCTCAAGGCGACAAAATCTTGGCAGATGGTTCATCCAGCATTGATCCTGCTATCCAGGCCAGTTTTGGTCGCTACAACCCTGCTGGTGTCATGGTTTGAGCTGCCATCGCATCCGACGGCTCAAAAGGACCCTTGATCTTCATCAAGACGGGTGTGAAAGTCAGTTCGCACGTTTATGTCCATCTGCTGGAGAAAGATGCTCTACCTTGGATCACTCAGTCGTTCCGAGACGGATGCATCGTCGTCCAGGACGTTGCGTCGTCACAGACGGCCAACTTCACTCAACAGTGGTGCAAGACCCACATGCCTGGATTCTGGGACAAGGACATGTGGCCACCGTCAAGTCCAGGCCTGAGCCCGATGGACTTCACCACCTGGGCCATCCTGGAGAGGGAGATGTGTGCAACACCTCACAGCAGCATGGCCGCTCTGAAGCTGGCCCTCGAGACAGCATGGTCGGATTTCGACGAGGGCACCGTGCGGCGCTCGCGCCTCTCCGCAGGGGGAGGTTTCGGGGCAGGGGTGAAGACCAAAGATGGCCATATTGGTTCATAGTGCCGTTGCTGAGATGTGTACATGCTACTGAATACGTGTACCAAAAATCATTTGAATATATTCGTTCTGGACCGAAATATTTTCAAAAATCAAGAGGTAAATCTTTCTGCCCCACCCTGTATTGCTGATTTTCGACAAAATGCGTTTTAGGTACTCTTTGTTATAGCGCATTCCCCAGAAGATCTGTGAACGGCGAAACATTTTCTCTTTGACCTGACCTGTGATGTCATCGGTGACCCCGAGGTCAATGAAATTTATGAAATTGGATTCCGTCGACAATTTTGACATGGCTATCGAACATCGTTTGAATGTTACGGATCCGTCCAGTAGTTTCGGAGATACGGGAGGGGGCAAAAAATGCCCCCCCCCCCCCCACCGCGCGGAATGTGGCCGGGAGGTCCACCGCTTGCCGGGTTGATGAGAGCCTGAATGAGAGAGAATGTTTTTAGGCGAGCTTTTAAGGAATTCAATAAAAACACAAAATGAAATCATGCTACAAATTTCATTGCTTACCTCAGGAATAAAATCAGCCAGGAAAGAACAGCAATATTTTTAACCAGTAAAACGCCTTTTGGGGCGACCAACGGAGCGAGCGAGAGGGTGGGCCTTGGACAAGCGAAATTGCAAGGGACACCTCCAACTAACTTGTGCACTGCACCCTACTAACCGGTCCCTAGCGATGTGCCAAATTTGAACGCAATCACCCTAGCCGTTCTCGAGAACCAGAAGGGGCACCCTGCACGTGCGCACGTGCAAAATGGGTCCCAACTGACTTTTGCACGGCACCCTACTAACTGGTCCCTAACCATGTACCAAATTTCAGCACAATCGGTTCAGCCGTTCTCGAAATCTGGAATCGACCCCTGCACGTGCGCACGTGCCGCAGCAACCCAACTGTGGCACATGCATATGCATTGCCTAGTGGGTGCCTACCTACATACCAAGTTTCAGCGCAATCGGCCAAGTAGTTGCCAAGATATTGCAACAATTACAAAACTGACACCTCTTCGTTTTGCACGTGGCACGTGCATAAGCGGTCACCAACATGCATCGAAAATAGTCCAATACTCGGTAGAAGGAATGAAGCTACCCTACACAAATTATCGCATGTAAATCGGTCAAGTGGTTGCTGAGATATAAGCCTCGCAAAAGCGTAACCACGGCCGGCCGGCCGCTCATACTCAGAAATTTCCGTTAATCTACGAAAGACTACGCTCGCTTCGCTCGCTCCGTAATGATTTCTTCAGACTAACAATGCCTCAGCCATATTGGCACGCTACTGGCTGAAAATAAGTTGCTTAAAAAGACCCACTGAATCGCCACGATTTTAAGTGCATGTCATCTCTATGTATATAAGATCTCTATGCCGAACATCGGTTTAACAATAAAAGGTGCTTGTTTGCTTTGACTGAGTGTTACATCACCCGCCAAAAGATAAGTTCCATCGATTGCCTAAAAAAAATCAGAAGGTATTACCCGTTATGGATTCAAATCGGTAACTATAAATAAACTTAAAAAAATTACGTGTTTTGGAAACTTTAAAACATGTGGAAATACTTTAAAGTCTGCCTCAACAGAACAGTACTCTGCAACTTAAGTTCACTTACAATAGATGACCATCCTCTTGGTGGCCGTGTCGACGCCCGACCAGGTGGACACCTTGCACGTGAACTCGCCGCTCAGCTCCGGACGAGGGTGCACCAGCTGGATGGCACGGTGACGCATCTGTGGGTCATTGCTGATCACGTGACCCAGGTTGACCCGACCCCGGAGGAGGCCGAACGCCTGCGGCGGGTAGCCGGGGATCCACTGGTAGACGGGTGCCGGGCTGCGGTTGTGGTACCATTTGACCACCAGGCCGGCGGCAGAGCTGTTGTCCAGAGAGTACAGGCAATCGAGGACGATACTGTCCATGGAGCCGTTGAGCACCGCAGTTGGCACCGCGAGGTCGATGATGCGCAGTGCCTGACCACCTGCGAAGTATTGTAGGTCAGTGCCCAGCAGACCTGTTCAATACGTCTTGCCCTGCAGCAGCATAGTAACGGGAACTGCGTTCATCGACGCTCAAGGTTAGATATGATTAATTTTAGCACGTGCGATATATTCAACAGAGAGCGCTGATCATTGTTGCAGGAAGCCGCTTCGGTCTGTCTGAAAGATAGCATCTTTTCTCGGTTTTAATTAACAGTGATCAGTGGGAATTGGGATTGACCGCCATCGTCGTTCCTTCCAGTACCAAAAATAATTCGAGCTTTGCGGAAGTGCGCACTAAAATTAATCCTGCAATAAGTTTGCCAGCGTGCTGGCGTCGTGACCAAGTACTTTTCTTGAAACAGAATCCACTTGTACTAAGGACATACTCGATGAAATGGCTTTAGTTCATCAATATGACATTCTACTAACAAGTGCGTATATCAACACAAAGGAAAAATCCGACTTTTTATTCACTATTTAAAATATATATGCTGCAAGCCTACTTGAATATTTATGTTCATATAAGCTGGCTGTTTGGGCGGAAAATAGAGCAAGGTCTCTTGCGTTTCTTTATAAAAGACACCCTCGAACGTAAAAGAATACCGTAACAACTACCAGGCCACCTTTTTGTAACTTTTTTGTTGCACACTTAAGAGCCTGCCTCTTAAAAGCCGCGGAAGATGAACCGACTCGTTACCATTTTTGCTCGTCATTGTCCTGCGTCTGTGATCGTTACGAGGCTCGTTGGGCGCCGGGAGCTCCCTCCGCACAGTCGGCTCGGCACAGCGCGCGCGGTCGTGACACTCACGAGGACCCCTTTGTGCCGGCGCCGCTGCGCCGATGACACATGACGGGAAATTGCCTGCCGTCATCACCGCGATAGGGGCTGATTACCCAGCCAGCGTCCCTTGAGTGCGGCTCATCTGGCCGCGCAGAAAACCCTTCATTCCACGACGGGCCCTTGTGGTCACGACCAGGATATACTCTCTAAACGCCTCCCGACTCTGAACTCTATCCTCGTGGTCAATACCGTGCGCTTCTCCGGTCAACACCGGCGTTAAATCGTCGTCACGCGCGTGTCTGATTGAGTCGTGACTGCAGCGCCGGGCTCCTCCTCCCCGGAGACTGCAGCTCATCACAACACACCAACACCGCGGCGGTTTTTCTCCGACCGCCGCTCACCGGACGACCTTTAGCTCTCAGCGTCACCGGGGTCGCTCGGACGCGCTCGTGAGCCGCAGTCAGCCGTATCGGACACCTTTGAGGGCTAATGATCGCAGGGTCACCGCACACAGAGATTAGGGGTAAACAATTAGTGCCCGAGCTGCGGAGAGCGCCGGGGGATCCACCGCCAGCTGCGCAGCGCGGGGCTGAGCCGGGCAGATCACTATCTGGACGGGTCGGATCGGGCTGTCGGTTCGGAGCGAGACGTGGGGTGAGGCCAACATGCCGCCGAATCACCCCCGGGGCGCCGGTGGCAGAGCAGCATGCAGCGCTATTCTTGTCGGGCTAGTTAGAAAACTAACTCATTGTTTGCATGTGATCCTACCGTTGTGTAAATGCCAAAGTGTCGAGACTGAGGTTCCTTAGTGAGAGAACAATTTGTTCCACCCATATTTTGCCACCATTACATGCAGTAAAGCAGAGCATTCTTTACCCTGGGCAAACACAAACTGCAGAAGAAACCCATATTGATTCGGTCATGAACACGCGATCAATTAGATAAAGGCCTACGGCGCGGTCGTTGATGTGAATTATTACACCAATGTCCAATTATTGCTAGCATTAGCCTGGTTTATGTGGGCTACTTGGAATAAATATCAGACGTTGAATCTAAGACGATAAACTAATATTGAATAGCCGACTGATGGTGCCATGGGCGGATAAGAAGAGAGAAGATGGTGCAATATCATGCAAAATCAACAAGGTAAACACATTACATTGACATTCATATTCTTTTCAACATTAAAAGGAGACGAATCTCAGTGTCGTGCGTCAGGGGCGTGGGGGGCGGGGGGGGGGGAGTGGATGGTAGCAACTCAAAATTTCCGTTTATGGAATTGTTTTCCTACGTGAGGAAACCATCCATAGGCGGCGGAACGGGGAGGGCACCAGGGCACCGTGCCCCCTTTCATTTTGGCATTTTAACATTAGCCCTATGGACGTTGCATGGAAAGAACGGGACCAAAGTCGGCAGTGCCCCCCCCCCCCCTAATTGAAGGCGTTCCGCCGCGCCGCTACTGAAACCATCGTGTCATGTTGAATACTGTCAACGATGCACTGGCTTTGCAATCCATCTATGAGTGAAAAGCGGACCACTGTTTAGCCAACACAGAACACTGACAAATCACTGAAACAGTACTGAACCTCACCTGATAAAAACACAGTGCAGGCAGCCACCAGGCACAGATGCCACCAGTCCGCCGTCCGACCCATCGTCTGGTGCCGATTTCCTCTAATCTTCTCTTCTCACTCGCATCCCAAGCGGTCCACAAATATCCCAGCTCCTCTCCGATAGGTGCTTGTCACCGGCGCGAGCGTCACAGACCTCCCTCGTCAGCCACACGGCGCTACTGAACACGGCACATGGGGAACACGCGAGGGTCGACAGTGACGCGCCGAGAGTGACATCTATCGGCCGCTCGGGTAACCAGCTCACCGCGCGGGTGACCGAGAGGGCCGTAAAATTATTCGGGTATGCCGCCTCCGCCGCACCGTCCACGGAGGAAGCAATAAAGTTAATTTGGCGCCGTTAATTTAGAGCAATGAGTTTCGCTGTCTTTGAACCCCCGCGCACCGGTTAGAGTAGGCAGAAGCACTCGACACTGCCTAGCTTTATGGCTGGCTGTTTGAAAACGTATTTCAGAGTAATGCCGCAAAAAGCTCCTGAGCATGACATCGGCTCTTTTATTGTGACAAAAACTGATGAGGGGATCGTTTTTGTGCGGGTTTATTAGAGGCACGTCAGTATTGGTAGGGAATGATGAACGGTTTCGATATAAACTGCTTTGGATGATGCTCACTTCTGAGGGGTGATCTTGCTGTTCAAGATCAGATGACCTCGTAAAATTAATTAAAATTACGCTACTTACTCACATTCCATGGAGATATGCACATTTGATGCCGCCACTTTAATATTCATAGCCTTGCCTGGAACCAACAGGCTACCCCGTAAACAGACAAAATCCAAGGTAAAGTCGGAATTGCATGCCAACATAAACTGTATTGTCACTTGGTTTCAAAATTGAATGCGCCCGTGGCCCCGTTAGTTGTAAGTATTCCTTAAGCCATGGATGAGATCATACTATGTTGTTTTAAAGTCATTTTTTCCCAGGAAATTAGTTATGTATGGTCACTTTTCGGATTATTCTCTGGGATAATAATATCTAACTCACATTACTATCACATCACATATCTAACTCACATTGGACTTGTGAGTTAGATATTATTATCCCAGAGATCATACTCCTAATCCATGCTTGCTACGTGCTGCTAGTGTTCAGCATATCGTCATTAAAAACTTAAGCTCGCCGTCTTTGGACGGTTCCGCTCCGTGAAATTATTTAAATAAAAGTATCTGACTGTGATCCCGGCTAATCACAGCGTAACCTGTGGCCGTCACCCCGGCTTAATCGATGCTCCCGTTCTGCTCACTGTGTGAGCTGTCGCCTCCCCAATACTGTAACCGGCATTCTGTTGGTGGGTCTCTCACCGCCGTGACTGTGCTGTAAAAGGCTTCCAACGCCCAAATGTAGGCCGCCTCCAATGTGGATGCATATGTAGTGCACCAAGCTATAGTGAACAGCTAAGGAAAGTCTGAGTCATTGTGCGCTGATGCGAACGCCAGCCGGTGCTGTCTTAGAAAATATTTAATCGGTGATATGCTTACTTCTTTGGTTGGATGAATCTAGGTTGCACTGCGCTTTTCCTTGGAGTTTACCTCGTTGTTTGCTAATTTTACGCCAGATGCTGGATATCCATGCGATTAAAATTTGTAATCCGCATGTCGATAGCCGTGAGCATTTCCAGGATTTTCTTTATTTCATTTCTCGTTTCACTTTCCTCTATGTATTATAGTTACCAGTAAAACGCCTTTTGGGCGACCAACGGAGCGAGCGAGAGGATGGGCCTTGCACGTGCGAAATTGCGAGGGGGTACCTCCAACTAACTTGTGCACTGCACCCTACTAACCGGTCTTTAGCGATGTGCCAAATTTCAGCGCAATCGGCCTAGCCGTTCTCGAGATCTGGAAGCGGCACACTGTACGTGCGCACGTGCAAGCGGGGTCCAAACTGACTTTTGCACGGCACCCTACTAACTGGTCCCCAACCGTGTACCAAATTTGAGCGCAATCGGCCCAGCCGTTCTCGAGATCTGGGAGCGCCCCCTGCACGTGCGCACGTGCTGTAGCACCCCAACCTTAACACATGCAGATGATTTATCTGATGGAGACCTAACTGTGTACCGAGTTTCAATTCAATCGGCCCAACCGTTGTGCCGTCATTGAGGTTGCAATTTTGGGGGTTCTTAAAAATGTCCAACTTTACCACGCGCCACGTGCGGTGGTTGGCAAGAACGCATGGTGATTGGTGGCCATCACACCACAAAACTTTTACGTCCAAGTGACATTCAGTAAAGAAGACCGCTTGTCAATCGGATGTCCCGTTCCTAAGATATTAGCTTTTGAAGAGCGTCCCCACGGCCGGCCGGCCGCTCATACTCAGGATTTTCCCTTAATTCAGTATAAGACTCCGCTCGCTTCGCTCGCTCCGTAACAAAACATGATACATGGCAGAATATACGTTACACACATGGAAGCGATGCGCCTCGGCGCTTGCAAGTCGCAACCTTTTTATTTTCACCCGATGCCTAGTCACAGACCGCGTAGGTTGGTGTGAGTGCCGCCATGCCAGCTTTGCCATTCGTGTCACGATCGCATGTTTGACACGGTTTCTAACTAGGCGCAATATGATTATCATTTCAGCGTCACTATCGGTTACCATCGGACATTTAAACAACAGATGTAACACTCATCTGGCGCTATTTATGCAGCGTATCTTACGATCATGCTCCTATGGTGGGAAAATGATGCTTTTTATTGGAATTTATTTCCGCTACGTGATGCTCTGCTTGGCACATTTGTGCTGAAAAGTTAGCGGGATATTCCCGGTTTCGAGTGCAGATTAGATGTTCTGAGGTTCGGAGTGTCATATCTCAACCGGTCTGGCTCTCCTGTCTGGCTGCGGCCCAGCCGTCATTAGATTTGCATGAGTTACTTAGCAACATTGGTGTCGATATGGCTTACAACTCCGACGCCCTGCCATTATCAGTTTACAGCTCTGATTGTCTCGTAACTCAGTCTGGTCGCCCCCCTCCCCGCCCCCCTCCAGCGGCAGACGGCCCCAGCGCGGGATTGAGAATGATGCCCCGTACTGCGGTTATCACGGGGCATCTCTTTGCGGCATGGAGCTGTAGCTCTGGCAGAGAGCTGTTGCGGCCCTATTGAAGCGTCCGCGGACGACAACAAATGAGCCCCTCCTCGGCAGTAGAGAGCTTTACGCCCCACCAATACCACATGGTGATCGGTTTGTCAGGCCGTTCGACAGTTCATGGCTCTGTGGCCGCTTGGCATGGAGCTGATATGGGAGAAGTTATGGCAGGAGCTGGTTCGTAGTTTGTCAGCAGTCTCGGCTCACCGGCACGTGATGTGTTTCTTTTGGCGCCCGCTTCACAGCCGCAATCCGCATACATCAGCTGAGAGCCTCCGCCTGTAAAACGTGGCCCAGTTGGCGCTTACATGTGTTAGCAGCATGTTCTAGTCGTGTCGTGTTACAGTCACAGTACTGATGTCAGCTGCATGAGAAAATCCCATGAAAAAGGCGTGAGCTGTGCGTTATGCAAGCCCGTGATTTCACAGTTGCCAAGCTCGATTGACGAGTTGAGAATAGCACATAGGTATGTAATTTCTCTTGCCGAAAGTAATAATAACTTTTTACAATAATTTTATTAGTTCTTTTCCTGTCGTTAAGGTGACAAATTTACTACATGAATCAGTTGAGTTCCTGTCGCTGGCCGCGTGGTGTCAGGGTTCCTCCGTGACTATATCGGGGAGGAGGGGACCTGTCAGGGCAGAGGTGGAGGGTGCCTGGTCGGGGCGGGTCAGGCCGGGCCGGCACCGCTCAATGGCCGCTAACGAGTTGATGCGGTAGACACGTCACTCAGGGCAGGACGCCGGTGGGTGGAGAGAATGGAGAGGGGAGACGGATATGGGCATGGAGAGGAAATGGATGGGAGGGTGGATAAACGAACTTGTATCTGCTCTTATGAAAGTTCTCTTCTTAAGTTTTTAGTGGATTCGTGATTGAGCATACAGACATAAAGAGCTTTAAAAATGTTTTACTTAACCTTTTAATAAAGCATTTTACAAACTGATGCGCAGCCGTTGCTCTGAACTCTTCTGCTCGGCACATGAAAGGGTCAGGCGGAAGAGGAAGTGGAGTGACAACTGATTAGATCATCCCACCTCACACCTCCACATGGCTGGGTCAGAATGGGTACATCTGCGACGGTCATCCCCGATACTGAGTCCTGCATGTCACCACCCCGAAACAAAGGCCCGGCCACTGCCGCGGTCAGCACACCATCGCTCTCCGGGACAAAACAAAGACATAACCGGCCGGTTGGCGCCGTATGCGGTCCCAGTGGCCACTGCCCGGCCACCCTCTGTGCCGGCACACGTGATAAATTAACACCCGTGCGCGATGCACCCGCGTGACAGCGGCATGGTGTCGAGGCCCCGGCGGGGTGGCGAGGTAAGGCAAGTGTGGAGTGGGGAGGAATGTTGGAGTGGTGGTCTTGTGACGGTCTTATCCAAGTGTTGTTGGTAAAGGAAAGGCCAAGGGTTTCATGATAATTGTGTGCATTTGTCATTGCTATATGTGTAAATGGTGTGTTGCATTTGGAGCTTTTCAAATTTTAAAACAGTTAAATTTCAAGCTTTTTAATCTTTGAATTTACGCATTTATTGCATGTCTTCCGATGCCGCCACCGAAAAATCACCGCCGACTGCCGAGAGGTGAGGGTCAACCATTGTAGATGGCGGTGGTTTACGCACGTGTTGACCACAGCCCCGTACCTCAGTGTCAGATAACTCCTCTCTGTCCGGGGACCGCGGGACGGCACACCTGGTCCAAGAGCAGACCAAACACCACGCGGAGGGCAAACAGCGAGCGCTCGGAGACAGGCCGGGGGACGGCGCGCACCTTTGTCAGCCGAGTGGTGTTCGCAGCGCCGTCCTCGTGTTTGCGCACGCTGAAATGTTGACACGGGGACACTGGAGGCCACTTGAGAGGCCTGAGAGCATTGTCAGTGGCTCACGATACCAGTATTCAGTAGCGGATATGGATAGAATAGGACTTATCCTATTGTTGGATGAATTTACATTGGGGAGATGTCCGCAGCCGGCAGGCTTAGTTGTGATCTAAAGCTCCTTCTCATAGGTATGTCCTCTCGCATGCTGAAAGGAGATGCAACCATCAACAAGCAACCCAATAGACATACAACCTTATAAATAACAGTGCCCAGGGCTGCGGAGTCGATGAATTTACGGCGACTCCGACTCCGACTCCGACTCCGGCTTTCAAAAACCAACTCCGACTCCGACTCCGACACCGGGCAGAAATGTCGACTCCGATCGACTCCAACTCCCGACTCCGACTCCGCACACCTGGCACGGCTGCGGAGTCGACAGATTTTCGGTGACTCCGACTCCGACTCCGGCTGGGGTTTCCAATATCGACTCCGACTCCGACTCCGACTCCGGTCACAACTGTCGACTCCGACCGACTCCGACTCCGACTCCGACTCCGCAGCCCTGACAGTGCCTAACGCTGCACGTGACGAATTGATAAGATGCCTGCACGTATACATGTCTCCACTCCCGGTTGAGCTCATGTCTCACACCTCGGCGCCGCTGCTGACGGGGGTCGTCGTCAACTGGAAACATACACCCCGTTGATCCCGCCTTATTCGGTCACTGCCTCTGCCACCCCGGCCGCGCCTCCCTCCGGTCAGCAGACGCCGCACCGTGAGGGAGCTGCACGACCGAGGCGCTCCGTCAGACGGCTCTGTTCGAGCCCTCCCGGGGCGTGGCCGGTCAGATTTGGCACGGCACGGCCTCTCGTAAGTCGTAATCAGTCCCGCCCGTGATAAACCTCCTCCGCCCGGCCGCCGGACGGTGCTGCCACCTGTGCCCCGGCGGCCGAACTGCACCTGGCAGAGGGCCGCGCTCGAGTCACGCTCGGGAAGAAAATGACTCCGGCCGTGAGTCAGGGGCGCTCCCGAGCGGTAGACGCTTCTGTCACGGTTCTGGCAGTGTTGGCGCCGCCCTGGCAGGTTTTCTGATGACTCGAGGGAGGCGAGTCTGATCCACCGTCGTGCAGCCAACCAGGCGTGGCGGCTTACGAGGAGCCTTCTCAGGCTCCGGTTAACGATTTTACTGGACCATGGCTCTCGGCATTCCGCCGATCGACCTTCTCTCACACTCCGTTTCCCATTTCCGCGTGGTATGACCAAAATAATCCCCGTGTAATCGGCCCGTGCATACCACAGTGACCTCTTTAATCCCCGCCGCCATCAGCAGCCTGTCCACGGCGAGTCAAAATATTTAAATTGCCTGCGACCGCGTCGCTCTCATCGTATTGTGACCGGCCGCCGCCAGACCAGCCTCAGAGAAGTCATTCGAGCGGTGCCCGGCGCGGAAAATTTCCGAGGAATGTCGCCTCGCTCGGCCGGGGCGCTCTCAGGTCCCCCATTGACGTTTGGTCGGGTCCCGGCCGGCCTCACAAAGGGGCCTAATGACTGCACCGGCGGTGTCTGGCGGTCCTACCGCCGCCCCGTCAAAATATTGCCCCCTCGGCGGCCGGCGCAGAAAGGGCGTAGCGGATCTGCGGCGTACATCAGGGCCTGTTATTGAAAACGGGGCCTGAATTTGTCACAGCCGGATGGGAAGTGGGCGCTGGGACGGTTGTGGCGTCAGCGGTAACGCCGGCGGCTGAGGCAGTAATGGGAGCCAATGCGGAGAGGCAGATGCCCGGTGTATACGTAGCGCAGTGTGCCGCCGCCCGCCCGCCTGTCCCGGAAGGGAGTTGTTTTGATGTGGCCGACAGTGACCGTGATTCAGCCCCGCTCGAGCCGCTCGGTGTCGGGCCGAGGCCGGACAAGTGCGGCTATTTTGGCGCCCATCTGACTCGATCGCGGCGCGGCAGACGGAGCGGCAGACGACGGGTGTGTACGGGCGGCGAAGGGGAACGGACAGGCGGACAATACTCCGCATCTACTGCCGTCACTGGTTTGACAGGCGGCTTTATAGGAGGCGGACGATGGGGGTCAAAGGTTGAAACACACGGCGATGGACTTAGGCTGGGGGGATCCGTGCTATCGTAAGTTATATCGGACGTGGCTGCGAAACTTCTCTCGGTACGAAACTTCTCTTGATCGGAAGAAAATCGGAGGGATGAAAAAGAAAGAGGGGCAAATCGGAGCTACGTTGTACGTAAGTTGTTTCGCAGCGTTTAAATGCCAGTTTTACTACGATTTAAATGCCAAGCAGATCAGCTGACCTCGTAGTACCATGTCGATAAGGTCGAATTCCCCATACGTCTATAGTGTAAAAGTGACCCCTATTGCAAAGGGGCTGTCAGGGACATCTCCTCCTCTGTAAATTTGGAGGGATCATGTGTCGGCATTCCCGCGTTCGTTTCGGAGTCCATCTGTTCCATTTGGAGCCCGTCAGTTGTCGTCGAGAGTTGGCGCAGCGAGCGCCCCGAAGACTGCGTCTGCGCACGAGGCTTCGCGATAGAGGAGTACACCTTTTTGCACTCAAAATAGGCATCTTTTCATTCAATTTCGGCGAATTGCATTCAATTTTAGCGATCTCTCTATTCGAAGCAAATGAGAGATCGCTAAAATTGAATGCAATTCGCCGAAATTGAATGAAAAGATGCCTATTTTGAGTGCAAAAAGGTGTATTTTGACGAAATCGCCCTCGCTGCAGAAGAAATAGAGGGACTTGTTGAGAAAGAGGAGGCCGCAGTGTGCCGACGACTTTAAACTGTACGCCAACGCCAAGACCAAGGCAATCAGGGGGCGCTCAGATGATCGGGAGGTTTCAATTGATCAGGGACCCACCAGGTGACCAGGGAACCCTCTGATAACCAGGGGTCCTTCCAATAACCAGGGACTCCTTCAATAACCAGGGGCCCCTCAGTAAACGTGGGCCACTCAGGTTACTGCAAGAGACAGGAGTCCCTTATAACCAGGGACCGGCAAGGTCTCTCAGGTCCGTTTTTGACAAAGCTGTTATTGATGTCATATGCGAGCCCTTTGCCACCAGCAGAGGGCCCTTTCAAGCCTTTTTAGGGCCGTTTAACGTCTCTTGAGTTTCCTTTGAGGCTAAGGGCCTCTTCAGCAGCCGAGGGGTCTTTGAGGCCTTTTTGAGGGCCTCTTAACGTCAGCTGAGGACCGTTGGACGCCATCTGAGGACCGTTTGGGGCCTTCTGATGGCCAGTAGATGCCAACTGAGGGCTCTCTGACACCAGCTGAGAGCACGCTGACACCAACTGGGGGCCTCCTGACACCAACTAAGGGCGCTTTTATATTTGACACGAGCTCAGGGCCCTTTGACGCCCTTTGAGACCTTCTGAGGTCCGTTTGACGCCAGCAGAGGACCCTTGGGGGGCATATGAGGGCCCTTTGCTGCCTTCTAAGCGGCCTTTGAAGCTTTTTGAGGGCCGCTTGACGGCACCTGAGGACCGTTGCGGTTGGACTCCAGTTACGGACCGTTTGAGGCCTTCTGATGGCCATTTTGCGCCAACTGAGGGCCGGGGGGCCCTCTGACACTAGCTGGGGGCCCTCTGACACCAGATAAGGGCCCTTTAAGGCCTTCTGAAGTCCGGTTAACGCTAGGTGAGGGCCTTTTGAGGCCAAATGAGGGCCCTTTGAGACCTTATAAGGGCTCCTTGAGGCTTTTGAGGGCCGCGTGACGGCATCTGAGGACCGTTGTACTCCAGCTGACGACCGTTTGAGGCCTTCAGATGGACTTTTGGCGCCAGCTGAGGAGGGCTCACTGACACCAGCTGGGGGCCCTCTGACACAAGCTAAGGACTCTTTAAGGCCTTCGGAGGGTCGTTTGACGCGAGCTCAGGGCCCTCTGACGCAGGTTTAGGGCCCTTTGACGCCCTTTAAGGTCTTCTGAGGTAGGTTTAACGTTGGCTGAGAGCCCTTTGAACCCATCTGAGGGCCCTTTGAGGCCATCTTGTGGCCCTTCATTTGGCCATCTGAGGGCCCTTTGACACCAGATGAGGGCCATTTGACTCTAACCGAGGGCCCTTCGAGACCATCTGAGGACCCGGTGACCCCATCTGTGGGCCCTTTGAGGTCTTTTGAGCCATTAAAATTTCACCACAATACCCCTGGCTGCGCTACTGGGCATTTATGGACTCGTATGGGCCTGCTGGGGAACGAGATGGGCCCTCCCGGTCTTTTTAATCATTATTTCAGTTCATTTTACATGGTCTTCGGCGGTCTAAAGATTAGGGGCCCCAACTCGAATGGGGGGGGGAGGCCCGTGTGCCCTCTCCTGTGTGCGGCCTTGCCGACACTACACCGCTTCCCCTCCCTCCGCCATAAACTCACCGCTGCACTGCTAGGCGCCGACAAATACGGACCGGCGCCGCAACCGGCTCCCCCGCGGCCTGCCTCGCGTTGACATAGCCCTCCCCGAACACCAGTGTAACCCCCACGCGGCCTAGGTATCGCCGCGCCCACCTGTCCGCGGCGCGGCCTCTGATGGCGTATCGGATCATTGATGGTGCGATACATGTTTTGGTCAGATTTTCGCAATTAACGCGAAAAATTGCCCAAAACACTTTTTAAACTTCAAAATTGAAAAAAAATAATTACAAAAATGACGTGAAAGTGACCGTTTTCAACGTGTAAATTTAAAACGCTCTAGCGCAGCCATTTTTGAAGAAATCGACTTCAAATTTTGCACACGTGTTCATCAACCATATTTGTTTAACATATATTTCGGTTTTGTGAAAATTTCGAAAATTTCTTATATTTTTCTCTTGAGAAAGAGGTAAAGCTTCGCTACGATCGGCCTTCCGATCGACCGAGAAGATTCGTAAAGTTAGTTCGTATCTTCACCATTTGCGATACAACTTGCGTATCTACTTAGCCTACGATGTGATGGATCCCTCCAATATCTGTTCCGATTCAACTTACGTTTGATCGCAACTGCGAGGTGCCTTGCGATCACATGGATCCCCCCAGCCTTAATGACCTCATGCGGCAGCCCTGCAGTGTGATCCTTATCGAGCCTCGCAACACTGATGATGTTACTATTTTGAAGCCGGATTGGTTATACAACGGTTAGTACATCGATAATTTAGCCATCGACATTCGATGCTGTTTGGTTATTTATTACCCCTGGCATCCACTAATTACTTTCGACATTAATGAGCAATTACGAAATCGGCAACTTTGATCGCCGGGGACGGAGACGCGGTCGCCCGGGCCATCAATGTTGCAATGGGATGTCAGCAGGCGGCTCGGACAGGCAAGCCCTTCGATCGAGTGAGCTAACTTCGGCTCGCGTCACTCGATCAATTCGTTTAATTTTCAGCGGAGCGGGAAGCTGCACAGACGCTGCAGTTGGGAAATCCGCCCCTGATATTGGCATCCTGTCCGAAGAGAATGTTCAGGCATTCAGGCAGAGAAAGATCACACAGGATTCACCCGGAAGATGGCAGATATAACAATGTAGTTACCAACGTAGGTGTAGAGTTAGACGGAGTAGGAATATTGCATAACATACCTGCAACAGGTAGGACGGAAAATAGCCACGCAAAAGCGTCCGTTTGATTTGCACCATCACAACTTGGGTGAGAGGCACGTGACTCGGACATTTCCCGTCGTTTTCCGGTCGGCAGTGCAGCGCGGCCTTCCCGACAGTCAGTGTCAGTAGTGATCACCGTCGGCGCGTCGAGAGTGACCTCCGGGGTCGTGTCTGACCTTTGCCGAGACGGCTGACCCCAGAGGCGCACCTGGCCAGTTACGTCACCGCTGCCGGCGCTTCCCTTCCCGTCGGGGTCAGACTCGCACCTCTCACGGCTATCTCCACACCATCACCAGGCGTGATTTCCCACGCCTGCCCATCTCTGCTGATTTCATCTCATCTCAGAAACGGAACTTCAAACATCATAACAGCGGATTAATGATTCCACCATGTAAGACCGGCTATGGTGCTCGTCTCTCGAATGCTCCCTTCCTGTGTTCGATCTCCCACAATGCCTCCCTCTCCCTCTCCCCCAGTCGCTGTGCTCCCCTCCCGTTCCGTTTGGGGGCCGCGTCATGGCGCTCTCCCCACAAACAAAGCTAATGCGCGGTCCGGCCGCTGCTCTGGTCAGGGTCGATTGATCAACGCCTCGTCTCTGACAGCCGGCCGACGCCGACGACGTGGCCGCGATCACGGCGTCGGCTCCGACGCGGAATCGACGCGAGGTCGGCGAGGGATCGGCGAGGGATCGACGCGAGGTCGGCGAGGGATCGACGCGAGGTGGGCGAGGGATCGACGCGAGGTCGGCGAGGGAGCGACGCGAGGTCGGCGAGGGATCGACGCGAGGTCGGCGAGGGATCGACAGGAGGTCGGCGAGGGATCGACGCGAGGTGGGCGAGGGATCGACGCGAGGTGGGCGAGGGATCGACGCGAGGTCGGCGAGGGATCGACGCGAGGTCGGCGAGGGAGCGACGCGAGGTCGGCGAGGGAGCGACGCGAGGTCGGCGAGGGAGCGACGCGAGGTCGGCGAGGGATCGACAGGAGGTCGGAGAGGGATCGACGGGAGGCCTGCGTGGGAGAGTCGCGGGCTCCACGCGAGATCGACGGAAATCGGCGACTGGTCGAAGAGGAATCGTCAGGGACGAGCTAGGGTTAGAGAGAAGTGCAGGCAAGGGATGGATGAAGAATGGTGTATGGAAAGGCGCGAAGGATGGACCAAGTCTGTGAATGAAGGGTAATGGACTGTAACTGAATGACGCGAATCGCCTAGCAGTCAAAGAGATTAGCGCGATCGATGGTGAACCGGGTTGAGATCAACGGACGCGGCCGCACCAAAGGAAAAGCATGGTCGACCAGAGCGAGGGTTCGGCAATGGATCGACAACGGATTTGCGTCGGATCGACGATACATCGATATGCGTTGACACCGCTGAGAGTGGCGAGTAACCGATAGAGAATGATCCTCGATCGATGCGGGAAGGACTTTCGGTCGGCGTGAGAATGACGATAGCGCCGACACTCAACGTGCATGAGAACGATAAAGTGATCTGCTTTCCTGTGCAGGGTGTGCATATAGTAATGGTGAAGCGAAACAAATTTTCCAGGCAAATATCAACCATGTAGAAATAAGCTGGAACGGGACCGAGGTCACATTGTGTCTCAGGAGATGGTAAGCTCAGCTGCTCAGACGGGGGGCGGGGCATACCTCTGATGTCGTGAAGGACAGGGCGGGGCGGAGGGAAGGCCTGTGAAGTCGTGAAGGACAGGGCGGGGCGAAGGGAAGGCCTGTGAAGTCGTGAAGGACAGGGCGGGGCGGAGGTAGGGCCACGGAGGCTGGGTGGCAGGCGCCCTGTTTGTCCCGCTCTGTGGACGTTGGCACGGGGCGCCGAGCCCACCGGCCGTTTGGGAGGTCAGCTGGCCGACTGCTGTAAACAGACTGCGAGCACGGCGGCCTGACCCCGCGGCGACCTTCGCCCGGTGGCGTCCGCCACACGAGCGGCCAAAACGGCGCTCCTCAGACAGCTGCGACTGCTCACGGAGACGAGATAGAGCTGTTTACAAACGGAGCAATATTGGCCAACGTCGGGTGATGGGGTGCTCTCGTTTTCTGAAGAATAAGCTAGTTGCTTTCAAGCTGTGCTTTCAGGTGGCAGAGATAGCGAAGAGAGAAGGGAGCTTATACCTTTTTTACAAGGGTGCGCAATGCACACGGCCCTCCGACTTGTAAAATAGCACGACCTTTTATCGGCTTTAGTAAAACGACCATTATCTGGTCACCCTGAAACCGCGCCGGGTTCGAGCTCAATCGGTCCCGGAAACGACATTTCTAGCGGAATCGTCGCGCCATTTGACCCGACATTGTTCCCGATCTCACGTGCCCGGCGTCGCCGCTGGTCTCGAGGTGCGACCTCAGGAAGACAAACACCCGCCATTTGGCGGTGAATGGGCGGCCAGCGGGTCGGTCTGCCGGCCGCTCTGGGTCACGTAGACGACCTTCCGAGATTCGGCGGCCGCCGACCGGCCCGTGGAGGCTCCGTCTCGAATCGATCGCCGCGGTGGTTGCGTGAGCGAACACTACTTGCGGCGGGCGCTGGAGCGGTCCCGGGCCGACCGCGCCGTGCTTTCCGTGGGCCCTGTTAATGCAGACATCTCGCCATCCCCCCGCGGCCCGACTCCCGTCGACAGTTAATTAACTTGTGTCGGGAGAAACAGACGAATATATTAGGCGGCCGAGACACGGCAGAGCACCGGCACCTGACGTGCAATAAAGCGGAGACTGGGCGCCAGTTTGTTTGACTTTGTTCGTGCTTAGATTGTGAACCGGGCCGGAAATATGACGTCTGCAGCCGAAAATATTCGTTATGCAGTTATTTGATTGTGTTTGTCAGTCGTTCTGGTCGGTCGCTGCTGATTTCACGGCCGCTGGCTCACCTGACGTGGCGTTGAAAGCGGCGTCTCCCCGCGGTCCAAATACGTCATCCGTGACTCACCAAAGCTGTCTCCTCTGAAGGCGCTCCTCCCCACGTCGGCGCCCGTTTGCAGTGTGCCCGAGCGTGGCCGATGCTTTCAAACTGTGGCACGCTTCACCGGCCGGCTGCCTCCTTACGGCACGCCGCATACGCAATTAGAGCATTGTCCGGTACGGACCGGTCGGCCGCCCGGGGCGGGCCCTCGGACGACGCCCATCTGTTCTGCGCCGTGAAATCGAACAACAGGACTACCGGCCAACTGTCTGGTGTGTGTTCTCCGCGCACAATGGGGCCGTTTTCAGATGCAAATCGTCGGACATGCCGCGGCCAGACGGCAGTGCGGATCGTGGAGTTTGTGCCCTCCTCAGCGCCGGCTTGGTGGAGCGTAGGATCGTATCCCCATGGAGAGGGCACTTCATCGTCAGCCTTAGGGCACGGTGTGGAGGACTAAGTTCAGTGATCGCTGCCCGCTGGAGTGGTCTATGACAGTGAGCAGTGTCTGAGGGTCCGAATCAGAGTGCAGTCGGATCGGTGTTTTGTTTTGAGTTTGTTGCATCAACGGATACCAGTGGCTCCATTATACATACGGTGACGATGATGGACAACTGATGGTTGGTGTCTCAGACAGATCCAGATCCATCTCAGACAGATCCATTTGGTATTTGTTTAATCCTTATGCTGGTAATATAACAGAATGTTGAGTCTTGTTGCAGGTAATTTGGATGCCGACAAGCAATCACGAAGCGGTTATTTCATCTTATTTACGGATCAGAGTACAGATTGCTTGGCCAGCATCAGGTTGTCCTGGCAGCATATCAATGGTCTCTTCAGGAAGTTGTTCCTCTTGATCAAATCTCTAACTCACTTCATATTAACATATATTTTCGTGGCCATACGTATCATTCGTGAGAATGCAATCCCTTCCACTTACATGAATTAACATTTGAACTTTATTATTCAGCAATCCAAGCACCTTCAGAGTTTAATGGGTGCAGCCCACTGGCTTCCTTGCATTTACCCTGCACCTCGGAGACTATTCACTGTGCCGGGACCTTTCCTGAAACAGTGCTGTGTTCTCAGCTCTGAACATTTACTGCTCTCACCCACTGTGTGGAGTGGCACACGGGCGCTAATGATGTTTCTCATTGAGGCTTCCCGGCCTCACCTGCCTTTGTCGGGCGCCGAGCGGGTGTCACGAACGTTAGAACGGGCAACAATGGCTAAAACACACTCCGTTCTGCGGGGCTTCGATCGCCGGGGGAGCGAGGCTGGCTCTGAGGTGCAGCTCTGCTGGTTTTGCGGCCACTGAAGTAAGCACTAAATGACAATGACGACCTCTGACAGCAAACAGGAGTTTACTCTCTGTGGGACCTGTCCCTGAAAACTCGTGGGGAGGTTGACTTTTAGCCGGTTGGTCTACTGAATTGATGACCTCTGGGAGTGGGGGTG
The DNA here is from genome assembly GCF_019059575.1 of Amphibalanus amphitrite. NCBI lineage: Eukaryota > Metazoa > Arthropoda > Thecostraca > Balanomorpha > Balanidae > Amphibalanus > Amphibalanus amphitrite. The sequence continues at coordinate 467,911 of NW_024881728.1, read as the reverse complement.
TCACGGGTCATCTCTCAGCGCTCTGTTGGTCTTGTGAGCGCTATGAGGCGCTCATCTGCTGTTTCCCTCGCTCGCTCGGCCTCTCTCAAACCCTCCCTGAGGGACTGCCGTGACAGACTCACCCGCTCACTGCGGCCGGCTACAAAAGGAGGCGTCGTTTATACCTGCCGACCGTCGTCAGGCTGGCTGTAAGGTGTTTGGACCGCGCCCGGTGTATGCTCGCTCAGGTGCCGTACCGTTGGACTCCCGTGGAGACTACACGGGTGTAGATAAACATGTGTTCTTACCTGGAGGCGAGGGTTTTGGCAAAGACGTAGCGCTGTTAAAACATTAGTGGAGGCAGGCGCTGAAGGCAGGTAATGGTCTATGCAGTTGGCTTCTGGCTGACAGAATGATGAGTCATCTGCGGCTGTTAAAATGAACTCGCCATGACAGGGGGCGGTTGCTTACACTGTTCTGTTTGGCTGCGTGGTGTTTGTTGTTTGTTGCATGGTGTGGCTCATGATGAATGCCTGTCGACAGTTTGAGAGAGTTGAGAGAGTTCTGAATTTCGATTGCTTGGGTGTTGAACAACACAAAACGAAATGATTAAGAGATAGGCAGAGGCAACAGTTATGTGTTTTTATACGCATTTTTGCGTAGCCTTATAAAGCTGCAAGCAACGCACCGCCGCCTGCGTTAGTTAGCCTATTCAGCTGCCTTCTCATCGCCTCTCTCTCCGTCTCCTCATGTTCAAGCACCCCTAATTCTACGCCACGTTCCGCGGCTCCGTCGCTGGAGTGTCCTTCCGATAGTTAGGAACGCGGTCTCAGCACTCTTCTGCCACAGGCGGGCCTCGGTAGCCTCCGCTCCCCTCTCCCTCCCCTCTCCCTGCTCTCCCCGCGGCAGCTGCTCGCGTCAGCCTCCTCAGCAGCCAGTCCTGAACGCGTATATTCGAATCCAGTATGAGTAGGGCATGGGTCCCGAAAAATTCTTCAGAAACTAGAGAAATTCTCGCGGGGCAAGACGTCTGTCAAACTATGTAGAAGCGAACAGCGAGCAGCGAGTCCAGCAGCGAGAAACGTGCCATCCCGATTTAGCTGAAAATTTGCTCACAGAGCCTTCTCAGCACGCTGATTCCGAAAATCATGGTCTCTAGGGTGGGAATCTTTACCGTTCTCGAGATAGAACCCTCTAAAGTTTTCGACACCCATGACCGGGCCATCCCGATTTGGCTGAAAATTGGCTCACAGAGCCTTCTCAGCACGCTGATTCCGAAAATCATGGTCTCTAGATTGGGAATCTTTACCGTTCTCGAGATAGAACCCTCTAAAGTTCTTACCACCCATGACGGGGCCATCCCGATTTGGCTGAAAATTTGCTCACAGAGCCTTCTCAGCACGCTGATTCCGAAAATCATGGTCTCTAGGGTGGGAATCTTTACCGTTCTCGAGATAGAACCCACTAAAGTTCTTACCACCCATGACCGGGCCATCCCGATTTGGCTGAAAATTTGCTCACAGAGCCCTCTCAGCACGCTGATTCCGAAAATCATGGTCTCTAGGGTGGGAATCTTTACCGTTCTCGAGATAGAACCCTCTAAAGTTCTTACCACCCATGACCGGGCCATCCCGAGTTGGCTGAAAATTTGCTCACAGAGCCTTCTCAGCACGCTGATTCCGAAAATCATGGTCTCTAGCACGCGCAGTGGAAGGGGGGGCGGATTTCGCCCACCCCTCCTGTTTTTCGCCAATAACTCGCGCCGCAAGCATAATATCAATGTGAAATTTCGGCTACCTGTCCAGAATTGAATTGCGGATCTTCTCATGCAAAAAGTAAGAAAATCGGTTCACAACTTTTCTAGTAATAGCGGTGTAAAGTCAAACATCCTGCCGCCGCGGCGGCGCGGCGGCGCGGCGGCAGGCGCTAGCCGTTACGCGCCGCCTGAATTGTAGACTGTGCCGGGGCGGGACGGTTCCGTCTTTACATCGCGCTCCTTACCGCTGATTATATTAGATTCGCGTCAAATTCGGTGAGAAGACTGAGAAATGTACAGGCAATCATATGGTCAAAGAATTTTGAAAATCGGCCGGTAACAACTTGAGTTATGAGTGTGTAAACACAAAATTGTGATTGCCGCGTTTCCCGCGTCGGCCGATGCCGCTTCAGCCGGCGACATCTTACCCTTAGCAGGCTTCTAACTGCCATATTTATTGTTGGATTATCTAGAAATTCACCATACATACTCACAAATGTTTGCTCTTTCGTATAGTGAAAGATTTAAAAAAATCGGCCGGTAACTTTTTGAGTTATCGGCGTGTAAACGCAAAAAAGTCGCTAATATGGCAGATTTGACCACATTTGACCTCATTTGACCTTGAAGATATTGACTTAGGGTCATGAAATTCACACACAACAGAGTTCCCCATAGCCCCCACCTACCCTCCAAATTTCGTCTTTCTAGCTCCAGTGGGAGCTGAGATCTTAGGGGGGGGGCGACATCCGCCCCCCTTCCACTGGGCGTAGTACTCGCAACCCTTCCACTGCGCGTGCTAGGGTGGGAATCTTTACCGTTCTCGAGATAGAACCCTCTAAAGTTCTTACCACCCATGACCGGGCCATCCCGAGTTGGCTGAAAATTTGCTCACAGAGCCTTCTCAGCACGCTGATTCCGAAAATCACGGTCTTGAGGGACCGTTTTCGAGATAGAACCCTCTAAAGTTCTTACCACCCATGACCGGGCCATCCCGATTTGGCTAAAAATTGGCTCACAGAGCCTTCTCAGCACGCTGATTCCGAAAATCATGCTCTCTAGGGTGGGAATATTGACCGTTCTCGAGATAGAACCCTCTAAAGTTCTTACCACCCATGACCGGACCATCCCGATTTGGCTGAAAATTTGCTCACAGAGCCTTCTCAGCACGCTGATTCCGAAAATCATGGTCTCTAGGGTGGGAATCTTTACCGTTCTCGAGATAGAACCCTCTAAAGTTCTTACCACCCATGACGGGGCCATCCCGATTTGGCTGAAAATTTGCTCACAGAGCCTTCTCAGCACGCTGATTCCGAATATCATGGTCCCTAGGGTGGGAATTTTTACTGTTCTCGAGATAGAACCCTCTAAAGCTCTACCACCCATGACCGCGGCGCGGGCCATCCCGATTTGACTGGGATGGCCCGGTCGATTTGACAATTGACAGACCATGATTTTCGGAATCAGCGTGCTGAGAAGGCTCTGTGAGAAAATTTTTAACCAAATCAGGATGGCCCGGTCATGGGTGTCGAAAACTTTAGAGGGTTCTATCGCGAGAAGGGTTGAGATTCCCACCCTAGAGACTATGATTTTCGGAATCAGCGTGCTTAGAAGGCTCTGTGAGCAAATTTTCAGCCAAATCGGGGTGGCCCGGTCTTTGGTGTCGAAAACTTAAGAGGGTTGTATCTCTAGAACGGTAAAGATTTCCACCCTAGAGACCATGATTTTCGGAATCAGCGTGCTGAGAAGGCTCTGTGAGCAAATTTTTAGCCAAATCGGGATGGCCCGGTCATGGGTGGTAAGAACTTTAGAGGGTTCTATCTCGAGAACGGTCCCTAAAGACCGTGATTTTCGGAATCAGCGTGCTGAGAAAGCTCTGTGAGCAAATTTTCAGCCAACTCGAGATGGCCCGGTCATGGGTGGTAAGAACTTTAGAGGGTTCTATCTCGAGAACAGTAAAGATTCCCACCCTAGAGACCATGATTTTCGGAATCAGCGTGCTGAGAAGGCTCTGTGAGCAAATTTTCAGCCAAATCGGGATGGCCCGGTCATGGGTGGTAAGAACTTTAGAGGTTTCTATCTCGAGGACGGTAAAGATTCCCACCCTAGAGACCGATGATTTTCGGAATCAGCGTGCTGAAAATGGCTCTGTGAGCAAATTTTCAGCCAAATCGGGATGGCCCGGTCATGGGTGAACTTCAGAGGGTTCTATCTCGAGAACGGTAAAGATTCCCACCCTAGAGACCATGATTTTCGGAATCAGCGTGCTGAGAAGGCTCTGTGAGCAAATTTTCAGCTAACTCGGGATGGCCCGTTTCTCGCTGCTGGACTCGCTGCTCGCTGCTCGCTGCTAGTTTGACAGACGTCTTGCCCCGCGAGAATTTCTCTAGTTTCTGAAGATTTTTTTCGGGACCCATGCTCTACTCATACTGGATTCGAATATACGCGTCCTGAACAGTGAGCTGTCGGCTGTTTCCTGTAGCGGCGATACAGGACCGATAGCCGGCTCGGTCTTTGTGGCGTCAATTGACGCGCTGGTGAGACGAGCGACTGATGCGCGCCGAGATATGGACACTCGGGGCGCGATTTATGGCAGAGCCACGGGAGGTATCCGTCGCACGGACGCGCCTGCGGGGGTCATGTCACGCGTGCTGCTGGAAATAGGGGCTTGGGATGGAGGGAGCGGGAGACACAAACAATAACGATGGCGGCATACGGTTCACGTGACTGGTGATTTATATGATACCATTGGATCGTTGATCCCTTATCAGTAATATCAAAGCGAAGAGGTGCCGAAAGAGCTTCTTCCATGGGATCTGAGAGCACGATACTTTTCAGGCTTCAGTTATTGATTTTCCTCTTAATCATCATCAGTCATCGCACTCCCTATTTTTAGCGTCACAGTTTTAGCCGTACCGATATATTGCGCTGCTGGTACAGAAACCTTTACCTTCGTTTGAAGTCGTTTGATAAATGCGTCCAGTGTGGCAGGCAATAACTCAATGGTGGCAATTTACGGCCGTGCCAGCCCCCGGACGGAGTGACATTCGATAACAGCATTGCTTCGATTGATACTCTGAGTTATTGCCATCGACAGTCCGAAGCTTTGGGTCAAATACGCCTAAGCTGACTGCAAAACTGGAAAACATTACCAGAGGCCAGAGGCAATAACGAACTCCTTCGGAAACATTGCAGGTAGTAATATTCTCAAAATAGAATCGTGAGCTGGGTACATGACACCCGTGCCGTTCTAAATTGGACATTAATATTCCATTTGAGGCCAGCATTCAGCCCAAAGCATCGTCACACGGCAGCCGATGCCGGAATTCAAATAACCTCGTTCCTACACACGCCCATCGCTGTGACATGTCAGCGATTTTCAGCTGCCGCGGGGACACGCGTTCTCGGCGGGCCGGAGCGGGGGCTCAAAGACAGAGCCGTGACCAGAGCTGGCAGGTGCGCGCTTTTTTACCGCCCGTGGGTCGAGGCTGTTTGGCACGCCTAGAGACGAGAAGGGCAGTTACTGGGCTACCTGGGGACCGTTTGGCCCCGTTTCAGCGACCGGAGTGGGACCTATTCCAATGACCGCACTTAACAGAGAAACGCTAGCTAACAAAACTGAGGCGTGTCGTGTACTGTTTGTTGGAGAAATAAACACAGCTTTGCTGGACCTTATTTGTCACCGTTAGTAAAATGTCGTTGACACACGATTTGGGTAGTGAATAGTTGCAAAACGATGAACACTTGTAAAATATTGCTGTTTTATGGTTTTGATACATTTTTATTCAAAACACACACGTTCAGCAGCGCAGCGAGAAATAAAACCATTAGCGAGCGAAACAACATGACTCTCATTCGTATACTTCTACGATCATCCCAACATATTCGAACACCGAAGACTAGCCGGATCACGAACAATGCCTCTCGCCAATAGCGTACACGAATATCATGATGATCACAGAAAACCGTTCAGGTTTCACGGGCTCAACGAGGCTGATGCGCCACATTCGTCTAAACTCACACTCCATTCACGCACGCCCACTGTATATCGCCACACACAGGAAAACAAATCTACGATGAAATTTGGGCTCGATTTCGTTAACGGATAAGTGAATGACAAAGACAAAATACTAGCTTTAATGTGGCAAAAAAAAGGAGAACCGATGTCGATTACTTTAAGACAGCATGAATCGGCTTGCCTAATACAAACTACTGCATTCTGCTTTTTCAATTAGTTGGCTACTGTATCCAACAAAACAGGATGTATCAACTCACATACGCATTGGTATGTTTACCATCATTATCCTACTGCCTCCTACTGAATTCTTGCGATCCAACAACTCAAGAGCACAAACAACGGCACGAGCGGGCGGGGCGACGCCGCCAGCGCGCCTGGGACTAGACGGGAAGGCGGGGACACTTTGGCGACGCGCTTATCATTGCACTTCACAAAATATAGCCATTCGTTTGGCCTCGTCCCGAACACTGGATTCGCAGCCGGCAGCTGGCGTCAGGTGGCTTCGATTGCATTGTCAGCCGGGTGTCGAGAGCACTCTCACATATGGGCAGTCGCCTGCGAGAAAATAGAACCGTCAGTCGTCGGAAAATATCCGAGAGGTCGGGATGTTTTGCAAGATCGTGACAGTCTCGGTTAACCCGCGCCCGGCTGGGGGTCCTGGATTTCCACGCCCTGCTGGGGGGTGTTTGAACACCCCCCCCCTTCTAACTCGGCTCCTGGGCCACGTAGCGATACGCGGAAGCCGGCGTTCGAAAGAGCGTCAAAAATAATAAGGAAATCACTTCTGTTCAATTTTTTGGTCCGGTCAAAGGTCAGGTCACTAGAGGTCATTGAAGGCAAAATTTCGCCGATTTTCAGGTCGAATGTCGACAATTTTCAAGAAGCCAACGCATAACTCGGGAACCAATAGAGCTACAGCGCCGCGGAAAAGCGCATTTGATAGCCCAATTAACGCCCTTTCTGAGTAATTCTCTCAGATTTGACCTAACGTCAACGGTTTTGCCTGCAGGCAGGGTTGTATACCAATCAAGTCGATTGAATTGATTGATTTGTTTCAACGCGTATTTTGAGTTGATTGGATTGAGTCGATTGACTTTTCGAGATGACTGGTTGACTGACTCGTCTGACTTTAGCGACTGGTTGACTGATTTGATTCCTGAAAATTAGAGTGACTCGTATGATTGAGTCGATTGAAAGGAGAGTTCAAATAACTTTTAGTTGACGAAAAATAATGACACCAATTGATGACATCAAAGATCACAAAACTACACTGAAAACTGCTTGTCATCACAACTGCAATATGGGGTAGATGGCCAAATAAAGAACAGGGCCTAAACATGAACAGCCAACTTTGACTTTCAACTGCAATAACTGCACCAATCCTGGTGATAGAACCTGGCGATGCACCTACCTACCTTTCTGCACTCAGCAGGAAACGTTTTTTTTTTCTAATCCAGATGATAAAGTGCAAGGCCCTATATACTAATAAAGTGTGATTAATTAATAATTCACATCTCCACATCTCCTCAGAAACAACCCACTGAACTCCATAAATATCTGAAACCCCTACAAAAATAACTGAAACAAAAGCGCCGTTTTCGTCTCGCTATTTACGTTTACGTGCCTAATTAATAGCTAATTTGCTGCATTGTTTAATTTGCAGCAGAACGTTTGTTGATCCTTTTCCTCTGAGAGCCTAAGCATAACATATTTAATATATTTCATTTTCCTTGAAATATTTTACCGAATATTATTAAGTGGTTTTATTTCAAATAAAATAATAACTAAAACGAAATTGGTGTTGTATAACCGATTTATTTTATAATGATCTACCATACTACATGATAATCAATGACGTCATCTTACCAAAAAATCAAAAGACGTAGAATAAGGATTTATAAAAGCTTAGCATACTTATTGGCAAAACGTTTTCATGCAGTCGCACCGTACCGTTTTCTCGCGTTTTAATTTTCCTCGTTCCCACTTCCTTTGTCCTTAACTTATACTGTGGTTCCAGAGTTCCTGTCCTCTCCATTTCCTTTTAAATATATTTTTTAACCCTCATCCCTATCCCCCAGTCCTAACAGTTTCAAATTGTATTGCAATAAAATTCAAACACAAATGTTTTGAATTCTTCACATAGGTACCTAACATTGACATGCCACGTCCAGAGTCGTGGACCGCTAAATACTTCAAATCTCTTCCTTCCCAATCTGACAACATCCCACGTCTCAAATGCACATTGTGTGGAAAGATTTTTCAGGCTGCCCGTCAGTCTCTGTCTAACCAAAACCGTCACATACAGGTAAGATATTTATTTCTATTTCCCTATGGTTAATATGTTATTGATGCATATAATCCATTGAAATAGACATGGTGTAGGGTAAATGGCCAAATCACGAACACTGCCAAAATCCGAGCAGTCAACTTTCAACTGCAATATCTGATATTTAGTGTAAATGGAGTTGGAATATGGCCAAAATTAAATTGACAACTTTTAGGTGAAAGGTGGTGATTTGGGTTAAGGGGCAAGTCAACTACTGGGTTATTTTGCACCCATTAAATGAAACTTCTGCTCCAATTCTACCCATTGAACCTCAATATCATGATCCACCTGTCCATCACTAGGTATCCTTCCTTATTACATAGAAACTTTGAATGGCATGGCAATTTATAATTTTAAATGACAATATTTTTATGTTTCTTCTGTAGGTAGGTAGGTAGGTAGGTAGGTACACCAGACTGCTATGGACACTTTTCCAAGTTGGTGGGCAAAAACCTAATGTATGTCTTGGTTTGAGTCGTTTGATTGAGTTGATTGATTCCTTTCATTGTCGCGTTTGAGTCGATTGAATCAATTCCCGAAAACTGCTCTGACTTGATTGATTTGATTGGTTTCCCAAATTTGTCGTGATTGAATTGATTGCTATTGACTGAGTCGTATACAACCCTGCCTGCAGGGGGCAAAAACTGCAAAAATAGCCGATTTTTTCGGAAACAGTTTTTCTGCAATAACTTTTGACCCAAGCCTCGTACGAGCTTACTTTTACCGGCATCGTGTTCCTGTTGCCAAGACGCATCGAATGATCTATAACTTGACCTTGAAAGGTCAACTTGAAAATTTGACCTCAGGTCAAGGTCATGACCTGACCGGAAAGGGTCATGTTGCATATCAGTCGATCCGTATCGGCGAGCTGAACACATCTAAGGCGTTTTCATCGCTCTAGCATGCCTCTATCAAAAGTTATTTGCGAAAAACTGTTAGATACCATTCGTGACCTAAGATGACCTCAGGGCATAAACAGGGGTCACGGACACCATTTTCATGTTCAGTGTGTCTAAACCACTTGTAATTCAGTGTTTGGGAGTGTTTATAATGTCTTTCGTCCAAAAGAGGCGCATTTCAACTTTCTCCCATTGACTTATAATGGGGAGGTCGCAAAATTGACCTGACCTTAGGTCATCGATATCAAAATTCTGAGATATACATTTTGTACATGCAATTGCTCTTAGCAATCGCTGAAAGTTTCAAAGCGATCGGTCACTCGGTGTAGCTATGACAGACATTGAAACTTTTTATGAGGTGAGGTCACTTCAAGTGACCTGGTGACCTGACCTTGAATGACCTTGGTCTGAAATTTTCACAACATGTGTAGAATTGATGTATGATAAGGTGTACCAAAAACGGCGGCGCTCCGCGCCGCCGTTTTTGAGATATTCGCGAAAAAACACAAGGGGGGTGTTCAAACCCCCCCCCCCAGCAGGGCGCGGGTTAAATTCGAAGAGGTCAGACAGGATATTTTTTGTCTTGTTTTTTTTTTTTACACAAACAATGAAAACAAAACGCACAGCAAGCTGCGTAATGGTATATATAAAACTGCATAAAGGTGTTGAATAAGTAACAACATTTCCGTTTGTCTTTAAGTTGCATTTCGTTAAACCGTTCCTTTCAAACCAGTCCGCGACAAGTGATTGGCGCCCAACATTTAATTACGATTGAACGATTATCAGTTTTACCAGCCGGTTAGCCCAAGAACGTATACCGTTTAGCCTCGCACATTGCCCTAACCCTGAACATCTCCACTACGACCGACCACCCGCGCCGTCCCGGTGGCAACGGCCATCCATCTTCGCGACAAACGCCGAGATCGCGACGCGTCGTTTTTGTCGCTGCCGACGAATCCGGCGCGTGTGACCGGACGCGTCTAACGTCCGCCTTCCCCTGTGGCGTAGCGTCCCCTGTGCCAGCCGTCAGAGCCAATCCGAGACAAAAACCGGCGCACCGCCGCGCTACAGACGCCGCCGCCGCGGACGACGGGGCAGAGGAGGGGAGGATAAGGGGATAACGATATCGATACGCATCCCCTCCCCTCTCCCCGCTGCCGTGATGAGGCGAAACGATGCGCGGGCCGCCCGCCGCGATGTCCTTTTTTTCGGCGAGAGAGGGATCCAAGAGGGGAGAGATACCAGCGAAAATGACGATTCATCACGGCATCGTTTGATATTCCCAAATCCCAATCCAATGTTTCACGTCCTCACACGGCCCAGTCGTTATAGAGGTGTAAAACGTAATGTCTTCAGCCAGTGACATTACCACGGGGACTTCAATTTGTGGTAAACGGTCTTGGTGACCGCGAACCTGAGGACCGACCCCGAAACTGCTGCAATTCTGCGACCACAAGGCTTTTCCGATTACCCGAGGGCTAATTCCTGGAAAAGATGTGGTCCTCGCTCAAACTGCTCAGTTCAAAACGACTTGTGGAATGTCGGGCAAAGGGGGTTAGCTCCACACTCGAGCGATGTAAGCTCGAGAGGCAGTCGTGTAAGCTCTGGGGACGAGTGTGAGCTGCGGAGCCGAGCTATACGCCCAGCTCCGAGACAGCTGCCGCTGCGGCCGCTGCCGACACGGGCCAATTTCGCCCTCTGCCTGACCGTCGATCGACCGGCCAGCCGATCGGCGGTCCGAACTCCGAGGAACTCTGTCGGCGCCAAGTGTGGCGTGACCTCCTCAATTCGGGCGCCCGATTATTGAGTTATGAAATGAGTTCTAACAGCCGTTTGACGCTGTTAAACACACCCGACAGCGTCTGTGATATGAAGCTTTAAACGTCTCTCTATATATCCGGGCAAACGGTCAATGAATTTAAAGCGTCTGCTTATTGGCATCGATCTTCGTTCGGCATTGGATGCGAGTCACTCGCCGAAACGAGGTCATTTCATCACTAGTATTTCATCCTTTCCATCGCCAATTGACCACACAGTGGACGTCAGTATGCAATCACGACCGTAATGACCCACGATCGTGACCGTTACGAGACGCGTCACGACCCGTCACACGCACGGTCACGTATGTAATTGGTGCGGTCACACGCACGTCGTTTGTCATTGGGTAACGCTTCAGCGCTTCACGGTAGCTGGGCCCTTAGCGTGATGATGGGTGCGCATCTTCGGGCAACCATGCGTGGCAGCAAGTCATGCTTGTTGATGGTACAGTTTTCAGTTGGTGTGCGCCAGCTTATAACCACGTGCTTGCTCTGCCAAGCGATCTATCCTAAATAATGCTCATTGTTTTTCGCTTGACATTGCGCCAGGGCGATGTCTTAGTCCCCTAGGACTAGGACAGTCAAGATCAATGTCAGCAGTGTCAAGTTCATTACCAGTCTCTCAGGCGCAGAGCGGTGCTGGTCGCCCTCTACTATCGGTACAGTGAGATCGCGGAGAGCAGGCAAACGCCCAGAAGACCTGATGACAGCACCCCCGGCCCGCTGGCGCCGTTCATCTCTGTGGACAAGAGCAGAAGGGGGTCACTGACATCCGCCGGAAGCTGCAGAGTCGATCTGGGGAAGTTAGCTAAGCATGCAGTCAGTCGGGACAGAAAGTAATCCAGGACTTCGTGAAAATGATCGACGAGATAGTCACGGTGGAGTGGGATTCTCTGAACATATAATGACAGTTAAATCCACTAATTAGGTGACAGTCTAATATGGGATGGCTCAGAACGGATTATTCTTTATTCCGTCGGTGCTAGGAACTTAGTAATATTTTTAATTGGTTCTTGTTTTGGTTTGTGGTTGTATATCATAATTACGTTGAATTATCTAACCTACAAAAAGTATCCTGCCTTTATTTGCTTTATCGAGGCGCTAATGTATAAATCATTAAGTGTTTTGGTTACATCATTTTTGGGTAAATCTCTACACAACCATGTCTTTCAAATAGCGACGACCGATATAAGATAGGTTTCCGCCCTCATTTCTCCCTCATCCTTCGCGAAGCCTCTCATCGCCAGCCGCCTCTGAGCCCAATATCACTTACTCTACCTAGGCTTCCTATTCACCCGCCTAAACCAATCTCACCTCCTTCTCTCCCATTCCCGTCAGCCCATCGCCCATCTCTACCTCTCTGCTGTACAACCACACCGATACACCGGCCCATCAATCCGCTCTGAGGCTGCGGGAGCGCGGCTCGACCCACCCATTCACCGTCGGCGCCGACCAGGCCGCCGCGCGCCCGTGCGTCGTTCCCGACGGAACGGGCGTGTGGAGCCGTCGTTGCCGACGCCGGAGCGCTCGCTCGGCCCCGTCGGGACGGACCGGGTGCCAATTGGGATGGTCAGCGGCGCGCTCGGCCGGCCACGGGGCGGGCTTACCGGAACGAGCGGCTCTTCCTACTCTCATGGGCCGGTCGGCGCTCGGACGAGGCACTCCGGCTGGAGCCGTTCGGATCGTTCAGGGCCCGTTGTAGCCAGTGGCCGTGCCGCTCAGGGTGTTTGAGCCCGAGGAGATTTGTTCGGATTTCGTGTGAATTGTCAGGCGGCGTTGAAATGTTGATGCTAACAGCGACGAACTGAATGGAGCGGAACAATACAGGTAGACACGTTATGTAACGTGCTATTGCGAGCGTTTTGCAACTTTCTGTAGGGCAGCATTTTATACAATGCGAGCCAGGATAGTATTTTATTCGTCAGACCCGAGACTCCATATGGGCTTTATCGCCTTCCCCCTGATGACTCCGGGTCATTGCAGGAGCTCCCCGAGATCATTAGCCGCGGTCCCTGAGGCACAAGTGGCTCAGCCCCCAAACATTAGCACTGCGGCGCGCGCGCGCGACGGTGATCAGGTACGGCTCGTTTGTGCGTCCATCAGTGAGCATACGCATAGCTAGACACACACGACCCTCCCAGTACTTCACATCGCAGGGCCGGGGGGCCTCCGGTCTGTCATTGGCGAAGTCTGTCCCCCATGTGCCGTCCGTAAGTACGACGTTCGGGCGATGTCTCACGTCCGTACGACATCCTATAGTACGGTCATATGACGTCCGTGCGACTACAGACTAAGGGTAGATGGCCCTGTCTGAGGCCTCGCTTGGCCTGTGTCTGCACTGAAAACTTTTTTACCATTTCCTGAAGGGTAAACCCGCCATAGCATGGTAGCTTGACACACAGACGTTTTTTACCACCTTCCAGATGGTAAATTTTACTCTTTCATGAAGAGTAAACTCGCCAGGGAGGGGTAACATGACACACAGACGTTTTTTACCATCTTCTGAATGGTAAACTCTTTTGATTTACTCTTGTCTAGAGTGTAACATTTTTTGGGTTACACTCTTTGAAAGGGTAAATCTTTAACGGAACCCTTTTTTAGGGAGTAACGCATCATCTACTCTGTGCTTTACCCTCCTACAGAGAGTATATTCTTATGTCCTACCCTTTATCACATGGTAATGTTTACTCTTTCCTTTAGTGTAAACCCCCCAGAGGATGGTAACAGACCCACAGACGCTTCCTTCAGAAGCTTCACGAAGCTTCTGTTAACCGGAGCTCACCAACTAAAAAAAATGTTTCAAGAGCAACAATGTAGGTGTATTTGGCTTCCGTACAAACAATACGAGGGGCACACCAACCATGAACATTGTGAGACTCTTCACTTATTCATACAAATTTATACAAAGCGTTCAGCAATGCACAAGCGGTAAATAAACACCACGATACAACTTGAATGCAATTTGAATATGAATACAAGACATTCAGCGCCCTCATATTGGATTAGGCAGAGCGCACAATATTTGAAGTGAGCGACGGCGTTCCTGGGTGGTCGCCCGTCTGCGTGAGATAATGAGACTGGATCACTACAGTGCAAGGCTTTTTCAACGTCACCAACAAAATGCATAAACTTGTAGCATCACAACAAAATTAATGTACGTACTCACAACACTAGGCCACGTGGCCGTGCACGGGGTCCTGTTAACCAGGTCAAATTAGCACCACTCAACGGCACGCAATGCTCTAGCACATCGGTACTTACAATAAAATGTCCACAGAGGCTCTATAGGCGATGCACAACACACAAGCACAATCACCAACGGCCACGCCGCGCGGCACCGACACTGCTCACATCCGCTCTCGGAGACCAACGGCCGAAAACTGACAGATGCGCGCGATGCGCGCGGTCTTCAAACCGCAAACGGCCGATCTCGTTTCTGATTGGCTGATTGTTTCCATTTCAAATATCATCTTCACGAGGGTAAACAAGATCCACGCATGAAACGACTATCTGTACCCGAGTCATGATACCCAGGAGGAAAGAGTTTTCGTGATGTTCTGGATCGCGAGAGTAATATTGATATTTACATGGTAATGATACTCTTCGCTGGCGAATAAGCTCATATTAACCACGTACCGTTACTATGCACATAATGGTAGCAGCGAGTTACCCTTTCAATATACTATTATCTTGCGGGTTTGATGAAAATGAACTCTCCAGGAGGTAGTAAAAAAGTTTTGAGTGTGGTCACGTGTTCCGCCCGTTTGAGGGCGAGGACCGCAGGGTCGTCTGCTGTGTATACCGCAATGCGGAACGGAGCCCGACTGCGTCGGATGAGGGGATGGATTAGTCGAGGGTAGTTGCCGGGGTGTGCAAGGCAGCGTGAGACGATGAGCTATTTTTGCTGTTCTTGGCTACTTTCTATGATGTTTTTGCTCAGACTTGTTTCACAGTCGAAAAAAATCAGTTATCACAGTTAGAATTTAGGATATCACATATCCCCTTATGCTCAAACATATCTTATTCCTGATGGCACGTTAATTTAAACAATAACATTTAAACTGGAGTTGGTTTGTTACCCATCACGCGCGCCATGACACATAAAGCACCTTTGTGTCTGCCTCCAAAGGCGGAGTTGGACCTCCCGGCGGCCGTTCAGTGCGGTGACCGGCCGGTATCGGTCCCTGCGGGGTGACCTCGGTCGCCGCCGGCCGCCGTGCGGTCTCCCTGCCCCCGGGCCATCAATCGCCGTCACCAGGTCACACCCGCCGACCGATCGGCCCGGCTGAGATCAGGCGGCTGGCACGGGCCAGGACGATATTGGCCCAGACGTGGCATCGGTGGACGGTCAATATTCACAACGTGGTCTTAGGGTGAACAATGTATGTCAGTTGACCATTTTGTGGTCTAACCAGTGTAGTGCACTGCAGCGGAAGATCAACGTCCACGGTCTGTTCTAATCAGCTGACTTCCGTGACGACGACAATTCTAGCCTCTGAATATCTATTGCCACCATTCCCCATCCACTGTCCTATACGTAGGTCCCCCACCAGCCACCTTCCGTTTTCAGTCTACGGCTAGTCCACCTACCGTTCACCATATGTCCACCCCATTCCTGCCCCCATCCCTATCCCCACCTGTGTCAATGGCGGTCGTTCGATCGGCCCAGAGCTCAGTCTACTCTAGGTCAGGCCTGCGAGCCAATGTGAGTCGCCACCCGCGCCGGAGACGACGATCTATTCCTCTGCGGGACCCTCCCAGACCTCCGGACGCCTGGAGACGATTCGAGACGACTTGAAGCACTTGAGGTCGATTCGAGTGGGCGGCAGTTTTGTGCGGAGCTCCCGGAGAAGCTGGATCCGGTGCCCGCAGGACTTTGGGACGGGTTTAGATCGGCGACACGGCTGAACGGGTTGTGGGGAAGATGTGGTGAACTAATCTGCGAGTGGAGGCGGAGCGGGTCGCGAATGTGATGTATAAGCTGGGCAGAGATGTGAGGCAGCAGGATGTGGTGGGGTAGAAGGAAAAGTGAGTAAAATTTGTTTTGTAATCACACATATAAGGATAGATTATCAGCTATCACTATTTGGTATATTTCCACACAGAGACGCGATGAGCCGTGGCCAAAACGGTGGATGGCTCAGATCAGTGTCTAAGTTTCAAGGCGTGATGGGCGGTGGGTGTGGGCGCAGCGCGCCCGTATACCGTCCATCGATTCTGCGGCGCGCTCATCAGCCGCTCGACCGAGCCTGACCGACAGGGCGGTTAGCAACGCCGGAGCCTGACCGACAGGGCGGTTACCAACGACGGAGCTCGACCGACAGGGCGGTTAGCAACGACGGAGCCCGACCGACAGGGCGGTTAGCAACGACGGAGCCCGACCGACAGGGCGGTTAGCAACGACGGAGCCCGACCGACAGGGCGGTTAGCAACGACGGAGCCTGACCGACAGGGCGGTTAGCAACGACGGAGCCCGACCGACAGGGCGGTTACCAACGTCCGGGCCCGACAGACCGACAGGGCGGTTACCAGCGTCCGGGCCCGACCGACAGGACGGTTTTCAAATGACGAACCAACCACGGAAATAACTACCGATTTGTCCAAATATAGGAACACCGTCGGCGCTCGTCGCAAGGCGATTTCCATAAAATGAACGAGCGTTATCAGAATGACAAATTTCGTGAGGGATTGCAATGTCATTTATTTCACGAAGGCTTCCACTGGCCCATCGTTGACTTCGAGACCTCCCTGCTGTATATGTAAACACCATGTTTTCGCCAGTTCCATTCCGATCAGACGCTTATTCACGCCCACCTTTTGATCGGACAGAATCCAATAAAATCTCATCTCGGCCCAGATTCGCTCCAGCGTGGCCTCCAGCCATCGGTCTCTCGCTGTGCCACAGTCAGGGAGCGGCCAGAGATGACCATTAACAATCAATTACCCCGCGGAGATGGCAAATACTCTGTTGGCGCCGCTGGGCCCAATATCGGCTCTCGGCGGGCCACTGGGAGGACGCAGTCGGGGCCGGACCGCCGCCGTCGCTCAGAGGAGGGCTCCGGAGTCGATAGATGAGCGGTGGATGCATTCCGAGCAGGTGCTGAGAGACGGCGAGCGTCGAGCGGAACGGCCGAGCAACTGATCTGGTTCAATGGTCTAGTAGATTGGTGATATGGTATAGAACGACTATCTGACTGGCCAGAAATGAAGTGCAACGGCTAGACGACTATCCCAACAGTCCAGTCGATTTTCACAATTATTAAAGCGGACGACGACCCGACTGTGACCTTAATTATGCACGTTGTATGATTGGGCTAAATGTCTCTCACACTTAGACTTCTGATAGGCTGGATGACGGGCGTCTGAACGCCTTGGTCCCTGGGCGGCAAGCATGTGTGTGGCTGCAGAGGCACACAGCCCTGGAGGTGTGCCAGCCGGTCACAGGTCAATCGGGCGTCCAATCCCCACCGGACCGGCATGGAAATGGATGGGCCGTCGCACCGGACCGATTGCTGTTAATCACTGTAAGGTGCCGCCGGTACTGTTCGCCGGGGAATCCCCACGCGGCGACGTTCAGGTCAGGCCGTGTCAGTCAGCAGTGTGACCTCCGTCAGGGCGTGCCTTGCCAGGTCAGGGGGCCTGTCGTGGCCTAAAACGGAAGCCCCGTATATTTTTTTCAAGCCCTGTGAATGACTGTAAACGACCATTGCATTACTGCATTACGGTGCAATTGCACTAAATCGCTGCACTTTGCGCTAATCCTTTGTAGACAACCGCCAACAATAGAGAGCATTGTCAACAGACAAAGCGACCAGACGGTCAGCGGATCTGTCAATACGCAAACAATGACCGCGGCGCTAGCCAAACACTGGAACATCCCAGCAACGGCCATTGGCGTCAAAAACCGCCGCCGGTCGCGGTGCAGAATGGAACATCACTATTGCGCACGGTGTGATGACCAAAGTCATCCTTGAACTTCGGGTCGGAGTGACGGTTGATTTTCGGTATTCGCTTGCGTCGGTGCCTCCTTATTATCGTGACCAGTGGCGGATCCAGGGGGGGGGGCAAAATGGGCATTTGCCCCCCCCCCAAACGGCATAATTTTAACATTACGCCTATGGACGAGGCATGGAAAGAATCGATAAATTGTTATGGTTTGCCCCCCCCCCCAAAAAAAAACTCTGAGCTGGATCCGCCTCTGATCGTGACGCTAATTTGTTAAAAGGTTTTGTTTCAATTAATTGTCGTACCTACCACATGACGTATTGGTGGTAGTACGAGGGATTGTTGCTATCGACGCTTCACAAGTTCCAGCGCAAAATCGATGCCGTATAGCAAACTGTAGCGCCGACATACGAATAACTAGTACCAAAATTAAGTACCTAACTATTTTGCTGACCCTTTCGCCAATGTGATAGCAATCTAAAATGTCTTCCATCGCCCGCCTACCTTTACACGGCGAAAAGCTATTTATTGGTGGTATTACAATGAAATATTTCAAATCTAACAGCTGTAAATGTTCTGTCTGCACACTCACCTTTGCTGGCTGCCAGCACGGCACCTGAAACAGAAGAGAGAACGGCCATTAGCGCGGTGTGGCAAGCAAACGTAGACACTGGATGGTTGTAAAGAAAAACTTATTGTTACCTCAGGTGTCGTATAAAACTATGGTGCAAATAAGTTAAATCAGTTTCTGTCAACAGACAATGCTCCGCAATTTCCAAAGGAAACACAATCCCCACCAATCTAAAAGGCTACATCGCCATGCAACGAGCCGCGTGTTGTGCTTACCCTCCAGGACCCTGTCGGGACCGTAGTCCGGACCCAGGTCAGCCTCAGTAGCGTTCAGAGGCGAAGGTGCAGCGATTTGCGTTTCGTTATTAACGGAAGAAGTCGGACTAACAATGTCACCTGCGACAGCGGAAACGGAAGTTGAAGAAAACAGCTGAAAATAAGGCAAGACAAACACATGCGAAGAGCGAAGAGAGAAAAAAGAAAGCGTTTAACGGCTGCACCGTCAAGGTGACACCGTGAGAAAAGACGAACGTTTAATTAGCAACATAGCAGCGCGAGCAAAACAGAACAGATGACAGACAACATAAATAAACGGAGACAGGAGAACAGACGACGGAGCTGGCGAACGTCGACGCAGACGCCGAACAGCTGTGCGTGGCAGACACATTCTTGGCGGCTGTGTAAATCCTGGCAGACGGCGATAAATGCCCCCAGTCTGCGGTCTGGCCCGCATGTCTGCAATAACCGGCGTCTCGCGGAGACGTCTCGTCGCCGTTGCGGTGGCGTTACGCCCGGTAACGACTGCGTAACGCTGCCGTTACGGAGCCTTACCACGGCGGTGTCAGCTGCGTGACTCCCCCGCTCACCACATCACACGCTGGCCCGTCTGTTTCCAGTTATGTGTGCTTATGCATGACCCGTGTTCAGACGTGGTTCTGATGGGGCTGCGCGTGGTTTGTGTTGGCGAGGAGACAGAGGACGGGATTATTTAGGGCGCCATTTTCCGGGCTACCGGAGCTGTCGGAAGGTGACGCAGTATCGGTCTGGGATGACCCACGGCGGGATGGAGGAGGACGGCTTCCATAAGGCACTTACTCCGCCGCTGGTGCCTGTAGCCTTGAGGGTTGAGAGTTAAGACTTGATAATTCGGGAAAATTAGCATCAAATTGCATTTGAATATTTTTGATACGTGTGAAATGCGTAAGTTCTTGGATAAAATATGGATACAAGTCCTTATGCATAATATGCAGTGATAAACGTTTTTTTATCTTTTTGTTTTTAAACACTTTTGCGAAATCGTGCAAACCACGAATAGAAATAGTCACATGAGAAACAATCCCGGACAGTCGCGTTAGGTCCGCATTATATAAATCAGTCATTTTCCTGTGATCTAGTTACTTGGCTTTGAACTCAACTTCATCAACAAACCATTTGATTCCTCAGTAAAGGGCGCCTTTTACGAGATTCCGACCTGTTAACTTTGAGTCGCCGCCTCGGCGGACGGTTTTCACGGAGTGCCTTTGAGAGCTCGGCCCGTCTTTTATTGGGGACGGTATTCACAAGGCGGCTGCGCCTGCATGGAGCAGCGCTCATCGGAGGGTCAGATTGGATTTTAGTGGGTTCGCACTAAACGTAATCTGCAGAATGTCCAGCCTGTCATGATTAAGTTTGGTTCGTCTGTCATCAGCGAAAGTCGTACGGTGAAAAACCTCGGACTTGTCATGGATCGCTATCTCACGTTCGAATACCATATCACCCAGCTTGTAACTAAATGTACCGGTGTTCTCATATCACTGTCTCATTCCAAACATGTATTGCCTTCGTGGACTGTCGCCCATGTAGTGAACGCGCTGGTTGTGAGTTCTATTCGGTACTGCATCTCCGTCTATGGGACCTGTTCCAAAACCCAGCTACATCGTGTGCAAAAGCTGCTAAACTTTTGTGCCCGAGTCATCAGCGGGCGTCGTAAGTACGATCATATTTCCGATGTACTCCGTCAGCTTGGGTGGCTGCGTGCCGAGCAGCTTGTGAGCTACCACAGACTCTGTCTAGTCAAAACCGCCTTAGGTACTCGTCTGCCTGCCGATATAGCTGCAATGTTTTCGTTCGTTGACACTTCCTATGAAACCCGTCAGAATGGCCTGCTTTACTGCCCTCGAGCTAAGACATGTTCTGGTGATAGACGACTGGTTCACTGCAGTGCTGTGTTCAATCGGCTGCCTTGTGATCTGAAGTGCCTGAGGCGGCCTGCGTTCAAGCGGCGGCTGAGGCAGCTGCTGTTGCGTGAGGCCGGGGCCGGGTAAAGCTGAGCCTGTGTGCTTGTGTTGTGTTGTGTCGTATGGTCAGCACCGTCGCTTTTACCCGCTCTTTTCATCTGTTTTTATTCGTATTGACGCAGTGTGACTCGGGTGCGAAGAGCCATTGTATGGTGGATGTACCTATGAATACATTGATTGATTGATTGATCGCACCTGGTGGGATCTGGTTAGACGGGTTCATACTATATCAGAAAGTGATAAGATCTAGATACCAACAAGGTGAGGCACGTATACTGCCATCTGATTTTGCAGATTTTCAAGAATAGATCTACGAGTGGATATTACATTCTCCAATGAAAAAAAGCAATTCAAATATCCTTGACGACTCCATCTTGTTTATAATGCATATCTATGCCGTGTATAACCTACATTTGGTTAGTTCTAGGACGCCGGTGCTCTGCCCCGTCCAAAATGACGCGGTTACGCCGAGTTTAATTAAGTCGACCTCCTGTGTGCGGGGGATGCTCGAGTGGGGTGTGTTGCCGTGCCGACAAGACGGCCTGCGTGAGTGCCCTTAATCCCACGGCCAGAAAGTTAGTAGCCCAGCTTCTTCAAGTCAGGCGCCAGTCTGCAGTTACGCGGTCTGCCCCGGTGTTAAATATTTGGAAACGTCTCGAATAAACTCTGTCAGGATCGGAGCAGTTTTGCGAGGGCTCGCATGACGAATAAATTCCTTAAAACCTGAGCTAACTTTGGCTATAGGAGTTGGGCTATAGAAGTTTTCAGTATAAGACCCAATCTCGGGCATGTTGAGTTATAAGCGTAAGGTCGTCATGAATGTCTTATAGTTTTACCACATGCCGAGATATCCCTTTAACATTAGCACGTGCATTTGGGAAATGGCTTCGGCCCGCCTCGGCTAATGTTGAAGGTATTTGGGAAACGATTCGGCCCTAGGGCTTTTTGATTTTCCCAGACAAAGTTTTACTGAATATTCTGAGCGGAAGAACCAATTTCAAAGAAGATATTTACGGATTGTGTGTTCACTAACAGCAACAGCAAAAGTAAGTGACTGCGTGTTTACATACTTTTGCTGTCAACGTAATTCAACTAAACAAGGTTATCGTTCCAATGCCAATGTATTTTATTGCTGCAGAACATGGTCGGAATAATCATTATTTCTACATAATGCACGCAAAAAAACGAACAATTTAAATGCGTGAAGCATCTTTACTGCCACAATGAAACATTTGATATTGTTCCAGCTGGGATCCAAGATGCGTTTGATTCAGCGTTTCACCCAATTTTTAGTTTTCCTTACGGTTTCCTCACTCCTGCTGGACTCCATATCTTTATTCTAACTTCTGGCGTTTCACCATCTTCATCCTCAGCTTTTTCAAACCCTAAATAAGGGGGAAGTAGGAATTTCATCTTTTATACTCAACGCAGCCTAATAATGAAAAACACAAACAAATAATCACGGTGACTATATATATGAACATAGTATTAATATAATATTAACACAATATTAAGATTAAAGTGTAAAATATCAAATGAATATGATATTAACTGTTGCGCCGGTACGGCATGTGGTAAATCTCTTCCCAACCTTGGGCTGTGAAAATGCAGTTTTATTCACCTCGGTTTTTTGCTACGGACCTCGTGCCTACCGGCACTCGGTCCTCCGCACAAAAACCTCGGTGAATAAAACGCATTTTCCCAGCCCCGGTCGGGAATATATAATCCTAAGGAGGATACACAGCAAGACGATGACAACCAGTTGTTTGATTTCCCTAGAAGAGAATTGTCCAGTGACAGCATTTTTTTTTTTAATCACTTACATACGCATTTATGATCAGTCTTGCAAATTGTTTACAAAAGCTGCGAATTTAGGTTTATGTGTACAGTTCAAAAAACAAACATTTGTCCCACCAAACCATTTGTAAATAAGGCACGATGGTTAACATAAGCATTACATGAATTTTAAGATAAAAAATATCCAAAGAAACCGAAGGTTCTACATAGCAGAGTCGAAGAAACCCTTCCCGATAACTTCTGCAGTAATGATTCCCGCTGACAGTTTTACAAATTATGATCATGATGCAAGCCATCAATAGCCGGATTCAGCGACGTGCCGGCCATCTATATTCCCTCTCCGACATCCTCGATTATTTAGCAGGCTGTGGGAATTTCAGCGAACACCTTTCCCACCCTGATGATTTATGAAGGAAGAAGCGTTGGCTCAAGTATCATGAGCTAGTTGCAAGGTTTGGAGTGTAAACGCCCACCAGCGAACGCACCCTGCATTATGAGCGATGCGAGGCAGTCACGATACCGAAGACTTTTGGTCGAACATCTCATAGCTTCTACACATACCTATTGCCAATCTGGAGTTTGTCTTCAAATCACGGTTGGTGATGAAAATCTAATACACGGTTTTCCTAAATTTGAACGCGATGCGGAAGAATTACTTCACCAAAAATAATCCAAAAAATGAATACAATTTTCGAACTCCCATTAATTGGTTATTACCGAAATGGAATAAAATTGCCGCCACTGCACTCAATGTCGGTCTATACCTGAATGTTGCAACATTTTTCAGGTTTCTCAGGACCAATGTGTGGAGGAAAATGAAGAGCTAATGCGGCGGACTGCAAGGCTGTCTGTCTGTCTCGGATTCATTGTGTCCACAACGAGGCTATGGATGTCCATCCTGATGAAATGGCTAGGTGATTGATATCGCCATTGTGTGTCCAATAAAGCCGTGATATTGTGGTGACAATGGCATATCGTTTGTCTTGCAGACTGATGTCAAGTTACTCTATTCCAACTAAATTGGCTCCGCTAGTGTTGTTTCTTATTCCAATGGTTTTAGAGTAATGTATGGCGCTTTCTTGTTTGTGTGTTGCAGTATTTTTATGTACAATTTTTATGCACTGGTCTTTTTTATGCAGTATTTTTACTGCAGTATTTTTACCTTTTTTTGCTAGAATAAAAACGTAACTACAAATCCAATCCAATGCATTGCGTTGCAGGCTTATCGTGTCTTATTCGCTCGAATAAAAAGAATAAAGAAAAGAAATAATGATGGAAAAGTACCAAATTCGTCAAAGAAAGCGAAAGTATGCGAATTGCGAGCACGTGCCGGTTCTACAACTCACCTCCTTGAATCGATGACTGCGCCCAGGACCAGTATGACCATTCACCACTGCCGTTCTTAACCGACCACCCGCTCTAAAACACTCACCATACGAGTACGTGATGGTCCGTTTCTCCATGTAGGGCGTGTCGGGAACGCTCATAACACACTCGAACTCTGTGTTGCCCTCGAGGGACGAATCCTCGATGGTGGCGTGCGCCGCGGCGTCATACAGGGAGTCGTCAGTGGTCTCTGTCCACTCTGTGACGTCCGCCAGTGGCTTCCGGCTGAAAGGAGACGCAGACGTCAATCGCGGTCATAGCGCGGGCCAGAGACACTTTTTGAGTGATGGACATTTGAGGAAATTTACGGCGCTTATGCTTTTGGTCGGTGGGATTTGGCTCATAGGCGGTACAATCAAGCACATTCAAGGTTTCAGGAGTGCTGGCATGACATCAGTCCCTCTCAAGACTGTAGTTAGCCGAGTCAAACGTAAAAGGCCAGTTTTCCATTCAATACTGAGCAATAGGATTGAATTCATTGTTGGTGTCGCCTTGTTTTTTATTGATGCTGATGCAAAATTACAGTCATTTCTCCAGATACCATTCTTTTTAGCAAGACTGCAATGAATTAATGCCACTAAATATGTCTGCTATCATTAAGCACTAAAGGTGGTTGTGCCGTTTGTTTTTCTCCTTCAACATCCCTGAGGACTTAAAAAGAAATATCATAAATCGTTACAAATCACTGAAGTTTCAAATAGATGTAACTGATTCGCCAACAAACACCTTTGAAGCTGGCTGTATTTTTCCGTAACGGTTCAACTTTTATCGCTTTTTTTAACTCTCTCAAGTTTCTCTATCGGGAGCTCAACTACTGCAACATGGGTAATTGAGACGACCAACAGTTTAGTCGGAGTTGGCCGGGCGATTGACTTACTTTTTGCTAAGATAACAGCTGAACGCTTTACGTTGGAGAAATCACAATAATGAAGGGAAAATATTGCATCGGAAAGGGTCATAAAAAGACAGATTTGTTGCGTGCGACAAGTGAGCTCACCTGTCCTTGTTGCCCTCCTGCGTGACGAAGAGCTCCAGCTTGGGGGCCGGATAGACGCCCTCCACCAGACAACTGATATTGACTGATGTGGGCGAGGGCTTGTCCTCGGTCAGGTTCATCGTGCGCGCCGGGGCTGAAGGAGAAAGAGAAACACGTCAAAAGCTGATAGAGGGGGAGAACATCATCAGTACCTGACAAGTGAGATAATGATAATCTTTGTGGATTGCACGTGCATTCGTGAACGAATGCTGTTTTCATAGCTCGTCCATTACCCTTCAAGTTTCCGCCTCGCCCATGCCAAGCCACACTTCCCGTATGGCCGTCATCTTCGCTGCCAAACCCGCTCGGCACGAGTTCTCCCTCTCCCCATTCCCCACATCGACCTCGATGGCCCTCCCACTAACTTGTCCTACTGGCTATACGTTGAACAGGACACAGGCATCCAACTCACGCCCGTCTTGTCTGCGATGCGCCCCGCTCGCGTCCCGCACGACGCACAGAGCACTCACAAACGCCGGAACGCGCGCCGCGCACTCCGACGTCCACCCCGCATCACACACCACCCAGTAATTGGCGAACGGTTCGCCGCCGACTCGCCCCGCCCCGGGGCATAATCAGTGTCATGAACGGCAAACTTCGAATGAGCAATCAATTATCGGGAGCGGACGGGGCGTTCCGAAGGGTGGAATGCGGTCAGGTCGGGAGACGGGGCGGGCTTGGGAGGCGGCTGGGCTGAGTGGTTCGGAGCGCTCTGCTCACTGGCACGCTCCCGCTGCCGTGCGCGGAGCTCGTAACTTTGGAAGACACCGCCGCGCGCGCCGTCCTGAAATGTGGACGCCCACCGCGAATGGTATCAATCGCCGTCTGTGGCTAACTTCTCGGGGCAATTTCGGGGCGCGGTGAATTACCACACGCCGGCAAACAGCCGCTGCCGTAATTGAATATGGGAGTAGTTTGGCGCTGAAGTATCTGATGAGGTGGCGACGAAGTATGGAGTCTATGTTGGCATAAACGACTGATGACTGACATTGTGGGGCCGTTCTGTTTTGGATGAATGCCAATAACCATGAGGAATAATGCGCCCAAGCATGTAGCATTGTTTTCAGTGTGCATGCTCGACAATGTGCTTGAATGTAATCAAAAGCCAACATTCTTCACGTCTTTTTTGATTTGTCTGGATCATGCGAATTTTACTTATACGTTATGAACGTCGGGGTCTCATTTTACCACATTTTACCAACATTGACTGCGTTTGACATGACAATGCTAGTGCTTTCTGAAGCAGCTTAGCAATTTCTTGGAAAGCGTGAATTTATTATCCATCAAGAAGCCAATATTTAAATCGATATTCATTACAAGACTACTACCGGACAAATATGGCATAAACTTTTAATGGGCTAATATAACCAGGATATAACAATCTAACTACTCGGCGATAGGATCGACCAGCGGCCACCACATCAGCTTCCCCCGGGCCTCTGGGTTTGATGGACGCCACAGGGGGACCGTTAGAGTCGCTCCTGACCTCATCCGGCCCAGTCCGTCCGCCCATCACTCTGCCGTGAGGCTCGCGCCGCCAACTAATAACACATTACCCGGCCGGCATTATAGTTTAATGAGTGCACGCGCATCGTTCGATTGAATTAGACTTCTGGCTCGGACGGGGCGGCCTGCGCCGCGGGCTGGAGCCGCATACTGGAGTGGTGCGCTATCCGGCCGCAGAGGAATTTGGACTGATTTCGTCTGGGGTTCGACGGTCGGCGCCCCGCCCTGCTAGCTCTGCCTTCCCCGCTCGGTCGCGGCCGTTGCCGCTGTTCTGCTGTCGCTTTCGATGCCCGGCGCTGGGCAGTGTGAGTGATTTTCTCTCTCTGTCCGTCTGTCTGCCGGACGGCTCGATGGTTGAACAGCCGTCAGTCGCGCGGCTGGTCGGGGAGTCAGCCCGGTACCCAGCTGTTGGGAGACGGATAGCTGCCGACCAGGCGGGCCAGCCGGCGCGGCGGCAGAGCTCTGGGGTGGTCCCTCCCCCGGCCGGGAGCTGACCCATCCCTCCCGCCGCGCCGGGCTCAAATAGACCTGTCGGTCCCCGAGGGCAGCCGCGGTGGTCAGCCGACGTCCGACAGACCGACAGACATACCCAGACACACAGACAGACAGACGGGCATACAGAGGCCAGACGGAGCTAGGCAATCGGCAGCGGCAGGTGGTCGCTTTTCAACCAAATAAGTCGGCAGTCGGGTAGTTTTTGCAGTAATAAATAACCAATTTGTAACAGTTTCTCTGGTGTAAGTTTGCGACGGTTGAGCTGTTGGCCAAACATGTGGCCAGGTGATGGAAAGTTATCGGAAAGTGTGTCTCGAGTTTGTATTTCTTTTCAAAGACTCGCCGTTTCACTCGATTGATGAGTTAAACACTCTAGCAAACTGTCGGACATGTGGCTCAACATCAAAGCTCTTGTGTGATACTTGCGAGAAAACTTGACTCACTACTTGATTTGTGGAGTGTCGGCTGCCAAGCTATAAGAAGCGACCGAGTTGCAAGCGCACGGCTACATCCCGAGACAAACTGGGCCCAGCGAACTCAAACAACCGCCACCTCGACCTCCCACCGCGGGAGACCCGAGATGACCGTGAGTTTTATCGGCCAGCTGGTAACCAGTCCGCCGTCACCTGTCCTTCACCATCGGCGCCAGCTGTTCCCGACCCGCCCGAGTTGGCAGCCGGCACTCCTTCAGTTGGCAGCCTCCTCCGGCGGCGTCAGAGCCGGGGATGCGGGGGCGGCAGGGGGCCAGGGCGGCGGTGGTCGGCTATTATTAAATCCACCGGCTGGGGATACAATCTGGCCGCCGCCACCTCCTGGTTTGTGAAGAGAGGGTCGCTGTGTCGCTTCGTATGTAGGCTATGGTGCCACTACTAACGCGAGGTGATAGCGGGTTGCACGTGAGGTGGAGGGCCGCGAGGGTCGTTGAGGATCCGCTGAGATACAGGCGCTGCACTGGTGGGACGCCGCCGAGGCAAAAGTGGAAATGGTGTTGCGTCGTACCCGGCGACTCCATGGGAGGCTTCTGAGCCTCTTTTTTTAATTGACTTTGCCACTTGCAGATGCTGCCGAGCAGCTTATTAGAACACTTCATAGTTATCATAGTCTTCATAGTCTTCATAGTTAGCATCTT
Source organism: Amphibalanus amphitrite (assembly GCF_019059575.1). NCBI lineage: Eukaryota > Metazoa > Arthropoda > Thecostraca > Balanomorpha > Balanidae > Amphibalanus > Amphibalanus amphitrite. The sequence continues at coordinate 439,979 of NW_024881728.1, read as the reverse complement.
ATTTTTAGACTTACCTAGGTATATTCGCAAGAATTCCGCTACAAACCGGCTGGTTCATATAAAAGAGCGACACGGACTTTCATCAATCCTGAATTGCTTAGTTGGTGTCATTAACAAAGACTATTCAATGATGACTGTGTGTCTGTATGTCTGTATGTCTATATGTCTGTAATACACACATTGTAATCAAAACACTACACTGAAGTGACGAACTCACCGTAGACGACCATCTGTTTGGAGCGGATGTCGAAGTTGACCTCTGTGGTGACCTTGCACGTGTACTTGCCGCCGAGCTCGATGGTCGGGTTGATGAGGCTGAGCGCCCTGTGCTTCATCAGCGGGTCGGAGGACACTTCGTGATCCAGATTCACCCTGCCCTTGAGGATGCCGGCCGCCGAGGGCTGGCGGCCCTTCACCCACTGGTAGACGGGGGCGCTCAGGTCGTTAAAGAACCAGCGCACGATCAGCATGCTGATGTCACTCTGCTCGCCCAGGTGGTACTCGCAGTCGAGCACGGCGCTGGTGTTGGTGTTGTGCTCCACCACCGGCGGCACGTGCAGCTCCGTGATCCGGACACAGTCTGAAACTGGAGATGGAAGGGAGTTAGTGGTGGATCAGATAAATAGCTCTGGTCATGGGGTGTGATAGTGTGATGAAATGTTGAGCTTTGTTATTGTTAATTGTTGTTACATAAAAATGACTTAGATAGCTTGGACGGAATGCTGCTGATCCGACAAAGTGAGAAACACATCGCCAACCCAAGTTTCTAAATAAGGTTCTTGTTAGTTTGTTTATATAAACAATTCCGATGTAGCTGTCGGAGAACTAGAAACATTGGCTATTTGCTTTCAGAATTGGAGCATATATGATTTCAAAATGGGCTATTCAAACGCTAAAATGGGATGCGTCCGTTGCAATTAAACGCGCTAAATCCGAGACTAATCCTCGACTGAAAACGAGCCTTCTCGCGCCATTCATGCATGCAAATCGGCCGGCGGCAGTTGGGTCGTGCTGGTGTCTGCTCGTATCCTCTATTATTAGCTGCAACAGCAGCGCTGTGAGGTAACGCGTCGCGGCCTTTGACTGTCGGCTGAGCGAGCTCGACCAGAGCGAGCTCGGCTCCGGCCAGGTCCCGGAAAGGTCAGCTCTGTCTCTGTCGGAGTTTGTCGGTCCCACCCAGGTCAAAAGGTCACGATCTGGGCCGGTGGCGCTGTCATTATGTGGCCCACTTCTAACACAGGAGTCAAACGCTGATAAATGTTTACAATTTAGGTGGGATGTTTGTGGAAAATTAATGGGTTTCCATTCTGAGAAGCAAATGGCCGATTTTATGGGTTGTTTGTAGGAAAGGTTTTTCGACGAGCTACTATGTTTTAAAAGGACATTAACGTTTATTCTTCCCTGTTTGATTTTTCCTTGACTTTCAATGTTGCCTTTGTATGAGCAGCATCGAAGTCAATACGTGACCCTCCTCTCTCGTGTCCCATTACTTCCGATACAATAGGCACGGTTCGTCGGAAGGTCATCTCAGGCTCAAAAGAAACGATAGGGGAGAGCGGGGCCAGTTGAAACACGGGGTCAGATGAAACATGGCTTTATTTTCAACAGTATGCAACATATGGCGTTGCCGACACCACTGCGCATCCGCGCTCGACCACTTCCTTTGTCAACGGCGTTTGGGCGGCAAACGGACGGTAATTTTGATTTGACACTTGTTTTTGTGTTTTTGAGGGGCGTTTGGGAGAAATCGTTTTTATGAATATTTTGTGATATCTCATATACCTTTGTTTGCTGAAAGAAGAACTCTTGGCTCCGGAATAACACCTTATTTGGCCCTTCATTCAGCATGATGCCGTCCCTCCAGCTCGTTTGACATGTGCTTTACGGTGCGTGCGAGATGGCGGGAGCGGATGGGGTCAATTGAAACGCTTCTCTGAGGGTCAGTTGAAACAGGGCCACAGGCCGTTTCAATGGACCCCGGTGACCTTTGCAATGGTTATTGTTCAGGGGCTGTAAACATTAAAGGAAATAGTCCACCTTTGAAATGAGCTTTTAAACTGAAATAGTAGTTTAATAAAGCTCAATTTTTGACCCCTTTTCTCCAGCCTTTTGCTTGAAAGCACACTATAGCCTGAGATATTTCTCATTTTTCTCATCCGCCCATTTTACCACAGTCTATGTACTTTATGTCACCTATTATGAGGAACTTTGCACTTTTAGCTTTCCAACGACCTATTGAGTGTAGCATTTGGAAAAGTAAACCGGACAAAATATCTCCTTAAGAAAGTGGCCTTAAAGAGGAAAACATCCCATTGTTAAGGATAGGTGCAATTGACCCCATGGGCTGGTTCAATTAACCCTCGCATCGGGGTCATTTGAAACGGGCGTAGAGCTGTTTTATAAGCATGCGTTTGGCAGCAAAATATGTTTGAAACATAATTTTACATATCTTAAAATAAAGCCAAAAGAGCATATTTTTTCATGGCATTGTGCATTTTTCGATATGACAACTAGATCTCGCTGTGCATGTCAATGTATAAAAAGTGGTTCAACTGGCCCCGCTCTCCCCTATATACCATTCGAAAGCTGACGGTGAGCTGATTCCAAAAATGTAATTTTTATAAAAATCGATCGATGGCCTTTTTTGAAAATTGCGTTTTTGTAAAAACTTAATAATCTTTTATTCAACGGGCTGTCCCGGACATTCTTGAAAACATAAACATGTATTTTTAAGTTCCAGTGAAAGCTGAACGCCAAAAGAACAATATTTAGCGAAGCAATATTTCCAATCATTCATATGCGTCTCCTACAGCCGACAATAAGGCGCAATCACACAGCTCAGTGTCACGATGGGCCAAAGTCCGCCACACAGAAGCGTGAAATGACCCTTATCGACTCGCAGACCGGGCGCTCTCGGCCCGCCTGACCAGCCACGGAAAGAACGTTCGGCTCTCGTTCTACTAAACAAATGTCATATTTGTCAGTTTAACTGTCCACATCGCTATTAAAGTTATTCAGGATACCTGTGAAGAAAATTCATTGTTCTGTCATCTTCACATCATGCATTAATTTGCATTTGTTCATGTCTACTTTGCTCAATTGAGCTTGGTATCATGCCCATATAAGGAAAATTGGCCGCGCTGAAATGTCAGAGGTTGCACCGGCCTCAGCTCGGGTGGAGTGGGGGTAGCGCCCGGTGGGGCAGGGTAACCTTTGACCGGTCGCACGGCCGAGCAGCTGTCATCAGTACAGCCTCTGACAGTGAAACCTCGCTCACTTCCCCTGCGCGGGCACTGATCGCAGCTGGATGGAACAAAACATGTATAAGAAAAATGTAAATTAAAGCATGTTGTAAATCAAGCAGAACAATGAATTTTCTTCACAGGTATCCTGAATAACTTTCATAGCGATGTGGACAGTTAAAGTGACAAATATGACATATGTTTAGTAGAACGAGAGCCGAACGTTCTTTCCGTGGCCGGTCAGGCGGGCCGAGAGCGCCGGGTCTGCGAGTCGATAAGGGTCAATTCACGCTTCTGTGTGGCTGACTTTGGTCCATCGTGACACTGAGCTGTGTGATTGCGCCTTATTGTCGGCTGTGGGAGACGCATATTATTGTTATGAAATATTGCTTCGCTAAATATTGTTCTTTTGGCGTTCAGCTTTCACTGGAACTAAAAAACACATGTTTATGTTTTCAAGAATGTCCGGGACAGCCCGTTAAATAAAAGATTATTAAGTTTTTACAAAAACGCAATTTTCAAAAAAGGCCATCGATCGATTTTGATAAAAATTACATTTTTGGATTCAGCTCACCGTCGGCTTTCGAATGGTATATACCGTTTCTTTTGAGCCTGAGATGACCTTCCGACGAACCGTGTAGGACCCTGGGGTCGTCCCTGGTAGAGGTAGTGACGGTCACGTCCTTACCAGCCTCGTTGGGAGGTTCCTGCTGACCCAGGGTCGTGTCTATAGGCAGTGAGGCCACTCCGGTCCGTCCCGGCTGCTCAGTTCGGGCTAACTTTTTCCACACCACGGCGGGTGATGACCCGGCCAGCTCATGGCAACGGGGAGTGACTCGACCAGGCCATGGCAACGGGGAGTGACCTGACCAGCCCATGGCAACGGGGAGCTGGGGTGGACGTCCGGTGGTGGGTGGCTGGAGGAATTTCCAATATGATGCAGGGTGGCCGGACATGTGATAATGTGAAATTAGACGTGATGGGGTGTGCGTATGGTGTCAATTTATTTGAAATAACAAATCAACGTGTAGTGTTTTATCTGTTAACTTCATCTGCCGAAGAACGGGTAGACAAAAAATTGACGCGGATTTTTAGTTCCTAGACGAAAGAACTTAACCTTGACGAACTCCATTTCAAGCCATGTTTCACCATCTAGAAGTGTATCTGTTTCTTCCTGTTCATTAACTCTGCACACAGACCTTCATTTCCTCTCCATCAGAGCCGCAGCTCCGAACAAATGCCCTCACATCGGACGATGACACGACAACCACTCTCCGCGGGACTCACGCTGTCCCAGCTACAAATCGCCCTACGCCTTTGCTGCAACAAAAACACAACAAAAACGACCGCCCGGCTCGGTCTCCCTCAGCGGGCTCTCTCTGACATTCAGTTTACGTCTCTGTCCGACCAAGGTCGGTCGCCGCTCGGCGCTCTGAACCGTTTGTCTTTTCGTCGGGCCCCGCGGCCAGTTGGCGGTCGCGACGGTTTGGTTCGGACGCCCCAGGAGAGAGGGAGGGAGGGGATGGGGGAGGAGGGATGACAGTGGGGGGGTGGTGAGACGGTGGGTTGCTCCAGCAGAAGCCCACCGAGACGCCGCGACTCGTCGCCCTGTTCTGGGCCGCGTCACGTCCTCCAGTGACGGCGAGCTGTCCCCGTTAATTGATTCCTTTACGCCGAGCTGGCTTTGCGATTAAACTGTGTCAGAAACGGGCGGCTGGTATAAGAAAAACGGCCCGGCTTTTTGTCATCGCTGGCGTCTGTCGACACAGCAGCAGTCGTGCTTAAAAACGGGACGTCCCGACGTTAGCGCGGTGGGTTCGCGCCGGCTCCCTGCTTGGGCTCGTGTGAGCCGGCGCGTGGGACCGGGTGGAGGCGCGGCCCGTGATGGCACCCCTTCTGCCGTCGGCGCTCCTATCTGGTCATCAGAGGTGCGAGCGGCGCGAGGGAGTAATGACAAGGTCCTCCGCGGCAGGAATGTATCCCGGTCACACCGGCGGACCAGCAGAAAAACGGCCGCAGCACCTCCACTCAGAGGGACAAACGATCCCGCCCAGATAGCGCCGCCAAAAACAAGATTAAAATGACAAATGGTGACAGTTTTGTGAATGCTCTTCACAAAGGGTTGTTTGAACTCAGAGAAATGACTTTGTTTTGTGCTGTGGGTCACGCGCAATAACGTTTAAAACGCACGCACAAGTTCAAGGATTGGTCGGTTTTTCAAACAATTGTGTATGAAGTCTCATCAGCTGTCTTTGAAAACGAAACCTGTTTGCTCTGGTGTAGCTATGAGACCTACCAATTCGCGAATGTTTTTTTATCTGCAAATTTCAGGTGCTTACGAACTTCGTATAGAAATACATCTTGTTTGTCTAATTGTTATTTTGTTTCCCAACCACTCGCTGCTCACTGCGTCTCAGGAAATTCCTCCATGTCTTTTCTTGTTCACTGCATGGCGTTCCGTGCGACTAAAAGAAGAATCCCGGGGTGGCTCGGGCTCCTTTTATGTCCGCTTTACGAGTCGGGCAGTGGTGGAAGTGATAGGTCAATGAGAAGGAGGATACATGGCTAACCGTCTGTTGTGCCCCAAGCGACCCGTCTCTCTCAATAAGGATCTTCCAAGGCACGTCCGGCCGATTCAGGCTGGCCTGTAGAAAAACGCTGAATAGAGCGGCAGGGAGATGGCAGCGCAGCTGACAGACCTGTCCCACGAATAGCTAGAACTGAATGAAGACAAATACCGACCGCAGAATAACATCTGTTGATACGAGTGAAAGGAAAATCGAGCACGACATGCAAGAGGAGTAAAGTGGAGAAGATTTGTTTAGATTCTTGCAACCGAATGCCTACTAAGCTAAGCAGAAGGCACCAATTGAACCAAACAATTCATTTTGAGACTTGTATCCCAGATGTCTATCGGATATACCGACAGCTGGGCGTGTTGGACAAATATCGGCGGTGTCGGCCGGTCGCGCCCTGCCGTGTGGTCCGGTTTAACGGATCACCTGGTGGCTGTTCTGGACAGCGCGCGCCGCTCATTATGCTCATTAGGGCGTTCGCGGCGCCCCGGAATGCGCCGAGACAAAAGACGGCGCAGACGGCGCCCGTGTCGGCTGAAAAGGGCGACTCATTTGACCTGGGTAATGAGCGGTGGCATATCCAGTCAGATGAGCCGGTAACGGCCCGGATGAGGCCCCAACGAGACGGCTGAATGGCCTGTCGTATCGGCCGGCGGCGAGAAACGACGCGGCCGCCGCGCCAGATTTGCGTTTCAATGAGAGCAAAGCCGCGGTCGGGTGGCTGGTAAGCTCATGCTTTGTCTAAGGAATCCGGAAAATGTCCGAATAACAAGCCAAGGAGCTAGTGAATCCAGGGCGTCTCTTGCTGGTGTAAGGGAATAGCTGTAGTGACTACCGAGCGAGAAACAATTCATACATCCTCAAAGCATAGATGAACATTGAACATATTCAGTAAAGAAACAACAAAAGGCAGCAGCCGCAAGCATGCGTGCAATGAATGGCAAGTAGTGTTTTCATCCTATCAGCGTATTTTGAGCCCCGTTTACGACATAAGCTGCCAACGAGCAAACACAAATGGCGTTATGCAGTCGGTGTGTGCCCCCGGTTCACCATTCTGGCCTCCCTCAGCGGCCGTTTGGGCGAACCATCTCGGGACGAGGCCCATATATATGCGCTTCTCGGTGAACTACCTACTTCTCCCGGCTCTGGCAGCTCAAATAAGGAAGCGTCCAACTGCGAGCCTAATTGCCCGCCCGGAGAAGGTTTTTATCCCGCGGAATTTTGATTAATCCGACAGCCCGCCAAAACACGCTTGACCCTCGCAGTGACCTGTACTGCCCCATTATCTGGCCACGTTCGTTTAATAGACTAATTTAATAATAATTAGTCATCGCGGATTTAGGGATCGGCAACCGTTATTCGACTTAAGAAGTAGCACGCAATTACATTGCAGTCAGTCACAGAGAAAAACCCATCGAGTCGGATCAGTGGGCGGACCGAGCGTTTTACTGTGGGTCGTTCATCTGCTCATCTGGTGGACGTCAGCTCTCTAGTCGTTACAAGTTCTTATTTGTCACGATTAATTTGGTTTTGATCGCCGTTTACCAGTGATCGTGCCGGGAGTAGGGATGATTTTTCTCCAGTCACTATTAGGGGATGACGCGCGATGTTTAACCCATGCCTCCTGGTGTGTTTGGCGACCTCACTAATACACAGGACTGGCCAAAATGGACGGCTTGGTTATTTATCTCTGCCGGATCAGGTACCCTTTTAGAATTAGGTAGACGGATGGCGAGATGATTTATCAAGGCGACTCAGAACTCAACCTGGAAAAACAAAAGACCTAAGGAAGACTTTGGAATGAAAAACTTTGTTTCTTGAAAACTGTGCTTTGGACGGTCAGTAGGTATATGTAGCAGTGCCGCCTCCTTTCCACATATATTTAATGTCAATATTATTGTCATTGTCACAAGTAAGATATTTTTCCGATGATACAAGTTACCGGTTTAGATTGTTGACATGCAATCATTTGCTGATACAATGCATTGGACCCAAACACAATTTAGCTTAGGTGTTATTACCAGCACGCCATATGCCTGAACTCCCATATGACATGTCCGCAGTCCTGAGCAGCCAATTTGGGCCTGGCGCCGGACGGTTTAAAGGAATGCCACCACTGACTGCGCCATTATAAATCACATAGCCTCCATCCCCTGATGACGGTGGTAAATCCTCATCAGCTGCTGTAAATCAGACGGAAACACCCCGGCTGCAGTCGCCACTTCGATTGGAAATCTTAGCAGCATGCCTCTTCCAGAAACTAGCTCAAGGAGGACATCATTAGAACACTGCAAGACCAGCGCTGAGCTAGAACGAAACCCAAGCAAAAATGTATTCCCGGACAGTCTCGGCCATTTCAGCATGAGAGCTTCATTTCAACGGCCGCTACAGTTACTTAGGGAACGGAACGGCCCACCAGAGAGTGGATATTTCGAATGAAAGCTTTCTGACAGCTTTAGAGTTGGCAAGAGACTGCTGGAAGTACCCAGGAACGCAGTTACGATGTAATTGTGTACCAGCTTAGAGTGGGCAAAGGCACATACTGCTGAGAGCACTATGACGCAGCTGAGCTCTGACCGTTTTCTGTTTTTGTCTAGGTACAAACACGCCTACTAGAAGGTTTTCTTCAAAATGTATTTGATCCTATAAAACTAAAAAACAAATCGTGTTACCATCATGCTGCAGTGAGGGCGGAAGTATATTTATAACAGTTAAGCATTCAAAAGTTATGCATGGAACACGAGTGCGGCACTTGCCATGATTAGTTGCGACTTAAAGCATGTACATTGTACATATAATGATGATGTAATCTTGGCTTAGTAGCGGCTTTCGTGCACTAATAGCACGGCGTAACGGGAACTATTTTATAGGTTGGATAGCGCACGCAATCTTGCTATTAATGCAATTATGCAGTACGTAAATATTTTAGGTAACAAGTGGTTGCTGCTTTCAAAGCCGACCAACATCTCTCGTTTAAGCTCGTCATTTAAGTATCTTAAATCTAAGAGCATGCAGACAACATGGAATGTCGTCACCAATCGTTCCCGTGGAGGGGTCTGAGCGACAGGCAACATCGCCTGGAATGGTCCCAGTTCATCAAACGGCGACCGATCTAAAGTGCAATCTTTATTCAGCTTTCATTGAATGAATTTCGCTGCCGCCTTCTATTCATATATCTGAAGACGTTGTGATAAATTCAAAATGATGCCTCGCTTTGTGCATGCCAATCTGGCAGTGCTAATTTAGGTCTATGCAGTTTCACGACTATGCCGTTGCACCTTTTAGTACTTATGTTAAGTGTTTTTTCTATAATTTTCACTTCTAACACTCCGATGGATGTTTTTCTTGTGGTTTCCAATGCATCAAACATTGTTTTATTCACATTCTCGAACGTATTTCCTTCCATTGCTTTGATATCTCTCGTACTGTATCGCATAATGTGTATTTTTTATCTCTTTTATGTATCCCAGTCATACGTAACTATGTACGTTACAGTAAGTGCAATTATCAATTTGATTTTTAGACAAACATATTAGCCTGAACACAAAATTGTTTTGCATACAGGTATTCTGCCCTTAGCTGCTTACCTACACCTATCCATCAATGTTCTGCGTTCTGATTCAGCACGCTTTTGCACTGCTTACGAGCTAGAGAGACCCATAAAATCAATCCGCTGTTGGTTGGTTGCTGAGAACGCAGGCTTGACGTTTACAACGTTGCAGAGTAGGGTTCCTTTCATGTCTCTTCCATAATAGATCAGCAATCAGCGCGGCGCGGACAAATGTGGCATTGCAGTGCAATGCCTGCGGAGTGGAAATGCCTGTGCAATGCCTGTGATATCCCTGCGGAGTGGAAACACTCCCTCGTCAATCCCATCCATAAATCCGGCGATCCTTCCAATCCCGTCAACTTCAGGCCCATATCCATCATCCCAGTTATATCCAAAATAGTTGAGCGAGTGGTGCAGCGACAGCTGTACCACTACCTCACTATCAACCACCTCCTTTCCGACACCCAACACGGCTTCCGCACTCGCCATTCCACCGAAACGGCACTGGTCACCATTTCGGATCGCGTTCTCCTGGCTAACGATCAAAATCAAATTTCGCTCCTCTGCCTGCTTGATCTTAGTAAATGTTTCGATGTCATAGACCATTCTAAGCTTCTTCAAAAACTTCAGTTACACGGTGTGGACACTGCATGGTTTGAGGCGTACCTGCAGAACCACACACAGAGCGTCAGCTTCACTGATGTCTCTGGCAACAGGCAGACATCAACCGCGCTTCCGAACAACATGGGCGTTTTTCAAGGTTCGGCACTAGGTCCCCTCTTATACACCGTCTTTCCAAACGACCTCAGCCTGTTCGTGCCGGATGCGACCGTTGTCCAGTACGCGGACGACACCCAGGTCATGGTCTGCGGCAACAGGACAGCCCTGTCAGATCTGACTGAGCGCATGGAACAGGCCTTTTCCTCTCTCGACCTCTGGTTCCGCGCAAATTCTCTCAAGGTGAACCCCGACAAAACTCAGTTGATAGTTTTTGGCAGTAGACAAAATCTGCGGAACATCACACCTTTCGGCGTCAAATTCCGCGAGCGTACAATTCAGCCCGTCTTAGAAGTTAAAAACCTAGGGGTGGTCTTTGATCGCCACCTGTCCTGGGACGCCCATGTGCAAGAAATTACGCGCAAATGCTTCGGGATCCTCATTGGCCTGTCGCACATCCGTCACTATCTTCCGGTCGAGGTCCTCCCCACCATCGTAGCCGCCCTGGTGCTTTCCCGCGTCCGCTACTGCCTCCCTGTGTACGGCAACGGCAGCCGAAAGAATCTAGACAAGATTCAAAAAGTGATTAACTTTGCTGCGCGTGTCGTATCAGGTCGAAGGAAGTTCAGCCGTTCAGCGGACGTCAGGGCGGCACTGGGGTGGCTCGATGCGGAGGACCTATTTAAATTTCATACGCTCGCATTACTCCACAAAATTTGCATGCATCACACACCAGTGTCGCTTTCATCCTCACTCCAAACAAACCGTGAGGCACGAGAACGGAGCACTCGACATGATGATGACCTGCGTCTGCCACGTGTACGGACGGAGACTGGGAGGCGCCGGTTCTTGTACCGTGCACCGATGCTGTACAATGCCCTCCCAGTGGAAATGCGCACGATGACAGTCGCCAATTTTAATCACACTCTCAAGCGAGTTATTAGCACGAGGGAAACATAGGAATGCGTGTTTTACTACTAGTTACTTGCTGTCGTCGTCATTATTGTCTTATTTTAGTTTTTCCCTTTTTATTATGCCCGTTTTAGTTTATGTGCATGTGGAAAGTGTGAATGTCTTTTTATATCACTGCATTTCACAACTTGACTGATGGCAAGGAATAGCCACTTTGAGTGGATTTGCCTGAATAAAAATTGGTATTGGTATTGGTAATGGTATTCCGTCACATTTCTAGAACATTTGCTTGCAAAGCTCTCTAGAATCTGACATGAAAAAATAAGAAATGCATAAATGAAGTTCTTTCGAAACAACTCCATGCATACCTACCAGACTGCAGGTTGTAAGCTATACCTACGATATGAAAATAAACGGGCGCAGTGAGGTTGTGCTTCAGGAACATATGGCACCAGATTACTTCCAATCTCCTCGGACATTGTGTCACATTTAGTGTAACGCATAGGCCCACACTTCCCTACAATCTACATGTAAACTCGTATCATGGTTAACGGAATTAAAGCTGATTTTTTTCTCTTAACGATGTCCAGTTTTGCTGTTCCGCTATAGCATAGGTCTTCCAAGATTCTTTCGCAACAATTTCGATTCGCAGCGAACGACGCCATCACACAATATCCCCGAAGCATCGGCTGTCAATTATCCTCTTTATGGGTGTCCCACCCCACCTGCGCCCACATTGTAACGCCCTCTTCGGTATTGGTCCCGCATGACGGACGTGAAAAATCGCCGAATACTTGCCGTCCGATTACAGAAGTTCAGTATTCATGAAACAGCTCTCCGACGACGATTTCCGAATCGAACTTCTGAGAGCCCGGTGGAGCTACGAGCTATCAGTTACGTTTCCGCATTTAGTTGTGTTATTTGATATTTCATCACTAAACTAACACATAAAACGGTGCCCTCTGCTATAGCGTTCATCCGATTCTGGTTATTTTTCTCCCTTCACGTCTCCGCCAGACTTGCATCTGTTCAGATCCGTCACCGTATCTCTGGCTGGCGGCCAGGCCCGGGGTGGGGGTCGGGGGTGGGACTCCTGCACCAGCTGCAGGCTCGGACGGCGGCGGGATGGGCAGGGGCGGCGGGCTCGGCATGCATAGCGCGCCGTCGTGATCGCCGTCACGTAGCTCCGCTGGCCAGCCGGCCGATTGGAAGCGCTCGTTACGTCGGTCGGCGGTGCCACTGAACGGCCCACACCGCGCCCCGATACCGCCAGCAGAGAGCGGCGAGCGGCGGAAATGGTCGGGGCTTACCGAATGTATTCGTTAAAGGTTTTGTAGGACAATTGGCTTGCATACATGTAAGATTTGTCTGAATTGATGTAGTCATGTAGACAAGAGTGTACCCAATTTTACAAGTGATACAAATAACATGTTTAATTTTTATTTCAAATGCAATGATGACCACTGCCATTCGTTTCCATGTCGTGCAGACAACCGATGAGGCTCTAACACCCTGAGACCCCTGACCACGCCAGAACGATATCATTCACCATAATGGGACAATCGAAAGGCGCTAATCGCCACCATGAATCATATCAAAGCGGTGTCGTCAATTAAGCCCAGAGTCTGGTGGTGAACGGTTACTGGGCTGGGCTGAGGCCAGCGCTGGAGCCGTGAATCCTGCCCTATATGCCAGGTTTTCTAGGCCTGAGTTAATAATTGTAGCCCAGTCTCATCCGTCTGAGGCGGTGCTATAGGGCCCAGAGCCGGGGCCAGTACAAGAGTCGGGACTGGCCGCCCCAGTCCGAAGGGGTATGGCGACCGATTCATTCGCCAACACATTGGCGGGCAGTGAGGTGGAGGGCATTGATAAGGGTAGCCTCCCGCTGACCGGCCGTCCAAACACTGTCATATATCACCCCACGTGTGGCCGGATCCCGTCTGACAAGACGGGCAGGGCGGAGATATGCCGGAGAGGAGGGAGGTTGGCGGTGTCAACAGCACCGACCGTGATTTGATAGTAACTTGCGGCCAAATTCTGAGCGTAGCGTAAGGCCAAAGGCAGTTATCTACTTATTCATTGGTCCCAATGCTGTCGTAAAATGGCGTAGGTATAGGTAGACCCGCATTGCGAATATTTTTGTTCTTCTCCAGCAGCTTCAATTGCGAATGTTTGCCGTTGACGAGGACGATGCTGATGACGATTGCTGCCATTTTCCCGTTGCTGTACTCAAATCCACAAGCGAAAAGAATTACACACTCGCATTTTGCATCCGATGTTTCCCGCTGCTACACACAAAAGCCCAGGAATTCTATTGATCTGCACTTAACGGTATTTCTCCGAGACAGAATTACAAAGCCGCTTCCGTTGGCGAGGGCTTTGGCAGCGGAGAAGAGCCCCTGAGGATAGAACAAACAGCAGACAGCAGCGGCCGCAATCCATAGATCAATAGGGGGTAAGTGGATGGGTTTGGGCCGGTGACCATTGACGGCGGCAGCTCGAGTATCCTTGTTTGCCGAACTCTCTGACGGGCAAACAATGCCATAGTTCGGACATGTGTTGACTCGTTAAGTCAAGAGGGCATACGAGTTGACACATTGTTGGGGAACATACCACACGCGTCCCATGGGAGCAGGCAGGAAACATGCGAAAAATGTGAACATCTCAAACGGTTATCCCAGCCATTGTGCACACGATGCGGAGTTTCAGTTCGGACAGTCCGTTAGCCCATGGTTCTTGATCACACTTCCGTTGAACGGTTACGCTGTCTGACCCGTCCTCAATTATTAGCGGACAGCCGTTGTAGGGACTCTGCTGGCGGTGCTGGCTGAACCTGAAGCCAGTCACGGCCCCACTGTCTGTGCTGTGGACGGCCGGTCTGACATTTGCCGTTTCCCCAGTTGAATCAATAGTGGTGCGTGTCGACTCCAAAGGCACGCCGGGTGGTCCTCATTGCTGACAGTCGCTCTCCCTCTCCCTCCTCTCCCTCTCCCCGCCTCGTGCCCCCGTGGCACCGTCCCTGTGCTCGTGCTTCGCCAACAGGGAGCACCAGAGAGGGAGAACAGGGGCGCACCGGAAACAGGTGACATGGCTCAGGTGCTGCCCAAACCGCCCCCAGCCGCGGTAACGAGTCCCGGCTACTGGGTTACCCTTGAACCCTCTGTGGGGGACCGATCACAGCAGGGGTGGACAGGGGACCGGTGGGCGGCGGCGCACCCTTTACCAATCCAGCTCCACCGCGGCGCCGGCGGACGGCACGCGCCCCAGCCGTTTTGAAGGAGTCATTAGGGAGATCGGTGAGGCGTGTCGCCGGTCGCCTCCCCCCTGTCGCAAGTGTCGGCACGAGCCCGGTCAGCGGAAGCGGTTTGACGCGCTTCACCTGGTCACAGACACGCGGGCGGTGGCCGCGTTTGAACGCAATCATCTGCGTTTTAAACGGAAAACGGCTGAACTGAGGCGTGACGCGCCCGCCGTCCAATTGTGGAACGGGCTCGATCGGCGGGGGAGGTGGAGGTAGATCAAACGCCGGTGCACCGGTGAGGGGCTCTGTTTGTTATCGTTTGCACGGTGGTCTGCTAACTTTGGAGATTCTTTTCTCGCTCCAGGCGTTGTTTGGGTTAATGATAAACCAATGCCGTTCTTTTTGCCTGGCATTTGATCCTCCACATCCGGTAAGAAGAGATACAATTACATGAGTTTGTGTTGGCCCGTAAACCAAAAGCTTATTGTCACTAAAACGTTATGTTCTTTCCAATTTATGCATATCACATGCAGTAAATTTCAAATAACGCTAAGGGAATATTTTCAGAACGCCCCCACACATACCGTGTCGAACAATCGTCTGTTCACTCCTCCCATGTACAATAAACACATTCTGTTCGACAGTTCTCATCAATGGCTGTCGACGCGCTCTGAGGCACCATCTCCATCCTAAATCTCCCCGAATCCCCGGGGCCGAATCCATCCCATCTAACATTCAAACTCCCGGGGACGGCGCGCGTTCAGCCGTCACCTCGGTAGTCGAACCGGGACACGTGTGGTCGAGCGCCGAAATCCCTCCCCATTGACCTCTGCTTTGGTCGCTGCGGTCGCCACGGGTCGCGATGGTCTCCACTGCAGCAATTTCGGTCGCCACCGTATGCCGTTAGTCTCTCAGTGCGGCAGACTCTTTTAGAATCCACGGTGCACATTTTCGTGCCACAGACCGCGCTGTCTGCTCCGCTGACGGAGCGACAATAGAACAATCTGCCGCGGCCCCAGTGCGGGGCCGTTTTTCCGGCCGATTTCGGCACACCACAGGGCCGCGGCGGGCCGCGGCGGGCCAATGCGGGCCGTAGCCGGTCGTAGTCGGCCGTACCCGGCCGTAGCCAGCCGTAGTCGGAGTGAGCCGAACGGTCCGTGCAACTGTTGTAAACAGCTCGGAACGGGCGGTGAGGCGCGGCGCGGCGGACTGAGCGCCCGGGTGAGATGGACTTGGGCGGCATGGCCGGCCTTGGAGTAGAGGATTAGAAGAAATGGGGCAGAGCTGAGCACGAGGAATGTAGGCAGAATGGAAAGGGAAGCTCGCTAGCAGCCTGTGATAGAAAACGGCATAGCGCAAAAGTATTGCAAGGATGCACCGTCACTCAAAATCGCGAACTGTTTCAGTGAGCTGCAAATAAAATATGTTCTTTCATTGAAGCGAAATTTATCCTTTTTTTGTTGTAGTTACATTTTTACAACAGCAATTTACCGGTTACATTCAGTGGAAAACACCATTCCTGATCGATTTTTCGTTTTTCTGCTGGTGATATAGGTTTTTACAGCAGTTTGAAGGATATGGCATTGGCGAGTCTGTTCAGTTACAGTGGAATAAAAAAGTGAGGACGGTAGCCAGCCACCCGTTACATTTGCGTGCGTATAATGTAACCGCCAGATGTGAACGTTATTAGGCTGATTGAATAAAATACGCGATCGATTCTTATTACACGACGCTGATTGAATGAACCGACATTGTTTCCGCAACAACCTTACGTCTGCTAAGAAGTAAATGCATTGTTACTGTTACGGTTGGCTGAGATTCAATGAAGGCTTGACAGGCTGTGATTGATTCAATCACCCGTGTCAGAGAAAATGGGCTAATTCCTGTACAACTAGTAATTGTATCGAACGAATGACATAAGAGTACCCATGACGCGTAATGCATGTCAAATAGGCTTAGGTAATAATAGGTATACTGTGCCAGCGTACAGAACAACCACTTTGCTGCAACGTAACTAGGCATGCTAGTCTTTGGTGATCAAAATGATCAAAACTGTATGCAGTGTAAGTTGTCTCACGCCATAACTACATCCATCATCCATGCACTGCGCATAATTTCAGGAGGATATGTGACCGATCCTGTGAGTAGACGCCGCCACCTTGGTTGACCCTGCTGGTTTAGAGGGGCACCCTGCCAGCCTGGCCTCGGCGGTCCTGGCCCGGTGCCCACCCCGGGCGCTCCCTATGACGCGCGCCTCGCCGCCTGAACTCACAGAGAGCATTTTCCCGTCCGCTTGTCATATCTCCGCTCGGCCCGACCTGTGCCGCAGTATCATCACCATTCCATCGGGCGCCAGAGCGCCGCTGACAGGTTACGAGGCTCGGCCGCCGTTTACAATGCTGCACATTTCGTCCCAATTTCCGCCGAGTGCCGGCGGTGTATGCCAGTTGACAATTAGTTCGCCAGTCTCCCGGTTTGTCGACAATGGCTTTGATTGGGACGAGTTTGTTTCGCGAAATTCTCAAGCGATGATTCGAAAGACAAAAGTTAAACAAGACGACGACGTGAAACTTTGTGAGCGTCATCGGTGTGAATCAAGGTAAGGTCCCCTGGCACACAGACGTGCCAAGGCCAGCCCAGACTCTGAGCGCTGCTCGTGTCGCCGCGGGCTGAGGCCGACACCAGCGTGTCATCTGAGCACCGACGCCGCCGGGAACACCTCCCGCCTGTGTCCCAGCTCGCCGGCTTTAATTACCCTCTGGAAGCTACAGCACCGCACCGGGCCACTCAGACTAATGCCTCCAATTCGACCTACGGCCACATCTCCTCCGCTTTTCATCAGCTCCGCTGCCGAGAGCTACTGCTGTCAGTCTGTCTGTCCAGCGGCCGACGAACCCACCTGTGCCGTCAGAGTGACCGGCCGACGGGGCGGGCCCGCTGTCCGACGCCCGATGACCTGTCAGGGTCGTGTCAGGGTACGGATGGTTCGTATGGCGCCGACACGGGAGTGTTGGGCGGACGATGGAACGAAATTGGCTGGAGGAAAAGAGAAGCGCAGACGGGGTTAATGGAAGGTGACCAGAGACCGAGGTGAAACGAACCGAAATGCGACCAAATCCCGGTGAGTTTAGGGTTCAGGAGAGCTGAAACCCAGACAATACCACTGGGATTGAGCCAGCATGGAGCAATATCGAGCCGAGTTCGGCTGTGGGCAGACAACGCGGACCTCCCTGAACCTGCACAGCTGCCAATGGTTGCCAATCTTTGATGCCCACTGTCCAATGTCCAGCTTGCCAATCTTTGATGCCCACTGTCCAGTGTCCAGCAGTGTCCACTGTCTGTCCCCACTGACCTAGGGAGTCGGGGTCTCTCGTTGCCAATGACGCGGATCACAAAGTTCTTACATATATCAACTCAATGGCTACTGGTCAGTCTCAGGCACTTCGGGCCCGACTCAGGACAGCGTGTCTACCTCTCCAGTGCAGTGGCCGACTGGGGTCAGTTTCCGCCGCCCCAGTGTGACTGACTCGGGTCAGTTTCCCTTGCCCCAGTGACTGGCTCGGCCTCTGGTCAGCCTATCGCTCTAGTAACCGACTCGGGCCACTGTCTCTGCCGGCCTCGAACCAGTCGCCGGCTGACGAGCCGTGTCGATAGCCGCCGTCAGCGCCCATTTCCGATCGGTGTGCCGTGACGCCGCGCTCCATTGGCGCCCGCCTCTGCCCAGCCGGCGCCCCGCCGAGGGCGCCCATCGGTCCGACCGACCCTCGGACAATGCCGCCGACCGGCGGGAGGTCACGGCTCGGCCGACCGGACGCGGCTGTTATTGGTTCGGTCGTGATCACGGCCGTTGCGGGTTTGAATGTCGCATCGATCGTTAACTTTTGATATTTTATGAGGATGACAATTAGCAGAGGTCTGCTCAAATGGAGCGCTGCTCAGGTGGACATTGAACAACTCAAAGGTCAAGGTTGATTGCAGTTTTGGCAGTAATTTACGGTGCCCTTGGGCTGCAATAATGCCCCGCCACCCCTCAGGAAGCGGTCATTTCACGCACCGGAGCAAACAGCCTAAAACGTGTGAGCCCGACTAAATGAAGAGACACGCTTAATTAGTTTGCCTCACGAAGCTGTTATAATGGTCTTGTAAAACAGAATTGCCCTCTTCCCTCAAAAAGCGATACTTTGCGGAAACAATCATTTGCAATTTGCAATACGATCCGAGTGGTTCGTCACCTCTGCACGAGTCGCCGACACTTACCTCGCACTGAGAGCAGGGCCAGGCAGGCCAGGCCGAGCCTCCAGCGGCCGGCCGCGGACATAGCTGCCGGCGATGACTCCCTCCGTCGGCCGCGAGCACCCACGTTTGCCCGCCGGTCGCTCCCGCCGCCGCCACCGGCAGCAGCCGTGTGCGCGCGCCACCCGACCTGCAGCGACATCTATCGCCAGAGCGGCGAACTACCACCCAGCGGCGGCGGCCGACGGAGCGTCGAGCGGCGGCGCCAGCGGCGCGGGCCGACCGTCGTCAGCCGGGGACGCTCCAGCTCCCGCCCCGCCGGGGAGCGAGCGGAAGGCGGGCCCCGGGAGGGGAGCCCGACAGCTAATCAGCGGAAATAATTTGTGTGGGACCGCGCATTACGAGGGCTGATTAGTCCCCGCTGAGGGAAGAGGATCCGGTGGGAACTGAAGACGCCGCGACGATTTGGGACGACGGTGTTTTGCCATGCTGAGCTTGAGCAGCAAACTCTAGGGAGCGTCAGGTCGACAATTTGAGCAAATGTCGCCTCCGTGCCTGTCGATGCGGTGCCGCGAGGTCTTCCTGACTATGTTAAAGGGACTATCCCACCTTTAACATGGGGTTTGAGTTGAGATAGCCAAGTTTGCGGCGAGGTTCAGAAACCACTATCTATCTAGGTTGCAACCCCCGCGGCCTCTTGGTGTTGAAGAAATTCGTTCCCTTCATTTGAAAATGGGCCTTGTACAAGGCCCTATCTTCAACATGGAGCGACCGTTAGTGTGACGTCACCTCGTTTAGTCATTCTGATTTAAATGGGTTTGTTCGTTGAAAAATTGCTTAAAACTTGGTCTGAACTTTGTTGTCGTGCCTACAGAGTAAAAAGAATCAGCTTTATGACAGTAATGTGGCCTGGGGAAGGAGGTAATTTTGGGCTGTGACGTCACATATTTGAAAGTTTGTGTTTGGAATATGGGAAGCCTAAGATCTTTAACCTTCGCCCTGGTGGGGGGGGGCCATTTTGGCCCCCCCCTGTGGTTTTTCAGCGATAACTCAGAAACCACTTGAGTTAGCGCCCTGAAACTTTGTATAGCTGTTTATTCAACATTTTTACATCATGTCCTTTTTTTGGGGGTTCGGGTCAGGTCAGGTCAGGTCACAAGGTCACCAAAACTGACACCACCTCTAAAAAAGTTCAAAGCTCTCTCAAAGGCACAGCTTTTATCCGATCGATGTAAAATTTACAGTACTTGAAGATGTCACCCAGCTCTACAAAATGGCTATCTCGGATTTTTTATAAATGTGACCTAAGGTCAGGTCAGGTCATCGCTGCTCCCCATTATAAGTCAATGGGAGAATCGAAAAGTAGTTGTTTTTCAGCTAAATCGGGCGTGATTGTTCCTATATTTCGTTATTGAAGTGTCTTGGGTCAGCAAATCACAGCCCATGTGAAACCATTTGCTTGTGACCTCGCTGAGGTCACGCTAGGTCATCTCCCTGGTCACCAGAGGTCACCAGCGGTTTTTCTGCACTTACTTGTTATTGAATAGAGATAGAGACTCCGTTCGACGTTTATCGTGTTTGTCTCGTCAATGCGGATCGAATGATATGCAGCATGACCTATTTCGGTAAGGTCATGACCTTGACCTGAGGTCAAATTTTCAAAATGACCTTTCGAGGTCAAACTATATATCATTCGACGCGTCTCGACGAGCCAAGCACGATGGTGCATGAATCGTTTCTCTATTTTCTCGTGAATGCATGCTATAGTTAAAAACATTTTCAACGAAATTTGCCAAGTTGACCTTGCATGACCTCTGTAGGCCAAACCGTTGAGCTGAGGTCAAATCTGACGAACCTTGGCGAAAGAGCTTTAAAAGAGCTATCGATTGCTTTTTTCCGCGGCTCTCTAGCTCTTCTAGTTTCCGAGCTACAGCGGAATATGTCCGGCAACACCGAAAACACTGAAATTTGACCTATGATGACCTCTAGCGACCTCAATATTGACCTTAGCGAAAAAATGACCGAAATACTTTCGAACGTACTTGTTATGGGCTTTCGTTTGCTTTTTTCCGCGTCTTCCTAGCCCTCTTCGTTTTCGAGTTAGACGGGGGGGGGGTCATTTTGGCCCCCCCCCACCAGGGCGAAGGTGGCTCAGACCCACACCAGGGCGCGGGTTAATGAAAAATAAATGCCAGAACCGTGTTCCTGGTCATCCAATCTATAAAGTCGGGCACAATTTAATTGGTTTTAACAACATTTTAGAAGGTGGGATAGTCCCTTTAAACACCACCGGCGATGCGGCATCAAATGAAAATAAACGTCGGCCGAACCGGCCGGCTTTGAACAGTTGAGTAGGTTCCAACAACAACCGGGCGGCCGAGTTTTGCCAAGCCCGCTAATTTTGCTGCCGCCGGTGAGGTGGCCTCGGTGGTCCGTTCGCTGCCGGTACAGGTAGGAACGGGGTAGAGTCGCCTGTCGTTGGATCGTGTTTCGGAACTGATCTACTGACGGGAACCGTGTCAGTGTGCAATTGGGTCAATTAGGGAGCATTTGTAGGTGAACATAGTAGACGTCCTAAACGAGACGATTGGTCATTTGCAACCAACGGATTTTTCCTTATAATTGTGTTCTTGATTTTCCCAATCAAAATGGACCCGAAGTTCGCCAATATTGAAGCTCGTAATTACAGAGAGCCACAGCAGACAGTCCGAATAAACGCTGTTCTACGTTGAACACTGCAGTGTTCACTGCACTATCACCTCTGACTGAGCAGTGAGCACGGCAGTGACACGCCCTGCGCCTATAACCTCTGCAACAACTCATCACTTACTGCACGTATAAGTCATGAACGATTGCACTTCAAGCGTCCGATGCATTTATGGGAACATCAATATGCCACCTTGTATTATAATTCACTCATGAAATCGTCGCTAATTGATGTTGAGCTCATCTTCAGGAATGCATGTATCTGTGAACTCAGGTCACCAATGCATTGCCTGATGTGCAAAAGCCTTGGTGGGAATGGTGACGAGTAAGCGACACTGGCGTACACACCAGCTTTTCCGACCTTTGTACACATATCTTCAGATATCTTCAGTAAGAGGCTCCCTAAATTATTCAGAAATGACTAATTTTCAAAGTAATCAAATGGTTTCTCCACTACGACAGCATAAGTGTTTTGAAAGGAAACGCCTAAATAAGAAGTGTTATATCACAAGAGTGCTACAAATGCACAAATAGTAACATTACGTGAATGTCTGGAAGCAAACATCAGCCGTGTTTGCGCAGTGCACCTTATAAACGAAATTCTTTCACATTTTCTTCGATTATTACATAACTTTCCAGCGAATTTGCCACTTGCCGGTCTCTTAGATCTAATGATTTTTGACGAACGATAAGCATAAAAATATGGAGAGTGTTGCCCAGTGCAACAATGGACATTGTTTATCGTTGGAATATTTTGATAACGATTTACTAAAACAAATAAACCGGGGAAAACGTGGGTGATTGATTCATCTTTTTACTTGTTTTCTAGCTGAGGTCAGTGATGGGATATTGGCGTGATCCCCAATATGCGCCAGATTACGAAACCCTTTGAGCCTCCGACCCGAACGGGGTGAAAGTGATAGATCGACCAATTTTCTCCGCGTCCATGCTGTCTAAGGCATTAGAGCTAATGAGTCAACTCATATTCGTGCGGAGGCATCTGCCGTGCAGTAATTTTACGTCTTGCTTGTCCTTGCACTAATGAGTGCACCGTGCAGCGCAGTAACATCCCGGCCTCCCCACCTCTGCAGCGTTCTCCGCATGATCAAGACACCCGCTCATTACGCCCGACTTACCCTCGCCGGCCGGATGTCCTCGCATGGTTCCGATCCGGATAAGACAGATACTACTGCGGCGATAAACCCGCCGCGGCGCCAAAACCGGCGCAGCAGCGCCATAATGGCCGGAAACCCGGCGCGGCTGCAGAGCGCTGCCGGAGCGCGCGCGCCGCCGGCGCTTAGGTCACCGGGGTCAGTGCCGTATGCCCGGGGGTCAGCGCCGTATGCCCCGGGGTCAGCGCCGTATGCCCCGGGGTCAGTGCCGTATGTGCACGGTGGGTGCGTAATGATGGCGCATTGGCCGCCGGCGGTGCTAACCGGCCACTCACTCGACTGGGTTCCCAGGGGCTGGATGGCAGGGAGGGGAGGGTGGGAGAGGTGGCGTCATCACGGCCTGCTAGCGATGCCGATGACGCTGTCGTCAGGTGACGGTCGCTATGGACGAATTTATATCGGTCCTCCGGCTGTGACAGATTTGCTGTCCGTCTGTGACAGATTTCTGGCCGAGTTTTCAGACTGTCTCCCGGGGCGGGCCAGGTGGCCGATTTGACAGCCGCCTGCCCGGCTCCCTGGCAGACGGCCCCCTCGTCTCATCTCTCGGTCAGACACGGGGGCGGAGTCCTCTAGTAAGGCCACTCAGCCGCCGCCGGTGCCGAATCTGCCGGCGGCCGGGCGGCGCCAGTCGGCTCCGCGTGAACCACAATCCAATCAAGGCCTAATTCGGCTCCGTTTTTATCCGCGGCCGTCTCTGGCAGCGGGGCGTGCCGCCACCACGCCAGCTGCCGGCAAAAACCCTCTGTATGGTCTAGGCTAATGGAGAATATTGAAAATCGCCGCCAGAGCAGCGCGCCGCTGGTAAAAACTCGCCGCTCAAGGCTGTGGATACCGCCCGCCGCGCCAACAGCCGTAAACAGGGAATATCAATCAATGAGTGCGTCTATAACACCAGCGCGGCGCGGGGAGGGTAGGCTGTGCCGCAGGGATGACGTGCTCGCCGGCACAGCCGCACGACAGGGGACGGGAGACTGCAACGAACGCAGAAAGCTATCACCGGGTGGTGAGATTTTACAGCCGTGCAACGATGACTTTACGGGGCGGTATTTTTCGTAATTTGAGTCCTATATTAGCGGAGGAATGATTTGCCACAAGATTCACGACTGGATCAACATTCTTCCTGAAATGTTATGCGTATTCGTGCCAAAAAGTGTGCCGCAAACATTGATAATCTCCGGCTCATCTCGGGCGCCAGGGAGAGCCAACGGGTTGATCGCATCTGTCATCGCGCGGCACGCACTAGCGCCGACCAGCAGACGGGGCCCGAAATACCTGGCGCCGCCGGCTGCGCGTCGCGTCCGTCGCGACCGGCGCGACCCCGGTCCAGCTGGCGGCGCCGCCCGAGCTGCCGCTGCCGCCCCGGCCGACCTGAGCCGCCCCCGCTCTCAGTTGGCCACCCAGCCAAGGTGGTCAGGTGTCTCGGTGACCGTCTCCTCTGTTGGGAGTGCTCTGTGCAGAGCAGCGCAGCGGGCGCGGCACTGAGCAGCTCGGACGCCGCCGCTGCTCAGCGTCAGTCCTGTTTGCTAACGCTCAGTGACAGGCCTGAGCGGTTTGTTGTGGTCAACGCTAACCGGGGCGGGCGGGCGGCCGCCGTCTCGATTTTCGCCGGAACGGAGCTAAGCCGCGCGCGTCTCTCGAGCGGAGGGCGGTCTCCTCTGACGACAAACAGGATCACGGTGACGGAATCCGTGAGCGCGAGCGGACAGCGTCCATCTCCGAGTCCTCATTCCCACCAGGGCTCGGCGACACAGGATCGGCGGGCCGGCGCGGCGGTCCACACCAGCCGCAGTTCCGCCTCCCGCCGCCAGGGGCGCTGAGGTCGGCCGCGGCCGGCCGGGCGGCGGGAGCTCATTTCGAGTTTGGCGGCGGTGACGGTAGGGCGAGTGACCAGGTGCACCGTGTGCGTGAGCATGTGAGGGACCGGCGGTGACGTCAGAACGCAGCTGATGCCAGAGCTGTCTCGGTGGACGCTTGGAGAGGTGGTGTAGAGTTCAGCGGACGGACTGGGGACTGAACTGCGCCGCACCTGCGGCTGAGGTGTGCCGGTTTTAGTGAGCAGCGGCCGCGCTGCGGACTCTGAGGGCCGCTACGATGGAGTGCCGACTACGGTGGGGACTTCTGGTGCTGATGGCAGCGACCGTCGTGCAAGGTAGGTCAATGTTTGCTTGATTACATCCCCAAGAATATCCTGTATCGGGTTACATGGGACAAATGCTTTCAAACGTAAAATATTTCTGTTGAATAATATGAGAAAGCGCTTGTTTGAGGCTCATGATGATAAGTATAATGATGAAAGAAAACCGAAGCCTCATAATAATGAATGTATTCTAAATTATGACCGAGAAGAAAGAGATAACAGTTTCAGGCATAGCCCATCATCAGATCTCCTAAAAGATACATTTTGAAAATTGTGATCTCGCCTTTTAACACATCCTGACACATTTAGCGACCATCCTCTTCTTTGAGAGTGTGATACAAAGTTAGATGATTGTGAGTGTATGCAAGTAGCTTGTACCAATAATAACGATGTAAAAGAATAGAAATTATTAATAAGCATATTTGTGAGAGGAGTATGTGTGTGAGCTTGTAAAGAACGTTCTTAATGTGTGTGTGTGTGGGGGGGGGGGTTGTGTTTGTGTGACTGACTATCGTGTGTATGATTGAGAAGTGTGATTGTAAGTGGAACTGAGTTATTAAATTTGAAGCATGAGCATATATATTACACATGGTACCTATTGCTTTGGACCTGAGTAGTAAGTAACTTAATGAATGAATGAATGAATGAATGAATGAATGAATGTACAGCTAAAGGAATGAGATAATGAATGGTGAGAATGTGTGAGAATGAATAAAGATGCATATTGAATACTTACAAGCGTGAACAGGCGGAGTGAGACGTCTTTGTACTCGTCTTTGGACGTCTTTGTACTTCGTGCTCGTATACTTACACCTCTGCTACTATCATGGTCCGTAGGGTGGTGGAGCTATCAGCTTCCAAGATGATGTTTGAGTGTTGAGTGTTGGGCGTAGGTCACGGATGTACTTTGATTCAGCGATCTTAAGTTCTGCTACATCTTTGCATCTACGCATGATCTGTAGCTGCATAGATGACGCTGATATGATGACGTCTGGATGTTGGGTACGTACGTGGTCACCGAAAGGAGTGTCTGCTGTCTTGTTTTTCGCATCCCGTAAGTGCTCATTGAATCTAAGTCGGATGGGTCTCTTTGTTTCTCCTATATAAGTAGCGTTTTGACATGTGGCACAGGTAATTTTGTATACGACGTTTTTGGATGTGCATTTTCCTCGAATGCCTGCTTCACAGGCATTACACGTTTTGTTTCCTGACGGGCATTGAGGGGGATGAAGTGCCGATCGCGTAAGAATACTGGAGATCGTTTGTCCTTTTTGCCATGCAATTTTGATAGGGAGTCCGGAAGATTTCACCTTTGCGTTGATCTTACGTGAGAGGTCATCGTCTATGAAAGGAAGTGAGATGAAGGTAGTGTTTTGGTTTCTGTCTTTCCGAGTTCTCCTCTCCTGATCTGATGTGTGGCTGACTTTGAAAATGGCGCGCTTGATGACGCGTTTCGGATAGCCGTTGATTAGAAAGATGTTCTCCACTTTTTTGGTTCCCCTCTCTATCGCTTTTTGGTTCGAGCCATTTTTTCTAGCCCGCGTTAGTTCCGAGTTAAGGACAGCTAACTTAACTTGCATTGGTTGAGCTGATGTGAAATGGATGATGACTGGTGACGCCATCGGCTTAAAGTAGAGTTCCGTTTCATACTGTCCTGTCGGATGGACTGTGATCAGGGTATCGAGGAATGGGACACTTGAGATTTGGGTTGGGTCGGTTCTTTCTAGAGTGAACTTGAGTGAGGGGTGGAATGAGTTGACAAATTTGTGATACCTTTCTAGAGCCTCTACGCCGTGGGTCCATACGCAAAAGATGTCATCGATGTAGCGAAGGTAGATAGATGGCTGTTCCATTGGTGACGCTAGTAGGAGGGATTCCACCGTGTGCATGAAGGTGATAGCCAAGGGGGGTGCTACTCTGCTTCCCATGGCTATCCCTTTAGTCTGTTTGTAAAAGTCATCGCCAAATCTGACATAGTTGTGATGAAGGCAGTGACTAAGAAGGGCTTTGAAGTTGTCGGGTGTGAGTCCAAATAGGTCTAGCTTCTTTTCGTGAGTCTTAATCAGTTGATAGACAGCATCTACAGCTTCATCGGTGGGTATATTTCCATAGAGGTTCTGTACGTCCATCGTGAAAACAATGGAACCCGGTGGAAGAGAGTTGGGGAAGTTTTCTTTAAAAGCCGAGAGATATTGTTCTGTGTTTTTTAGATGCGCGGGTATGAATGGGAGAAGTTGCGTCACAATTCTTTCCAAAAGCCAAGTCAGTTTGTCTAATGGGTCGCCACATGCAGAAACTATGGGTCGGAGCGGAGTGTTTTTCTTGTGTGTTTTAGGTAATCCGTAAAATTCTGCCGTTCGTGAACCGTTTGGGATAATAGTTTTGATGAGTTTTTCTGAGACGCTGCTGTCCATTTCCTGATGTATGACTCGTTTGGTTTGTGCTTCTAGTTTTGGAGTTGGATTTTTTGGGATGTGCTCGTACTCTGTTATTATAGCCTTAGCTTTCTCTATGTATGAGTCTTTGGACATCGCCACCATGCCTTTGCATTTGTCTGAACGTTTAAAAATTACGTTGTCGTCCTTACGTGCTTCTTCCAGCGCATCTTTGTCTGCTTTTGAATGGTTTGATTCACATGTTTTATGAGTTTTATAAGCCGAAATAATGTTTTTCTTAAGTTTAGTCATGGTCTTCTCCATTGCTGGAGGAGCAGATGGAGCCATTTTAGCAGCAGTGTCTGAAAAGCGCGGTATGAATGAAGAGGGTTGCACCGGACTTACCTCCTGTGAGCCTGTGTTTGTGTTGCCACTGTCTTCGGTGTTTTGCTCTGTGTCCTTGTTTGTCCCTCCTTGTCTGGATTCAATAAAGTGGCGCCAGCGAAATGCGAATGCCCCCCTTTCAAACCCGATCTCTGCGTCCTCTATCACTTTCTTGTTGACGGCCCTAGATAATGCAAACTTTGGCCCCATATTCAGCATACGGGTAAGGTCAGGTGGAAGTTCTGTGTTAAGGAGGTTGTGCACCGTGCTACTGTCTTTAGTGGTTCTCTGTGTCGTAGTTTTGGCATGTGTCTGTTTTTGCTGGTCAGTAAGCAGGTGGGTTGTGTTCGTCATGCTTGCATTCTTGCCTGGTTTCTGTGGCAGAGATGGTTTAGTGTCTGTCTTTGGTTGGCCGTCGGGCGTCTTTCGGTGCATGGGTGAAGTGTGGGCGTGTGTGTGCTTGGTTACACCGCAGTTAGGCACATCTACATCGCTCACATTAAACACATCGCTCACATTTTCCACAGCATCGTACCATACTTCACTTAGGTTTTCTACACGTTGCAAGTTCCTCGACACGTAATCGATATCGAATGTGCCCGAATATAACGAGAGTGCACTTGAGTGCTCGAAAGTATCTGGATCCTGGGCATCGAACCAAACATCGTCCATATCATCGCTATCTTGGTTACAGTCCGAAAAGGTGATCGAATGCTGACTCTCGGCGCTGTTAACATGAAAAGCTGTTTGGTTGTCGCTATCGTGCAGTCGATTCGGATTGCTCACCTTGTCTGAATCTGGAGAGTTCACCTGGTACTGTGGATCTGAAGAGTTCTCCATGTCCAGCTGGTGGGTGGCATATTCTGCTACGACGGCTACATCTGTTTCTTTCGCTTTGTGTCCTATATCTTCGGCTGCCTGAAGTCCATGAGGGGTTTGAGATTCGGTTGTGATCTCTGTTGGTCCTGTGGACGGTTGGTCTGCTCTATAACGCCAACGCCAGCATAAAGAAGACAAGTATATAGAAGAAGCCTACAGGGATCTAAATAGAGCAGACCAACCGTCCACAGGACCAACAGAGATCACAACCGAATCTCAAACCCCTCATGGACTTCAGGCAGCCGAAGATATAGGACACAAAGCGAAAGAAACAGATGTAGCCGTCGTAGCAGAATATGCCACCCACCAGCTGGACATGGAGAACTCTTCAGATCCACAGTACCAGGTGAACTCTCCAGATTCAGACAAGGTGAGCAATCCGAATCGACTGCACGATAGCGACAACCAAACAGCTTTTCATGTTAACAGCGCCGAGAGTCAGCATTCGATCACCTTTTCGGACTGTAACCAAGATAGCGATGATATGGACGATGTTTGGTTCGATGCCCAGGATCCAGATACTTTCGAGCACTCAAGTGCACTCTCGTTATATTCGGGCACATTCGATATCGATTACGTGTCGAGGAACTTGCAACGTGTAGAAAACCTAAGTGAAGTATGGTACGATGCTGTGGAAAATGTGAGCGATGTGTTTAATGTGAGCGATGTAGATGTGCCTAACTGCGGTGTAACCAAGCACACACACGCCCACACTTCACCCATGCACCGAAAGACGCCCGACGGCCAACCAAAGACAGACACTAAACCATCTCTGCCACAGAAACCAGGCAAGAATGCAAGCATGACGAACACAACCCACCTGCTTACTGACCAGCAAAAACAGACACATGCCAAAACTACGACACAGAGAACCACTAAAGACAGTAGCACGGTGCACAACCTCCTTAACACAGAACTTCCACCTGACCTTACCCGTATGCTGAATATGGGGCCAAAGTTTGCATTATCTAGGGCCGTCAACAAGAAAGTGATAGAGGACGCAGAGATCGGGTTTGAAAGGGGGGCATTCGCATTTCGCTGGCGCCACTTTATTGAATCCAGACAAGGAGGGACAAACAAGGACACAGAGCAAAACACCGAAGACAGTGGCAACACAAACACAGGCTCACAGGAGGTAAGTCCGGTGCAACCCTCTTCATTCATACCGCGCTTTTCAGACACTGCTGCTAAAATGGCTCCATCTGCTCCTCCAGCAATGGAGAAGACCATGACTAAACTTAAGAAAAACATTATTTCGGCTTATAAAACTCATAAAACATGTGAATCAAACCATTCAAAAGCAGACAAAGATGCGCTGGAAGAAGCACGTAAGGACGACAACGTAATTTTTAAACGTTCAGACAAATGCAAAGGCATGGTGGCGATGTCCAAAGACTCATACATAGAGAAAGCTAAGGCTATAATAACAGAGTACGAGCACATCCCAAAAAATCCAACTCCAAAACTAGAAGCACAAACCAAACGAGTCATACATCAGGAAATGGACAGCAGCGTCTCAGAAAAACTCATCAAAACTATTATCCCAAACGGTTCACGAACGGCAGAATTTTACGGATTACCTAAAACACACAAGAAAAACACTCCGCTCCGACCCATAGTTTCTGCATGTGGCGACCCATTAGACAAACTGACTTGGCTTTTGGAAAGAATTGTGACGCAACTTCTCCCATTCATACCCGCGCATCTAAAAAACACAGAACAATATCTCTCGGCTTTTAAAGAAAACTTCCCCAACTCTCTTCCACCGGGTTCCATTGTTTTCACGATGGACGTACAGAACCTCTATGGAAATATACCCACCGATGAAGCTGTAGATGCTGTCTATCAACTGATTAAGACTCACGAAAAGAAGCTAGACCTATTTGGACTCACACCCGACAACTTCAAAGCCCTTCTTAGTCACTGCCTTCATCACAACTATGTCAGATTTGGCGATGACTTTTACAAACAGACTAAAGGGATAGCCATGGGAAGCAGAGTAGCACCCCCCTTGGCTATCACCTTCATGCACACGGTGGAATCCCTCCTACTAGCGTCACCAATGGAACAGCCATCTATCTACCTTCGCTACATCGATGACATCTTTTGCGTATGGACCCACGGCGTAGAGGCTCTAGAAAGGTATCACAAATTTGTCAACTCATTCCACCCCTCACTCAAGTTCACTCTAGAAAGAACCGACCCAACCCAAATCTCAAGTGTCCCATTCCTCGATACCCTGATCACAGTCCATCCGACAGGACAGTATGAAACGGAACTCTACTTTAAGCCGATGGCGTCACCAGTCATCATCCATTTCACATCAGCTCAACCAATGCAAGTTAAGTTAGCTGTCCTTAACTCGGAACTAACGCGGGCTAGAAAAAATGGCTCGAACCAAAAAGCGATAGAGAGGGGAACCAAAAAAGTGGAGAACATCTTTCTAATCAACGGCTATCCGAAACGCGTCATCAAGCGCGCCATTTTCAAAGTCAGCCACACATCAGATCAGGAGAGGAGAACTCGGAAAGACAGAAACCAAAACACTACCTTCATCTCACTTCCTTTCATAGACGATGACCTCTCACGTAAGATCAACGCAAAGGTGAAATCTTCCGGACTCCCTATCAAAATTGCATGGCAAAAAGGACAAACGATCTCCAGTATTCTTACGCGATCGGCACTTCATCCCCCTCAATGCCCGTCAGGAAACAAAACGTGTAATGCCTGTGAAGCAGGCATTCGAGGAAAATGCACATCCAAAAACGTCGTATACAAAATTACCTGTGCCACATGTCAAAACGCTACTTATATAGGAGAAACAAAGAGACCCATCCGACTTAGATTCAATGAGCACTTACGGGATGCGAAAAACAAGACAGCAGACACTCCTTTCGGTGACCACGTACGTACCCAACATCCAGACGTCATCATATCAGCGTCATCTATGCAGCTACAGATCATGCGTAGATGCAAAGATGTAGCAGAACTTAAGATCGCTGAATCAAAGTACATCCGTGACCTACGCCCAACACTCAACACTCAAACATCATCTTGGAAGCTGATAGCTCCACCACCCTACGGACCATGATAGTAGCAGAGGTGTAAGTATACGAGCACGAAGTACAAAGACGTCCAAAGACGAGTACAAAGACGTCTCACTCCGCCTGTTCACGCTTGTAAGTATTCAATATGCATCTTTATTCATTCTCACACATTCTCACCATTCATTATCTCATTCCTTTAGCTGTACATTCATTCATTCATTCATTCATTCATTCATTCATTAAGTTACTTACTACTCAGGTCCAAAGCAATAGGTACCATGTGTAATATATATGCTCATGCTTCAAATTTAATAACTCAGTTCCACTTACAATCACACTTCTCAATCATACACACGATAGTCAGTCACACAAACACAACCCCCCCCCCCCACACACACACACATTAAGAACGTTCTTTACAAGCTCACACACATACTCCTCTCACAAATATGCTTATTAATAATTTCTATTCTTTTACATCGTTATTATTGGTACAAGCTACTTGCATACACTCACAATCATCTAACTTTGTATCACACTCTCAAAGAAGAGGATGGTCGCTAAATGTGTCAGGATGTGTTAAAAGGCGAGATCACAATTTTCAAAATGTATCTTTTAGGAGATCTGATGATGGGCTATGCCTGAAACTGTTATCTCTTTCTTCTCGGTCATAATTTAGAATACATTCATTATTATGAGGCTTCGGTTTTCTTTCATCATTATACGTAAAATATTTCTACGTATTTTATCCGAAGGTTGGGACTTTTCAATTAAGAACAATCACTATTCTTTAGAATTGTGATTTTCTATTGAAAATCCCAACCTGAGCTACCTCTCTAGGGGGGTGTTTAGCGTTTCTGCCGCGATTTAGGACATCTTGATACCCTCGAAAACGGCTCGTTAGATTTTCTTGCCATTTTCAGCGTTTGGTCCCCTATGGGGGAGCTACCGGCTGGTACCGGTCGCTTGAAATATAATTAACCCGTTTTGGGGTAATCGGCACGTGCATTTTCCCATAGGGTTAACATGGGGAAAAATTGAAAATGCGATTTGCGCAAAATCTGTTCAGTAATATTTGTCCACATTTTTAGGGTCAGTTCTTGGGCTGGCACCTCACCTTCTGGGGGTAATTATTTAAAATATAAATGACAAAATTTCGGGTAATCGACGCCGACAGTTACCCCATGTTGAGCCTATGGCAATTTCAAAAAATTATTTTCAAATCGATTTTGTAAAAAATTTCCACGTTAGATTTTGAAAATGTTCCAATATGTTGTGCCCCGGGGTGTCGGCTACCACGTGGTATGGGTCATATATGGGGCGATTGAAAAGCACGTGCCACGTGCAAACGTGTTTGATGGGGTAACCCCAGGGAAAATCCGACATTGGCCAACTGGGGGTCCTATGGCGTGGAAACCACTCCACCTAGCGACACCAAATCAACGCAGCCGGTGAGCAGATGAGTCCAGCTTGTCGCACTAGTGGTCACGTGGCGCACGTGCTATTGCACGTGCCGTGGCAAAGGGTCAATTTTGGTGCTTAAATATACTAGCATTGTGAAATGCAGGGAATGGGGGAAATGGCCGTCAGGCCGTCAGTTTTTATGATAGGGTCGATCTGAAAACGGGCATAGACACAAAATGAAAGGGTCTAAGAAACTGCTATCTCGGATTTTTTGTAAAATGAAAAATTGAAAATTCTGGTGAAATTATATATTCGAAAGGTAAAATTTCCCTCAATTTTCCCCTTTTTCAAGTTTAGCCGTCCACTGTTCAGAGACGGTGACACCGGCCGGGGTCATCTTTTACATGCCGATGGCCACTTATATTGGTCATGACGTGGCGTGAGCCGTTAAGCTGTCAAAGGTCCGGCACGTGCCACGTGGCCACGTGTTTGAGCCGAGTACCTCCCACATAATGGTGTTTTGGCCAACTGGTGGCCGTATAGCGTGGAAACAGAACCAGCCAAGAACACTAAATTGGGTCAGTCGGTGAGGGGACAAGCCCTGCTTGCACCACCGGTGGTCACGTGGCACACGTGCAAATCTGGGCACCTCCGTTGCGGAGATATTTTATAGTGAAATATTCAAATGTACATAACTTTTTCAGTTTAAGTCCGATTGGGCTAGAATTTGGTGGGTGGATGAATTGTTAAGCGACATGAACGAATGCGCCATGTTTGTTGCAGTGCGCCACGTTTGTCTCAAAGCGCCATTTTTGCCGCAAAGCGCAGAATGTGCGTAACTTTGTCGAACATGGGACGATTAGGGTGCGCTTTGATTGAGGGATGGCTGCTTAAACGGCAGATATGAATGCACCACACTTGCCGCAAGGCGCCATATTTGTCTTAATGCGTCAGTGTTTGCGTTTTGCCTACGGCGGGCGTTTTTTGCGGCGGTGTTTGCTTTTTCGGTGGTTGCGTTTGACGGCGGGCGGCCGTTTTTGCGTTTTTGGCGGTGTTTGCGTTTCGCGGCGGGCGGCCGTTTTTTTGCGGCGTTTTGCGGTTGGCGGCGGGCGTGCGTGCGTTGCGGGCGTTTTTTGCGGCGGTGTTTGCGTTTTTTGCGGTTTTTGTGTTTGGCGGCGGGCGGGCGATGCGGGTGTTTTTGCGGTGTTTGCGTTTGGCGGGGGGCGGCCGTTTTAGCGGCGGTTTGCGGTGGGCGGGCGTTTTTTTTGTGGCGTTTTGCGGTTTGCGGCGGGCGGCCGTTTTTTGCGGCGTTTTGCGGTTTGCGGCGGGCGGCCGTTTTTTGCGTTTTTTGTGGTTTGCGGCGGGCGGCCGTTTTTTGCGGCGTTTTGCGGTTGCCGGCGGCCGGGCGTTATTTGCGTTGTTGCGATTTGCGGCGGGCGGCCGTTTTTTGCGGCGTTTCGCCGTTGGCGGCGGGCGATGCGGGCGTTTTTTTGGGCGGCGGTGTTTGCGTTTTGCGGCGGACGGGCGTTTTTTTATCGGCGTTTTTTGCGTTTTTTTTCTGCGGTTTTCGGAGGGCGGGCGATTGTTTTTTTGCGAAGTTTGCGTTTGCGTTTTGGGCGTGCGTTTTGCGGTGTTTGCGTTTGGCGGCGAGCGGGCGGTTTTTCACAATTCAAGTCCCAACCTTCGGATCCGCAGAGCTGTTCGACAAGCGCTGCCCGGGCCTATCACGCTGTCTTGATCTGCTTCGAATGTTCAGCCTAATCATTTTGCAGCATGTACTTTTTAGACAAAAAGTCTTCGAAGAAGTGCCCAGTCAGCCTCGGTCGTTTACGCCCTTCGTTCCCACTTGTTGCGTCTCGTCATTGTTCCGGTGAGGGTGGCGGTGCGGGAGCGGGTACGGGGGAGGGCTTGATGGCGGCCCGCGCCGGAAGCCGTCCCGACCCCGTCTGGCCGGCGTGGGAGCGGCGCCGACCCGACCCGACCATGGCAGAGGTCCAGGGGTGTCGGCGCGGCAACCGACTGCCAGACCAGCCGTCAGACTGTCGGACACTCAGCTGTCACTGTGCTGCACGTTTTAGTCGGTGGTTCACTTTTTATCATCCAGTTTGGTGGTCACAAACAGTACATTGGCTAATTATTTATCGGCGTTACTTTCCATCTGCTTAGTACTTTGCCCGTTGGGTTACAAGTTACCCAGCTGTTGAGTCATTTCGTAGTCGACGTGTGCATCCGGTGTTCAAACTATCTAACCAGCTGTTCATCCTATTTGACCTTCTGTCGTCTGCATCCTAACCCACCGCTAACTTTGGACCGTTCGTCAGTCTGGTATCGCCCCACTCCGGCGCTGCTCGGCTGTTCAGGTAACTGAGCGCATGGCAAAGGGACGCTTCTGGTAAATTGAACTGTCTGCCCCTGGCCCGTGCAGCCCTGCGGAGCAAATTACCCTTCTGCAACGTCCAGAGGACAGGGGCGCTTTGCTCGGGTCACCTCGGGGCACCAAAGTCTGCACGGAATGCGGCGTGTGCCGGTCGGGCCCGCGGACGGTCGTTGATGAGATTTACCGATTGAACTCGCCGCGCTCGTGTGACAGCGGGAAATGAGAAGGTTAGCGTACAATATCCTCCCCACTGATTGGCCCGATCTGCGGCTGGCGTCGCACAGAGTTCAGGTGGCTTCCTTGGACCCTTCTGACTGAGGATAAAACCTTACGACGGGATTCTCACTTACTATTTTGCGAACAGTTATGTAAGCACAACTTTGGACTGTTGAGTGTGAAATGCTGTTTGCGTGTTTGCGATTTTGTATGGGAATCTGTGTTGTTTTAAGGGCGATGATCCGAGCTTAGGCGAATGACGGGAAGTGCGCCTCATGGAAGAATGGCTCTTGAGCTTTTCTCCGGAAGCGATGCCACTCAAGATAGGACATGCTTTCCCAGCGCTGATGGGCTTTATTCCCATGAGCGGAACGATCGCATCAGCACGTCAAAAGATGTAAAAGATCACTCCCTCCTACATTCAACTTTCGAGCCGCTATATCGGAAAACGTCAGACTGTGCATCAAAGCCACCGGCGAGCCACCAAAATGACGCCCGCATTACCTTGGAGCTGCCGAGCGTCATATGATGTTTACCTGACAGGACGCCGGCGAGGACGGCGCCGTCGGTGATGCGGCAATTCCATACCGGCCGACGGCGTGGACAGCGACGAGCGCACCTCGACTTCGGCGGCGAATGAGTGATGGCGCAGGTTTCTCGCATGTATATCGCGCGGGCCTCGTCTCGTGTCCACGTCCGCCCAGCATCACTTAGCGCCGTGGCTCGTCCATCAGTATCTGCGTTATTAAATTTGCATCAGCGACTCCACCTTGCGATTGGAAGTCACACCTCGGCTAACAATGCGCCGGCTGCACGCAAGTGTGACGCCCTGCGCGCGCCTGCTAACCCCATCTATTGGCAGACGTTGGAACTAGGCCGAACCCCCAGCGTGCCAAGGGCGGCCGCGGCCGGGGCCAGAAATACCTGTGGAGATGCCGACCTGCGCCACACTCTGCCCCGGAGTTTGGACGTTTTGGCCGCCTTCTTAATCCACGGGTAGCGCTGAGCGGCGTGCCGAACGTCTCACCTGGCGTGACCCGTCAATTATCAGTCATTTGGTCGGCGGCGGCGCTGCAAACTTGGCTGCAAAGTCGAGCCGAGATAACTACCGGGCAGACGCGCCACGCATCGGGGGCAGCTCTGTCAGCACACAGTGAGATGCTGAGAAGCCGGCGATGCACTGCTTATTATCATGCTAATACCGAGATCCGAGCACTTATGGCATGAATGGGCAGGCCCAGTGGCAGCGGTGAGTGGCGGATACAGAAGAGAATGTGGGGCAATGAGCCAACACTAGGGCCTAGGTCATTGATTTCCCTCAGCGCCTCCTGGAAAATGTTTGCTTTTTACGATTCTTCTTGCTTTCCCATGCTCTGCAAACTATACTTCAATGGGATTAATTTCCGTGTTTGACCCAGTATTTAGATCTCACCGCGTCTTTACTCTTCGTGTAGTTCTAATTAAACTTTAACGGGCTGGCCGCCAAAAAGCTTCTCGGGTTAGATGATGCACTGTGGATTTGATATAGCGTCTCTGTTATCCAAACAGACCGATTAATAACGCTAAAGATGCCCCCGAACCGACAGCCAGCGCAGGAAAAACGGCGAGACGTGCCGTGGAAGGTCAATATGCGCTCCGAACCGTCCCAGAGCGTCCCCAGCAGCTTCGGGAGCTTATTGAGCCGACACGGGTCCGAGAAACAAACAGAACTCGGACATTTTGGCTCTGAGAGCTGGTTCATTCCTCGGCGGCTTGTGTGTCGGACGGGCGGACTGCCACGGTCGGGCGCGGGCCTCCGGAGGGCCCACACCCAGCTGCGTGTGCGTGAGGGCGGGGCGCGCGCGGCCAGCGGGAGACACGCACACATTG
Organism: Amphibalanus amphitrite; assembly: GCF_019059575.1. Taxonomy (NCBI): domain Eukaryota; kingdom Metazoa; phylum Arthropoda; class Thecostraca; order Balanomorpha; family Balanidae; genus Amphibalanus; species Amphibalanus amphitrite. Next base: position 402,942 of record NW_024881728.1, on the reverse strand, counting down.
TCTCCCTCTGCGACTCCACCCAGCCCATCTGAAGAGGCTGGCCGCGCGCGACGCTGCGAGCGGTGTCATAACAGGTCGCTCGGTCAATGGTCTCGCGACCTTCGTCAGAACACCTTGCTGTCTTGAGATTGCTGATAGAGATGGAGGTATTGCTTTTACGTTCTTGCCACCCATGCTTTGGGCCGGTTCAGGTGCGCCCTCCCGCCGTCTGAGGCCAGGTCAATCACTAAACACTCGACCTGGGGTCACCGTCGTCCATCGACGGCGATTGATAGCTCGGGTTCCCGATTACCGAACGCAGCCAGTGATTTCGCCACCGACATTGCGTGGTCCATGCGCCATCTGGTCCCCCATCTGCGTCGGTCAGTCGTTGGGCCAGGGACGGCAGCGCGGCAGATTGCGGCAGGCTGCATTCCTACCGCTGTGCGCGACCGGACCGAGAGACAGCGGGGACAAGACGATTACGCGGAATGAGTCCCCATTTGTCGGCCGTGTCGGGTGCGATGTCATTGGTCTGGGTGGGTCCGGCGCGGCCGGCGATGAATCGCCGCCGCGGGCCGGCACTGGGCGGAGGCCTCGCGCCGGGGCCGCGCTGCCCAGCCGCCGATGCGGAGGGCGATTCGGCCGTCTGCCGGGCGTGGGAGACGGCGCGGGCCTACGCACATGTTCGCCGGCGTGATCGTATCGCGGGCGTCGCCGCTGAGAGCCGCAGATGAATGTCAACATTGGTTACACCCTTTGTTAGTATCCGCAAATGGAGCTCCTTGGTCCTGCGGCTGTCTGTGGTGGCCATATATGATAATGTAGTCCTATTAATCTGCGATTCTGCACACCCACCGCCTCGTCGGGCAAAGATTTAAAGTCGCCAACGAGGCCTTGTTGAATGTAGGCTCGTCATCGCTCATTGCTGTAGCAACCCGGCCCCTCTGGTGGAGCAACTGAGTGTAGGATGGGGACAGTTCATCACTGGGACTTTGTTTAAAGCCCCCGAACGACGGGCGGAGCTCCTCCGACATCGCCTATCGCATGACGGACACCAGACACCGTCTCGGCACGTTTTTACGCCGCGGCTTTTTGCCGGGGTTCTGACGCCGCGCGCTGGGAGCCGGCGCCCCTCCCACACCCCCAATCAGGGCGTATTGTGCGCGAGCGGAGCAACGCCGATCGCTGGCCTTCCGCGCCGCCGCCCAGCAGGGCTCCTGGGGATGCGTTTGAGGGCACCGCTCCGTACCGACACCGTCGACACCCAAGGCTGCGCAGAGTGGCGGGGATCGCGCATGTACCGATACATTATCCGGCTGGAAATTAGATGCAAATACCTGTTCCGGGAGCCCAAGAGCACAGGCCCTGTTTTGGCAGCTCAAAAGACTTCACTTTGATGTGCTGTCTGTAGGGAAAACTGATAAGATCGGCTCCTTATCTCGGCGCCACGCCGCAGCTCGTCGAGAGGTGCGGTGAAGAGATGGGAACTTCCCTGACTGGTCTGGCTCGAACTTGAGAATCCGGTACATTACCTCGGTACGCTTTGATCGAATCTTGAGGGGAGCGTTCAATCCCGCCCTGTCGCAAGGCGGCAGTGGTGATGGCAGCGGTGTTAGGGACATCGGTAGCTACTGCGGCGTCAGCCGAAGCTGCTGACTGCTCCTGTCACCACAGACGACCCGCCGACCACCCGTCGACCGGTCAGATTGCGGGTCTTCTCGCCCGAGACCGGATTAGAGCGGGCCGGCGACGTTCCTAATTACATGGCGCTGATGAGGCGGCCGGGCCGCCAGGACAGCGGCATTGTCCCGGGCCGGCCGACGACCGGAGACGGATCGGTCCGGCCTCCCCGGCACACGAGACGAGGTGGCACCCAGAATGGGCGGCCAACGGACGGTCGGGAGGGATGAACGGGACGGCCGGGCGCCTGGCGGTGGCTGTCTCCGCCGCGCCGCCGGGGGTAGAAATGACATCGTGATGGGCCTTTGTCAGACCGGGGATCGCTCTCAGGATTGTTGTTAGCGCCACCAAATCCGGCGTGAGAATACGGCGAGACCCGCTGACAGCACGGCGACTGGAAGATGCTTCAGCTTCTCAGGGCCTCCCAAAGGCCATGTAACTGGACAGTGCTGCATTCTACAAAGAACTCCAGGCGTTGCAGAGAAGCTTCCATCGATTCTGCAAGAGGTCACTCTCATATGTCCGATTCGCCGCTGCTGATGAGCGTAAAAACTATCAAACCCATGTAGTTCACACACGACCCGAAAGAGCAGTTTTCTGCGATAATCCCTAATGTCCATTGGGCCCACCGTGGGTACTCGGACCGGTGCGGGGTCGCGAGATTCCCTAATCCCTCGCCGCCGCCCGGCGCTCCGATAACAATGTGGGAACATTCCTTCGCCAGCGCCGCCTTGTGCCGCGCGGTATGTGAACGATGCAGTTCGCACCTCTGCAGTGCTAATTTGCGCCGCCACGAGGCCCGAACGCGCATACACCGGATGAAGTGGTCCATACCTAATTATTATTCAAATATCGCAATCAACTCGCTTTCTTTAGGACTATCCCAAGAACCTGTTCCTAGAAAAAGCTTCCATGTTTTATGCGCCGCCATTCAATGGAGTTAATGTATCTTTATAAACCCGCCACCCACGCACGAAGGCGACAAAAACCGGTGACGTCACGTCACAGGCCGGCAGTGACGTCACTCGGCCGTTGAAGCCGCCTTGTCTCGGTTGGCCGGCGGCCTGGGGCTGGCGCGGCCGGTCGGCAGCCACCTGCCCGTCAGCCGGGGGCACTTCCTGCCCTGGACTGGCTCCCCTACCGACCCTCGGCGACCGGTACTGGCACACTGGCCACCTGTGCCCCTCGAGCGAGCGCCACTTCGGCTTCCACCGCCACTGATATCGCCACAGCCACGGCCGTTACTGCCACCGCCACCGCGGTGTCAGCCCAGATTCGTTGGAGTGGGATTGACACTGACCAGACGCCCCTGATGGGAACTGGGATCCGCAACGATCGGGTTAGGGTGAAATCCGGCCTGTGGTAGCAGCGGGCAAATTGTGCGGCGCTGATGTGTGCTTGGCAATGGGCATGCGTTTTTGCTCATTATTCTGGCTCGTTGCATGACATTCATTTTGTTACGCATGCATAATTATTATTCAATGTATTCACACAATTAACGTACGCATATCGCTTAATTGTGCAACCACCGGCCGCGTCCGACACAAATGAACTTCGGCCTCTCACTTTTAGCTTAATTTTCAACTTCCACGTGTCTCATTTCTCGTTCAATTCATTGCTAGTTCCGCTTTACATCTATCTTTTCCGTGCCATTTTATATGTCAGCCAAATTTAGCACACTCTTATTTTACCCGCAACGAAGTGGCATCAGCCGGCTCGAAGCCTCCCCCCTCTAAGTGACCACCCTCTCAGTTGTCTATCTCCAGTGACCCCCACCTCTTGCTGAGGTCACGGTGCCACGCGCGCCGTGGGTCATCTGAGCAGCCGTCGCCAGCCTCACTCAGAGCTTCTCAGCGGGACGCAATCTGGCACAGTCTGAGCTGCAAAGGATGTAATCTGCCTCAGAGATGACCGAGCCACTGCGCCGGCTGGGTCGGCCGGAGACACGAGCCCGTGTCGGGGTGTCGGCGGGCTGCCCAGCGCCACTTAGAGGATCGTTTCACAACCAGATGGCCAGCCAACGACGGACATTGTCTTGGCGTGGCTAAATTCGTCGCAACTGACGACCGTAAAGTGACGGAGAATTGACGTCATTGCCTAGCAACGGACAAAGGCAAAGTGAAAAAGAATACTACGTGGTTGTTTGTTTTCTATTCTTTTGTTGAAGAACGCAGATTGTTTGTTTTGGTTGACCTCTAACTTTGAATACTATCAACGCCACACAGTTGCTGTTTATAAGAACTATACAATGATGAAGTTGTCGCAAGATTTATCTTTTATATATTTTTTTTTAATCTAGTTAAAAGCCACAGGAGAAGTTTAACCACGCTCACGTTTCCTCCTCCCGCTGTTTCCCGACCGACCCCAGTGCGGTTGACCGGTCCGGCCTCCCACCCGTTCCTGAAGTCGCCGTCTCGCGTGTGGCACCCACACCGGAGTCGCCCGGGGCTCCTCATGAGCCGGCCCGCCGCCGCCGGGCGCGTCGTCTCACCCAGATGATGATGATGATGATGATGGCCATATGCCGCCGCCTCCTCCGAGCAGATGGGGTTCGGCGCGGTGACCCGGCGACCGGCGCTGGCCGCAGCCGTGTCGCGCCAGTCGCCGCCCAGGTTTCTCGGGTCCTTCCAGGTCACTGCACTGCTCCGTGCGGGTGGAGGGAGGTGCTCCGGATCCGGGGCGTTCTGGGTCCGCTCCGCCCGGACCCGGTGCCGGTCGGAGCGGAGGAGCCATTACCGAGCGGCGGCTCTCGAAGCGCGCGCCACTGAAATGGAGGTATGCGGCCCTTTGTCCATGTTGTTGACGCTCTCATCAGATGCGCGCCGGTGGAATGGTCGCTGGCTGACTACCGTTGCCCGGTCTCGGCACTCTCGTCTCCGGGTCGTCGGGTTCCGGCTCCCATGACCCGCCTCTGCCCGTTGCTGGCCTCGCTGATGCATCATTATGGCCAGACTAGCGCCATTGCTCCGGTCTCGGCACATCCTGTGCGTTAGCGGAACCTGCCGTCATCATCTCTCCCATAATCCGCGCACATCTGCCACATTTGCCGGCATCTGCCGACGGCCTCCGCCGCCCCCGGGGAGAAGGCTGCAATAATAAATGCATGACTGCAACATGTGGTGACAAGTTGGCGCGCTGCGGTGTGCCACGTGCGCTGAGCATCCATCTCAGCTGTCTGGTGCGCGCCGTTATGGCCGAAAACGTCGCTGACTCGACGAGCCGCGACCATTAATCGTCGGGCATCTACCGAGAAGAACCGCTGGTCGTGCGAGACACCGGGCTGACCTGGCTGAAATAAACCGGCGAGTGAGGAAAGGTGGTGGCATTTCTGCCCCCGCTCACCAAAGGCGCAATTGGTGGAACATGGGAGATGCAGGCTCTGTCCTGTGGTCGGCTTGTAGTCCAGATTGTGGCCTAATTGGGGAAGGATCGATCCGAGCTTAGAGCGGATTGCCGGGGATGTTCGGCTAAGCCAGCGGAATCGCGTCGTAATTTTTCAGATAACGGAGCAGTCAATTGAAAGACGCGCCGACCCGCTAACCGGTTTCTCCGGCCTTCCAATACACAACAAATGACTGTTCGTTCTCCAGAGGCATTCCAATGCGTCAAATGGCGATACTCGATCCTGTCAAACACGATTCGTCAGAGATGAGTCGACGATATATCACCAGATGACAACCCAAACGACCTCAGACGACCGGAAACGACGAAACGACCACTGAAGCCCAGAGACGACCGGAGACGACCAGTCTACCGCAGACGAACAACCGCAAACGACGCAGGAGAGGTGCATATGTGATGCTCCCCACCCGCACTTTCACCTGCGTGGCGTCCGTCCGGGCCGGGGACGTGCCGCCACCCGGTCATTACGGCCCGCCGGAACCGATCCCAGGCGTCTTCGACGTTTCACCCATCGCCGATGACGCTTCCGACACATCCGCCCACACAGCCACCCGTCTGCCCGTCTGTCTGAGTATGCATGTATGTCTGTCTGTCTATCTGGGTGGCTAGCCGTCCGGCTATATGTCTGTATGTCTGTCTGTCTGTGTGTCTGGCTGCCTTGCTTGCTGGCTTGCTAGCCACCTGTTTACCTGCATTTGTGTACGTATATTCGACCGTCCGTCCTTCGGCACGATCGCTCGTTCGTTCCGGACCGTTCGCTCGCTCTCATTTGTTTGTCTTTGTTCATCTTTCTGTCCGTCCGTCCGTTGCAACATCTGCCAGGCGGAAGGAGTGCTCAATTTTCCCAGTGTCTATGACGACACCTCCGCATGGCAAGGAGTGGCTGACGGCGGCCAATGACGACGGCTGCTTATGACAGCTGATGACGTTCATAAAGGGAGACAAACGCTGACGCTGAACACGGCCAATATGGCAGCGGCTGCTGACCGCTGACGCTGACTGGCGGCTGTCGTGCTGACGGCGGTGGCAGAGGGTTATGATGGCGGCCAATGGCCCTCTTTTACCGTCTCCTTGGGGCGGATGACGGCGGCATCCGGGGAGGGGAGGCGGCGGCGGCGTCTCGAGGGTCGGTGGTGGCGCGGCAGCGGGCGACACCACCTCGGCCGTCCTAAGTGGCCGCCACCTGTCGCGCGGCCCGGGCGGCGGGGAGGCCGCGGGGGCCGCACGCCTCCCCGGGGAGGGATCCCGCCCGCCGCCGCCTGCCCTCCCACCTCCGCCATTGTGTGCCCCGCGTGCCTGGCGCGGAAGGCATCTGAGTCCCCGCAGGAGGCGGGCCGACCAGCCGCCGTCCCATTATCACCGCTCCGAGAGAGGTCACTCGGCAAAGTCGGACGCTCCCGGCTCGAGATGCGTGCTCGATGAGACATCGCTCATGGGAACGGACCGACTCAGACGGCATTCTTTTGTATTGTTCTGTCATGTGTTTCGGCGGATCTTGCGCGGCTGCAGAGGTGCCGATCTGAGACTGTGGGAATCCGTGGGACAGGTGCGGCCGGTGTCGCCGTGTTTCCCAATTTTACGGATCGCCCCTGAGAGATCCCCACGGATCACCCCACCACTGCCATCACAGTGCGCAGCCTTTCATCACGACCCCGTACAAAGCCCGGATTTGTAAAAATTTACGCCGCATAATGGATCAAAGCGGGGCTGTTTGTGGGGTCCAATTTGCGCCGCCGTAACTAAGCCCGCCGCGAGCGGCCCGTATTCGCTCAATCTCACCACCATTGTGAGCTGCCTGGTCTCTCGGTGGGCGACCTTCTCAGTCTGCGCGGCGGACGGGCAATCCATGTTCGTAAATTAGCGCCGCTGTTCAGCCGCGCGGTTTTACGCGCACCAACCGAACGCTAGTCGAGGGCGTCGTTTACAGCTTTCAAACGCCGATTGGTGGAGACGGAACAGCGGAAAGACGACTCGGTATGCTAATGCGACAGCGGTCCGCTCGCTCGCACACCGGCCATTTGCAATGCACATGTGTGCCCATTAGTGGTTGTAAGCGCTAGTCGGAGAGGCGATGGAGGGATACGCAAAATTGATTGCCGAGGTTATTTAGAGTCCGGTAAGCCGACGCCCACCCAGCGGCCCGCTCTGTCGACCCGCGCGCGGCGGCACGGGCTGGTCAGGTCAGGGATACTATGATAGATGTCGGCGCGGGCGAGCGGCTCTTTCCAGTGACCCAGTAACTGGCGGACAGGGTCACTGGAGCCAGCGGACGGCAGATGGTGTGTCCAGGACACGCCCGGTCCCAGACACAGCCCGGTGAGCGGCCGGCGAGTCATTACCACCAGATGAGGCCCGGACCATCAAACCGCCAGCCACCATGATAAATCATACCATACTTTATGACAAAGTTATCATTATTCCCTGTCATAAATTCGGTTGTATGAATGGAATGACAGGCGTTGCCCGACATGAGAGGGTATTTATGTCAAGGCTGGCGGTGGACTCCTTTTCAGAATGTAAACAGTAGTGAGAGTCTGATTACACAGCGCTCGGGAGACAGAGACAGACAAAGAAGCCAAGACCGTTCACCGGTGGGCCGCATTTCGTAAAAGGACCTGACCCCGAGCACCCCGTTGTTCGCACACGTCGAGACAAATGTGGCCCTAATTGTCTGAGAGCGTGGGTGGAATCCGCGGGAAGTGAACCGTTACACAGCTCGAGTCGTGTTAACAGCCCGTTAAACTTTTTTAATTACGCGTTGTAATAGTTTGGTCAATTACATCACATTTTGCATACACTTCTGCCGTCATTAGCCACGGATTAAATTTATAAAAGATCACCCTTAATAGTTTTACCTTGGTTCCAGAAGTTTGCATTGGTGCATCACTCTGGTTTCAACAATGCATCGACATCTTCATCGCCAGATCATCATTGCTCGTTGTGTTTCCCGTGTTGCCTTAACAACACATTCACAGCTATCATAAACATTCGAAGGCACCTCTCAACCACGCTTGCTCAATAACACACACCTCTCTGCACGGTGCTTCCATAGAACCCATCTCCCGGGTCCCGTGACTAGTCGCCCAGGGTCACGTGACGCGCTCCTCACCCGCCGTGACCTGTGACGGCAGGGTCACATGGTTCAGAGGCGAAGTCGTGCCTTCAGCGGCGCTCAAGCGACACCCGGAGTTTCCACTTTCACGTCTCTAGCGATGGCCACGGCGGCGCGGCGGCGCGTCTCCGGGGGGCCTCCTCGCTACAGGAACAATGCATCAGCTATGTGATCCACCCTGATCTTTGCCTCAGATGGGCGTTAGCGGTGCTGGATTGGGTCATGGATGAGGTATGGTGTCACTCACAGTCGAGTGTTTGGCCAGACGCCCGCCGCTGTCATATATTGTCACCGGTGGTGACTGGTGTCATGATTCGGGTGGTTGTGATGTGTGACCTGTCACTGGTGACTGTCGCAGTGATGTCGTGAGTTCTCATATGACGCCGTGAGATGTGATGTTGTCACATTAGGTGAGAATTAGCAGCGGTTATTACAAGCTCTCCTTGCATTCCATACAAGGCAATTATGGCTGCAATACACCCACTCTTATCTTTGATGATGAAGATGAAAAAGATACTGCTTCAACGAAGAATCTGTTATGACACATCACCTATCACCTTTCACACCCTTTGGTCATTGGTCAACACTAACAGGTCCCATTACTACTGGCATCAATTTCTAGATCTCTCACCTGCCCGTCTCATCCTACCATTACCTGTCAGAAGGCCTTCAATGAGTAATTTCTCACATCTTCCTCACTTCTTCCAACCCCAACATTTCCATCAACCTCCATTACTACCCTCACTGGCAGCACCTCCAGTCTGTGCGTTCATCGCGCCGCCACCGCTGGCCGGCGTCCTATACCGTCATGACCTGACGGGCATCCCAGCCGCCGGTCATCCTATTCCTCTGAAATGACCTGTCAGTGAGGGACGGGCCGACGGGTCGGTATACGGTCGACCCGCTACCGGCCATACGCCATACTCAATATCCGCTGCACCCGATACAGCAGTGGCATTCACTGTATAACATATGCGTCGATAAAGACGCCGCTTTTGGCAGCATAACGCCATGGCTGCTCCATGAAGTTTGTGTCGTTGATAGACGTGCTCTGTCGCGGATGCCGGTGTTACTGGGGCGATGAAACTGTTCGCTGCACCTCTGGGGTCATCGGACCGTCGCCAGCGGCCGAGACGGGCGCCATTGTGTCCGTTTTCCACTCATCGCCACCCTGTGGCCTGCTTCCTGTTTCGGCGGCGGCGATTTTTAATCAGTGGTAATTATGATTTGTGTGACAGCGCGAAGAGCGGTCCATTCGCGACGAACGCTGAGCGCTGTTAATATTGCATTGTGCGTCTTGTCAGTTGTCGCAGCAAAGCATCATTATCTTTTGGATGTCCTTTTTGGACGTAAAAGCAAGATGGATGTTTTGCCGTTTCTGGGCTTATGTATGCAAATACTGCATATACCTGGCTTATACAGGATGGCTGGTTCACCGGCTTCCTTTCATCTTCGCCAAAATGAAAACAGATCACCACATCAAACACATCATGAGACATCTTCCATCAACTTTTGTTTATCCCAAACATAACTTTGTCACCGTTTTGGGACGGGACGTCAACACACGCCAATGAGGTCGCTGCTGATCTTGGCCCGTCCTTAATCCTGCGGTGGCCACCGTGACGCGTCCATCCACCTGCGTCCGCGCGACCCACATCCTGCCGAATCGTCCAACGATCCATCGCCGTCCCGAGTCGATCCGCCGCGGTTTGGGGATCGATCCGAGTCGTGAAAATGTCTCCGCAGAGCGTCCGGGGAGTCGTGGAGAATTCGCTCTCCCGCCGGCCGACCCACGCCTGGTTCTCCATCACTGATAACGGCCCAGAAACAAACCCGAACGCCCCGCTCCACCACCGCCGCCACTGCGAGCCACAGAGTGAGACAACCACTACAGAAAATAACAAAGTGATTCATTTTTGTCGGGCGATTAAGGTCCGAGAGGAGGTGACTCTAATGACCCGTGGTAATGCATTTGTCTCACGGAACACGGCGTGTGACAATACTGAACTTGTTACAATTAGCTCCGTTGACGCGATGAAGGTGAATTACTACGAAATGGTAATGCCTAAACCTTTAGCCCTTTTGCAGTGCCGGCTCATTAGATTATCAAGTCGTGAGAAGTTCTTGTCATTAGTTCTGGAGCTTTGAAAAATACATCATCATTATAGTTGCCAAATAAATACATACTTCGCTGACTGGTGCCTGCTTATGATATGTGTCCTTCATTTCGACTAATTCACATCGGCCCCTGAAAGCCTCTTCATTCACCGGACAGACCATGAATGTCACAGAGAATGACCTCCACGACAATTCCTCTCTAATAGCTCGTACAAATATGCTCCTGATCCCACCGGGCATCTACCTATTATAGCAGAATAAGTGGCCACTTCCGCTCGCTGCCCCGCTCCAGCTGCACGCGCGGGGGCCTTGATGCCGCGGGCAGATGGCGTCGTGCCCGTATCGCCGTGCTACACCTGCTTCTGATCCGTTCCCATCATTATCCCCGCCAGCAGTGGAGAACACCGCAGTCGGCTGTCCCGCTGTGGTTCCCCAGCCAGCGTCTCCCATTGTGCCAATCGACGGCACGCGTATTCTTTCGACGCACAATGGAGCCGGTGTTTTGTGTTGTGTCTCAAAAATGTGTCGGCTTCCTTTCTTGGCGCACGGCTGGGGTGTACTGGACGTCTGGCGGACGCCGCTCGCCGTTCTGCGGCGGTGGAGGGAGGGCGGAGGGCGTTGTCTGCCGGGTGTCTGCGGTCAGCGGTGTCTCGGCGGCGGGACGCGTGCGTGGGCCCCGCGGCACTGGCCGGCGCCGACGCCCTCGGCCACGCCCGCTCCGTCCGACCGCAATCAGCGCCGACCGGGACGCCCAGCTCGGTCCCCAGTCCGGCCAGTGTCAGGTAACAGAACTCAGAACTCACAGAGCTCTACCAGAACTCGCGGCTCCGCGCTGAGTAATCGAGAGGACGGACAGCTGCGCTATGAGTAACAAACAGGACAAAGCTCCACGCTGAGACTGCTACTGAGCCGCCCAGAGCTTGTTACGGTACCAGACAGGGAACCGAGTCGCACCCTTCTCTTCAGGAAGCTGGAGAGCGCTCTTCCATGTATTTAAACGAGCGTAGAGACGTTCTTAGCAACGCTTAGTTGAGTTCTTTCAGCGTCAGACTAAACAGTGGACTGAATTCCGCGAAGCTCTGATCCACCCCGCACCTGGCGAGGGGCCAGGTGATCCAGGCCGCTAATACATCCGATTCTTCTTAGTCTGTCATCCGGGTTCTGCTTTTAGAAGACTAAACCAACGCGTCACCTCTCAGCCCGAGTGTGCATTGCCCACGCACCACGGCACAGCGAGCCCGCAGTACCACAGCCGTGCGCTCTGACAGACGTGTGAGCACACCGGGCGCTTACACGACGTAATCAGCGTGTGAAATGCAATTTGCCGTGCGAAATAACGAGCCGGTTCGCTCCCATTGTTGGTCTGACCTGGGACCGGACCGTTTTGACCTCTGTGACCCGCCGCTCGCACTGTTGCAGCTCGATTGCTCGGCGATGGGAGGGGCGGCCTGCGGTGGGAGACACTGCACTTGGTCACGATGTCCAGTCGCTGTCCGGGCTCGGGCCGGGTGAACTGACAGTAGCTGGCAGGTGGGGCACGTGCCAACAGTCGGGGGGCCGGCCCGGCCCGGCGCCGGCGGCTGCCCTGGACGGCGCCAGTGCCGACAAACGGCCTCTGGCACCCTCCGAGACGCCTCCAGAGCCGGTGCAAAAATGACACAGCGCCGCCAGCTGCCCCGACACCGCAGCCGTGACTCACTCGGCTGCTGTTTTTGTGTGTCGGTGCGAGGTGTCCTGGAGGCTCCCACCCCCGCCCCCGCCTCTACCGGCGTTGTCGCCACCGCCGTTGCCGTCGCGGCGGCTGCCTTTCCGCCTGGTGACCCTCCGTACAATAGCGTAATGGCCGCCCAACTTCCGGCGTATTGTGGCGCAGCGCGAGTGGGCTGTCCGGTCGAGGAGCCGCCAGCGCGGGGTCACGGTATCTCACCACTGGGTGACGCTCCGGGCAGACTGCGGTCTGACGGTCTCACCCAGGGGTGCAGATGACCGCAGAGGTGCCTCTCTGAGCCACCCGACCAGCGCGGCGCGTGGCTGGTGAGGAGAGAGACCGCCTGTATCTGGGCGGCCGGCTGTCGTCGCTTATAGAAACAGGTGCAAGTCACGGACTGGCGGTCCGTGAGCCCACTGATTTCGTCACAGATTGGCCCGGTCGAGCTCAGAAGCTCTGGCAAGCTGTATGTCTGTCATCGTTGGCGAGAATATTGACCGAAGCCATCCATCGGCACTCATGATTTTTCACACACTCATTTGTCACCGGGACCCAATGCTGACACGGACGTATGCTCAAAGCAAACACGTCTTCACGCTCGATGAGCGCACGACAGCTCCTAGGGCCCAGCTCTGGCCAACAAGGCATCACTATGCTAGCGTCGTCCAAGCCGAATTAGGTGACAATCGCATTACTGCCCGGGTGCTCACGGTGTCTCAGAGTGTTACCCAGAAGGCAGCTGGGTGTCAAAATGGTGTAGGTAACAGAGCAGCACAGGGCGTCTCCGAGCCAGCTGAGACAATGGGGAAATCTTGTTTGCTCTTAGCAGGACGGATACGAGAACACTTGTAAACAGATTTGCATATAAACGTGGCCTGCCTAAATGGACTAATTAAGGATCTGTTTCATGCATTTGCTCAGTCGTAAAGTAGCAGCTTTGCATGATTCAGCTCCAAGCGTAAATCGTTTGCCTCAGATATAGCCTCTAAATGGCAGGGATGGGTCATTATCACGTACTGAAACGCACTTTTAAGTTGATGCACAAATATGCAGTGCAGATGGTAATTATTTTTCAACGATTATAGACCGCTAGCTGCTAGAATGCAAGATAATTTTGTAATCAGTAATATGCTAAAGGCACCTTTATGGCAAACGCAGCGCCTTTTTGAAGGAGCCACACCCTAAACGAAGTGAATAGAGACGAGAGAATAAACAAGAACATCTCAGCGAGGTTTCCACGGTTTTCGCCGCAGTGTTTTTACGACTTTGTGGTCTCCTGAGGAACCGTCCTTCTATTCTTCCCTGTCTGCCTTTGTCGATGCCTTTCCTGGCACAAACTGCAAAGGAACCCAAGGAGAAGGCAGATGCGTCTCGGCAAAAAAGTTTGCTCGGTTTAACGGCCACCTCTGGGGAATATACGCTTTTAAGGAGCTCCCCAGGTGCCACTGTCCGGACGGCGAGGCCCTTCGCCGATCACGAAACCTCGAATTACGATCTATATCGCTGCCTCTATAATTTCTCTTTACGGTTGGCGTTCCTGTATTTAACGGAGCTGTTTGTTCTGGGGAGCGGGACAAGATTAAAGCCTGACACGCGTTGCGATAGCACCGCGGCCGACCAAGTGCGTGCTGTGGTGCTGGGCGCGCCGCTACTGAGGAGAGATTACATGCGTATCTGGCCGGCAGGAATTGGGAAACGGGCGTGCCTGTTGTGTCTGTCGGGTCAGAGACGTTCGCGACGCCGTCTGATGTGGACCGACGCGACCCTCCGCAGCTGTGTCACGGGTCACTTGTTTCGAAAGGCTGACGATGAGTGGGGTGAAGTCAGCCGCGGGGTTGGCGCCGGGCCCGACCACAGGCGGTCGACAGCTCATCCCTTTCTCCCAGTGATATGGCGTGCTTCTTCCTCCTCTGAGCTCATCGGACAGATATTCTTTCACTCAGAACATTGTGTCTCGCTGTTCAACTACCACCTTTTCTTTGACTGAGCTATGCTTGCCAGTACTCTCTACCGTTGGTCCTCTCTTTAATGTTTCTTCCTTTGTGTGGATAAATTCTTACGTGCTCCCCCTCTGACTTGGTGCTCCCCTCTGACGGTGTGCTCTCTCCTCTGACCGTGTGTTCCCTCCATCTAACCTCTCTGTTCTCTGTGTTTCAGGTGAGTGTCTCCGTCCGTGACAGATGCGTTGTCTCCCGATAGGGCGGCGCCCCTCGTCCGCGCCCTCCGGTGAGTCCTGTCCCGGTGGCCGCCCCGCCCCGGAGTCGCCGACCGTCACGACCGGTGTCACACTCGAACCATTGTCTGTTTAAATGGCGGTGTCGGACGCCGGTGCCGCCGCCGTCTCGAAGCGGACGATCGCTATCCGAGGGGCGCCCCGCCGACTCTAACAATGCTCTTACGGGGACGCACAGGAGCGTGGCATGGCGGTGTGTTCCCCGACTGGGGAGCGGCACCACTCACTGTCTGGCAGTGGTCACCGCCAGGTCACTCTGCCGGTGGTTCTACTCGTGATGTCGCGTCACAGGAGAACCTGGACTGACCCTGAGGCCCGTGGAGGACTCTGGCCCTCTCTGGGAGGCGGCGCGCGCCAGGGTCGGCCCGCTGTGGACTGGTCGGCATTTGAAGCGTCCCTCTCCGACTAAGTGTGTCGCCGGTCCCAGCGGTGCCTGGGGCGGTTCGGCGTCTGCCCACTCCGTCACATTCACAGTGCGCCGGGAAAGCCGCAGTCACGCCACGCGCGTCGGTTTGAGCGCCGGCCGTCCGGCCCACTCGAGCCACCGCCCTGTCTCCATTTATCGGTAAAGCTCGATAAGATGAATGGGTCTATTAATTGTACAGCTAGCCGTCCGAGCATTCCTCGCGTGCGGAGATACGGGCGTGGGGAGACCAAACGCGGCCGGCTCGGGGCGCGCCATTACCGAGCGATCTGGACCGATCTCCGCCCACTCGGCTACACGGAACGCGGGCATTAAAAGCGCGCGCCCGCCGGCGCCTCACCGGTCAAAATAGAGATGTAAATATAGATGCCGGACGCTCTCGGCCGAGGCATCACGCATATCGCCAGAGGTATAGGCCTGGAAATGAAAACAACACGACTGAATTTCGATTAGATGGAGCGTAATGGTTTGGAGCTGTGCGCCGTAATTGTAATTGTTGTTTTGCGTTGTTGCGTGTGTATTTCAGTCCTGTTATCACAGTAAGAGCGTAACGTAAACCGCTTATGCGTTCAGCAGTGCAAAGCCTTCCAAAACAAATACGATGATGAACTGGTGTAACCAATCTTCTGATAGAGTTAGTTTTTGAAATAGTGATACTCCTGTCTCGTCATTGTTTTACACCAGTCCGCCGGGAGTTTAGAACACCATAAAACGTGATGGGTTCTTTGGATACGACCACCATTTCACGCACGTAATCGTGATAGTCACCCTGGTGTGGGCCGCTGCTCCAAACTGGAGTTACCACGCTGCTCGAAAACGCCCCCGCTGTGCTTTACTGGTCCTGTGATTCCGGCGCCACACCGAGCCCATGTCGGGGCAGCGCGGCCGACAGGGCCGTTTGCCGGGCTCGCTCGGTCCCGATCTGATAACCCATCCTCCTGGCCGGTCCCTCGTAAAGCCACCCCTCCAGTCGGGCGTAAAAACAATTCCTGTGTCACCGGCACTGGCCTATTTGTCAGACCGACGCCACGCAGCATGCGCGGCTCGCTGCTCGGCCGTTCATCTGGTGGTACATCTTCCCACACCTCGAGACTGTAGAAAAAACGGGTCCGGCCCGTCCCGGTTGTGGTCGGCCGAGTCGATCCCCAGAGCGTCACGCGGGAGCAGAGCGAACCCGAAAAATGGCAATCTCCCACGTCCATCCGATCGTGGCGAGCGCAGTACTTGTTTCGCAGAACCGGGTGATCGTTCGGCTCGTTTGCGGAGGCGTTCTCATCATATAGAGTACGCAGGAGAGGGCGGGGCGTCGGGTGGCCGCGCGGAGCTGTGCCGCGGCGGCGCGGTGCGATGGTGCTAGTGCCCTGTGCGACACTGCAGTCACTGCGCCGCGCTGCACTGCGGCACAGTATGCCCGCCGCGCGGCAGGCGCAGCGATACTGTCGTGTGCTGGCGCTGCAGTCTCCGGCCGGGCGCGCGGATCGGCGGGTGTCATTTCGACACCTGCATGTGACTTCCAACAATGGTCGGCGGCACGAGGCCGGCGGGGTGCACAGTTCGCGTGATGCGCGTGGCTGCGCGCCGACCCAACTGCTCTTTAGAGGCCGCGAACTGCACCGTCAGGAGGCTGCTGGGAACAATGCGACCCACCGCGGGTCGACGTCGTGACCGCCGCGCCATTGAACACAGTCTCAGCCGCATCGGGCTGCTCCACCCGAGCCGCCGCTACCCTACGATGGCAATCTAGCTGGGACGCGTAAACCGACGCTCGTATATCATCAAAACTGCCGCCGTGGGATTTCGCGAAGCGCCGCCTCGTCTTCGCGTTGTTGTCCCCACCACGCAGTTTACCATTTTGTGCAGATATGTCTAATTTATCAGGTCGTCTCGTCGTTAGAATGCGGGGCGGATCTGGGTGTTTTCTGGTCATTACTCCTCATCCGGGTGGTCCATTTATTCCAATGCTGCTACTACAAAGAGACGGGTGCGCGCTATAATTTTTCATTACGGCATAGTCCCTGACATCAGGGCGATAACTGATGGTGAATACCCGGACCCCGGAGCGTATGTAGCAGTCAGGAGTCTGGTTACCAACATGGTTCTGTGCATGCCGGCTTCATATAGCTATGCACCTATGCGCAATGCACGCACCTGTTCGCACATATTAAAAAGAAATGGACCTACACAAAAAAAAACAAAAAATGACAATTTACAGAGCACATCCGGTATTTTTTTTAAGGAAAACAAAAGCTGCCTTACTAAGTTCAATGCATTACAAAGAAGTTTTTTTGCAGCTTTCATAGCACACTAACCAGGAGACTCATATGTTGTGTAATTTAACCACTCCTAACTAACCCTTCTTTCGAGACACAAATATCGAAATTAATAGCCCGTTTCTTTTTCCTGCTTCGATTTATTTCATACCTTGATCGGGCCGATATCTGTGACCCTGCGTTCAGTGAATGAGGTCGGCCCTGAAGATTCCTCCCATCCGGCTGAGAACGTGTGTGAGGCATTAAACCAGCCCTATCATCCTGTGTGTCGTGACCCTGGAATGTTCTCTTATCAGATCACTCACCGAAGCGGCTTGACAATGAAAATTTAGAAGCATTTATAATGAGCGTAAAATGAAAGCTGGAATGGTTTTCACCAGACCAAAGAGTTCAGAGTGTCATGAAATGGCACCCAAGACACTACGAATGCGAGCCAACTGTCACTTATGTGACCGCCGGACCATTATGTAGATCTTAGGAGGAAATGTTTATTTAATAGTGCTAAATGAATTCCTAATACCGCTCATCTCCATGCCACCCCGGAAAACAAATGTCGCGGGTCGTGTGTACACGGACTCAGATAGGGCTAATGACTCGAGGAACTCGTGCGAACCGACTCTCAGACGCAGCCCACACACGGGCTGCGTTTTTCCGATCTCGGCTACATTTCTGACTGTGATTGATGCCGCTCATCAGATTGTGCAACTCGTGCTCGTCGGCCGCGGCGGGGTGGGTCTCGGGCCGGTGCAGACCCGTCCTGTGGAACGTCACGCCGAGCGGCGCGGCGCCGCTGCAGCCGGCCGGCCGGCGCATGGCTCCCAGTGGCGCCGGGTCGGGGTACTGAGAAGGTCACCGCCTTTCACACAGTTACAGCGTCATTTTGTCTGCCCCTGCAGACCTCCGGCCTGCCGGGTCGACTACGTCGCTGCAATCTTCCCTTCGCCCCGCGCCGCCGCCGCCGCTGCCGCTGCCCTGTTTACTCAGCCAGCACAGAGTAATGGATGTAACAAATTAGTTTTAATTGTCGGTAAAACGAGATGAGCCGACCGGCCGGTCAGGATGGCTGGGTGTCGGACGCCGCTTGAAATCGAACTCGGTCGCGACACTGCCCATGTAACCCACGGTCCGACTTTTGCCCTGGCTGTCCGACATTGTGGCGCAACGCGGCGCAAAGCGTTGTTTACGTCGGACCGTAAAATACAGGCGTCACGTGCGTGGGAATGGCGTGGCACTTCCCACGAGGCCAGGGCCGGCCGATTAACGCGCGCTGTTTACTGGCCCCGTCTGCCAACTGAGATTGCTCGAGTACTGGCCGGGCAGGCGGAGTTGGCATTTGATGGAAAACTGGTAAAAACCCGTGGATTTTTATTCGTCACCTTATGACTGGTGCGTTGAAGATGAGTGAAGATGTCGCCTTACCGAATGATGATTATTTTCTGAAATTCAGTTGTTCTCCGTTTAGTGAAAAAAGAAAATCTCGCCACATTTTCAGACAGAGCACATCTACCACCACGAACTCGTTGCCTGATCTAAAAAAGGAACTGTATTCCATTGCGTGAGAGGGCAAAGTGCATTTTCACCTTTACCAGTGAAATCACGGCTGACGGATGCGTGGGCATCTGAGAATGGTTTTCATCGTGAAAACAACAGTTCTGTGTTGTAAGAGTGGAAGAATGACAAAAAGCGCAACTGCAGTTGTTTGTATCCATTCATTCTGTCACAGGAAGTAGGGAGCGGCGGATGGCTTAGGAGAACAGGTAATTGTTTTGCAAGTGATTCTTTGTTTAATTTTACTTTACTACCAGTGTTGCAAAATTAACTTCGTTTTTAGTGGTAGACAGCCCTTTTAAGACAATTTATGTGGGTCGAATTCGCACGCACGCTTCCATTGAATACCTTCCTAAATATGTGTTAATATATTCACTGGTTAGCACGGCAGTTTTACTGTGTGATAATTCGATATATTGTTTCCTGACATGCAACTTCACAACTCACTAGCGCTAAATTTGCATAACACAAACGAATAACCCCACCTAGTACAACTGTAACCACACATGTAGTTCACAGCTTGCCCGCGAAACCGATATTACCCTCTTCACGGATCGTGTCATGCCGAAGGCAGCAGCACGGCACTGACTGCGTCCGCAGACGTGTAACAGCTTATGAAAATACCCCGAGATGAAATTCAGCCACCCGCTCCGGTCACCGCAGCCGGCGACATGTCCCGCTCCACTGTCAGTCTTTAGCAGCCGGACACGGTCCGATTGTCGACAGAAATGGCGCGCCGTTCAGCAGTTGGCAGATACGGCGCGCCGTTCGCCAGCGGGCTAAAGCACCCTGAACGAGGCGCCGTCCCAAAGAACAATGCCGAATGGGATTTTCTGAGCCCAGTCTGTGAAGATGGATGGCAGACTATAGGCTGGATTTCGGAACGTTTCTGGGGTTGTTCTCCTTACCTCTCTTGTTCTTATATGCTACTTGTACGTTGAAGTTTATGAATTAAAAGAATTTGGGTGTGAATAGAATGCTTTCCTGTACCCAACGTTACATGCTAATTAAGAGGAATTGGCTTAGCGCTCCTAGTCGATTTTAATTCTTTTAAACAAAGTAGATCACAATTAACTGGTACCCAGTTTTCTCTGCTCTTCCCCTTATCCTTGGTTCCTGCAATTCCTGCAGCAACCATAACAAGTAGCTATAAGCGACACTGTTTCTCGGAACCTGTTCCTGCTCGTGCATTTATCACGCTGGCTTTCTCGCTGACACGTCTGCGAGACGCCTCCGTCGGGTGAGTCTCCTTGCAGGTCATGGTCTTTCCCTGCCCTGCTGACCTTTATCAATGGGCTCAGCTCGAGGACATGAGAGAGAAGAGGCCACTGAGAGCGACACTTCCTCATGTCTCTGCAGAATAGACTTCCTGCCTCCTCCTCCAGCCTCCAGTAATGGTCTACCGTTAGCTGTTTTTCGTTTGCGAGGAACTCCCGGTGCGTCTTGTAAGTCAATTCAGCCAGACCCTGCGGCTGCCCCCGCGTCTGACCCAGACTGAAAGGTCAGCCGCCGGGGATGACAGGAAGCATGGCACACAGCGCAAACTGCTTTCTCTAGACAGACAGGGGCGCCAGCGCCTCAAATCCGACATATAGCGCATTCTTGTACATTTTGATGCGACGCCGTGCGTCGAAATAAGGCTTCAATGTGCGTTTCGGTGCGTCTGAAACTGTCTCTGTGTGTTCCGAAGAGTTTTGGGGCATTCTTGAGTGTGCCTGCCCGTCTGCGGCTGTCTCTCTGTCCGTCTTGCTCCCTCCCTGTCCATCTCTGCCTCTCCCTCTCCTCTATTTGGCCCGTTCTGCCCAGCCCGCGGGAGCACCGGAGGCCCCGTCTAACGGCTGCTGTTGTCAGCTCCTCCCGCCCGGGAGGAGGGCGCGCGAGCGGCTGTTTTTACGCACCTGCGTACGGGCCGTTACGGTGTAACGACGCCGACCGAGTAACGGCGGCTGTCAGCCGGACAGAGGCGGCTTCTAAGGTCACCAGGGGTGAGGCCAGACTCCGGACGGGAAACTGAATCTTGGGGTTTGCTGTCGGAGGGCTCGGATGTCGATTAATGATCGGTGTTTTCTTTGGCTAACGCACTGTAATGTATTTCCTATTCGGTTTGTATTGGATGCTAGTGCCCTATGATCAGTTAATCGAGATCAACGGGATTCAAGAGAAGGCCTTTCATGACGCTCTAATTCAGAGTCTGGGAAATGCGATGCCGGGATGTGGGATGCGCTCTCATTCTGAGCGGTCAGCCGCCATCGGGCTGTTGTTTCTTCACGGACAGACGGAAAGCCATTGTAAGCTGCTGGTAGCCGGGCAACCGCTCTGAAACTGGGACAAAAGGAGCATCAATTTCACAGTGAGATGGTGCCGAGCACCGAGTCCTGACTCTCATACATCACTGGGCGGGTTCGGGGCCGATCTTATAATTACGGTGGTAGGCCACCTGCCGAGGATGCGAACATCCCCAAATGAGAACAGAGAAGCTCCACCAAGACGGAATAGCCGCTTTTAGGCAGATTAATTTCTAATGAGATATATTAAGCTGGTTATTCACGCTTTCGTTTCTTTCATAATTTAGACATCAGTATGATATGTGGGGCTTGATTTTGATACAAAGATGCTAGCGAAGCGTGCAGGATTGTCCGCCTCGATGAAAAACTATTATGAGGATGCTATCCCAGGCGTTAAATGCTATTGCCGTTTATATTTGATCCATTTTGTCTGATGGTTTATGCTTTTTTTTTGTGTGTAAAAATAGGTTTGCTTTCAGTCACAGTTTAAAAATATAAAAATATGATCTTTGTGAATGTTCGTACATTCCTAACGAGCTGACCTCAGCAGTGAATCGAAAGAGTGTTAATGATGTCATTACAAAAAATGAAGGATGGCGAGCTATCGAGTACGATGAAAGGGAGCACATATTAAAATTAATACAAATAATTCAAAAGTTATTTATTTATTTTTCAAATTTATTTAGTTTATTTAATTTATTTAATTTAGTTATTCCAAATTCAAAAGTTATTTTCCTACTTTTGCTTCACGCTCACAAGCCAATGTCCAACGCATGCATCACTGGCCGATGCATCCTATTACACACCCCATCGCACTCTGACGCGTCTCTGGTATTGACACGTGCCATAGCGCACACCCCTGATATTGACACGCGTCATGACACGCACGCACACCGACACCCGTGGGTACAGGATTCTGACCGAAAGACTGGCTGAGGCACTCTCTCGCCCGAGTAAAGCTAGGCCAAGTAGAAATTGTATAGTTATGTTGAGTCGTAGACCACTATATCTGGTGGTCTAGTAGTATCTAGTGGCAGTGGATATATGGTGGTCTATGGCTGAGTTGGACTGGTTTTGAGTTGGTGTGAGTCGGGTCGGATGGGGTCGACTGGTTAAGTGAGATCGAGAGCTGGAAAACGTATGGGCCCGATTGTGACGGACGGCATCGCTCTCCCGGCGGCGCCCGGCATGCACCGGTCTAATTATGCCAGAGCTCATTTTCACAACAGGCATGCCAATCGGCTAATTAATGAGGTGGTGGTGCTTAGGAAAACAGCGAGTGAGAGTGGGACGGATATCTCACCAAGTGGCCGTTGTGCTGGACTTTGTGCTTGCTCCTTTGGTGTTAGCGTTATCTATTGAGATGCTTTTGTATAAGGATTGAGCTGAAAAGAAAATCGTTTTATTTGATTTAGCTCTTCTTGCAATTACTGCATAAAAAAATCGATGCTGAAGACACATTTGAGACAAATGTTGCGATACACTCGAATAAAGATGTTTCAGGCGGAATTTTACTAGCGGTTAGGAAAAGAAGCGAATCAAGTATAGAAGATGGATGAGGTCTACATCGCCTCAAACTGATAAATGGCGACGGCTTCACTTATGACAGCCATGAAGCTAGTTTTATAAGCAGATTCAGTGAGTCGCCGAACAAGTGAATCCATGTCACGTGAGATGATGAACATCTTGTTTTATATGTCCCGGCACCCGCCCGCCTTTTATCGCCGGAGAATTTATGAAGTCCAATCGTGGTCCCCAATGTATCATATGTCCACGCGAAGACCATGTTTCACTCCTGTTCCATTCTGTGACAAATGATCGGAAACCGCTCAGCGTCTCAGCTCGAGTGGACGTCGGTTCTTTTTTCATTCACCTCCTCTCTTTTCCCGGACCAGTTTGTATCCACCCGCCCCTCTGCCGATTCGGAATTGACCCATGCCGTGCGCTATCCTTCCGTCAGCGCCCGATCGTGTACCCCATAATCACAGCTGGACGAGAGGATACCGGCCGACCCGGGAGGAGCCCCGGGCCGCCGCGCGCGCGCGCCAATTGATTTATCTACGGTGTGCGTGAGCGCGCCACCACCTGGATGAATAATGCAGAGGAATATTCGATCGCTCCTCGCCGCCGGCCGGCCGTCAGAGAAATAGAAACAAACACACGCTCGTCTGCCTCGATTGCCGAAAAGTGATGATCCGTTTCGTTAGAATAATGTGTCGTGTTATTTGCGCCTCTGAACTAATGTCGTTATCACCTAAGTGTTGCTTTGGTTCGCCAAAGTTTTTGATGAAATATCGCCAAAGGTGCATTGACATCTCGCTCAAATCTTGCCAAGAACTCGCCAAGATGACGCGTGGCGCGTGGCCCGCCGGCTCGGGCCTGCCGCAACCTGTTTACTATTCAGTCTCTCTCACTGTGTTCCATATGCGCCACTGCATAATACCGTCTCGTCTCTGTCTGGCGCGGAGCCTCGGGCGTGATCCCGGAATACCATCGGCCGGAATTACGGCCCGCGGCCGCGTCGGGCGCGGCGCCGACGGCCCGAGTCGCCGTCAGTGTCCGCCGCCTTTGACCGCGCCCTGAGATATACCGCTCAGAAATCAATGAAGAATCTGTGGCCGGTCCATCAGGCCAGCACTAAATAAACGGCCGAACGGCGGGCCGCCCCTTCAGCAGGCACCGGCGCGCGTGCCGGCACCGACCATAAAGCTCCGGCCGCTCATCGCTGGCCTAAATTATTCAGTCCCGGCCGGTCGGCGCAGCTCCGAACCGTTACCTTTATAACGCATACTTGTGAGGCTTCCGAGATGAAAAATTGAATTCATGACTGACCGGCGGATGCGGCGGCTGTGCAGGGGGTCGGTCGTGCGACGTGCGCGTGCTCCGGTTGGACCCGAACGGGGTCAGGCGGCGTGCCTCTTCCCCCGGTCGCCGCCACGCCCCGGCCGCTGCCGGTTACAATGATTGCACGCGCAGTAATAGCCCGGCTCGGTCGTGACTGGGCGGTCAGCCGGTGAGGGAGAGGGAGGTGTGAGAGGCAGAGGAAGAGAGGTGTGAGGGGGAGAGGTCAGAGCCGTGATGGGCCCCGGTCTCGGATCGGCGAGGTGAAACTCGGTAGGTGCCGCGCCGCCGTCGTTCCTCGCGTCGTTTGTGCTGGAACGAGATCCGAAATTGGTTTGTCTGGTGACAAATGTATGCCCAGATTGGATTTGATCGGAGCAGCTCATCTGTGAGTGAAAAAATCGCCGCTCAGAGATTTAGGATTCAATTATTCCTGGTATATCACTCGGCATCATTACGTAGAGTCGAAATAGTCGAAAGACCACTCTCTACCGAGTGACAAATGTTACACGGGGACCATCCATACTGACATTGTTCTCTCTCGTTCCTTTCTCTCGTATTCACTTGACCTCTAATTACCACCCGGGGAATGATCACCGCTCCTCTCAGCGTTCGCCCGTGTTGGCCTGTCTCTGCCGAGATGAGCGCTCAGCGCCACATTCGACCCTTCACAACCCATCCGCGCAGCGAGAGACTGTGCTGACATAAATCACAAAGGTAGAAAGTGTTCTGACTTTTCCGTGACCCGGCAACTCCAGGGCTCGGCTCAGCGAGCACATGGCTCTGCGGCACAGATCAATAATTGTGTTTTATGCGGGTGAAAGTGAGCATCATTGAAATAACGCCCGCTCTGCTGGCGCCTCGCTTCTCGTTGCGTGGTTTGCCTGTTTGGGACAGGCCGGGACGAGCCGGCACTGACAAAGAAAATGCTAATACGAGTCGGAAGTTTTCCGGTCTGCACACGTCCGGTGTCAGGGCGTGGTTTACGCAGCTGCAACTCTGCGCAAATCTGCGGAGATGTTTTCGAAAAATGCTGGCGTATTCGGTCCGAGATGTCGGCCGAATGTGATTCTTTTTGGCAGAATGTTTGGTGTAGTGTGCCACCAACAACACTCTTCCCAGAGGAAGGGAAACAGGATGAGCAGCGGTCTGTTTAGCCAAAACAACCACCGCGATGGAACAGAACTACTACTCCATCTTCCGGCTCAGTTGTTACTGTCCATTCCGAGTTTAGCGCCAGCCCTACATCTCGTTTTCCTAGTAGTTCGTCATTAAGCTCCCTTGCGAAATGTTTCTTATAATTATCACTCCCTGGGGTAACATTTTTAACTCCGCCAGCGACTGCCATCGCAAGCAACCGGAGCAGAAAATTTGTCGCGCAGAATTTCCTCTCGTGAGTTTCTTGGTGGCTTTCTTTTGGGCGGAACTGTCGCCTTTAAAAACCACGCTGCTGGTATCCCATTTCTAATAACTGCTTTGGTCGCTCGAAGATGAATGGTGGCACGCAGCAAGGCCCAGAGACGGCGAGCTCAGTCACTGGCGAAAACACTATCCCTGAAAAAATAAATTCCAGCCAAAGGCGGCGTGTATTGCCCGCCCGTCGTAGCTCCGCCAGCCAAGAGACATCTTTATCTCGCTGGAACACGGTTCATTGTCTGGGAAGCGACCATTAATTGCGCACTTTTGTTGCGAGGAGCAGCTGGGTGCAGCGCACGGTGCTCTAGGGACGCTTCAAATTAGAATACAGCTCCGTCTGATGAGTTCACAGCAACGAGTAACTGTCTGAACGTACTCTTCACTGCCAGTCGTCTAAATTACAGTCTCTCAGACCGTTGCTATTCCGGTGTGCGAGTGTGCCTCGGGCTCGGCTTCCCTCATCAGCGGCGGAGCGGCTGCGCGCATTGTTTCGACTGGCTCGCAGCAGTCGGACGCCGCTGCTCACTCTCCGCCTGCCAGTAGTCGAATTACCAGATAAAATTAGACGCCGGCGCGCCAGCACAGACGATATTTATCCCTCACGCTCAGCCGGGACAGACTGGAGGCAGCTTGTGAGCGCTCCTGAAAACACAATTGTCTCCGGAACGATGCGAGTGTCGTGTATTATACCAGTGTAGCAGATTAGATTAGCTTCGTGCCTCCTTCGCACTGAACCGACACAGAACGGTCAACGAACGGTCGGGGCGAGGGCTGAATGCCGTGACGTCACTGGATCTGACAATGACGTCATCAGGGAACGTGGTGAGGTCATTGCGAGTCTCACAAATTATGTGGGAAGTGGGAAGGTCTCTTCGCTCTGTTGGGCGGTAAAGTGGCGTTCCGAACGACTTCTTTGCCCAAGGATGTCAGTGAGAGATCACTCGAGATTCTCGATCTCACAATGTTGGATAAGCCGTGGGCTCCCGTTTGTCTGCTGTATCGCTGGGTAAAAAAAATAACCCGCCCCCACCTGAGAGAACTGTCGCTTACGATAAATCGGTGAGATAAATCAATCTACAGCCTCTCCTCCATCGCGACACCCATGGCTAAATGAATCGCCGTCATTATTCCATTCCAGTCTATCTGACAGCCACTCTGAGAAACCTGCACACGGGCCTATCGCTGGGCTGATCATTGGTTAACGCCTTCCCATTACCGCCTTCCGCCCTTCTGACCACATACCAACCCAATGACAAAAAATCAATCTCGGTCGCCCCATAAGTGTATCTTTTAATCTGCTCCAAACAAACATTTAACACTGTTGCCTGGCCCCAGCCGGACCACATTCCTAACCAGTCACACTAAAAAGTCCCATCATGTCAGCTCGTCTAAAACCTCCCACATGTTCACACGTCAAAAGTGGACGTCTCCATCGCGTCCTTCCCCATGTCCAACATCCCTTTTCTCTGAGGACCGCCTACATCTGATCACACGCTGATTGCCGGCTCCAATTTGGTGGCCGCGAGCGCACCACGATTGCCGCTGGTCGTCACAATCACGGCGCACCACTCATCACTGGACAGGACGACCTTTGGCGGCGGTAATGGGGCTGTAAACGGTCGGCCGACCCGCCGACGCCCGGCCCCGCAGGACACGCGGCCCGCTCAGCGACCTGCTGACAGACGGACGGTCTTCGTGGTCTGCGTAGTCTCCCTGGTCCTCAGATGGTTCCAGTGGTTCTCAGATGGTCTCCGTGGTCCTCAGATGGTCTGGACGGTCTTCAGATGGGCACATCTGTTCTTCAGGATACTTGGAGACACGGAAGTTATTCGTGGCATCGTGGTAATGTTTTGACAGCTGGCATTTATGATACAAGCAGAGACCTAAGGTTCCGGAATGTGCGGATGGTTTTCAAGGTAGGGGGCAGCTCGCTGATGGAAGTTTATACGACTGTTGGACGATTTCCCGTTGGGATGACCTCGCCGAAATCCAGGCCGGATCTGGTAATGGTTCCTACCCGGGTTCAAACATAATTATAGTGTACGCGTACTCGAAACATGGGACATTATTTGAAATGACTGAAGATTACTAGGGACAACGTTTCGAATGGTCCCTGTCCAGGCGACGCCTCGGATAGCTGAATTGCTTTATAACGGTCTATGTAAACTGCGTCTCACTCGTTTTCCAGCTAAAGTTTGAGGTTTCATGCATTTGTGGGGACCCATGGCGCCGGGCCGGGCCGCCGGTTTGAAGTTTCGGCCCGCAGGGACTCCATTTCAGCGCGCCCGCAGCCACCATCGGCTCATTCCAGCGCTGCCGGTCGTGGGACTTCACTGCACGCACGGGAGTGATACCGGACACCCCTCTGGGGGGCGGGGAAAGGGGCGGGGAGGGATGAGAAGCGTGCGAAAGGCTTCGCCGACAGCTGTATGCACCACACAATCCTTGTGAACACAACAGCGAAAGGGACGGATCATTCAGTCATAGTGCACCCTCTCCAAGCAGTGAATTAGCCAGCCGTTGCAGCCAAGGTCAGCAATCAGCAAAGCATTGGGAGCTTGTCCGTCAGAGGCGCCCAGCTGTCAGGCCGGTGTCTAACACGTCACGCTCTGCACGCCGCGTGGAATGCCTACCGGAGTGATGCAACAATAACAGTGCAAGTAACGTGCACGAGCTAACCTCGGCGCGGAGATAGAAACACGCTTTCTCCAATTTTCTCTGAGGATGATCTGCAGAAAAGCGTGCGTATACGGTCGGGTTCTAATTTCGTCGAATGGCCTGAGAGTATCAGTATCCCACTGAGAGCGAGAATGTTAAAGTTTACATTTCCAGCTCATCCCGAGCCCTGTTGGATACCAAACAAGTACCTAACGATACACCACTCAAATGATGCCTCCCGTACTCACAATCGTAACTCGAGCACTCGAGTGAAATCTGGGAATCGGTCCGACCTTTCTGGCCATTCAGTCGAGCTCGGAGTCCGCGCTCCGTCTCTGGAGACACAGGCTCCACTCTGCGGGAGGCTCATCGTCCCGTCGGGCGGTCCGGGGTGCGCTCGTAAGCGGTCTCGTCGAGTGCTGATTGAAACCGTCCGCCTCCTGGCGCGGTGACAGTCCGCTAAGCGTCCGATTCATTCAGCACCACCGCCGGCTCTGATCGATGTGTGCCGGCAGCGGCCGCCGACCGCCGGGTCACCCAGCAGCCGTTATTAGTGTGATGGATGCAGGAGCGGCGCGGACGACTCTCACCAGGCCGACAATTTGTCCGGCCACAAATGGCGCTGGTCGTGATCGCCGCCGCTATATCGGGGCAGTGTTTCAGTGCCCGGACATGTTGGGCTACTGTCCGCCGCCGAGACTGCGGCGGCAACCACGGCCATTGTGCGCTGCATAAGTGGATGTACCGGGGCGCCATTATGCGACCTTGGCTGTCGAGTGGCCCTCTGTGCCACGGCCAGGTGGGCACTCGGTGGCTGATGAGACTGCTCCGACAACAGAGAAGGCGGAACAACATCTGGCCGCCGGCGCCTGAGAGGCCGCGGCCGGGCGACGGCCGCCGCGCCCCATGTCACTAATTAAATAATGTGCCCTCTAATTGGCGGGCCGACCCCTGCCGCGAGAACGCCGGACTGGGCGGCGCAGCGGCGCCGGCGCGATGGCCCCGCCGCGGCAAACTAACGCACACGGGACGTGTGGCCCAGTTTAATTAGTGGCACTAAATTATCGGTGACAGGAAGCTGTTGTGACTGCCGTCCGCCGGTCCCCCGTGGGGACCGGGTCCCAGGGGCCGGCCCCTCTGACCCTGGCGGACAGGCCGGGACCGCCGCCAGATTACCTGTGAAGTGACTCGGCGACGAGACAGGTTCAGGGGTCATCAGCCACTCATAAAGCGATTAGAGATCATTGTTCGCTGAGTGGTCAATTCGCCGGTACCAATGATCCGTTTCGGTTTCGCCGCTCTCGCGGTTTACAATCGCCCCACTCTTTTCTGTTCCCATTACGTTTACAGCACTTCAATCGGTAGTTCTCTATCATTTCTCTACCCTGGGATATCTCCCAATCCTCCCTATTCGTTCCGCCATAAATATCCGTGACACGCAGCTACACGAGTACCGATGGCAGAGTCGGGCAACTTTATGAGTGCCTGGAGCCACCGAGTATTTTCCTGCCACCTGATACTCGCAATGCCTCGGGCGTGTTTGGTGCTCCCGTGGGTAAAACGGTGGCGCCGGGACCCTGGGGTCTCACCCCTACACCGCAGCCCACATTTCCCACCGTCGCCAGGCTCGGCGCACCTCGGCGGTCGTAAGCGGATACGACCTGAGCCGCGGGACCGCGCGGCGGGTCGGCCCGCGAGCTTATCCTCACCATCGCCAGGTCAAATTAATTGTCTGGGAACGGGTGTGCGCCTGACGGGGCCGCCCTACAAACTGCTACGACTGACGCCCCAATAAATTATGAAATGGCCGACCGATTACCAGTTTACGATCCTAAACAGGGACTGGGATGACACGGACGGACTGTCGAGGTGTGTTCGCGCGTTACGAAGCCCGCCTTCGCCTGGTGACGGCGTCTAGTTCACTGCCTCACGCTCTGGCGTGTTGAATGCCTATCGGTCGCTGGTCGTCTTTCTTTCAGTCACTTACTGTCTCTGAAAAGCTTGCTCGTCGTCTCTCACTCGCTGTCTTTCGCTTGCTCGCTCGCCATTTCTCGATTCGCCGCTCGCCGCGGCCGCAGACGCTCGCCGTCTCGTCTCGTCGCGCTCGACGGTGTCCGAGTCGACGCGCCGTCACGACGCGCACGAGCTGCGAGCGACACGGCGTCGCGCGCGTGCCCCAGCCGGCCCTGTCACTTTCTCTGGGGTTCGGCGCGCCGCGATTAGCGGTTCGCTCTGCGGCCGTCATCCTGACCGCTCCAAAGTATGACTGGCGTGCGGATCGCGCCGCCACGCTGGCAGCGATGCCGTCGGTTGTGAGTTTAGCCTGCCCTAACCCCCGCATTGCCGTCGCGTCGCATCGCTCGTCGATTCGCCGGCGTCGCGTCGCCGCTACACACAGCGACGAGAGACGAACATGCGGGTAACGTCGAAAAACTACACAGCCATCCTGGTGGCTCGCATGTCCCCCGCGCCGCACCGCCAGCCGACCGGCAGCTGGGCTCGGCCCTCTGACAGACAGCGGCCCGGAACAATGGCAGCACGCCGCGCCGGCCGCCGCACTGAGCTGCCGCCGCCGGCGGCGCCCCGCCGAGCCATCTAAATGACCCGGTGCGAGCGCGGCTGACTCGGGTTTCGCTCCTGCACGCCGCCGCCGCGGCTGGTGAGTGGTGCGGTCCGGCCGCCACCAGGTCGGGTCAGGTTACCTCCGGGGCTGGCCGGCGTGGGTCGGTGGACTCACCGCCGGAAGTGACCTCTGGGAACGGACCCAGAACGAGGGTCACTGCAGACGCTGAGGTCAGACAAAATGCAACTCATCCAGCTGACCTCCAAAGTTAACAAATTATGCTAATGATAACCTATGTAAATGTTATCCAGTAATCATCAAGCGAGCAGCACCAAAGTTTTTAATTTGTCTTCTTCTCTTAGACTCTGTTGTATTCCTCCAATGCCAGGCATCAATCGATCCGTTTCTTTGATATTTCCCATCACCTGAACCACAAGCTATACCAATGTCAAACTCTAAAGATATCACCATAGCCCACTGTTGATCCGACCACCGGCGACGGGCCGGCGGCCGCTGAGCTCGCCATCGACGTCGACGCTCATCGACATCGACGCCGGTATCGACTCAGGTCGTCCCCGGAGGCGATATCCAGCCGGACATGAGCGCACGCCCCGAACGAGACGGGTGCCATCGTCATAACGGCGGCGACACCGATCCGGCCGCCGCCGCGCCCGCTCCCTTTACGGCGTCGGTTTATCCGCCCCGGTTTATGCCGCACCATCATCGTCGCAGACGACGCTGCCGTCGTCGGCGACGCGCGCGATCTGTCGGCTGATTGGCCGCAGGATTGGCCCGGCGGCGACCCCACACGGTCGTTTATTTGGGACGGGCTCGTGGTGCCGCCGGCCGGCGGCCGCGCCAAGGTGTAAACCGGGGTTCGATGACGCACCCGCCGGCGAGGCGAATGTTTATCGTGAATGTTGGCCGATGCGCAGGTGGGGGAGTGTATCCTGTGACACGGTTCTTGGCGACGCCGGTCTGGGGTGTTTCTCGACACCGCCGTGGTTGTCGATAGCGAGAGACGGAGCTCAGATAGCCAGTCGCACGTGGGACGTAATGCATCCCAAGCGGACGCAAGACAAACGATCCAATTATAAGGGATTTGGCAGCGTTCGCACCCGCCCGTGCCGCTGCCAGCTCACAGAACAGAGGCAAATGCGCCGAGAACGCCGCGAGACGAGGGAGAGAAAGAGATGAAAGCGTTTGAGACGGCTGGGAGTGGAGCGTTGGAATACGACGGATGGACAGCTATTCTTCCCTCCGTTGAGAGCGAATATCTCAGGTGTTCCTCGACCAAACGACGCGCCTGCTCCGACAACGGGCGATGTAGCTGAGAAATGCGGACAGCCGCCCTGCCGCCGCCCATATATTTGTAGCGGGAGTGGCGCCGCCCGTCCGAGTGTTTTCACCGCCCGGCAGAAGAGTCGATTGTGAGCGAAGTGTGGCAATATTTTGTCAGCAGCGCACCCTGGGGATTTATTTTCCCAGAGTGGGGAATATTCTGTTGCCCGACCGGCGCCGTCCTCACAACACTTCAAAGGAGCATTAGCGGTTCAATCTCGGTGGAAATCTCTGATGCAGCCGCGGCGACTTGCGATGCACTCGGGGATATGCATCTGGTTGCATTTGCCGCGCGAGAATACACGAGACGAATGATTTGAGCTGGAGCTGATCCTTCAAAACCGGTCGAGGATGAAGTCGTATCAGACGCGTATCAGCTGTCACCTTCAGCCGCGCACACGTGTTCAGATTTATGGATACATATTCGGGGCGCAGGTTCCACCTTCCGGTGTGCAGGGCAGCGTCAGCCTTCCACCACGCCCACAATCTGACAGCCTGGCCTTCCGTCGAGCTGCCTTCCGTCCCGCCCGTCGCCCGGCGGCCCTGGCCTGTCCAAAGTACGTCTTCTGGGGCGGCAGCGAGGGTGGCCGCGCCGCTGGCACCGGATCAACTCAGCTTTGTCTCCGGAGGGCAGGTACTGAGCGTGCTGAATAGGCGAAACAGTGGCCGGCCACACCCCAATTACACCCTTTGTCCGCGTCTCCTTCCGTCCCGGTCCGCTGGCCGGGCGGCCGCCGACAACGTCTGTATTGGGGCCGTGTAATGCTGCTAATGCGACCACTGGTGACGGCAGAAAATATAGACTGAAACACCCTGGTTCACAGCAATAGATTGAAACGGTCCACTGGGCATGTAGTTGTCATTTTATTTGTTTGGTGAATTGTGGCTAATTTTACGGATTAAATTTCGCAACTTGCGGAATACGGTCGGGTATATTCCCTCTTACTCGTACAAATCGCATGTCAAGTTACCGTGCACCGTAGAAGTGGTGCTACCTTATATGAAGTCCACCCGTTGACTCGCATACTATCACTTTGCCATGTTGCGTGTCCAATTCCGTGCACACCGCTGCACAGTATTGCTCCCAGAACTCGCACATACTGTATAAGCCAGCCACACTATGATAGCGGCGTGAGCCAGTGACGTCACCATGGCATTCAGCGGCGTGCTGTGATGAATGGTCTGTCGTGTGGCCACCAGGAGATATGGATTAAAATGATGTATAGCAATTTTCCAACCGGCTGGTTTGTAATGATCCGTGATATTAGAGCGCGTCGCAAAGCACACGGCAGCGGCGGCAGGACCGCAGAGGCGCCGTGGATAGAAAGTTAGCGCGTTTCCCGTCTCTCGCCGCATATATGAATGAGAGGCAGACCTAATACGGAGCTGACTTGCAAATTTCCTTCCGATTGGGGTGAAGTTTTGAAAACAGTTTATCTGTCGACTGATTGTCGCATGTTTTCCGCGTTCCGAACCGGTTTCCGATTGGCATATAGCTAAACTTTGTCCTCTCTTTCCAGGTAAGCGAGCTGAAGCCGGGCCTCTGCGTCTCAGCGACGGACGAGGTCGACTCGAGATCACCGATGCAAGGATAAGTACTGACCGGGCCGCGCTGGAACGCTCGAACTTGAGCGAAACTGGCCGGGCTGGGTTGTTGTGTTTGGCCGCGGCCGTGGTGGAAGCGGGAGGCGCCGCGCGTCGCTACCCGCCGGCTGACCTCCGGCCCGCCCCGGCCAGCCGGACCGCTAAAAACACGGGCTGCCGGACGCGCAGGAATGAGCACAAGGCGCGCACTTATTCAGCGCCGCCCTCGACGGAAAGTCAGCGCTGACGGATGGGGTCAACAGGAGG
Source organism: Amphibalanus amphitrite (assembly GCF_019059575.1). Lineage (NCBI taxonomy): Eukaryota > Metazoa > Arthropoda > Thecostraca > Balanomorpha > Balanidae > Amphibalanus > Amphibalanus amphitrite. The sequence goes on along the minus strand of NW_024881728.1, from coordinate 369,510 downwards.
CGGACCGACGGCCGGCCGAGCGGCGCCTGAAAGCCGGCTCGGACGCGCCCGGTGACTCGCTGTGATCGCTCTAATGCAGGTGCAATTCACGGCTTTCAGCGCACCGTGTTTTGCAGTATGGCTGGCCAGCGTAAAATAACCAAATGGAGGCCAATTTTGGCCGGGTAAACAGCCTTGATTTGGAACAGTGCCGCTTAGGTAAATACCAGCTTTAGACATTGTCCACGCTGGTAGTTTTTTTTCTTGTGTTTCGCCTCGCTGCAGAAAATACAGAACGAAAAGAAATTGGTAACGGGAAATATTGTCGGTAAGAGAGCCGCGTCTGTGTGGTGTTTGTTCGGTCATTAGGTTTGGTTACGCTGTAGCTCTATCTGACGGTGCGCTGGGCCTGGGGATGGTTTCTGTACACAACAGCGGCTATGGCGGAGACCGGTATGTTTTTCTTGTTTTGTTTCTGCGCCACCGCTGGGTGTGCCGGACATTCGTCCTGTCCACTGTCCACCGACCGTGCCGACCGACCGACCGACCGACCAGCCGACCGCGCCGATCGACCGACCGACCGACCGACCGACCGACCCCCGACCGGCCACGGACCGCCGGCCCCTTACCGTTGTTGGTCCCCGCGACAAAGACGCGATCCCAGGAGTGATAGCGGCCACAATGGCGATCACCACACTCTCGCCTATTGATCTTGACTGGAGGAGATTTTCCGGGCGGATTTGCCGGCCCCGCTGCGTGCGGTCGGCCAAATCTTTCCCCTCATATCGTTCGCCCCAGAGTAGGATACATTCCATGTGCTATGACGGTGGTTCCGTATCTCTCTGAATGAGGGCGGAAAACACCGCCGGAAAGTCACCCCAGTTCTTGGAGGTGATCTCGACGCGATCGGTTTTCTCGCGTTGGTAGATCATTTTCTGGGTCGCGCGGCTATTATCGTCGTCCTGAGGAGGTTATTGTACGGTCTGAGTAAAATGAGACGCATCGCCCGGCTCCAGCGATTTACGGACATCGATCAGTGCATATAGATTAGCCATCAGGGAAGCCAAATGGGACATTTTCATGGGTTCGTATGATATAAGCTAAGCCAATCCAGACTTTACCTCAACACCACTTGACGCTATTTCTTGAACACTGAACGATTTGCAAAACGTTGAACGTCTTTGATGACTTTGATTTTTGGCACATTGACTTTCAAGAGGCGCCATCTGTCCACGCCATGAATTGCATTTAGCTGCCATCAAATCTGCTATTCCGGGACCACCTCGATCAGAGCGGCAAGGTATGGACACCAGGGCGAATTGAATTTCGGCTGCGGCGTGTGATCTCCAGGGCAGAGGACGTGACGCGTGTGCAGGGTCGGTCCTCATTTCCCCGAACGACCTCTGCCAGATGGCCTTTGATCTGTGGTCTGTGATCGGTGGTGTGGTCTGCCTGGTCTGGTGTGGTCTGGACGAAATGTCACCGAGTCTCTAGTCATGGAGCCATTATTCGAGTAGCCATTCGGCCAATCGGGCGCCTCCCACACGGCCCCATACTGGGACGCGACTGCGTGGGGGCTGATATAGAGCACCGCCTGCAGGCATAATTGGCGGATTGTCTCATCGGTACCATCAGGAATATACGCCTTGTATTGGAGATGCTATCCACGCGGAGGCCAGGTCCGATCAGGCTGTCGACCTTGGCGCCCCATGTCTGTCAGACTGATCGGTAGTGGGCGGTGGGTGGGTGACCCGACCCGGTGACCCGTGTCACGGCCCGGGCGCTGGCCGGCCGGTGAGTCGCACTGGCCGTGGCCGGTGATGGGATGGCCGGGCGGCGTCCGGTCGGCACCGCTGGGATTAGGTTTAATCAGCGCCCGGTGGGCCCTTGCCAGCTGGCAACTCCGGCCGACCGGCAGCGTCGGCCCCACCGCCCCCGGACGGGGACCGCGGGCTACCGCCCGATAACGCCCGACCGTCCCTGTTACCGACCACCGCCCGATATACCCCATCTAGCAATCGCCAATCACCCTTCACTGCCTTTCTCTGTGGTTTCAAGAGCATACCCACGCGTGAACCGACTACAGGCACGGAGTAACCGGCAGACCCCTCGATACTGGACCCTGTCGAGCTAAAAATACTGGCCGAAGCCACTCGACCACACTCTCTGAACGGTGTGTTGACGACGGGCCGGCGAGGTGCCCTTCTGAAAGTTTGTGGAAGACGGAGTACGCACTTGACCCCAACCTCGCGCCGCCCCCCTCAGTTAGCAGCGTAACAAGACGCCTATGTTTTGCGCTCTTTTTCCGTCGTCTGTTACACCACCCGTCCAGCCTGTTTTATCACGCAGCTTGTTTTATCCACGGAGCCGCCACCTCGGCTCCCCTAACGACATCCGGTGGTGCGGTGGCTTCGCCCGGATCGAGGCCAGATTAGAGCGGGCAGGCTTCACGGGTCGCAGGGCCACCGCCGCCGCAGCACGCGCCAAAATAGCCGCTCCATATTCAGATGCATGTCGGCGCCGTCGTCGGCCGCGGATGTGAGCCGGCGCGGCGGGCGCCGACGGCCGTTGGGCTGAATTGTGAGACGGCTCGCCAGACGATGGTCTCCTCTCTCGCTCCTTCCGTCCCATCCGGAACGCTGCTGGCCAGTCGGACGAGCGCCGCGGCCGGCAGAGCAGCGAAATGTGACAATATAATATTCTCCTCGGCGGCGTGGCCATTGGGAGCCGCGGCGATGGAGACGCCGCGAGACGTGGATCGACTCGTCACCGCCAAGACCGCAGCGAATAACCAGGCGTCGCACGTCGCTCGGACGTTGACCAGAATGGAACCGACCCGGAGCGTCGATCGTCGATTGCGACGCGGCTGTCGCACAGTGGGCCGGGCGGCCGCCAGGAGCGCTGGAAATTATTTGCGCTCGAGTTATCGTTCAACTGACTGTGAAAACATTTCATTTACAACGTTTAGCGAGATACCACACCAATAAGATGTAAATTCAAGACTTCTAATACCATGCATGCATGCATGTTGCAATTTGCATACACTGCACTTAGTTTACTGAGGAGTTCAAAAGGCGTCATTCCTGGTAAGATTTTAACACACTTCCCGGCACTCACAGTTTCTCCATTAATGACCGACACATGAATTGGTCAAGGATACAATCTTCTCTCTCTCTCTCTCTCTCTCTCTCTCTCTCTCTCTCTCTCTCTCTCTCTCTCTCTCTCTCTCTCTCTCTCTCTCTCTCTCTCTCTCTCTCTCTCTCTCTCTCTCTCTCTCTCTCTCTCTCTCTCTCTCTCTCTCTCTCTCTCTCTCTCTCTCTCTCTCTCTCTGTCTCTCTGTCTCTCTGTCTCTCTGTCTCTCTGTCTCTCTGTCTCTCTGTCTCTCTGTCTCTCTGTCTCTCTGTCTCTCTGTCTCTCTGTCTCTCTGTCTCTCTGTCTCTCTGTCTCTCTGTCTCTCTGTCTCTCTGTCTCTCTGTCTCTCTGTCTCTCTGTCTCTCTGTCTCTCTGTCTCTCTGTCTCTCTGTCTCTCTGTCTCTCTGTCTCCCTGTCTCCCTGTCTCCCTGTCTCCCTGTCTCCCTGTCTCTCTCTCTCTCTCTCTCTCTCTCTCTCTCTCTCTCTCTCTCTCTCTCTCTCTCTCTCTCTCTCTCTCTCTCTCTCTCTCTCTTTCTCTCTCTCTCTCTCTCTTTCTCTCTCTCTCTCTCTCTCTCTCTCTCTCTCTCTCTCTCTCTCTCTCTCTCTCTCTCTCTCTCTCTCTCTCTCTCTCTCTCTCTCTCTCTCTATCTGAGGGTCGAGGCTTCGCATCGGAGGGTCGAGGCTTCGCATCGACCCTCCCCTGCCTGTTGTAGGATATAGAACCCCTCATATTGAAGGATATATTTCTTAAACTAGCAGGGAAAAGCATACAAAATCGACTACGGTTGGAAAGTGTAACACTAGCCCAATCTTTTTATACCGTCAAAATTAGGTGCCCGAAGTTACATTTTTATAAACGTATAATTTAATACATCTTTAATATTTCCTCTAATATTTTTGAAACCTGCTGCAAGCTTACTATATATAGGATCAAGTGAGTGATCCCAATGAATTCGGTTATGAATACGATCACAATATGCCCCTGTAGAAGGTATTGTAAAGTTCAGAGCGCTGGGCATCCCCGTTTTTGCACTGTCGCGAAAATAAGGTTTCGCATCGACCCTCCCCTGCCTGTTGTAGGATATAGAAACCCTCATATTGAAGGCTATATTTCTTAAACTAGCAGGGAAAAGCAGAAAAATCGACTACGGTTGGAAAGTACAACACTAGCCCAATCTTACTATGCCGTCATAATTAGGTGCCCGAAATCACATGTTTGAAAGAAATGTAACTCAATGTATCCTTAGTATTTTCTCTAATATTTTTGAAAAATGCTGCAAGCTCACTTTTTATAGGATCAAGTGAGTGATCCCAATGAATTCGTTTATGAATACGATCACAACATGCCCCTGTAGAAGCTATTGTAAAGTTCAGCGCGCTGGGCAACCCCGTTTTTGCACTGTCGCGAAAATAATGTTTCGCATCGACCCTCCCCTGCCTGTTGTAGGATATAGAACCCCTCATATTGAAGGCTATATTTCTTAAACTAGCAGGGAAAAGCAGAAGAAATCGACTACGGTTGGAAACTACAACACCAGCGCAATCTTATTATGCCGTCAGAATTAGGTGCACGAAATCACATGTTTGAAAAAAATATAATTCAATGTATCCTTAATATGTCCTCTGATATTTTTGAAACATGCTGCAAGCTTACTATATAGGATCAAGTGAGTGATCCCAATGAATTCGGTTATGAATACGATCACAATATGCCCCTGTAGAAGCTATTGTAAAGTTCAGCGCGATGCGCATCCCCGTTTTTGCACCATCGCGAATATAAGGCTTCGCATCGACCCTCCCCTGCCTATTGTAGGATATATAAATGAAGCAATTTGCAATTTTCAGGGCTCAAACGATAGAAAATTGAATTTTCTACAAGATGGTCATCTCGGATTTTCAAAATATTGAGTTTTAGGGGTCCAAAATGTCAAACCAAATTTTGAGAAAAATTTGATTTTTTCAAAAATTTGAATTTTTCAAAAAAATGAGACAAGTTGTCCTCGGGCATCAAAAGAAGAATCAGCATGCAAAATTTCAAGTCCGTAGCTCAATATTTGGTTGCTATAGAGGGCGCAAAAAGTAACAAAATATCCAATTTCATTTTTCAAACTCAAATTTTTGGTACTTATAGGGGTCGTAGAGCAAAACAAAAGACATTTTTGGAATCCTGAGATAAAACTGCATCAGATAGCATGTTTTGAATTCAAAATTTTGAATTTTGAAAATTTCGAATTTTTAACCCCTTTTTTCACTTTTTCACCATTTTGCGGGGGTCAAATCTCCAAATTCTTGCCACCATCGTGTTCTACGTCCAAAACTACCCCAAAAACATGTGTCACACGGTATTTAAATGTTATTTTGAAAATTCGACTTTGTGTGACCTTTGGTGACCTGACCTTGACCTTGACCTGTGCTCCAATTCGCTTTAGACACAATGAGACTTTTCTTACATCTTTTGGGCACATGCCAAGAAATTTTGAGCTCGCTGCTGTCGGTAGTTCGGTCTCTGGGGCCCAAAATGAAAACCCCTATTTTTTACCTTTGACCTGACCTTGACCTCAAGTTTGACCTGAGAACCAAATTTAAGTATTCATCAGATGCGTCTTGTTTAGAGCTTTCGTTTGCCGCCTCGCCTGTCCCGCTGCGACTAACCGTTCTCGAGTTATGGGCTGGGGACGTCTGACGGCCCCCCCCCCCCCCCAGCAAGTGGTGTTATGAAAATACCCCAGCAAATGCCGGGTTTAAAACAAGTTTTAAATGCTAATCGAACACATCTTGTTGAGACCTTTCGATCGCTGCCATGCGCATCTCGCTGCGACCATTTGTTCGCAAGTTATAGGCTAAGGACGTTCACTACCCCTCTCCCAACCAGATGGTATAAAAATACCCCAGCAAATGCCAGTATAGCTCCTAAACTAGCAGCGAAAAGCAGAAAAAATCGACAACGGTTCGAAAGTACAACACTTGCCCAATCTTATTATGCCGTCAGAATTAGGTGCCAAAAATAACGTTTTTATATAAGTCTAATTGAATATAAGCTTATGTAGATGTCTGCAACATGTTGCAAACTCACTATTTAGAGTGCAATCAGATGAGTGAGCCCAATGAAATTGGTTATGAACATGATCACAATAACCGTGTGCATCATGTGCAGTCGTTTATTTTCACCAATAAGATGTTCATTCATGAGAAAAGAGCAATTCAAAATCTAGTCGAAATCGTTCAGATAGCCGCTTCATTCCCTAACCGTCAGTTAGACTGTGTTCGGAGCTGAATATTGGCCGTGACATCGGTCTCATACTTATTCACGGCACGGCATCGTATCCTATGATCAATTTCGAGTCTGTGGGTATTAATTTTTTGCACCCTGAGCACGTTTCATTTTTCGGCATTTCTAGCGCTCCTGGCGGCCGGCCGGCCTACTGTGTGTCGCTCGCTGTCAGTACAGCGCTCGGTGGTGGGCGGGGGAGGGCATCCGGTCAAGGATCTCCGATGTGTTTCCGTCGAACGAGGACAATGCTCCCGATCTCGATGCTTTGCCAAGCTGCTCGCGGGTCCGAAATCGAACTTCGAGGCACTGTGGCGAGCCAGCGTTGTTTCCACGCAGCCCTGAATGGCTCCGGCCGCGGCCACCGATGGGAGTATGATGGACGAGCGTGTAGCGCTGCGGCCGTCCCTGTTTCCAACTCGGTTCCACGCCGGCGGGCCGGGCCGTTTACAAACGCTACCGCTACGCCCAGAGATAAACATATGCAAATACCAGCCCGTATACTGTAGACAATGAGGACCGTTGCTAGAGCCACACAACGCTTCACGACCCGCTACGACGCCTGGCCAGTGTGTAGTGAGACTCCACGACACCCCACGGCGCGCCGGGCGCCTCCGAGACGCCACGATCGCCCGTTGCGGGTGACAACGTGTGGGCATCGCAATCAGCACTGCCATCTCGCTCGTCTGCAAGATGATACCGGACCGCCATGGCGCCGCCGGTCCTGGGGCCTGCACCCGGGGCGAGCGATGTGTTGTCAGGTCGCCGCGTGGGTGGAGTGGCAAGACAGCACGCCCTCGGCTGCCCCCGGACCTGCCGCTGGCCGAGACAGCAGGGGCGGCGGCGGTGGCGCGGAGGCGCGGTGGCTACCGTTTCCCACGCCCGGCCGACACCGGACGCGGGGCCGGAGTCGGTCCGGCCGCGCGCTCGTTTGCGGTTCACCCCGAGTATCGGTAACATTATAGGGTTCACCAACGCGGGGTGGTACCGCGACTGGTCATAGCGGGTCAAAAGACGTCCGGTGGGGGAGGGGTACCCTGGGGCAGGGGTGAAGGGTGCCAACTCGCCGGGTTCTGGAGTGACACGGACATTTCGTGACATTTTGAAGTCGCGTGATACTGACGAGTGAGACTAGCCATGTTCGTGGGTGACGCTTTCGTGACGATAACGTGACGTTCGTGACAGTGTGACGCTCACGGTGTGACGGTTGAGTGGGATCCGTGACGGTTTCGACGGATGCCTGTCCTCTGGCCCTGGACGGCATCCAGTTAATGGCGGGGAGCATTCATTCTGGCCAGGGTTCATAATGTCCAGGGTACGTTATGCCCAGTGTCGAAATGGCCAGTGCCTTAAATGGGCCAGAGTTCATAATGTCCAGGGATTGCATGGTCCAAATGCGGCCAACTGGCTGCAGATAGGGTATATTCAAAGAGGCCAGGGTTCATAATGTCCAGGGCACGATGTGTCCAGTGTTCGAAATGGCCAGGTTTCATAATGTCCAGGGCACGATGTGTCCAGTGTTCAAAATGGCCAGAGTTCATAATGTCCAGGGCACGATGTGTCCAGTGTTCAAAATGACCAGTGCCTTGAATGGGCCAGAGTTCATAGTGTCCAGGGATTACATAGTCACTGAAAGTGACGCCATTATGTAAAAAACACGGAACCAGCTCAATGCGAAGCAGTGCAGTGCCGAAGGCAATGCCTCAGGAGAGATTACAGGCAATAGTAAATCAAATATTTTTAGGTTAAGTGGTTATGTATCTGGCTTCAGGCCGAAGGCCTGAAGCCTGATGCATAACCACTTAACCTAAAAATATTTGATTTACTATTGCTTGCAATCTATTCATGCGAGAAACTATTTCCTTATCCCCGGTAGGCAAACACCATTACCTTAGGTTAGGTTAGGTTAGGTTAGGTTAGGTTATTTTAGGTTAGGTTAGGTTAGGATAGGTTAGGTTTGGTTGGGTTGGGTGGACTATGTAATCCCTGGACACTATGAACTCTGGCCCATTCAAGGCACTGGCAATTTTGAACACTGGACATATCGTGCCCTGGACATTATGAACCCTGGCCATTTCGAACACTGGACACATCGTGCCCTGGACATTATGAGCCCTGGCCATTTCGAGCACTGGACACATCGTGCCCTGGACATTATAAACCCTGGCCTCTTTGAATTTACCCTATCTGCAGCCAGTTGGCCACATTTGGACCATGTAATCCCTGGACAATATGAACACTGGCCAATTCAAGGCACTGGCCATTTCGAGCACTGGACACACCATGCCCTGGACATTATGAACCCTGGCCTAAATAATACGCACCCCCGCTACCCTTCACCAGCGACCTTTCACAGAAACAACTCATCGTCTAGGTCGTTTCAGGCCTGACAAACACCGCACTGGGACGCCATCGCTGGTTCATGACTTTTCCTTCTCTGGTGGACCCCTCGCAGAGATGTCACATGTCATGTCAGACATCTCAACGTCAGCCATAAAGCAGCAGCTGCCGGGACCAGCTACCATAAATTGACCGGCCGTCATCCTGCGTGTCGACTGACATCCAACAGCGCACGGACGTCCTCACCTGCCTCCCTCCTCTGACGGACATCTGAATTAATTCCTCAGGGAGGAGGCGCACCAGCCGGCTCGTTGTTTTTCACTTTCGCCTCTTATCGTCTTCGTATCTGACTGTGGATCGGCGGCGGCGGCCGCGCGCACTTCCCTCGGTCCGGGCCGTTTCCCTGGTTCGAGAGACAATGGGCCGGCACGGGGCGGTTTGGGGAGGGGAGGGGAGCACACCGTTCCGGCGGCTACCCCCCACCTGCTCCTCCGATGGTGACTTCAAGGCTGCCCGCGGCGCGGCGCGCACGCGCTCGCTTGACGTTCGTTTCACTCAGCGTGTCCTTTTCGGCTCTGCTGGCACCGTGCTCCCATCAATTCTGACTGGATGGTGCCTGAGGCAACACGTGCGCACCTCTCGTGACATGACTGCAACCGTTGCCGGCGCTGTGATTGGTCAGGAGGCGTCCGGTACCAGTTTTGATTAGTCACATGTCATACCTGCACAAAGCTGAAGTCCTGTTAGCGGATGTCACTCTGACGTTCATTATTTGGGATGCCGAGGGGCGCAACGCGTCATTTCTGTGAATGATTTTGGTAGAGGTTAAAAGTATGCAAAATCGCAATACCTTTGATGACCATGCCACGATTCATTCAAAATTACATAGACTTCTTGCCTGTGTTAGATTACTTTGCTTAAACAGGGGCTTGGTAAGTATTCATTGCTTCAGGTGTAAATATGTAGAATAAAGACACACATTTGCTGCTTAACTATTGAAATTACTGGCTGTAGTCTATTGTTCTGTTTGAATATATCCATTTCGAATGATGGATTGTGAGTGATCGATATTGGCAAACAATAGCTTCGTAGTTCTGTTTCTACACGACATCCTTTGATGGTTTTCTATCCCATTCTCTCGCTTCTCTGCGTTGTTTCGTTTCGAACCCCATCTCCAATAAACTACCATTCCGTATTTCGCCGCTGTGACCGACGATGGCAGTTCGCCGCCCCGAAACGCTCCAAATCCGGCAGCCATGCCGACCGCAGCCGCAGTCCGCTGACTGCTGACGTCAGTGGAGCATTGTCAGCTGACTGGCGATGTCACGCAGCCGGAGGGTCAGCGGCAGCGGCCCGCAGTGGCTGACCCCAGCCGCGGGTCACGACCCGCAGCGCTGACACACGACGGGAGAGCGTCGCGGCGCGACCAGAGCGAAACCGAGGGACGTGCAGTATGTGCTCGCAGACTCAGCCACTGGACTCCTGACTTTGGTTTTTGACCGGCGCTTGATGTGTCATCTCCTTTCAGGACGGTAACGGGTCGAGCTAAGATGCTTGCGTCATGTTTTTTCCTGTCTCTCTATGTGTCTTGTTGTTCAGTCTTAAGCAGTTTGTTTAGTTGGCACATTTCCTACGAAGGAACTTTGTCTCCCCCATCGCACTACCTGCTCTCCGTCTCCTTTTCTCTCTTCTCTCTGTTCCTGTCTCCCTCTCCACCCACACCTGGCGCCCGCTGATGCCCTGCGCCTGGCGGCACTCCCTACAGCAGGCGCACGTCCCGCGTCACACCGCAGGCCGACACGTGCAGGCGCTCACCAGGTGCGGATCGCGCTCACCAAATTTACCACCTCACTTACCACCTCTTTGTGGCCGGCTGCCGACGGTGCTCCAGGCTGTTAAATTCGCGCGAGGATACAAGGTCTTCAGCACGGATTTTTCGACTGCAGAGAGACAGCTGTTGGGTCGCCATGGCTGTCTGCAACGGCAGCGGACACCAGCTGGTGGGCGTCAGCTTCGAACTGCCCCCGACCAGTTAATGTATGCGCAAATGACCTCGTGATTGCTTCTGCACAGAGGCAGGCTCCGCCCGTCTGCCTTGGGGCGACACGTGCCACCAAGGTCATAACTCTGCCTCGGGGGCCAATCTGGCCAAAGGGTCGCCCTTCCGTCAGCAGAGGGTAGTTGATCACAGGGCGGTGCTCGCTCGGGCAGTATCTCGGCGGTACACCGACTCTCTGAAGCGTCATGGGGGTCCTGACGGGTCGGTATCAGCAGTGTTGCAGCTTTCTGAGCGAGGATGGAGTGCTGTAAGGAGAGACGTAGCCCAGGGATCGACTGGCCGCCTGGCTGCCCCTCAATCTCGGTCTGGATGAACCAAACACCCTCCGTTCAGCTTCACAAACACAAAGACTTCGCGTTTGTCATCTGGGCGTTACGCAATTCTCTCCAGGGGTGACGGGAACGACCAGCACGCACCGGGGGTCACCTGAGGTCACCGTCGGCCGCGCGGCGGGGTCAGCCGAGCGTGCCGGCAGCGCCGATGGACGCAGCTCACGCTCTACTGCGGCTGCGGCGATGGGGGAGTGATGGCGATGTGTCTCGGTGCGTTGCGTTTGAACCCCTCATGGCGTCCGCCACGTGTCCCTGACGTCCGACTCTCACCGGCAACTGGAACACGAGGGCGTCTGGCTCACCCGCTCCTCACTTCTCCTCGCTTCTTCGCGCCGCAGCGCTGTCCACCCACACCGGCTGAATCAATCAAGCCGGTGACTTTTTGTCGACCACCTCGAATGCCCTTTCGTGACGAGGCGCCGCGGTGGGAGCGCCCAACTGCGGGTGTTATCCTGCGTCGGACACACCCGAGCCGTGTCCGCGGCGCGGACAGGGACACACACGCCCCGGAGCAGCGGACAGGGACACGGTAACACGCCCCGGGGCGACGGACAGCGGGTCGATCGGCTCATCAGAGGCCGTGTCAACATGCGCCGTTTGCCGCCGGCCGCCGCGTGTCAGTCACGCCAGTCGCGGCGGGCTCGGGTCGGCGGCTCAGATTTCGCCAGAGGCGCGACCCGGCGTGTCAGACACAGCTGCCAAAGCGGAAAGGCGGCGCGATGTGAGCTCCGATATCGCGCTAGTTTCGCTCCAACTGGTGCCGTTACATGGAGACGTGAAGGTGACGCCAGTAGCCGGTCACAGTTTGGAGAGATAGCGCAAGTTGGTGGTCGTTTGGTGATTGACTACCAGGAGGCGCTGCAATTAAAAGTTTGTCTATTATTTGTGATAAGCGGCGGCTGGTCGGACGGTGGGCTCCTGTCTCAGTTAATCTTTACCGGATGGGTTGATCGTGACGATAAGGCTTGGTTTTCTGGTTAGCCCAAGTGTTATTTGAAACATATAATTAGTCGATGCCAATCTTATACAAATGAAAATTACACAACGGTTTCTTTGCTTGTTCGTTCGTTTCATTTCCTTTGTTTTATCTTAATAAAATATTTGAAACACACTCTTCTGGCACAAAGCTGCGCTGAGCAGCTGTTCGAAGGGATATCGAACATCTCAATTCGTCAGAGGATTGTAATACTTCGTTCTACGATGCTAAACAGAAGGCAATTACACTGATACATGTTTGATTCAAGGATTGCAAGGGAGCATATCTGTTAGATTGCACAACACTGAATGATTGACTGTCTTGTAGGAAAATACTAGAAATGGTTACGACACTTTCATCTAATCCCAATTTTTGAACGCATCTATCACCTTTCACGTGTCTCTTGTTCGATACTAATTACCGCACGCTCCTATCGAAAATCCCCAAATAAGAGAGCAGTTTACACCCAAAGTACCCGACCGTTTCTTTTCAAGATGCGCAGCATTAACCGGTTTTGAGACCGTTCCGTGTTTAAAAGGCGCAACTTTTTACCAACATACCTGGCTATCTTCGGGATGAATACCCATGCTGTGTGACGAATGGTCATCACAAAAACCCATCATAGCGCTGGAAGTCGGCCCGGTGGCCCAGTTTGGGCTGCAGCACCCCGCCGACTGACCGGCCGGCCGGCCGGCCCGGCCCCGCTACCGGGTGGAGTACAGGTCAGGCTGCAGCGGTGGGGTGTCCGCTCCTCACCTCATGGAAACTATTGCCCTGACCCAGCCGCTCTGTCCTGCTGTCCAGGCCACCTTCCTTACCTCTCCCGGCCCGCCCCGCACCTTCTAAACATTCAAACGGCGCTATCTGGGTCACCGGCAGCGCCCAGCGGTAGTCGGCCTAAACGCGCTCTCATGGAATGCCGACGGTCGTCTGCGCGTCGCATCCCGCTGTCTACGCTACATTCCACACACAGGTGCCCGCCTCCAAGGACTCCCCTGTAGACCTTCCCGCCTCCCAGGACTCCCCTGTAGACCCTCCCGCCTCCCAGGACTCCCCTGTAGACCCTCCCGCCTCCCAGGACTCCCCTGTAGACCCTCCCGCCTCCCAGGACTCCCCTGTAGACCCTCCCGCCTCCCAGGACTCCCCTGTAGACCCTCCCGCCTCCCAGGACTCCCCTGTAGACCTTTCCACCTCCCAGGACTCCCCTGTAGACCCTCCCGCCTCCCAGGACTCCCCTGTAGACCCTCCCGCCTCCCAGGACTCCCCTGTAGACCCTCCCGCCTCCCACTGGACCTCCTGGCGGGGTCGTCATTCCCCGTCAGCTCTCGCTTGCTGCCCTGTCCTCTCTCCCTCTCTTCCCATCTTCCTGTCTCTCTCTTTCTCTCTCTCTCTCTCTCTCTCTCTCTCTCTCTCTCTCTCTCTCTCTCTCTCTCTCTCTCTCTCTCTCTCTCTCTCTCTCTCTCTCTCTCGCTCTCTCCCCATCTATCTGCCTCTCGCACTCTATTTCTATTTCTCTCTCTCGCTCTCCCTCTCTCTCTCTCTCTTTCCATTTCTCTTTTGTTCTCACTCTCTCCCACCTTGTCTTTTCTCTCACTACCCGGTGATCCGCAGCATCTTCCCACCAATGCATCCCTCTTTCCTCTCCTCTATCCCCGCGGTATCCCGTTTCTCCATCTCCCACACACTGTTCGCCGTCTCATAATCCCCGCCGTCACCACCGACACCACTCCCCCATGTTCTTCAACCACAATATGCCACTCCTGGGACTCTTCCGGGCGCCTTTGTGACGCTTCTGTGCCACTTTTGTGACGATGGTGACGCGTCGTCACATCCGTAACGCCTGTGATCCCGTTGTGACGATGGACACGGCAGTGGCTTTGTGACACTTTGTGACGCCGCATAACGACTCCTACCTCACCACACGTATCTTCGTGCCGTGACGGTCACCTTTGGAGGGTGCCACTGTTTGTGGCGCTATCCTGTGCGTCGATGTCTGTTTTTGCGGTTCGGGAAGACTGGTAAACAAATCGAGTCGAAGACGGTAAGACGGTGGTGTGTGGGTTCGGGACCACTGGGACCAGTTACAAACTACCTCCCATGACGGCTGTTTGAAGTAGTGAGCGATCGTCGGCAGCGATGAATGACGTCATGGCCAACGACGGGACGACGGAAACAGGTTTTGAATGTCGGGTGGCCTGTTTGTGACACTCAAATCCTAAAGTTCTGCTAAAATCGACAGGCGCGCGTAGGCGAGTGGCTCCGAAACACACAGAGGAAGGAGGAGAGCCGACGGTAAGGCGATACGGAACACCGGAAATGGCACATATCCGGCGGAAGCCACGCGACTTGGGGCGGCCGCCGAGACGGCCTGTCGCCGCACCGGCTATCTCCCGACGCGGAAACCGATAATTCGTCGAAGACGACGTCCGTCGGCTGATGGTTCGGCGAGCGCCACCCGGCTGTGGCCCAGACGCGAGTCGGGGTGTCGGGTGGGCTGCCGGGGCCTGTGTGCCGCTGATAGCGTCTCTGTTCCCGGCTGGATGATGCTCGAAAGGGCACTCGTCGGCGCCGCTGCATGTGCTTGACTTGTTACCGAAAGGTCAGCGCTAGCGCTGTGGCGTCATGATTGGGCTTGGATAGACCGGTGATTTCTGGTCGTTTCTTTCCTTGCCTTCATCGTGTTTTTTTAAGAAACGCTATTAAAATGCGGTTTCTGCGTGCGTCTCTTCCAAATGCAGCGATGTCTCTCCCTCAATACAGACAGTAGAGACATCTCGTGGCGGTACATTGCGACTACGGAAGCCTTTCCAGCTAGATGGCAGCACATGTCGAGTGCGGACTGCCCGTGAGCTTATCGCTGTGCCCTCGGCGACCAGGCACGGCGGAACAGTATTCAGAATGCTACAACAAACGCCATTGAACACCCTGTTTTTGTATGATGCTAACCGAGCTCGGGTACGATTATCAGCCTTGGAGTATCACCCGTTCGGGCGTGCCCCCCGGACCTTGGGACTAATGCTGAAGCTAGCTAACGACAGGGGTGGATTTTTTTGTTTTTTATTGGGGTTGCACAGCCCTGAAAGGGCGCCCAAAGCGGTTCCGAGGGGCGCAATAGTCCGGAAGTGGGCGCCACCAGGTACGGTCGTAAACTTGGCGTTTGGGGGGGGGCAAATTGGCAAAGGGGCCCCTGTAGACCCTCGCTGGGGGGGGGGGGGGGGGCGGTGTGTTAGCCTAGCCCGCGTACCGCGGAGGGGGGCGAATATCCGCCCCCCTCCCCCTGAAGTTTTTCGTAAGTAGCGGAAAACTTCTGAAACCAGTATGAGACCCTTATATAAGCCCGGCGTAAGATCATTTAAGGCCAGTATTGAGATTGACCCTCATAAACCGGGTGAGACCTCGCACAGCAGTATGGGTCTTTGAACTCCAACGTGGGTCTTACGAGAGCTGCCTGAGCCATCAGAGGCCAGTGCGGGCCCGGGGTCATCAAAGGCCAGTGCGGGGTCGTCAAAGGCCAGTTCGGAACCTCTGAGGTGGTGTGAGCCCTTGAGGCCAACGTTGGTCCTTACTCCTTAAGAGGTCAATGTGGGACCCCTTGACTGGTATGGGCCCTAAGAGACATGTGTGGTGCCAATGCGACCCAAAATAGACACAACTAATGACATGGGGCTCTCAGAGACTAGCAGCGGCCCTTAAAAACCTGCACGGGCCAAACAGATCGACAGGGGCCCTCCGAGATCGGCAGAGAATAAGAAGATAGCATGAGGCGCCTATGATGGGCAGGCCCGGGCTCTCGAAGACCTAAATGGAACTATCAGAGACCAGGGACCCTTGGCAGCAGACATGGGACCTCAGAAACCGATGTGACCCCGATATGGTACATAATAGACCTTAATGCCGGCCCGCTGCGACGAGATAACGGCCCTCTAATTCCGAAATTCCAACATGGAGACCAACAGAGACTGACAGGGAACCTTGGAGGACAGCATGAAACACCAAAAGTTCTTCCTTGGACCCCAGAGACTAAAAATGGGACTCTCAGAGTCTGGTGCGGGGCCCTCTGAGGCCTGTTTTGGGCCACCAGGGTCCGGTTCGGTCCATCAGATGCCGGTTATGGCCCTCAAAAGCCAGTTTGGGACCCTGAGTGGCCACTGGCCAGTACTGGCCCTCCAAAACCAGTTGGTCATCAGAGGCCAGCCCAATATGATCCCTTACAGGCCAGTGTGGAGCTCTCGGAGGTCAATGTGGGCCCTCAGAGCCCAGTGCGAGGCACCCAAAGTTCAATCGTGAGCCCCCAGCGACCGGAGTGGGTTCATCAGAGGCTAGTGTGGGTCCCTCAGAGGAGTCCGATTCGGGGCCCTCAGAGGTCGGTGTAGGACCCTCAAAGGCTAGTATTGGCCCTCAAAGGCCTGTAGGCTGTATGGGCCCCCAGGCTCAGAGACCGATGTGGGCCCTCAGGGACCAGACTAACCTGGCACCCCAGAGACCATAATAGGGCTATCAGTGGCGGTGTAGAGACCCCATAGACCGGCTGGGGCCCATTGAGGCCAGTTTGGGGCCCTCAGAGTCCAGTGTGGGGCCTGTTATAAGCGACAGTAGGGCTCCCGCTTGCATTGTGTCTCGAACAAGACTGGTCCACATTCCAACCGCGCCCGCTGACCCCAGCCGTCGGCCCATGCGCCGGCGGGCAAGTCATCGCAGAGGCGGCTCCAGGGAGACAATCGAGGAGCACACTACCACAGGGCCCCTAGAGACCGTCATGGGTCCTCAGAGGCCGGCATAGAGCCTTCAGAAGCCAGTACGGGGCCCTCAGAGGCACCCAAGAGACAAGGGCCAGCCTTGGGTGTCAGTGACAGAAATGGGGTTATCAGCAGCCGGTGTGAGACATTTAGAGGCCGGTTTGGGGCCCTCAGAGGCCAGTTTGGGACCCTTAGAAGCCAGTTTAGGGCCCTCTGGGCTCTGAGACCAGTACAGGGCCTTCAAAGGTCAGTTTGGAACCATCAGAGGCCGACGTGGGTCCTCAGAGGCCAGTGTGATTTCTACAGACCAACGTGGAGCCCTCAGAGGTCAGTATGGGGCCCTAAAAGACCGGACAGAGTGTCCTCAAAAGCCAGGATGGGCCCTCAGAGGCCAATGTTGGTCCTAAGAGACCGGCATCGGGCCTCCAGAAGCCAGTACGGGCCCTCAGAAGTGCCCAAGGGTTAGTCTTTGTCCGCCAGAGACAGAAATTGGGCCATCCGAAGCCACAGTGTTGGGCCCTAGGAGGCCAGTTTGGGCCGTCAGAGACCAGTTTGGACCCTCAAAAGACCAGCGTGGGTCCGTACCGGCAGTGTGAGGCCCTCAGAGACCAGTACAAAGTATCTTATCTATCTTACAGGTACCTTACAGGCCAGCGTGGAGCCCTCAGAGGTCAGTGTGGGGCCCTAAAAGACCAGCATGGGTCGGTGTTGGACCCCAGAGGTCAGCATAGGGCCCTCAGAGGCCGATACCCTTAGAGACCGGCATCGAGCCTTCAGAAGTCAGTACGGGCCCTCGGGGACACCCAAAGGCCAGTCTAGGGCCTCCAGAAAAAGAAATGAGGCCATTAGAGGCGTGGACCCCCCCCCCCCCGAGAGACCAGATTGGGAGCCCTCGAGACCAGTACAGGGCCCTCAAAGGCCAGTTTGAGGCCCTCAGAGGTCGATGCGGGCTCTTAGTGACCGGCACCCAAAGGTAAGTCCTGAACCCCAGAGACAGAAATGAGGCCACCAAGAGATCAGTGTGGGGCCCTCAAAGGACGGTTGGGGGACTCCTGATGCCGCTTTAGGGCCCTCAAGGGTCAGTGGAGGGCCCTGAGAGGTCAATGTGGGCCCTCATCGGTCGATGTGGGCCCTCATCGGTCAAGGTGGGCCCTTGAAGGCCACTGAAGCGCCCTCAGAAGTCAGGATACTCAAAGACCGGTATGGGGGCTGTTACATAATACCCGGCGTTGGTTTCTTGAGCCTCGTAACAATCGGGTAAGAGCCAGGGCCCCTACGCCTATCGGGGCCCATCGGTTGTTTAAGGGGGCAAATTATATGATGGCCCCTGATTTGTCTTTGGGGGGCCATGGCCCTGATGCCCCCCTGCGACCTCCACTGGGCACCCCCCCCCCCCCACTGAGCGGTGAGCGGCGCACCAGGAATCGAAATCCACGATTTTGTTAACTGGTCATTTTTGCATGTCCGACAGCTCTATACGGCCTTGTGACAGCTCAAGCTCTTGAGAGGAGGGTAGTACCTACATTAGAGGGGGCGGCGATGGCATTTGCACTTGAGGCGGCAGCGCCTACACTTAGAGGGGGCGGCACCTACATTACATTTTATGGGCAGCACCCTAACTTGAGGGGCGGCACCCACGCATGGGGGGGGCATCTATCTACATGTGAGGGAAAGGCACCTTCATTTCAAGGGGTGGCACGTACACTCAGGGGGTGGCACCTACATTTGAGGGGGCTGCACTGCAACTAGGCCCTAGGGGGCGGCAACTACACCCTAGGGTGCCAACTACATTCGAAGGGACGGCACCTTCATTTTATGGGATGACCGATGACACCTATGCATAAGTGGCCGGGGCCAACATTTGAGGGGGCGGCGCGGCACCTTCATTCGAGGGGGCGGCACCTGAATTCGAGGGGCGGCATTTAGGTACATTTGAGGGGGCGGCACCTGCATTCGAGGAGGGCCGGCACCTACATTCGAGGGGGCGGCACTAACATTTGAGGGGGCGGCACCTGCATTCGAGGAGGGCCGGCACCTACATTCGAAGGGGCGGCACTAACATTTGAGGGGGCGGCACCTACATTCGAGGAGGGCCGGCATCTACATTCGAGGGGGCGGCACTAACATTTGAGGGGGCGGCATTCGAGGAGGGCCGGCATCTACATTCGAGGGGGCGGCACTAACATTTGAAGGGGCGGCACCTACATTCAAGGGGCGGGATTTAGGTACATTTGAGGGGGCGGCACCAACATTCGAGGGGGCGGCACTAACATTTGAGGGGGCGGCACCTGCATTCGAGGAGGGCCGGCATCTACATTCGAGGGGGCGGCACTAAGATTTGAGGGGGCGGCACCTGCATTCGAGGAGGGGCGGCACCTGCATTCGAGGAGGGCCGGCACCTACATTCGAGGGGGCGGTACTAACATTTGAGGGGGCGGCACCTACATTCGAGGGGGCGGCACTTGCATTCGAGGAGGGCCGGTATCTACATTCGAGGGAGGGGGCGGCACTAACATTTGAGGGGGCAGCACTTACATTCGAGGGGGCGGCACCTACATTCGAGGGGCGGCATTTAGGTACATTTTAGGGGCGGCACCAACATTCGAGGGGGTGGCACCAACATTCGAGGGGGTGGCACCTACATTCGAGGGGATGGCGCCTACATTTAATGAGCGGCGCCTACATTCGAGGGGGCGGCACTTACATTTGAGGGGGCGGCACCTACATTCGAGGGGCGGCACCTACATTCGAGGAGGGCCGGCATCTACATTCGAGGGGGCGGCACTAACATTTGAGGGGGCGGCACCTACATTCGAGGAGGGCCGGCATCTACATTCGAGGGGGCGGCACTAACATTTGAAGGGGCGGCACCTACATTCGAGGGGCGGGATTTAGGTACATTTGAGGGGGCGGCACCAACATTCGAGGGGGCGGCACTAACATTTGAGGGGGCGGCACCTGCATTCGAGGAGGGCCGGCACCTACATTCGAGGGGGCGGCACTAACATTTGAGGGGGCGGCACCTACATTCGAGGAGGGCCGGCATCTTCATTCGAGGGGGCGGCACTAACATTTGAGGGGAGGCACTTACATTCGAGGGTGCGGCACCTACATTCGAGGGGCGGCATTAAGGTCCATTTGAGGGGGCGGCACCAACATTCGAGGCGGGCCGGCATCTACATTTGAGGGGGCGGCACTAACATTTGAGGGGGCGGCACCTGCATTCGAGGAGGGGCGGCACCTGCATTCGAGGAGGGCCGGCACCTACATTCGAGGGGGCGGTACTAACATTTGAGGGGGCGGCACCTACATTCGAGGGGCGACATTAACATTTGAGGGGGCGGCACCTACATTCGAGGGGGCGGCACTAACATTTGAGGGGAGGCACTTACATTCGAGGGGGCGGCACCTACATTCGAGGGGCGGCATTAAGGTACATTTGAGGGGGCGGCACCAACATTCGAGGAGGGCCGGCATCTACATTCGAGGGGGCGGCACTAACATCTGAGGGGGCGGCACCTGCATTCGAGGAGGGGCGGCACCTGCATTCGAGGAGGGCCGGCACCTACATTCGAGGGGGCGGTACTAACATTTGAGGGGGCGGCACCTACATTCGAGGGGCGACATTAACATTTGAGGGGGCGGCACCTACATTCGAGGGGGCGACACCAACATTCGAGGGGGCGGCACCTACATTCGAGGGGGCGGCACTTGCATTCGAGGAGGGCCGTCATCTACATTCGAGGGAGGGGGCGGCACTATAGTTCGTTTTTCTAAGTTCGACCCTCACTGTAAACATCTTTTTGAACATAGCACGAGAATTGCTAGCTGAATTACTCAGAAAACTGGTTAGCGCACATTGTACTGCATACATCAATAATATTTTGCTAATAAGTTTTAAACACGGATGATATACCGTTCTGTTAAACGCCGTGCGATCTATTGATCAGTTCAGTTATAATTTATGACAAAATGTCTATCCCTGTGGGGTTGTATATAAAGGCAAATACGAGCTAGGAGTCTGGGAAATAAGAGCCAGGAAGAAATATTTTTTGAGTAAAACTAATCGTCTGTGAAATCAATGTGCGCCAGCCAGTTTTCCAAGTAATTCAGCTAGCAATTCTCGTGCTGTGTTCAAAGAGATGATTACAGTGAGGGTCGAACTTAAGAAAAACGGACTATAACATTTGAGGGGGCAGCACTTACATTCGAGGGGGCGGCACCTACATTCGAGGGGCGGCATTTAGGTACATTTGAGGGGCGGCACCAACATTCGAGGGGGTGGCACCTACATTCGAGGGGATGGCGCCTACATTTTATGAGCGGCGCCTACATTCGAGGGGGCGGCACTTACATTTGAGGGGCGGCACCTACATTCGAGGGGCGGCACCTACCTTCGAGGGGCGGCACTTACATTCGAGGGGGCGGCACCTACATTCGAGGGAGCGGCACCTACATTTGAGGTCTAAAGAGGCGGCAACTAGATAGTTGAGGGGTGACTATTGCCTACATGATGGGTAGGGCTCTTTTGAAAGATGGTGCCAAGTCAACGGGTGGCATAGAGTTTTGGGATGGCTCAGGGTTATGGGGGCGGCACCATTCGAGTCGCCAGCCGATTTATTTCAGTTGTAAAGTTGGGGTTGCACAAACCGATGTTGGGGTTGCACAATTCAAAGTTGGGGTTGCACGTGCAACCCCAACTTAATATAAAAATCCACCCCTGGCTAACGACATCATAAATCCAACGATATCAGTGTTATCACCGGATGGGCGCCAAGATCAAATGTATATTCACCCGCATATCTCAGTCAGATGACTCTGTTGTGGCGCGGACCTTTTTCTGCCTCTGACGACGTTTGACAAAATGGATTTTTTATGCGAATGCTCACGCCCCGTAGCAAAAACCTTCATCACTCCCCCAGCGGAGCACGCAATAAACCGAGACGAGCGGCGTATCGTCTTCCCCGCGGCGCGGCGCCGCTCGGGGCGGCGCGGACAAGGGGACGATCAATCGCACCCCTTTGTTTTTTGTCTCCCCTTCGAACCGAGTCATTTCGGTGATAAATCAGACGTTCTGGTGATAGATCAGTCGTTCTGTCGGCACTCGGACGCGCGGCCGTCTTATCACTTTCCGTGGTCTCCCCGTGAGAAATTGTCGCGCCCACCTCTGCTGTCGGGGGTTTCCGTGTGGGCACGATAGCTGTCCCCAGACATGATGGCGGCATATCGCCAATGGAGCCATTTGACACATATGTGACCAGTCCAGATGAGCGCTATTCGACGCCGACCCTTGAGCCCCGGATGTAATTGTCGGCAATTGCAGCCGTCACACATCGCGAAAACGGGCAGTTTCCGCTGGTTTATTGGAGCAAATCACCAGCCAGTAAACTGCAGACAAGAACCACTATAACCCTTCCGGCTTGATTAAGGATATCGATGTTGCGGACGGTCTGGAACCGAGGAATTTGCTGCAGGATTATAATGCAAACTGGGACATTTGCCGACGGACGCTGTCGCTGGAACAAAGCAGGATGTCACATAACTACCGTCTCTGGCCGCCGCTCCGCTGTGCCATTACGGAGGCGGTGCAGTCTATTCGGCAGTCGCTGGTCCGTATCGTGCGCTGCCGTCGTCCTGTCGTCACAAATTCACCGCACTGGGCCGGCTTAGGGAGAGAGAAGAACGGAAAGACAGCGTGCGTCGACTGTGCCGTCTCTGGGTATGCAATTCATAAGCTGCGGGCATTATGTTTATGGTAAAAAAAGAAGACTTTGAATATCAACGTAGCGAAATATGAAGGATATCAATATTACTCCAGTTAATATCACAATGATTTCCAGCTAAGAAAGCAGTCTTTCAATCTCTACCCTAGAAAGTTCTGCGCAGGCGGCCGTTCTCTGTTGGCGAGGTGTGAGGGCGACTGAGAGCCGGGCATTCAGTGACCGCTAAATTGGCGCCGTGACGTATGTGGCGCAGCTCGCACCGGTGCGTCGCCGCCGCCCTGGAAACCCAGCGGCCTTTGCTGCCGCCAAACACACTATTCAGCTGATTGGCTGGCCCAGAGCTCATTTGATGCCGGCCATTCACTACGCGGACCGGCCGGCGCGGCGGCAACCGACAGCCGGTGGCAACTTTTCCCCGCGTCGCCCGCGTCGGTCGCACCTCTGCCGTCGCCTTCGACGACAGGGCGGGCACCGCACTGAAAGGAAGCGAATTAGCTCGCTCGATGATCATTAGCCCTGTGGCTGGGGAGCGACGAAGCCCGCCGTCGCCGCCGCAAATTGAAACGCGGTCCGATTGGGTCTCCGCCGAGAAAAAGGTGGCTTGCGTCGCGGCCGACGACGAAGGCGACGTTGCTAACGGCTGCGGCGGCTGCGGCGGAGCGATTGGCTCCGTTGGCGATGAAGTGACTGTCGAGGACGAGGCGAGCACTGCTCTCCGTTAATCCAGCACACCGCTAATGGAGACGACCACAGGACAGGTAGAGCAGGAGATAGGCAGAGCGGTGTTGGAGTGCTCGAGTAGCCCGGGCTGCCACATATTGCTGTAACATGGGCCGAGATATTGTCGCCAGTTCTGAGAATTGCTTTGAGAGCACTGCTCTCGGACCTCGTCCTGCGGGGGTCCAAGCTGACAGCCATATTGACATACTCACCTTTCCGAGCAGAGCATACTCGGGAGAGACGTGTGAAGGTACACCGAATACGCGTGCAGGCGCGTAGTTCCGCACTCGAAAAGGTTTGAGTTCAAATTGATCCAGAGCACTCCCCAGAGTGAGTGAATCATTTTCCACTGGCAGCCCAGTCTGCTGCGAGCTGAATTCAAAGCGACCTTGAGAGCTCCCTGAATGGACTGAGAGTGATTATTGACGCCCGTCCCGAGAAGCCTTTCCCAATAAATTTCGACCAGCCGCTGCTCCGCCCGCCGCCCGGGAGTACCCACCCAGTGACCGGGAGTGCTCTGGGACCCCTGGGGAGTCCGTCTGAACTGGTAGCTGCGGGTGCGTGGCAGCCGACTCGGGTCAGATCATTGGGAGACCACCAGCGTCCCATTCCGCGCTCTGAGGTCCACCCGGATCACATATCGCGTTACAGATCCTATGCGGGCACCCCACTATGCCAACATCAAAGACCCCAGCGGGCACTCCAAGCCAACTGCAACCAACACCGTCAAACACTCAGCGGCCCACCAAACACACCCAGACCCTCCCCGGGCCCGGCCTCTGACGCCGGCGACTGCCACTGTGCCCGGCAGCCCAATCCGTCAGGGACAGATGTCTGCGGCCGACCCTTCCGCCTGTCGGCGCGGCGCCGGGTCTGTCGGCTGTGATACGCCTCCGTCCCAGCCGGCTGAACCCGCCCGGGGCTCTGCAAAGTGCAGTGTACCATCACGGCTGTGTGTTCCGCGGCGGGATGTGCCATTTTGCACCAGACAGCTCTGTGAAGGGAGGCCAGTCGAGCGTTGTCTCCCGGGGCGAGTTCAGCGGACGTCTCGCCCCGGGTCGTGTACCCCGAAGAGGAGGCCGGTGACTCGGTCTGTTTGATGTTGCTCCAGTTCGGGGAGGGCCGGCGACCACATGTTGCAGGCCGATTGAAGCATTGGGAAGCCGCGCGCGCCGCTGCCTCCGGTCTGCAACCATCCGTGCCGAGACTGAGCGCAGTCGCTTCTCTAGAAGTGATTATGGAGGATAAAGGATAGAAAGAAATCAAATGTAACGAATGGTGGTTTTACCATCAACCATTTATATTTAAAGGAAACGGAAGCATTATATCATGATTATCCTCCTAGCAATATCGAGATTTCTAGCATTACGTCATTGTTGCCCTTTGATGCCAATTGATGCACAAAAGACGGATACAACAGTAATTATTGAAATTATTTCCTACTTTTCACATCATGTTTTCCTTTATATGAGTCCTTTATTTGCATTTTTTTACATTGCACCTATCTAGTTCATTCATCAAAATAATGATAGGTTTATGGCGACTTTTTACATGCACATCAACCGCATTTTCACAATGACAACATCCCGAAACCCAATACCCTTCAGTTTGCACGATGTATTCTTCCCTATGCGATATAAAATACACAACCACACCTCCGTTGGATGCCGCGCTCGCAGCTGTGTCTCCCCTAACCCATCTGCTCCCCCTCTGATTACCGACATCCGAGATGAATGCGCCACGACCGCCGCCGTCTCCTGATGGCGTGTTCGGCTAATTCGACGCATCGCCAGCCGTGCTGCCCCGTCCACCGGGCGTTCATAACCCGTCCGGAGGCAATCACGGTCCTACCGGAGGGCAGGGGCGGTGCCAGGCGTCATATTTGGGGTGGCTTCACACTTCTAATTACAATGGGAAATAATAGGGAAATGTTTGTTTCCTCTGATTACGAGTAAATATTATATTTTCATAGAAGAAAATGTTGCTGATGCAGCCAAATGACGACCTCGCGGCCCATGCTGCCCGTCCTCACGCCAATCTGGTTTCGTCGTCTTGCGCTGTTCCTGGACGCGCCGCTGAGCGATGCCATTTTCCGGGGTCGCTGCGCTGCCCACGGATATAGTGGCCCGTCATCAGAGCAGTGCGCTGTGTCATCACGTCTCCGCTGAGGAGGGCCCACCTTCTCGCCCCAGTGCCTGCGGGTCGCCCTCCCCAGCTCCTCCCCGGTCCCTCCCCAGCCCTCCCTCGGTGCCGGCGATGTGCCCAGTGATTGGCTGCACCAATGGTCGCCGCCTGGTGGCCATGCCAACTCATTAGGCAGGGAACTGGTCTGGCCAAAATCGTCACTGCCCACCGGACCTCTGCCCACACAGCTGCCACCGGAGCGACTCTCTCTCTCTCTCTCTCTCTCTCTCTCTCTCTCTCTCTCTCTCTCTCTCTCTCTCTCTCTCTCTCTCTCTCTCTCTCTCTCTCTCTCTCTCTCTCTCTCTCTCTCTCTCTCCGTATCACTGTATCTGAACTCATCCCGCACCCACCTCTCCTTTTACCTCCATCTCTCCCCACGCGCCCAGCGGACCACGTCGTCCGCAGGTTACTTCTGTGTCTTCCCGGTAGCAGTTGTCAGTAAAGAGGTGGGGAGCATTCATTCTGGCCAGGGTTCATAATGTCCAGGGTACGTTATGCCCAGTGTCGAAATGGCCAGTGCCTTAAATGGGCCAGAGTTCATAATGTCCAGGGATTGCATGGTCCAAATGCGGCCAACTGGCTGCAGATAGGGTATATTCAAAGAGGCCAGGGTTCATAATGTCCAGGGCACGATGTGTCCAGTGTTCGAAATGGCCAGGGTTCATAATGTCCAGGGCACGATGTGTCCAGTGTTCAAAATGGCCAGAGTTCATAATGTCCAGGGCACGATGTGTCCAGTGTTCAAAATGGCCAGTGCCTTGAATAGGCCAGAGTTCATAGTGTCCAGGGATTACATAGTCACTGAAAGTGACGTCATTATGTAGAAAACACGGAACCAGCTCAATGCGAAGCAGTGCAGTGCCGAAGGCAATGCCTTAGGAGAGATTACAGGCAATAGTAAATCAAATATTTTTAGGTTAAGTGGTTATGTATCTGGCTTCAGGCCGAAGGCCTGAAGCCTGATGCATAACCACTTAACCTAAAAATATTTGATTTACTATTGCTTGCAATCTATTCATGCGAGAAACTATTTCCTTATCCCCGGTAGGCAAACATCATTACCTTAGGTTAGGTTAGGTTAGGTTAGGTAGGTTAGGTTAGGTTAGGTTAGGTTAGGTTAGGTTAGGTTAGGATAGGATAGGTTAGGTTAGGTTAGGTTAGGTTTGGTTGGGTTGGGTGGACTATGTAATCCCTGGACACTATGAACTCTGGCCCATTCAAGGCACTGGCCATTTTGAACACTGGACATATCGTGCCCTGGACATTATGAACACTGGCCATTTCGAACACTGGACACATCGTGCCCTGGACATTATGAACCCTGGCCATTTCGAACACTGGGCACATCGTGCCCTGGACATTATGAACCCTGGCCTCTTTGAATTTACCCTATCTGCAGCCAGTTGGCCACATTTGGACCATGTAATCCCTGGACAATGTGAACACTGGCCAATTCAGGGCACTGGCCATTTCGAGCACTGGACACATTGTGCCCTGGACATTATGAACCCTGGCCTAAATAATACGCACCCAAAGAGGTCGGTAGCAGCCGTCTGTAAAGTGTCGGCGGCGGCACAGTACCGACCGTCAGATACGGGGTCAATGGGGCCTGCCACCGTGAGATACGCGGCCGGAAATTTGTCGTGTTCCTGTGACAGCTCAGCCGGGCTGACACGGTGTCATGAGCGCGGATGAACGGCAGAACTGATGGAACATCTCGCCGGCGCTGAGCTGAGAAAGGCCGCATTCAGGCGGAATTGAGCGCCATGATAGCGCTGGATGGTGTGTGGTCTTATGCTGCTGCTGAACATGTTTTGGGAATGTAGGCACACGTGTGTTATCCTTATATGCTATAGTGTGCTTGCAATTCTCTGCTTTGATTTTATATTATTTCGCAGGTCTCGGTACATCGATGTTTGGCTATTTCATTGTCAAGGTGTTTTCGCAGAACTTGGATAGCGGGCACAGTGCGTATCAAGTTCTGTAACAAGGTTGTGCTAGTTACCTTGTGTGCGCTTGGAAAATTGCTTTCAGAGACAGATACTGGCCTCGCTGAATTGAACACGGACATGTTGCACTGATCTCATTTGTTTTGTAGACTGTTCTAGCTGACTGCACACAGTTTGGTTTCTTGCTCGTTATCAGGAAGTCAGTGTGTTGACGTTGGCACATCTCTGTGTTCCAGGTCGTGTCAAACAAGTGGACATCACAGGGCTGGTCGGGGACTCGATCAGACTGCCCTGTGAGATCGACGAGGAAAAGTGCGGCGAGGTTCACAACATCCAGTGGTACCGCGGCGACGGAGACACACGAGTCTTCGTTTATTCCGAGCTGGCCAAAGTTGACACCAGCGAGAACATGCTTCAGGACAGGTAAGACGACGATGCTCCTGGACATGCTCCAGAGCACAGCGCTAAACCCACATAGAACATGTTTAAAACGAGATCAGGCTAGTAACCATCTGTTTTTCATCAACCGAATTCCGGAAAAAAGTAATAACCCTGTGGCAGCTGAATCTTTCCAATTGTAAACAGCCAACTTTGTTTGAACCCCCGTGTCCTCGGCGTATGTTTCCGACATGTTTGTTAGCTCGCGTCTTTTTAATCGTCGGGCCTGGAGGCGCAGGTTTGCGTCCTTTGCCGTCGGCGGAGTGAGATGGAACACTGAGCGTCTGATCAATACCGAATAACCGAGCCATTCATCGGCCGGCGATAAAATCAATGACATGTCGGCCGGCACCGATCGCTGGCGATCATTGCTCGTCGACCAGCTGCGGCCAACGCCCCGAACGCCCGGCTCGGTCGAAATGCTATGCAGGGTATCCAAACCTCTCTCTGCAATACTCGAGAGTTACCGCCGCAGCAGCCGTCACTGCTCGCCACCAGAGCCGCCGTCCAAACGTCCAACGCGATAAATAAATCCCCGAAACGGATCGCGTCTCCGACGAATCCAAATTAGTCCGACGTCAGCATCGATTCAGTGACTGAAATCACGACCGGCAGACCTGCCGACCGGCTCGGCCATTCGGCTCGCCGTCGCCGGGGCCATGCGCAACGCCGCCTTTTTGCTGACGCCAGCGTATTGGAGCTGAGATGAGGCCCTCCGGCCGGCATTATGAGGGCGCCGACTCGTCAGCCGGACGCGGGGTGCCGTTTGGCGTAAGCGATGTGCCGGTCAGGGCCGGACGGGGCAGGGTGGGATGTTAAAGGCAACGTCTGGACCGACGTCCGCGGTCATGTGATGACGATAGCGTGTTGGGCGGTCGGTAACACGTTCGTCGTTCCCCCAAGGCTGGACAGGGTGCGACTGATATCAGGTGTCGGATCGAATTGATAGCTGCGACGGTTGCTGAGTAGTAATGGTGCAGCGGGCAGGGAGGGCAGAGTGCCGGACTGATTGACGCTCACGACCGTCGTCAACTGCTCCAGTCAGCAATATGTCCTCTCCTCTGGAGACATTCCGGTTATACGACGTCCTATTTCCCCGTGATTTGTGTCTTTGATCACGAAGTTAGAGCGGCGCTTCGTTTAATGAAAACCAGTGATGTTTTTGCTACAAGCTATGCACCCGACGATAGAAAATTCAGCGACAGAATACCTCGAGTGACCTGTTGATCTAAATGTTTTTCCAATGTTAACAATGCGATGTTTAAATGCACCTGATGTTGCAGCCTTATGCCTGTAATGTTATAGTTAGTTATTAACCGATGTTCGATGCGCTCACGATTTACAAGTAACGAGTATGCAATAATGTGTTTCTTAGGGGCTACTTCCAGTACACGAAAGGCTCTTCCCTGACGGAGTTGGAGATCCGTAACCTGAAGGCGGATGACGAGAGCTTGTACAAGTGTGAGCTGACGTATCTGGAGGTCCGCGACAACTGTGCCGTCATTCAGTTCGTCAACCTCACCACTATAGGTAAGATAAACATAAACAATTGAGCATATTTGTTACTTAAATGTTGCAACACTGCTAGAAGATAAGTTTGTTGTTGTTTTGATAATCATTTTCATAATTTATGTAAGCGATGACCTTGTGTTCTTTTTCCCATAACTAGTCTGCAACCTATTTATGTCTTCTTTGAATGAGTGAAAAATCAAATAAATTTTGTTCCAAAGTTAGGTAAAGGGTCCCTCGGATGTTCAATGCTCATCTTATAGCGCAAAGAAGTGTGTTGGCAAGATTTAGGATACCGCCAAATTGTGTGCAAACTTGTGATTGCTTCCATTCAATATATCACTACAATTTCAACTCTATTCATGCTATCGAGACGCTACTTTTTCACGATGTGATAACTTTGCCTCGTTTGGCTGGTCCAACTTTTTGGCGACCCTCTCAAAGAACCGTGTTGCGTCGCTTCTGCCTTCAATGACTACCAAGACATGAATAATGAAATTGGCTTTCTGTTTTGATGCTGGTTTTCCTAAACAAACTTTATATCAATCATGGAAATATATCTCAGTAGCTACTAACCAGTTGCCACGCACGATTCGGCGCTGTGAAATATTGAAGCCTGGCCAAAACTACACAGATTACTTTTCAAAGATAATGACTCAATCCGACATTCGACTGGGACCCAACTCACACTCTGTTTTATTCACAGCCAAGCCGAGCAGCATCCGCATTCTGCTGGAGGACGGCACGGAGGCCGGCGCTATGATTGGTCCATTTGAAGAGGACGCCCAGCTGTACCTCAAGTGCGAGTCGGCCGGGGGCAAGCCGGCCGCCTCCGTCACCTGGTGGAACGACACCATCAACATGGGAGGTCAGTCGGCACACCGCGCGGGTCACCGGTTCAGGGGGGCAGGGACGGGGGCAGCGGGCGCGCCCAGCGAGAGGTCACGTTCTGATACGGCCGTCAGCCGCCGAGGCCGGCGTAGACACGACCCAATCACCGCCAGCTTACAGGCGTTTGGTTTTACAGCATGGGGCGCACGGCATGGCGCCGAATGCAGTGACGATGGCAAATGATATGGGCGCTGGAGCTGGGACCAGCTGCTCGGGCATGGTGGAATAGGAGTTACTTGTCGATACAGCTTGTGCAGGCTTGCGCTACGGAGGACTGGAATGACAATTATTGCAACAACAAAAATATCACTTTAAATTGAGCGGCTGGTATTTCGAAGAAGCAGGCATGGTTCTGTAGACCTCGCGTCATCAATGCAATCTCATTTCACTGCACAATACCAAGACAGCTGAGCTTTTATAGAGAAATCGTTTAGGCTCTGTCATTAGGTCGTCGGCCGCCGCGACTATTCTGAACATGCAGCCGCAGCAATATGAGATAATGTCACTGCTGTGTATTAATGATACCCCATGAAGGCCGTTCGTTTAACGGTAAGTGGCTGATTTCGGCCGGGCGGCAGTGTCTCTACGTCACTCCGTCTCTCGTGGGTCATGTCAGGGAGGAAATATTGTCCCCAGAACCTGCCATTTATAACGCCGCGACACTATGGAGGTTGATAGTCCCGCATCCTTCCGGCGCCAGGAGCTCGGGGACAGTCGTGAGGGATATTAATTGCGGAAAATGTATCATTAGGCAATGCTGGGGAATCAGCCGAACCGCCAGCCATTAATTCAAAATGATAAAATGCCGGGTCCCCGAATGACATTCAGGAAATTTGCCCATGAATTAAAACCACAGATGGAGGGCGTTTCGACGAAGCTTTTCCAAATACACGGCCACATCTGGAAACTTCCCTGGGGTAACGACTCCGTGTTCAAATCACCGCAGGCGTCCCAAACACAATCCCAACGCCGAATAGGACTTATCGTAAAACGGAATATATTTGAGATCGTGCGGAGCGGCACCGCAGAATTTCGTCGTCATCTTCAACGAAGATGCGGCCGGCTTATGCGAGGTTATTTTCAATGTGGCCGACGCCGTGAATAGCGCTTTACGAGCGTCCGTCCTCAATAAAAGTGGAACTCAATCGGTGCTCCCAGCGATGCGAGCAGGCACTTGGGCTAGCTGCCGCCCGCTGGGCCGACAAGCTGGTGCGAAACTTTACAGCGAGGCTTTAGATAGACAACCATGTCAAGGACAAAAATGTCAACATGCTTGTCACTTATTCGCATCAATGTCTAGCGAACCGTTTGCTAGCCCCGGAAAGACTGATTGGTGCGTTGCTGATGGCAAAATAGAATTGTGTATTGCTGTCCTAGACCCTAGTGCTTCAAATGGTCGATTGAGGGAAGGCATGTAGGAGGCAACACCGCGTTGTGATACTATGTTTTATGCGTTCAGTGTAGCTACAATCCTACCATATAATAATGCTTATAAAATATGTAAATGGTATCGAGCATAAATATGCCTATAGTAGATATGCCTATGCCGCCAATTATAATATACCGACATTGGGACAATGTAAAACACAGTCATCAATGTCCACTTTGCTGAGTAGAGTGGAGCATCGGCCACGGCGGCGGTGTATGGGTGACTCGGGGGCTGCAGTTAGCTACAAAATGCCGTGCCTCTCATACAACCCCTTGATTACACAGTTCCGCCTTTGAAGTTAGTCTGTTGTGTCACGCGACACATGTTATTCTTTTTATTAATGCAGCAGCTACACTGGTCGTCACGCTGGACTCATCAGTGCCCCATACGAATTGAAACTTTCACCGTAAACCAGGCATCAAATACGTTCAAAATTAAACGAACCGAAACGCACGAATATAGCTCAGTTCGAAACAGAGCCAACGTATAAACCTGTTCGCTACTATAGCTGCACGGACCTTTCAGCTACCCTCCCTGACTGTGTTGTCGCACCCGCAGGTGATGTCGGCGCCATTCTCAGTGAGGACGGCACCGGGGTCGGCATGAACGAGCTGCGGGTGCCACTGACCCGACATGACCTCGGGTCAGTGTTTGAGTGCCGCGCCTCCAATGAGGCCGTCGAGTACCCGCTGAGCACCAAGGTGACACTCGACCTCAACGGTGAGTGACGTTTGGTAATGTCAGATTGACGGTGTGTTTGGGTGATATCCTAACGTACCAGTATGTGTGATGTAGCTTGGAGATCCGTAATACGGAAGGTGAACAGACGGTTTGTTTGTATTCTCATTTACAATGCTGTTGGAATTATGTCGTGTGATACACATACATATTTTTATAGTTTAGTCAACACTCATTTGTGATGGAATTTAGGTAATTTTTGGGTGTCTTGTGATTCAAGAATGTGATTGCCGATAGCTTCGCTTCGGATGTCGCTAGTCAACGCTCACTCAACAATACAACAAGCATAGCACACCCTCATGTTCAAAGCGATTACAGCTTCCATCGGTGATAGCCATTGTTCTTTTTCCACCTCGAAGCTCTCCCGAGATATTTGGCCGTTTCTCGTAAGCGCACTGTTACCCAGACAGATAAAATAAATTTGTCTGGTATCTTGGAACTTGGTTATTGTCTTGAAACTTTTACGATTTGTTGCTAGATTTATTGTTTCTAAGCTTAAATTCTTAGAACATGTCCGTCTTATGTGTGAGAGATAAACTATTTCTTTATGAGTCGCTTGCAAAACTGATAGCGAAGTAGGCAAAAGCGTTTCTTGCTCGCTATTTCTTATAAGGCTGACAGTGTTAGCGGGCTTAGCTCTCTTACGGCTAGTTCATTGTTAATGATAATGCCTTATTTTTGTAGAATGTCCCTGTACTTGTGACTCTAGTGCTTGCTATTAGCAATTTACAAATAGCTTTTGTATGAGCTCATCTCTTCTTTCTTGATTATCTTCAGGGTATACACATATACGTCACGTACCATTTTTGAAAACTGATCGCACAAAAAGTACCAGACGATCGTAACTACATTAGCATACGCTTTCGTTCGTGGCAAAGCATGCAAAACATATCAAACGTGAACCGTATTTCCTATCCAATGATGTTTCATGTGATCTACAATATCCCCTCTCCCACGCCCATTGGCAGTTCGGCCGCGGACGATCGAGCTGTCGGGTCTGGAGAGTCCGGTCGACGAGGGCTCCCAGGTGACGTTGACCTGTAAGGTGACCGGGGCGCGGCCGGCGGCCAACATCACCTGGCTGCGGGGCACCGACCGGCTGCTGGAGCAGACTTCCGACTCCGAGAGGGTCCAGGTGAGCGGGCGGATAGTGGAGGAAAAGAACGGACCGTTGGGATGCTTAGGTGATGATTTAAAAAAGCTACTTCTCGTACTAGAATCTCAAATATTATGGGGAAGCCTGGCAACCTTAGCCAACTAATCTAAAAAATGTCATGGGCCTCATTCCTGTGGAGCTCAATTCAATAAACAGCCTATTGTTGCGACGACGTCAGATATCTGCCAAAGGGTAGAATGCTAGCCGACATGTTACAAAACTATTCTGTTCCGTATGACACGCTTAGATTGGGGAAATCATCAGTGAATACGTAAGTCTTGTGTTGATGGACAGTCGTACCTTGGCGCTAGTGTTTTTCCGGGAGCGTTTTGTGGCGCTAGATTGAATTTCTAAGTAGGGTTATGACGTAGAGTTTGCCATTGATGTACCCTTTCTTCTTTCTTGTGCCCTGCATCCGGTGCATCGCTGAGTGTACCCTTAGCCCGTTTTTACCCCTTTGGAAATCAATTTTCCTGCTTTTATGAATAGTTTGTGCAAAACTGTGGACACGTGTAACCACTTTTTCGCAGAAATGTAGCTCTGTGACATTGTATGTGTGAAAGAAATGCATTTTGCTATGCTAGACTATATATGCAATGAATTTGTCACATACAACTTATGCTCTGAACCATGTTGACTACCCTGACTGCATGCCCGACTTTACGTCTTTTTACCTTCGTCTACTTTACTTCTTTAAATTATCTAACATAAGTGTTTTACCATGGCGCACCCCAAGTCATGTATTTTTTTATTTTCTTAGCCTTTAAAACAAGTTAGAGGTCGAAATAGACAATTCAGACCTCTAGCCTCTGACCCCCTGACTTTTGACCTGACCCGCTGACCTCTAACTTTGACCTCCTCAGCCGGACAGCACCACTGAGACCATCAGTCGGTACACGTTCACGGCCACCCGCGATGTGAACGGAGACGACATCGTCTGTGTGGCCACCAACGCCGTCATCGAGAGGAAAAACGAGTCGCCTCTCAGGGCGCCCGTCAAGGTCCAGGTGCTCTGTGAGTATTTCACTAATTTGTGTCTAATACCTACACAATCTTGTGATGAAGGTTGACGATGAAAAGCAGCATTTTCTGCGTGCTAATTTTCGTTTTGATTATACTCAATTTGTCGTGATAGTTCGCTACTGCATACGCCTACCTAAAAAACAGAACCTCTTAGCCATGCATTTATTACAAAGGTAACTATTGACTGCTTTCAACCGTTTCCAGATGCACCGCAGGTGAGCGTTGAGCCCACCAACATCACAGTGAATGAGTCGATGGACATCCTGCTCTTCTGCGAGATCGACGCCAACCCCACCAACCTCTCATCGGTCATCTGGTGAGTATTGGTTACTGCGATAAATGAACATGACGCGCAAATTGTGGTGATTGTTATACGCTGTAAACCAGGTTTTGGGTCTAGAGCGTGCTCCATATGTAGGAGAAGTGGTGCTAGTGTAAAGAATAAATGAAACCCAGCTAATTTCACGTCCCGGCTTCAGACACTGACAGCTCATACATCGCAGTTCTACTAACTATCAGCTTACTAACAAAACCCAACCACCGAAAGACAAAACTCCAGCGATATCCTCTATCTCCTGTCTACTTTGACCTCCTCCGTCACCAACACTCCGGAAATCCTCCAAAACCCACCCTGACACTCAACAACACATCGTCTCAGAATACGGACATGCCGTCACACCCCTGGCTAAAGCCGGTAAGCCGGCGGTCGGCTCTCAGTGAGGTACTGTTCGGGGCGGAGCGGCCGGCGGACGGGGTCTACAGCCGTCCGCCGACCCCAGGGATTGGCCCTGGGATCGGCCCTGTTCGGAAATGGGTCGCGACAGGCGTGGGTGTAGCTACTTACGGCGTTAGGACAGCAGTCGATGACAATTGATTGGAGCCAGGCGCAGAACGATGGCGTCTGTGTGTCTAAATTTGAACCCGGATCAAGTTTTCAGGGAAATATAAGATATTTCATAAGTGCATATGCAGGGCACGTCATAATTCATCGATGTCTTCGATTTATCTTTCAGATATCTTGCATGTTTTGATAACCTTTTATGAAATACCATTCGACTTTATGTCATCATTAATTCCGCCCAAACACTGCAAATTTGACCTTGTTCATGAACCTCAACTTCGAGACATCCATCCACATTTAGCCCAACATCGTTCACCAGCCCTTTACCCCGCTGCGGAGTTTGACGATCCATCTCTCTCCGTTCGTCAGGTACAAGGACGGCCGGGCACTGGACCTCACCGATGAGGAGAAGTTCGAGGGAGGCGCCCTGGACAACCCGTCGCTGCTGATAAAGAACACGTCCCGCCGGGACGCGGGGCGGTACCGCTGTGAGGTGGCCAACGACGTCGGCGTCGGCAGGGCCGACAACGAGGCAGTAGTGCACGTCCAGTGTGAGTATAGACAGATATTTTCTTCCCAGAATTTCTGACTTACATCGATAAAAATGTGATCGCTGGTATACAGGGTTGGGCAGATAAATTGGGACAAATTTCAACTTCCTCTAAAACGACTACTTTTTGAGTGATAAATATAATTTTTGAACATAAATATAGGCTAATGAATACGTTTCCATGTTATGCAGGTTGTGTTGTAATTTTGAGTCGGCTGGTCACAGAACGTGGGCTTAAGCAAGCCACTATTAACTTAGTCCGCGCGCATATGCGAGCCAATACTCTAATTATGCTCCATCAAATGGCTGAAAGTAGTGTGTATCGAACAGACGTAAACGTTGGTGGAAGAGATGATATTGACTCATCCTTACATACCTATTGCATTGACACCGGCCGCTCCCCCGGATTTCCAGGGGGGCTAAAAGGCAAAATTCAGTTAAATCAGAGGATCCTCGCGAAAACAGTGGCGCGAGCTTACAACGAAGGTAGCCGCGCCATGAGAAAGCAATATTTGAATATACCAGCACCTCAAACATGCACTCTTATGTATTGATGCATATCAACCTGTCAACATAGATGTTGAAGCAGCTGTGACGTTAAAAAGATTGTTTCCTCTTGAAGGGCTTGGAGAAGCGAGCAAGCACGTGCAGGTCTTTTTCGACGATGGTATCCCCATAACCGAACATATGAACAATCGCAAACACCATGTAACATCGCAACCAGCCCAGAAGACGTGATCTTAGTTCCAAAAAGCATGCAGCAGACATCGGTGATGGCATTCCACCCGGTGACTTCTGACGGTCACGTGGGGCCCCTTATTTTACGGAATCGGGAGGGGGTTCGCCATTACAGGGTACCTAACCATTATTCCGGCAGTTCGAATCAACAAGATGAAAGAAGGCAACATCCTGCATGGAGTGATGCTCTTCGAAGAGTCAGCTCCCCGGCATACAGTAAATTAAATACAAAATCTCCTGAAACGGAGGATCCCGCAAACTGTACCCAAGGGAAAATGCCCCCTTCCCCAGTAAACCTCAGCCCACACAAGTTCTGGTTGCTTGGGCGTTTTTGCGCGTGAGTCTAACGAACGTCCCCATGTGACTGTGGTGAGCCTCAGCAGTGCCAGTTGGCTACAATTACGAGCCATTTCAGACGGAAGATCTCGCCGCGCGTGCGGCCAGTCCAGGCACCGATAAGGACTGATGCAGGTGGACAACGGTGACCATATTTGGTGAAAATGTGTAAAATTGGTGTGACAATATGTGATCCAAATTTGAAATGCCTATGTTTACAAATTTCTAAGCTTCGGCGTTCTAAGTGCAAATAGGTATTTTGTCCCAATTTATCTGCCCAACCCTGTACACGAAACAATGATGAGGATGTGGATTGTGGAGGATTCTTTTAGCAACAACTCCTTAGTCGTGCCCAAAGTCAGGCTCAAAGTTTCAGCGCAGTTTTTATGCGTCGTGGTCTCTCCCAAAGCCGCGCTCGCCTCAACAAGTACCCTGTTTTGCTGCTGCCTGACACCAGGCTGATTTTATACGCCTCCGTCAACCTTGTTTACCGTTTGCCTACGTCGTACACATCATTTTATAATGGAGAACAGAGCGCCAAAGTGCACCCTAAACTCAATATCCGCCTCGCGTCAACCGTTGTCACAAGTGTCAAAGTGGCAGCGAAGTGCACAGATTCGCTGCCAAGGCCGATAACACACACTGGAGGGGCAGAAAACCCAGCATTAGACGGCATTTACGAGAGCAATGAAAGTCGTTAAAAATATAGAAAAAAAATACGTCAAAAGAATAACTATATAGCAATGCGATGTGGTTCAGCACAGTTTGTATTTAGTCTAGCCTGTAAAAACAGTAAACGGTTGTAATTTTAATTTTTATCGAGTTTCGATATTGGTACAAAACCAAACCCACTGACTAAATTTATCTGACTTTATCTGACACAGTGTCGAGCTCTCATTCCCATATCTAATTTACGTTTCCGTTTGTTTTTGTTTAAGGCATCAATATCAGTTTACAAGTTACAACATCCCACTTTCATAGTTTGAAGCTGCCTCGAAGGCCCTGTTTGGTTGCAGTGGTTTTAGCATCCCGTTATCCTTTATTTTGTTACCATCATTTTCATCCGGACGATTCCCTTCGAATGAAAACATCGTTTATTGCCAATTTCACTTGGCGACGCACTCCAGGGAGGATATGGCGCGGAGAATGCCACAGCCCGACCCTCGCGAAACGCTGCCAAAAGCGGCCGGATGCTGGTTTACAAAACAACCTCGGTAAATTTATTGCTGTATATCTGACATTGCATAATTGCATCAGCTTCTGCGTTCGCATGCCTTTGAAGGAATGCGCAATACAATGCAGCCGAGTGCCTCAAATAGATGTGGCAAAGTTTTCCACCACACGTTATGAAAATGGTTGTCGGCACTCTGCTGGTATATTCCACTGACTACTACACAACTATACAGAAGAAGACTGTATCTGACGGTTCATAACATTGTCTCCGCAAGTCTCTCCCAGCTGTCGTAGATAGTTATCTCACCTGCCTCCCTCCCTCTTCCCCTCTTTCTACAGTCCCGCCAAACACGGCGATCACTATGGAGACGGCCATGATCCCCATCTGAATCCCCCCCCCCCCCATCTTTACAGTCCCGCCAGACACTGTGATCACTATGGAGCCGGCCATGGTGCTCGAGCGAGACCGAGAGAACGTCACCTTCGTCTGTGACGTCACCGACGGCAACCCGGACGAGCTGCTGGCCGTTCGCTGGTACCTGGACGGTATCATGCTGCGGCAGGTACCCGACGAGAACTGCACCAACACCACCGAAATCAACGGCACCGTCACCAGTGAGTGGTGCTGAGCGAACTATGACGCTGTGGGGTGTTGGTTGAGGGAGGGGAGTGGTGCCTAATGGTGCTGTATGATGGTGTTATCGGTCTGCCGCATGAGGAATGACCATTAAAGTGGCTGTGATTTACGGAGCAAATCTTTGGTATAGTGACGATGGTGAAACTGAGTATAAATTGAGTTTGACCTTACCGCATTCATCGCATTATTCCTTGATATTTAC
This sequence comes from Amphibalanus amphitrite, assembly GCF_019059575.1. Lineage (NCBI taxonomy): Eukaryota > Metazoa > Arthropoda > Thecostraca > Balanomorpha > Balanidae > Amphibalanus > Amphibalanus amphitrite. The sequence goes on along the minus strand of NW_024881728.1, from coordinate 330,451 downwards.
TCTCATTTACTCCATTTCTTTGCTGTCTTACTTTGACCTAACCACCCCTTCTCTCGCCCTCCCAGCTCTGCCGTACGACATTCAGGACTACTACGACCCCGACTCGAGCGAGGTTCTCCAGCTGGAGGAGCTGTGTGGCACCAATCCGGCGCCACTGGTCCTGCTCTCCGTGGAGCGCTCCTTCATGGCCAACTACAGCTGCTCGGGAAAGAACGCCGCCGGATGGGGGCCGCGCTCCAAGGAACGCGAGCTCGTCGTACGATGTAAGTCGAAGGGAAATAATGAACTTTTAATGATGTCTGAGGGCATGTACTGAACTGGGATTGTTATAGCAAAGTTTAAAACCTGGCACCCTGATTGAACTGTTCGCTGTTTGGTCGTATAAGGTATCAGTTTCTCCATTTATATTATCACTTACGTGAGACCGATGCCTATGATGCTCTGCTCTGCATCGAGAGTAGTGTTTAGAATTAGAGTTAGTTGTTTGCAGTAACTTACCGTTTATCTGTAGGAGAAATTCAAACACGTCTTAGTCTGGTTTTGAGCCTGGGTAGCGCAATATGTAGTGCCGACCCGGCTGTCCAGACCGCTGTGGCACGACCCCGCCGTTTGAGGCAACTCATCGCTCGCCCGAGCTAAATGAAACACACCCAACTGTGTCCGCCTCCAAGTTTGCCGTCGGACAAATTAGATGTCTCTGAAAGCCAATCCGGCGGGTGGCTCATCTGGCCCCGGCAGATCGCTGCCGCTAACACCGCTTATGAAGCCGAGTTCAGTGGAGTTGAAATGTTTGTTTTCGAATGTAGCCGGCTGGTAGGTTTGCAAAGTTGATAATCGTTCAGATAACAGTCTCTCTTTCCGGTGATATTGGCGCCAACTTTTGTCGTGAATTTGAGATTCACACTGATTTGTAGATTAGAAACACGAATATCAGTTAGTATCAGTCAGCTACACTCTACACTCTCCAGTCACTAGCACTATCAGCTTGACCTATATGCTTCCCTCACTAACTAAATTACCCCGTTCGTGTTTCAGATCCACCGCGGCAGACTGCTCTCGTCTACAGTCCCCCCACCGTGCTGAAGGGGTCAGCAGTGACCCTCACCTGTGAGGTCGACGACCCCGGCTACCCTCCGGCCAATAAGGTCAGACGGGACGCCAGCTGATTGGTCGGCAGCTCATACGTCACTGGACTTTTTACTGTCGCTGATCGATGGTCCGGACTTAATTGATGGGCTAGCTAATTGGGTGGTAGGCCATGAACAATGACGTTTTAATTTAAGGAGGGCTGCTCAGTACGGTTGAATACATTTCACTTCTGTCATATACTGGCCTACACGAGCGATAATATCCAGGTTTAAAAATAAATCAAAAGATAAACTTCATGCCACATTTATTTCTGTCATTACCAATGAAATCGACTGAATAGCTTGCATGAAAGCAGAAAAGTGGAAGCACCTTCTTCCCACAACTCTCAATAGCGGTGTTCTCTGACCGACTCTGTTCTCCATCCGCAGTACATGTGGATGCGCGGCAACCACCTGATCTCGGACGTGCAGGAGAGTCAGTGGCGCATCAACACGGTAAAGCTAGAGGACGCCACCACGTTCAGCTGCACGGCATCCAACGAGGCCGGCAACAGCCTCGAGGGCAAGGTCGACCTCAAAGTCTACAGTGAGTGGCGCGCGAGCATAGGGGCGAAGGATAAGTCAGGTGGGGGCTGGAGAAAGAAAGGGGGGGGGGGCTGTAAAAATAAAGGAGTATCGAAGAAACTGTCTGCTTCATTTCGAATGCTATGAGTTTAGTGGATGCTCTGTAGTAATTAATTTGCCTTAGGCATTTATCCCCAATGATCACGAAGGGTCATGTTCCTTGGTTACGGAAACCGTAACTAATCTACCCGAGTGGATATCATAATCCATTGTTCGGAGAACTCGGTAACCCTGATTCCCATTAATTACCTGAGTGGTCAGTGAACTATACCACTTACATCCATCACCTCAAGCGAAACCACATCAATCAGCTCAAACGAAACCTCACCGGACCTGCCAGAGGCTAGTTCTGTAAATCTGCGCACAAGTCTGTTCTCTAGAATCCGTCCGCGAACACTAATGAACCAATCAGTGGCCGTCAAATTCACCCGTCGGCTGCAACTTGGCTCCAGCAGAGAGAGGGAGAGAGAGAGAGGGCACGGCTTCCAGAGATTTGTCAGGCGATGGGTAGAGCAGAGAAGAGGAGAGAGGGAGAGAGAAGTGGTGTTAGGTTAACGTCATACGTGTCAGGCTTCAGCGGTCTGTCCCAGCGTTAATGGACTTTGACAAAGTCGTAAAGGGTGGATAGAGATTTGCACGAACGGCAAAGGGATGAGCTTGAATGTATGTCAACTCTTGTTTTGTATCGTAAGTATGAGGTAGCACATATTGACATTTTTGGTATCTAATTTATAAATGGAATCGATAAAAATCCCTCGTTTACGAAACAATCAAAGAAAACAACTTGTACCTTCCAAACAAACCACGTTATAAACACTGCTGCTGACCTGCCCTAAGTAGTTCTCGAAAAACCCTCTGATGTTGTTTATTCTTTTTTCCAGCGAAGCCCCAGTTTATCGAGCGCCTGCCGCTCTACCTGGGCGCTCTGATGAACTCCTCCTCTATCTCGGTCACGTGTCGGGTCGAGTGCTCCCCGCTCTGCAGTCTTCAGTGGCTCAAGGATGACGAGGTTAGTGGTAGCCCCGTCCGAAGTGGGCTGATTGATGGCTATGGATGCATTATGTACCTTAAAAATATCGCTATATGTCATTACGTGACGTAACCGCTTCAAACTTGCATTCTTGTTAGTAAATATTTTCTATTATCCTGCTCAGTGCTCAAATTTGGATGCAATTTTGGTAACGATGGAAGGTGGAGTTTCAAAATCGTCCAGCGTTGTGGAGCATTAAACATGCTTTGCGTGATGTTCATACCATCTCCTGACCGATGTGACAACGCCGTCATCCCTGCTCCTTTTAACAGCCGCGCCGTCTTTTCACAGATTATTGAGGAGGACAGCCCGCTGTACTCGATCAAGACGAGCACGCTGGACCCCGACCCGCGCACCAACGACCTCGAGTCGGTGGTGTCAACTCTGACCTGGAACATGTCCGCCTGGCCGGGTCAGATGCTCGACCGGGTCAAGGACAACGCCAACTACACGTGCAGGAGCACGGCCAACCCGGTGGGGCCCGGTGTCAGCAGCACCACCTTCTTCACCGTCGAGTGTGAGTGACATCACCGCTACAACGCCATTGAAGTCGGTAGTAGAGTTATTGAAGTTTGATTGTAACGTATGGATGAATTTTCTGTTGAACCTTCCGGAATCGGCTACGAGTGAGTAGCCTCAGGCAAACGGCCTGAGTAGGTAGTAATAGCGTTGCGAACTTCTTCAATTTAAAATTTCAGAGAAATCCGTACTGCACTCGCTTATGCTTTATTTTACCGACATTAATATTTCATGACTGTCGAGTATTTTTCAACATACTCGGCGCGATTGCAAGTCTTAACCTGCACACTCATATCGATCTATATTTGCCTTATTCCCGTGTCACCATTCTACCCTGTCTATTGTTACAGACCCGCCGGAGAACATCAGTCTCAGCTCTCCAATCGTGGACGTGGTGGAGGGGGAGACTCCCGACGAGGTCGTCTGCCAGGCCAACGCCTACCCAGACGCCAACTACATCTGGAAAAAAGGTCACAGCACATGTCAAAACATTGTTTCTCTTGATTATCTTGCACTCATGTAGTTAGACTCTGACGGCTTAAAATGATTGTGGAATTTAACAGCTCCATTCGTATCGTATTGCTAAGACCGTTGTTAAGGTGACGTTTTTTTAGCGCGGTAGTTGCTAAGTTCAAGCAATAACGTGTCTAATTAAACCACTTTTCTCAAGTTCAAAAGAGAACTTCATTGTACTTGCTGGAGAACTCGTTCAACTAACTAACTTGCCTCGGTCGCTGTTTGACTGCGCGTGTTATGCGGCACAGTATCACTCCAGGCGCTACTACTAGTGCCATCTATCGGCCGTATATGTAACCATACTTCCCTTAGCCATCCTTCGCGGTGATACTCAAGCAATGGCTATAACGCGACACACTCTTGGACCGATGCTGATTTGGATGCGGTATTTCGTTTCAGATGACGCGGCTCTTCAGACTGGAGATCGGCTCCGGCTCAATTTCCAGGACGGTATCAAACGGGACAAGGCTGGGGAGTACGAGTGTGAGGCGCAGAACAAGCACGGCGTAGCCTCTACCAAGGTGTTCGTGAATGTGATGTGTAAGTAGCTCACCTGGCACTCTCCAGTCCTGACTGCCGTGAGTCATGCAGTGAGTTATAGTAACAGCTCTGTGTTTGAAACTATCAGAGGTTTCGGTCTCAAAGGTAAATGTTACTGATGACGTCATTCGCTTGTTTACACAAACGTAAACATGGTGACTCAGTGCATCAGAAGCTCACATGAGTATAATGGTAGGCATAAATCAAACACGTTTGTATTTGCGGACGAACGAGGAGCTTTTTTATAACTACTATCTCGTTTTTCGTTTCTAGACAAGCCCCAGTGCGCGATCCGTCAGACGGAGGAGGACGGGGAGTACCTGCTGCTCTGTGAGGTGGACGCCGTGCCCGACGACGTCACCTTCGGCTGGTTCTTCAACAACCAGACGCTCAAGGGCGACATCCACACGGAGGGCACCGTCAGCACGCTGATAGTGCGTCCGGGCAGCCGTGACTTCGGCACCTACTCGTGCCACGTCAACAACACGGTCGGCGCCGGCGTGCCCTGCGAAATCGATGTCAAAGGTGAGCACTGAGAACGGCTCAGAAAACTTCGCCGGTTAGGACTTCCATAGCAGACAGTTTTCGCATAATGAAGATAGGCAGAACTTTGTTATAGTTTTGAAGGAATCCAAACTCGGCGCGATTCATAAGGAATGGTGTTGGTCCGGAACAAAAATATCGATTTTATCAAAAATGCAGGGATTGTGAGGCACTGCAAGCTTTCACGCTCCTTTAAAAGTTTCAGCGCATTCAAGAAGTCAACACTTCAAACTATCCGCCAAACCGTCACATAAATCCTCTTCGCATTCAATTATGCAGGTAGCTGAAAGCCGTTACGGCCTCCGCGTCAGCCTGTCATGTCATTGAAAGGTCGCCATCACCTAACTCTGCTACTTCCCACCCCTTTTAACAGGTGTCAGCGGCTGGGGCATGCACCTGGGCAGCATGAACTTCATCATCATCATTGTGGTGGTGGCCGTGGCGCTGGTGCTGCTGCTTGTCGTCTGCATCATCGTCATCCTCTGGTGCCGCCGGAAGAAGACAAAGGACAAGTGTGAGTAGTTCTCAGCTCCTGATGTTGTCCCTAGTCTCTCTCCCTCTCGTCCTCCTGTTATTGTTTCTGTCACCTTGCGCTGGATACAGTCCCGAATCGCTCTGAGATCTCCAGATGGCGACACCGCGGCCATGAGAGCCGGTGTTGGCGACACATCGGTGGCATATCATTGTCAAATTATCCTGGAAAGATTCTATTTTCCATCGCAAGAAGTCTCAAAACGTGATTCATTGCTAAATTGAAGATGGTAGTTCAGGGCTAAATTCGGCTGTAAGTCGTCATCTTGGCCTGGAAATCATCGATGTGCAATTTTAGCCGGGCATTGTTTTCTACGGAGGTATTTTTTATATTGAAAGTAACGCAAAAATATTTCAGAGTTATTGGCTGCCTCGTGGTAATTGGAAAGTAAAAACTGACAGCCATTTGTTGCTTTTCCGTTCAGTTGTAAGAAGTATGGTTCGCTTTACTCTCTCTTCGCGGAACTTTTCTTAAGATGGAAACTCCTCGTGCTTTTTATTTTATGTAACTAAATAACCACATCCTCGATAAAAAAACCTACCGATCCCATATGGCCTCGAGTTCGAATACCCAATGAGAGACCCACTAGAAGCGCTAGTTTGGTTTTGCTGCTGTTTTGCTTGATACCCTGTGTGTTCGTCTGCCTTTCTGTCCAGTGTGCCATTACTGACTGTGCTGTCGAATCATTACCGGTATGCGTTACACGCCCTTGCCGAGTTTTATCACTAACCGCGAATGCTGCCTCGCTCCCTGCCGGCTGCGCCCGTGTGTCGTTTTTGATTAGTGGCTAACGTTTTGTTTTGTTTTTGTTTGTCCACGCTTTAGACGGCGTCCCGAACCCTCTAGAGGAGAGAGAAAGTGAGTACACATACCAGCTGCGGGCTATAGACGAGCAGTAGTCAGTCGGGAACTCTGTCAACTCCTGTGGAATTCTGTCAGAGCGTAGTGCTTCTTCCTTCATGACCCCTTTTTGCAATTAGTTCTGGAGACCTTTAGCTGTCTGTTCAGGTGGAGGAGACTTTGATAGACTAACAGAACCACAATTGCATAGACCCCAACTAAAAAACAAGCCAGCCTGGTCGCTGTGTAGTGTGTAATTGTATACGATTCTCCCCTTTTGACATTGTGTTTGCCTATCATAACTTTGATATGGTTGAGCTCCATTTTGAGAGTAAATGCCATCAATTAACGGCAGGTTGTCATTTTGGTTAACAACTTCTGGTCATCAACATGTTTCCCGAATCGTCACAGCGACCCGACTGGCTCACCCCTCCCCACCCTCCGGTGGTAGTCTGCTGCCCGCCCAGTTTCCCACTTTGTCTGTCTCTCTGTCTGTCTGTCTGTCTGACGCGCTGCTCTCTCGGCTAGCTTCTACCGGGGCGAGGCGCGTGTTCTGATTCGGCCCTCGCTCCTTCCCGGTCCCCCGTCAAACCCCGATATCGTCAAACAGCCAGGTAACCGGACTCAGCTCGCATCCGTCTGCCTGGCGCCGCCTCGTGCCGCCTCAGTTTGCCTCGTGCTGCTGCCTGGCACTGCCTCGTGACGTATTGAGCTCATTTTAGCAGTGGTTCGTCCTGATGGTTTTCTGGGAATTCTTTCTTTCTCCCATACGTCAGACGCCTCTCCGCATGCTGTATATATGCGTTCCCTTGCCTGTTATGTGGGGCCTTTATATCTATTTTTAACTGAATACTTGGTACAAGACTATCCGTTCTTCTCTTCGACAAAGGTTTGCGAACATTGTTAAAGCTGAGTGTAAAATAAATAATTATTATAACGTTATTTTCTTTTTGTTTGTTTGTTTTTTGCTAGTTCATTGAAACTTTTTATGCTGTTTATTTTGTTAACATCTACCAATTGCCAACTGAACTTTAACGTTATCTCTTTCCGTGCAGATACCTTTAACGATAATGACAAAGGTACGGTCAATATTAGAGCAGCGACCTATCCGCAGCTTTGCGCATGGACGTTAAACCAACCGCCCTATCGTTCCTCGATCGCTACCTCGAGATTTTCATCATTACCCGTGTTGGCTCCCTAGATATAGCTGTAAAAGCAAGCTCTCGAGGAGCGACGGGGGTGTTTGTGGCCCGCCTGTGTGTCCGTGTTCCGCCGGGCCGTATTTCTCGCTCTGTGTGCACGCCGTCTAACCGTCTCCGTCCGTCCGTCTGTCCGTCTCTCTGCGTGTGTCAGTCCGGACGGCACCAGCGCCACCGCCGGCGGACAGGGCGTGCAGCCGCTGCACAAGTGGCCCATCCGACCCGGTGTGCACGTGCACGTCACTAACGTGCAGTCGCTGAGCAAACTGAGCGATCAGCCGGCCGAGCCGGCCACGCCGCCCGCCACAAACGAAAAAGGTGTGCTTACAGAGACGGCAAGATCTTATTCTTTTTTATTTCTATCATCAATTTATTTCTCACTTCTTTCCATTTCGGCTATATTTTCTGGCAACTGAGCTACGAGAAAATTACATTTTCACCTTGTCAACTTTTAATAAACGTTTAACAGCACAGTATATAACGTCACTTTGCACTATTGACTTCATCGAGTTTCTTGATTGAAAATAGAAGAAATGAAACAGCCTACTCGTGAAGATCATTTGTTTTACGTTAGAGGCATTCGTGTCACTTACGTATCCTAGACTGTTTTTGTTGGCTTTTTATTTTTGTTCGCGGTTTGGTTTGCTAACCGTTTTGTTTTGCTTGTAGTTGTAACCTTTAGAAGGGTTGACACGGACTCCGACTCCAAGGAGGACAACTTGAATACAGGTGAGGATCATTAGCATTGTAAGCATGCTTGTTCAATGCTAACCTGCATCATCAGCCAAAGTGTACCTATCCGTCATGTTGATGTAATTGATCTGATTGTTGTGAATATTTGTCCGTATGTCTGACTGTATCTATGTAGTTATATGCGTCGTTCCTTAATATGTGTTCGTGTCATGTCAGCGTTCTTTCGCTATGCATTGGTGTAAAATGTTCATGATCATTGAGAAACACTTCACTATCAGATCAAACGATTACTTAAACAATGTTGCGGAGATCTGTACGAAATCTTCAAATTCGATGGGGTTTAACTTCTTCATGCGTTAAACACTTTCTATCGTCCACTTCAGGTCACCTTTTCCCTTCGGTCTGGTAACACTAATATTCTTCTTGTCACTAACTCTGTACTTCATCTACACTGGACCTCCCGTCTGGTCACACGGGCCCCGGTGGCAGGTGCTAACTGGCCGCCCGCTCTGCTCTCGTTGCAGGCGACTACGGCGTCTATCTAGTGTAGATGCGCTGAGCGCTGTGTTTAGCCACTGTTTGGTTCGTTTCCTCGCGCCTGGCGACGTCTGCTCATTTTGTGTATCGAGCCGTGTCTAGCGTAGCCAGCCTCCAGCACTCTGCCTGCCACTGCCGCTCCTCGCACTGCCTTCGTACCTGACCGTTTTTCATCCGGCTCTCCTCCTCTCCTCGGCACCTAGCGCTCGCTCGCGCGCCGCCTCTCTCTCTCTCTCTCTCTCTCTCTCTCTCTCTCTCTCTCTCTCTCTCTCTCTCTCTCTCTCTCTCTCTCTCTCTCTCTCTCTCTCTCTCTCTCTCTCTCTCTCTCCGTGTGTGTTCGTGTCTCTCTCTGTGTATGTGGTCCGTCTGCGTCGTCTGGTGCTCGCGCCGGGTCCGCGCCGGTCACCGGCGTCTCAGAGTAGTGACAGTGACAGCACGGACGGCGTCTTACAGTGGGCGACCCGAGCAAAGACAAGTCGTCACCGAACGGCGCCGGCGGCCCCGACGATCGGGCCGTCTATGAGAACCTGCCGTTCCACGGCATGCAGCAGCCGCCGTCCAAGGTGAGCCCCTAACGCGCCGCCGCCGCCGCCGCCGCCGCCCCGCCGTGCCCTGAGCGCGCGCCTCCGTATATATTTTAATTGACACCCAGATGAGCGCATGGAGCTAACGGGCACGCGGCGCTCCGTGCCGGCCGGGCCGATTAATCGCCGTGTTAATCACTCTCACACTGACTAGCCGTTGTTCCATTTTGGTTTGACTATATCATATTCTCTGTTGGTTGACGCGTGTGGATATCGACTGACGATCGGGGCCACGGTACCGCGCAGTGGGCTCGGTAGTGACGCGCCCCCGTGCCCTCCGCACTCAGCCACGCATGCCCGGCTCGTGTCGCTCGCGTGCCTCCCGCCTGCCCCCGCTTGGCTCGTGCCCGTCGCCCGTGCGCGGGCTGCCTGCCGCCCGTATGTGTATGTCCGTGTGTACGTGTGTATGCTAGCTAGCCGGCCCACGGACGGCCGCCGCCTGGTGCACATGGTTTGGTTGCGTTCAGCTTGGCAGGCATGCTTCTGTTTGGTTTCGCAGCTCGGCGACGGCAGCCCGGCGCGCGCGGACGGCACCCAGAGTCGGCCGCCGAGCGAACTGAGCCAGAACGGCTCCTCCGGCTACGGCAGCACCTTCTCACAGGGCAACCCGCAGTACGGCTCGATGCGTTCGCAGCGCAGCTTCCAGTACGGCTCGACGCGGTCCCAGCGCGGCGAGGGCGACCGGCCGGCCGGCCACCAGCTGCTGCCCATCCCGCAGTCGCCCGACCTGCCCGAGGCGCCGCTCACACACGACAAGACCACGCAGAGTGAGGCCAACAACAACGAGGAGCGTCCGGTGCCGCCGCAGCGCGGCCCGTCCGCCAAGCCGCCGTACCACAACCTGAGCCTGCCCTACCGCGGTCACCGCGCCCGGCAGAGACAGGAGATGAACCAGGCGGAGCGGAGAGCCGCGCAGAGCCAGCCCCAGACCGAGACAGAGCCGCAGGCAGACTCCTTCGAGATGTGGGAACAGGTTTGTCCACCCTTCTTATGTTCTAGTTAGACACGCTGCCCGTTGCTTTTTCATTTTGTTTATTTGTGTTTCCTATGTTTATACCCTTCCCATTAGTTTTAGTTGCTGGTCGACCTTCCCGCTCCCACTAAAATCCCATTTTTGAATTTCAGACATACCTAATTTTGAGTCCCGGGCCTATAATGAAAATAATTCAAAGTAAATTGAACATAATAAGAAGTTAACGTACGTTTCATAACGCTTTTAAACTGTCGAATAAAACGATACTCAAAGAAAAAGAACGTTCAGCCGCTGGTTTGAAAAGAATAAGAAAAAACTACCCGACCTGGAAAACTCATCTGAAATCTTACCGAGACAACATTTCTCCCTTTTTGAAGCCATGCAGCGACGTGTATGTGCCGACGTGCCTTGTGTACGTCTCACGTGAGTCTGTTCGCTGGGGGAGGTGCCTCCTTCTGTCGGACCAAATCAGTCTCATTGTTAGCAGCCAGGATCCCAGCCTGCATGTCCCCAGCACTCCCTGAACGTTGCACCTGCCGCTCGCTTCAGCTACATGTGAATCGTGTCGCTTCCCTTCCTTGACTCCCTGTCCATTTAATGTTCTAATGAGAGAAGTGTTAGACGTTCAGTGTTAAATTCTGCATTGAGCATTGCTCTGTTTGATTTGAAATTCGACCTTCATGTTCAAATTTGTTTTGAACGTCTACTGGATTTTTTAATTAGGGCTTACCGGTCTTACAAAACGATGCATTACGCAAATATCTCAATATTTACAGCGACCAATGACCATGCTTAAAAAAAACAGACTATCGTCTGTAAAATGCTCCAAATATCTTTCAGGCATTTATATGTAGATATTGCATCGACGATTGCTGGCATTTGAAATGGTTGTAATTATTGTGAGATCCATATGTTGTAAACGGTGCATGTTGTATGTAAAATTGGTGGTGGCTGACTTCGGAAAACCAGTTAGTTATACGGAATATGACAGTATTTCATAGATCTTAAAATATTCGCACATCTTGCTTAACAAAAATACGGTAAATTTCGACCGTATCACGTTAAATGTGTGACAAGCAGAACGGCAACAGACGCTCATTTATTTATTCCTATGGCCCGCCCGCGCACTCAGTTTCTCCCGTTACTATCTACCCCACCTGCCGCTGGTCAGAGCAGGCCTCCCTGCCCCTCCCCGCTCGTCACTAACCGTCTGTCGTGTGTGGCTCCCCACTAACCGAGGCCGTGCGGCGCCTTTACAGACCCCGCCCCACCCGCTGGCCAACCGCGGCTTCTACAACTGCAGCCAGTCGCAGCAGAGGCTGCCGTCGGCAGAGCCGTGGGCGCCGCCCCACCAGCGGCCCAGTAGCCACCTCAACCCGGCGCACAGGCCAAGACCGCACGGCAGCCGGCCGGCGGCGCACGGACAGATGAGCCAGCACGGAGGGCCTGCGGGACCCCACGGAGGGTCCGCGGCTCCCCACGGAGGGTCCGCCGGACCCCACACGGGTCCCGGACAAGTACCGATGCCCGCCGGCGGCGGAGGCGCGGGCGCCCGAGGTCCGATGACCTACAATGTGAAGAACGGCACCGTGTACGCCGACCTGGAGTACCGGGACGTGTGCGGTGCGCCGAGTCGCGTCCAGAAGGACTACGTGCCCACCGAGTACGCGGTGCTGCAGTTCTCGGGCGCCAGCCACGAGATTGATGTATGAACCGGCCTCCGCAGAGGCACCAAGAGCGCTCAGTGTACAAATCATCTTCATCGGGACGGTGAGAACGCCGCCGCAGCTGCCGTCGCTGCTGCTGCTGCTGCCGCCGCTGCTGCTCGTGTTAACGCTCTGACAGAGCCGCAGCTGCGGCCGCTGACTGCCTCTGTGTTTGTGTGTCTGTGTGCCTGTGCCTGTGCGTGCCGAGTGCTTGTGTCCGTCCGGCTAACACACACAAGGCGTGTACCACGTCGGGTGAACGGTTCTCTTTCGACAGAGTATCTTTTCTTGTTGCACCAGGTTGCGCGCCCGTTGGTATGAGAGCGTAAATTCCACGTAACCGCAGTGTCAGGACGTTGATAGTGGGACTAACCAGCGTTTGCACCTCAAGGTTTTCAGTCCTGTCAGCAGGCTTAGCGTGTGCGTGTGTGTTGATGTGTGCCGTGGCTTGCGCCCCTCGCCCCCGCCCGGCACAAGTGTCAACTTCACTGTGTTATCTGCAGCTGTCCGAGGAGGAATTATCTGACGACTTCGTGCTCTTTAGCCGCTTGGCCCATGGTCCGATATGGAATATGCTGACGTGGACTACAAGTCCTACGGGCCAATCGACTACAAGCACGAGAGCCAGCGAGTGCTCGCCGAGAAGCGGTCTCTCCAGGAGGCAGCTCAGCGGGGTGCACCCGCTCGGCCACCCAAGGTCTCCTCTGTCTAACAGACAGTGACCTGGTCAAGTCTTTCAGCGTTGGGACGAGAGTGCGCGCGGCAGACGGTGGACGGCCGGCCCGCCGGCTGACGGGCTATGTGATTTGATCGAGTGAACTGAGTGATTTGCGCCGCGCGGACGCCGCCACACACGTTTTGATACGAACTACCGTCGCGTGGCCGGCGCGCCGCGAGCGTTGGTGTGTGGTGCGGCGCCCCGTGATAGTGTCGCCGCGCGTTGTGTGTGCTATCTGCGGGCCCGCGCGCTCGCCCAGTGGTGAGGTCCGCAGCCGCCGCGCCGTGCTGTGTACTGAGTGTGTCGCCAGCCGCGGCCCGGCTGGGTCTGTGGGTGGCCCGCCGTCTGTGTGTGGGTGCGGTCACCGGTCCGCCTCCGCCCCTGTGTCGGCGAACGGAGTAACATATACACGAGCTAGTCTGCTGAACCTATCGTGTGGAATCAGTGTGAATGGTCCTAAATGCACGTTAGACGCTGTTGATTGTGTTGGCACTTTGTATGTTTAGTGACTAAGATAGAGGACTGTTATAACACGGAATTTAATAAATCTGTATTTGTAGCCGGGTTTGCTACCGTAAACAATCTGCTAGTGACAAACGAGCATTCAAAAGATGAAACGCCGCGGAAGTTGTCTGAAATACGAGCATTGAAAAAGCAGTAACTCGTAAACGCGTTGTCTGCTTGACCCTGCACACATAACACTGGTTGTTTCTATCATTGGATTAGCATTGGATTCGTTAATACTTGTGACCAGAAACACAGTTAGTCACACCTTTTTATAAATAGATCGCATTCATGTAAAACTTCAATATTGAGCGCTTGTTAACCACACTACGTAGCAAAATTTCGACTCCATCTACGACTCCAAAGACTCGGCTCCACGCTGATTGAGGCGCTGAGCCAAGTTATGTAACGGCTGTTTGATGTAGAATAAACACTTTGACGGCACTCGGATACACTTACCGAGCTGAGATGATGTTCCATGCGAGTAGCAGGCCCTTGGTAATCAAGTTATGCTCGGATAGTGGCTCAGAACTTCACAGGGCACGCTGCCTCTCGGCTCCCTCACACTCACCAGAACTTGTTCGTAGTTGGCTAATAATGGAACGATTTATCCCAACAAATATATTCCGAGCTTCAATAACCGACAACTTACGAGCTAAATGCTTAGCCAACTTCCATTGCCACGAAGTTATGCCTCTCCACGCTCAAATTGGGCGGATTCAAGCGAGTGAGATCTAAAATTTGCACCCATCTCGCCGGCTATACCCTGCTGCCGAGTGTTTCCATTCGCAGCGTGCCGAGGCCATTTGTTCAGAGCGGTCGGCCAGACGCGACCGAGCCCATGCAGAAACCCCCCTCTCCCCCCTCCCCGGGCGGCTCAGCTGGGGGAGAGGGGGGCAGGTAGGCGGCCAGCTGACGAATCACGCCCTAGGGGCCACATGGCGGACGGGACGCCTGTCCGCGGTCGGAGGCATCGCCGGGGCTCAGCGGCGAGCGGGCCGGACGCATTTCTGGGACGGGAGACGTTGTATTATTTATTTCAATGCGTGTCAGGATTTGTATCCTCAGAAATGATGAAAAAGTAGTGCCGATGCATAACTACCGTTCTTCCCATACACAGTCGTGATGTACTTACATACGTAATATCAAAACTTGTGAGCATTAAATATGTTTCTTTATTTTCAAGTCATTTTTATGAAGAGCAGTACGGTATGAAACATACAATAAAAATGTATTTACCTAAATAAGAAAGTTCGACTTCCCCAAGAATTACCGTAAACCGGGGTGAGTTGATATGGGGTGGTGAGTTGATATAAATTGCTCGAAAAATGTTAAAATGTGTGCTGCTCATCCATTTGTAAACCAATTTTTAGTTTTATTTTTCTGTGAAGTGAAGCAACCAATAAGTGATGCATATAGCTGAGAAAGGCAAGCATGTGGTGCAGTGCCTTCTTAACACATTACTTTTTTCAAAGTCCTTTTTTTCTTCTGATTTTGAAACTAAGGAAAAGTCCCCACCCTACAGCAAAGACGGTGGATATTCATGAAACAACATGCACTGGGAAAGAAACTACCATCAATTTACTGTTGATCCCAGGTAGTTTTGGGTTTCACCTATAACAACGCTTTTTTATAATTTTAAGAAAAGTGACAGGTGGTGAGTTGATATGCCATCAGGTGGTGAGTTGATATGCATGCATATAAAAGCTGATACCAGGCTGGTAGGCATGCAAATTAGCATGAAATATGGGTCTGCAGGTAAGACAAAGTCAATTAGACCAACTCTTCTCCTTTTCTTTCCCCACATCATTCCATCAACCCCAAAAGCTTTAGTTTTTTCTGAATGCTTGAGACGAGGCCTGTTAGTATCACTGATGTTAGTTGTCGGACTTTCGTCCCCGTCTTGAGTTGAGATGTTAGTTTCACAACGTTTCAGCCAGTAGCTTCTCCGGCCGTAGTCAAGCCTGCCTCGATAGTGGAGTGGTTACAACCGTGGACCATCACCGGGGAAACCCGAGTTCGATTCCCGCTGACTACAGGAGCTTTCGAACTGTTTGACGCGTACGGCGCAACGCCACCAACATCCAGGTCCTTGAGGGTCAAAGAACACCTGACGAGTGACGACGGCCGGAGAGTAACTGGCCGAAACGTTATGAAACTGAATCTCAACTCAAGACGGGGACGAAGGTCCGATAACTAACATCAGTAACCCCAAAGTTTTTTTTTCTGTGGACATACCTAACATGCAAAAGGCACAGCACAGCTCCCTGTCAAGTCTCAAGATGGCTCCCTACAAGCTACAAAGGAACACTATGGAACACCTATATTACATACAGATTAAAAAAAACTGTTATATTTATTCGTAGTTTCGAAAATGACAGAACTGTCATTTCTGTATGGCTAACAGCGCGGGAATTCTGATCTCGTGAAACTGATTAGTTTTCCTGCTTGGCAGTTGCCAACCGAGAATGAGAGGCAAAATGAAATGGAACAAACAATATAAAGAAATTGACTGGTGTTTAGCCCTCGCCCGTATTCGTGTTTTGCCAGCGTTTAACGTATGGGGGGGGGGGTCCGTTGGAATCCCATCGTCGTTTGGCCCCTGGTGGAGCTAGAGCTTCGCGGAAAAAATGAGCGTGTTGCCCGAGACGCGAGGAAGCCGATGATAACCAACTTGGTCATTGGTTAACCTTCCAGGCCAGGTCAATTACCCAGAAGTCGGGAAAATAGGGGGTTATTTGAAGTTCGTAAAGCGAGTTTATTATTTTTTGGCTGTTGCTGATCGCGAATGTCATGTTAGTTTTGCTCACAGATGTCTTCGTACATTTAGGCCAGGTCAGGTCAGGTCAGGTCAACCAGTAGGTGTCCTGCCGGCTATCCATAGGGAGTGTCAAGTGTCAGCTACCACTGACGGTGTCGTAACATGCTACGAAGGCACTAAAACTACTTCATAAATGATCAAATGCATGTTAAATTCGAAATCGGCCCGAAAAAAACTACCCTAGAAACATGTAAAACTCCAAAAAGTGAACCGAGGTCACCAAAGGTCAATGACCTGACCTGACCTTCAGGTGACCTTGACAGTTGACACCCAAAATACTGCGTGGGACCAACATCATTTACATGTTTGGACGTTACAATCACAAAAAGACTGGAAATGCGCGGATAATGTGAGCCGACTACGCCAAATCGCGATTCCGGCCAAGCATGGTCTCGAGAATCAGGTCACAAGTCAAAAACCATTTGAGTCAGAGTCATGAAATCTTTAGAACATGTGTAAAATTGATAAACTCGAGAGGTACTGAAAGTTTCGTCGTGATCGGCCGCTTTTTGCGCGAGTTATGTGCGAAAAGCCGAGGTGGTCCGTTCGCCCGCCTATAAGTGCGAGGGTTAATTTTGGCTTTTGATGCCGAATTCTGTTTTATGTCGCTTAGAATACAGTCCGAATTAGATTCGCTTCACTTCACTTCATTAATATTTTGTTGACTACCAGTCAACAAAAGCTCAGAAGTATATGTATTCTTTCATTTCAATCCATTATTTCTGTCAGAGGCATATCAACCTTGACCCGCAACTGACAATGTGTTTTAATTACAAGAAAATACACTTGTAATTCCAAAATATATTGCCAGTTTTGATACCGTTGGCTTGAGGACACGTGACTAGCCAAGTTCAGAATGTTCTAAGTAAAACTAAGTATCATAAAGCGAAAAAATGATGCTGCTAAAATCAAGCCATTTTGATCGCGCTGTGTTGGACATTATTGCGTTTTCATGAATGTGAGGTCTGCTGCCAAACTACTAGCATTTTTCTAATGGTTTCTTTCAGGATGTGTTCTCTCATCCTTTTTTTTAAACACTGGCATTTTATCAACTCACCTCTGAGCTTCTTTAGCCGAGAAATTTTGAAAAATCCAAAATCATATCAACTCACCCCCTGTGGGGTGGTGAGTTGATATGAACTTTGGCGTTTTAAAAAAGGGGCTTAATATATACATTTTTTATTCATTTTTGCTGATTGCCTCCCCAAGGCATGTGCCATGAAACTGGCACAAAAAGAATTCCGTAAATGAATGTGGCTTTTAACGAAATCTAGAATAACCTCAAAATCCATATCAACTCACCCCGGTTTACGGTAGTACTGATTAGTTTCTGCCTCCATAAGCAAACACATGCAAGTTAGCAGGTGTTAACTAATTGACAGTGATAAATCGTCACGTTCTTATTCACTACTAAAGCACTGTTTAATGTTTATGGCGGGCACTAAATCACTTATGTAAATCCATAGGGCCAAACGCTCCCCGCTAGGGTGTTTCCAAGCGATCTAACGTCACATTCATTGTACCCACTCATTGGAAAATTCACCGGGAATTACTGCTCGATCGTTAAATACCCCACCTTTTGCGACCCGCCCTGACCCATCTGCACTCAATCCTTCCCCTCTCACTCCCTCCCTGCAGCTATCACGCGCCCCCGCTCTCGAGTCTGTCTGGAGGGCCCGCATTTGCATGTAGCCATCAGTGGGCGGCTTTGTCCCACCCAGCGCTCCCTACAGATGAGGGCGAGTACTTCGAGTGGGACAGCGGGCTCAGACTTACACCGGAGCTCTGTTCGCCCCCCGTCTATTTATCAGCAGGCTGCGAGCATGCTGCTACTTCTTGGCTCCTCATTGGTAAAAATTCAAGTGGTCTATTCGTTAGACCAATAGGAGGCCAAGAAGCGCCAGCAATAACTTCCTTATATGGGGAAAACCGACAACACACTGATATAAAAACAGCGAACGAACAGGGCCAGGGACCGGGTGACCGGCGCACGGGTCAGCTATTGGTCTCCCCTACCTCAACCTGACCTCTGGCCTCGACCCGCACCCGTGAGTCTGGCGCGGTGATGTGGGGGCTGACCCGGCCAGCTGCACCGTGACGAAGTTTGGAGCGGAGGCGGAGGACACAGCCTGGACGGCAAGACGTAAGGATGTGGTGGTATGTATCAATGTTTTTATTGTGCATTGATTCGTAGTTGGTTATTGGTATAGGTATTACTTACGCACAAATTGTCACCGATAGTCAGATGGTTGGGACTGGTCCATTGCGTATGGCTCGAACACTTAAAATGATAATGGAGAACACAAATTATCGATTAAGACTGCATTAGCATCGCATTTGAATCCACTGTCTTTCCATTCAACTATATGGTCTGGCTGGCAGTAGACTTGTTACGAAAGACCGGGTGCGCTGCTGAAGGGTGGAGCAGACGTAAAACGTCTGAGCTGTAGCCTCACTGATCAATCATTAGAGGTACGGTGGTGCAGATGAAGCACCACATGCCAAAATTAGGCAACAAACCGTTTCCATGTATTTCATTACAAATGACCTTCCCGTCGCAGTTACAAATGGCTCCATTTAAACGTCACCACTCCCCCAATATGTAACCACACTGAGCAGTGAGCAGTGAGCAGCCCATGATCCCATTTAGATACGATGAATCGGCGCAAGCGAACGCCCACAGAAGCACAACTTACAGGGGTGGAGAGTGAGATGACAAAGATGACTTCCTAACGTGCCCGCCCACACAATTGTGAATACAGACGGGAGTGTTCGGAGCGACTTATCGCAAATATTAGTTTTACATTCACTGTAGCATTTTAACATTTCTTACTTTTCTCTAGATCGATATCGTACCGTGTTGAGCACTTGCACTTGAATTTCATTGTTTCAAGCTCTCCCCTCTGGCCTGGGCTTTCGTCGGTAACTCCTGCATCGCTCCCCCCCGTCCTATACTTTTCATCCTCAGCCACCAAGCCGGCCATCACTGAACCCTCCCCTCTTAGACCTCCCACGGACTCCTCACGTCCAAATTTTCGTGACCCGCCAGTTCAGCCGTCTGCCCAGGTTGCCGGTGACCCTGGAGGCAGCTGCCCAGTCACGCGCCCGGAATCCCGCGCTGCGCCGGCCGGCGAGCGCCACGTAACCAGGTTATACGTGTGGCCGGCTCGGGTTTAGAGCCAGCGGCGCTGGGCTGGGACACACAGGACGTGCACTGCTCATTAGTAGTGCCAGGAATGAAGAGGCTTTGCTGGGATCTTTATCGGAAAATCATCAAATGATTGTGCTACGAAGAAACTTTGCAGTAGGTAATTGAACACAAAACAAGATTAATCGAACAGCTAGGATGAAGCATAGTGTAATAATTGGATAGGATGTAGAATGTAGTATCTAGGATGTAGGATGTAGTCAGCACCCATGTGATTTGGATCGTTTGATCTAAATTGTACTCTTTGACTGCCTAATTAAAATCAATGTTAAGCAACTTATGAACGATTAACTCCCCCTATACGATCACAAACCATACCGGTGATTTAGGTCAACGAACCTTTTATCTCAGTATGTCGACCACATGAGTGCTCGCATAAAAATCCTACCAGGCATATTTACTTTTCGCTTTAGCAAGCAGTTAAGCACTGGCTTCATTGCGTAACGGATGAGCTAAGAATTAATCTAGCATCCCGACATAGAGTAACTTTGGGTGAAGCAGTTAATCTGACGACGACATAGTTCATTTAAAGTTTTCCTATAACCTACAAAGTTTGCTGAAAACAAGGTAAATTATATCCCAATATCTCACAAATGACGTGGAGGGCGAAATTGATCCCGCTACTGATATGGCTCCTACGCATTGAAATTACGCACTGAAATGCTGGAACCGTTTCGGAGGCGGTCACTCCAGCTGATTGCGTAATCCATCTTTCTGCATGCACAAACCAAGTCACGTTCATTCAAAGGCCATTCATCTGGTCATTCATTTGGCCTGGCAGTCGATGGTGATTCCTCCGTGCGTGTCGTATAAGCTCACGCAGCTCGACTAGAACTCGTAGTCAATTCTAACGACCTCGCCTGGCCGTCTGTCTATCCTGCATCTCAAACCATATCTTTGTTTTGGCCACCTTCTAGTACTAACGAACTCGCCTGGCCGTCTGTCTATTCCCGCCTCAAACCAAGTCTTTGTTTTGGCCACCGCCAAGCGACTACCATCTCTCACCGCCCCGCAGAGACCCCGGGGGATTTTATGGAATCGGATGGCGCTCATGCATATTTGAGGCGGCGCGTCCGGCCGCCGAACGCTGCCGTTCACTATCGGCCGCGGTCACAACTCAGCGACCGCCGCGGCGGCGTTCGACACCTCTGCAGACGGTGGTGTGGGGACAGTGGCCCCCACGCGACCGACCGCCGAGCCGCAGGGTTCGATGGCCAGCCCCAGCCAATGGTGGACCGGACTATCGCTAGTGAGTTTATGTGGACGGTTCGCGGGGCAGCGCTGACTTATGGAATGCTGGCATGTGGCTTGAGGTCCTGTATCGCGCTGGTTGTGAATTCAGGATTGGTGTGTTCCTTAGTGCGCGAAAATATAGAAAAGTCGCTTTTCCAGGTTAGATACATAGATATACAATTATTCTTCCTTTACGTAGATAGCTGTTTCTTCTTTATTCAAACAAAATTTGGTTCTATCGTTCAATGTTTTTATTTCCTGCCAGCCCATCAATGCGCCTTTCGTTTCTGGCTTTCAGCGCGGGATAAAGAGCACGTCAAGTCAACAACGGAGCGGAGCATCATCCCTTTTGTCGCATCCATTTGTGCCACTTCTAAAGGCGGCGCCCTTTGATCCACATCATCCGAATCGCTATTGACTGAGCCGGAGAGTTCGGCCTCGGCCAGCGAAATAACCGCCGGCCCTCGCCAGAAAAGTAAACACTCGGAAGGCAGTCAGATCTCCATCGAGACCAGAAATAACTTATTTGTCTCCGGGGAAGCGCAACGGTGGAAACGCTGGAGAAAATCTTAATATGCTATCAATGGCGCGACCCTAACGACCCAAGAGAATCGTTTCTAGTAAACGGCTATTTCTCAAAGTGTGTACTCGACAGGAATGATAATTTGTCTGTGTGATAAATGGCGCTGAGTCGCCTTTCTTCACCCCAATGTGACACATAACCGCACCAACTAACGACACATCACGTCTGTAGAAAACGAACCTCTTGTGTCGAAATCGCGCTCAGGGGTCTGAGATTGGCCACGGGCGCTGCCGGCGGAACTTTACACTCGTGCTGACAACACGGCCTGTCCGGAGCTGACACGAGAGCTGGCCGTTTGTGGTGACACCAATTCCCGGTGCCGCTCCCACGGGCCTGCTCGGGATTTGTTCATTTCGTCCGGCCGGCCAGGAGGTGATTTTTCGCGGCGGTCGGGATTGGTGCGGCGCTGACCAGCGTTCTGGCACTCTGTAATCCGTCACCAGCTCCCTGGATCGGTCAGCAGTCGTCAACTGAGCCACGAAACACTGAGCTGAACTGAGGAGCCCGCGACAGAAAGCTGAGCTGAACTGAGCAACCAGCGACAGAAAACTGAGCTGAACTGAGCGAGTCGCAACAAAAAACTGAGCGGGCAGTGGCCTAAGCTGGATAAACTTGAGTGCGATGGTTATGAGACACTTCTAAAATATTGGATCGGTGTATCGAGTTGGCATGATCTAAATGGAACAGAAGGGTGACCGAGGATTGAATTGTAGTGAAATATGACTCGAGTTGATTGGACCGACTTGCAGCCAGTCAATTTCTTGGGTAGTTTCCCCATGTTTGAAGTATGATGAATCTAAGCTATAACAATCTTGGTTACTTGCAGTTTGGATATATTTGTCGTTAGTCTCAGTTTGTTAAACTATATTTAAACCAGCTTCACATAAGTTTCAGAAAATAGGTCCGGTAATGACGAATGGATTTCGGTATGCCAGGAACTAGAAGGTTCCAAATATCGTACCACATACATACATGGTAAGTTGCCATTGGGACATCCAGGGGGTTTAAAAGTGAAAACTGGTCACTGGCACCCAGGTTTCCTGAAGCATTCACTTATTTTACTGACATCTACTCCCCTATTTTACTCCCATGGCAGCACATAAGGGCCGCATTTGATTCTTCGGTACGCCTATTTGCCTTCCCGACCAAACTCACTTATTATTCTGTATTTAAAATTATAACATGTTGACGGCCGAACTGACGCTGCTGTTGACTCGTCCCATTTCCGAACCGCATCTCTGCGCCATCCGTTTCTCCCGTCCACCATCATTTGCATTGTGTCTCTAATGCAGTTCATCCCACAGTGCGGCACGGGCGGCGGCGTCTGGGCTGAGGGCTGTTAGGGCACTTCCGCGACCCCGCCTCCGCCCCAGGCGCCCCGCCCCCTCTCAGTCACTCTCAGCACCGCCACGACCCCGCCCGGTCCCATCATCAGAGCCTCTCCCCCCACCCCCACCCCCACCACGGCGACAGCTTTTGACGCGTGTCCTCGCCCGATAGTCGGCCTTTTAGCGGCGGATGGTGCCCTGGGGGGCGGGGGTGACAGGGGGACACCATCAGGAGGAAGTGGGGAGGGGGAGGGGTGGTGACTGGTGGTGGCAGGACGGTTGGGTTGACAGGGCACCTATATGTATGTAAGCTGCATTTGCTGTGTCAACGGGGTGACTCATTAGTTATGGGTGATGGTGACACGTGCCAATAAAATTATGTAGACAGTTTGTGTCTCCAGGTATCGTTCACGAAGACGAACAAATATCCTTCAACTGACCCTCAACTTCCAGGTCTACGTAAACTATGTTCAATATAAAATAATTGTACTATACTAATGAAGAAGCACCCCACCACAAGTTTTGGTCTGAAACGAGCCTCAAATGGAGTTTTAGTCACCAGCAAAGTGTAAGTTTTGAGCTTGGCACAATCTTCAAAAATTTGTGAGATATGGCATTAGTGTTGGACAAAGGACGAACATTTATTAACAGAAAGTTTAATGTGTTGGATGATTAATTAGCTCTTTATATCGTCTGGCACCGGGCTCTAAGTTTTATTCAATAATCAAATAGCGTTTGAGTTGCAAATCCCAGCAGTGATTACCATAATACCTCATCGGTAGTCAGCAATTTACACCAAAACAATAACCCCTAATTGGACTACTTGCTGCATTCAATATTGTGCCGATGAGCCGACCTCAAAGGGAACCACATACGTGGATTCGCGCTCATTCCACTGCAGTTGAGGTCTCCCTAATTGAATATTCAGCCTTGGGACGTCCCCGGGCAGCGCTGGTAGCGCTGAGCCATTTACCACAGCAGCGGGGGTAATTCATCCGACCCAATCTGTATTTCCCGGCCGTCGACTGAGCCTAATTCTCGGCGCTGAGTCCGATTAAGTATGGCATAGCAATGCGATGCAACTAGCGACGACACATGCGGAAACGCGCCAGCAGGATTTACCACACTATAGGACAGACGAGGAGTGTCAAATAAGCAAGCCTGCCAGGTGGGTACGTGATCAGTTATGTTGCGCCACCATTTAATGACAGTTATGCTGATAGTTTATAGCACCCGAATATTAGATGTTGTTTGGCTGTTTTTCGTCGTTTCGAAATCCTTAAACGTTATTTTTTTTAAGCGTCTGCCTGTTGGTCAAAGGCGATAAGGCCTGGTGGTTATTTACATATGGGTATTACATGTACATATGTCATTTTAAAGAAGTTGCAGCCCTATTATTTACAGTGCATGTAAAAAAGAAGCTTCTTCAATAAATGAACTTGCTGAAAATCGTGGTAAAACCATGCTCTCGGCTTTGATTAGACGCGTTCTTCCCTTTTTCGCCGTTACTCGGTCTACTTCCCCGCCCGTGTGCCGCCATCTGCAGTTGAACATTTACCACTTGCTCGGGAGAATCCAGAGCGATTTTCCCTTCCCCCGGTGAATTTGGATTGTGTCGACAGGCGTCGGCGGATAAAATAAAATCCGCAGTTGTAAATGGTTCGTCTTGGTCTGCTCCGCGAGAAATGCATTCACTGACTCTCGAGCGGCACGCCAGTGACGAGAAAAGCTGCCAAAAGTTCTGCTCAAAGCGAAAGTGGACGCACTTTCTAATAAACGCAGTGTAGGTAAAAGAACAGCATCAAAGCTGGCAAAGTTATGGCTTCAAGAGCAATCAGAATTACACAAAAGAAACGCTTCAGCATGATTTCAATTCAATGACTTCTGAAGAAATGCTCCTGTATGATTGCCGTATGAATTGCAAGTGTTTCATTCATAACTCAAAGATTTTGATTTAAATTGGTCATTCATATATTATGCTCTGGCCTCTGCTTCTCCCTGAAAAGTGAATATCCTTGCCTTCCCTTGTAAAACGGCCGTCTCCCTATAGCACTTTCACAATCTGGCCGCCAGGGGCGCTGCCGTCTGTCGGTGCCCTGGCTGTCACCGGCGCCCGAGGCCTCAGTCGGTCGACCGCGGCCGCGGGTCGTGTGTGAGGCGGTCGACGCTGGGACTGTGTTAGGCGTGTGGACATACCAGTGGACGAGTGGATATCGGTAGTGCTTACTGTACGAAGTGAACAAAACAGAACACTGAACTGTACCGGGCTTATCACTCCTGGGATAGCGTAGTTAGGTGTGACAAACGCCGAGACGTGGATAAAAACGATTCGCCGGGGCTCAGTGATATGATCAACAGCGGACCCATCATGGTCGTCTCGATTCGGATGCCACCCTTGTCATTATCATCTTAAAGAAGAAGATCTCCTCAGTCTACCTGCACTCCTGGAAGACTGGAAGGCGTCTTCCCTGCTCTCCCGGATGTCGTCTTCCCTGCACCCCTGGAGGATGAGCTTCCTGCGAGGGTGGGCGGCTCTCCTGACCGTCAGCCTGGCCGGCGTCACTGGTAAGCACCTGATAGAGACAAATGGCTCAGCGCTGTCGTGGGGTGGCTCTTATGTTACTGTTTGGGAAATGGTGAGGGGGGGGGGGTGTTATTGAGCGCAATGACGCGTGGGAAGAGACCCAGACTTGAACGGTTTTCTTATGAAAATGGGTATTAATTCAACAAACATTTTACGGGTATAAAGATTAAGAATGAAAGAAAGAAAGGGAAATGATTGTAGTTGAATTTAGATATACAGAAGTAGTGTATACGTGTTAGCTGGATTGTGTCTTTTCTTAGTTCATTCGCTTTTTTTTTTTTGATCGATTAAGCACTGGAACGATGTGAATCATAGTTCGCTAATTTAATTATGTTTTTTTTTCCTTTCCTCCTTGGCTCACAAACTTTCGCAGTGATGCTTTTATTATACTCGACTGTCTGGAAAATAAAGCCCGTCATTAATATTTGCATTCGAGGCTGCCTATGCGTGCGATGGAGTATCTCGGTTAATCCCGGCTTTCCATTCCGACTGAGAACTTCTATGGCGTGGTGCCAAATCGGAATCCACGCAGG
Organism: Amphibalanus amphitrite; assembly: GCF_019059575.1. Taxonomy (NCBI): domain Eukaryota; kingdom Metazoa; phylum Arthropoda; class Thecostraca; order Balanomorpha; family Balanidae; genus Amphibalanus; species Amphibalanus amphitrite. The sequence goes on along the minus strand of NW_024881728.1, from coordinate 305,015 downwards.
AGACGGTTCCAGCAGGGTAAACTGAGTCTGTGACTCGACACTTCGCACATAGGTAATAGATTGCTGTGAAAGAATGAAAAGCAGATGCGCATTGACTTCGGCCGTGCATACTATAGTAATAGTATGATACTATCTACTTTTTTCCTGTAGATAGTATGCATGGCTTTTTTCCCATTCTGCTGTCTGCTGAAAGGCAGCTGAGATTCGTTCTGTCCGCTGGATGGACCGAAATCAAATGTCAAATGAAACGCCAAGCATAACAGATCGAGTGGAAAGAAACTCTTTCTGAAACTTGTTCAACAATTTCTCATTATGCATGCAATCATGTGTTAAAGATTCTATTTTGTCAAAAGTTAAGCTTGTTTGAGCCCGGAGCTGATTGCTCTGTGACTTTTCTAAAACGTTGCAGTGAATATCATGATATTCGGTCCCATTTATCACTGAAATTTTGAGTGACTGAATCTGGAAGGCTCAGTACTAGACCTACCTAAACATGACAAAAGAGCTGATTACCAGGGAGCGACGCGACCGGTGCAGTGCCGACTCCCAAGCAGTCCGTATAGTACCCCCAGTAATGGAGGCGGGTTCGCTAGAAGTTATGACACATTTGACGGCTAAAACTACCGACGGCGCCAAAGTGAAATGGAAGTGCAAGAATGTCTGAAATTGGGCTAATTCCGGGGCGTGGCTTTACGAGGTATAACGGGAAGCAATTTAATCACTACTGCGCTGTCGCCTTAAATGTTCCATTGCATGTTCATTACGAATACCAGGAAAAGTAACACCCGCTCACTGGTGGCTGAAGCACTTGAGTGTAAGCTATGATTAAATGCAATGAAATTGTGTTTATTGGATTGTTCCCGTCCAATAAAAAAAAAAAATGCAGGTGCCTCATGTATACCATTGGATGGTCGCGTGCATGGTGCCCTTCATCCTTATATTCGTACATGTGTTTGCAGTAACATTGATATTACACGATTGGATTGGCTGCTTCTGTTTCCAGTGATAATGCAATGTGTATGATCGTTCTAATTAGCTGAACAAATGTTTCCAAAGATTCCGCGCGCCTTTCAGATTTAGGAAAGTGGTTCGACGTTTCTCACTCACAAATCAGCACTTGCTTGCCTGCTTGACAAAATTACAGATGCCATACCGATGAAAATGCCGGCAAAATAGTTCGTCTATAATGAACGAACGAATGACACTCCACCCTCAATGTTCGAAAGCTTCCCCAGCTTTTAAAGCAGCCGCGACTCTATTTCTGCCTTTCCTACGCGGAGACAATATATCATCGTTAGCCGACCGATATCTTCCGTTGTGATTCAGATCGTCCTTTTTGCGTGACCTCCGCTACTTCACTGCCAAAAACGCTGCGGCCATTAGCGGAGAGTGGGCCGAGAGGGCTTTTTAGCATATGATTAAATGTTGGATGACGCCGTAACGGCGCACTGGACCGAGCTGAGGTCGATACTGCCGTCCAGTCTGTGTGTCACTGTGTGACAGTTTATGTGTCAGGCAGTGTGTCGGTCTGTGTGTCAGTCAGTGATGATGTTCCGAGTGGACGTGCTTTCCTGCTGGAATGGTTGATTCCAGTCCCAGTGATGTTAGGGGAAGACATTCTGCCTGAGATGTAGACTTGTCTCTAAGACACTGAAGAAGACGTCCCTGCCGAAGAGTTATCTCATGTTATACACAGGTATGGGGAGATGTCCCCTATTTTGGATGAGCGGATGTGACCCCGAGAGACTTCCCCACCAAGCCAGGCAGCCTGATGTAACGGTCAGTCAGTAAACTGATGTGACCCGCTGGTCTGGAACGTACTGATATGGTCGCCACTGCCGCCATATAGACGCATCCTAATGAAGTCGGCTCATGCACTCCACAAGGGTTTTGTTTTGACTAGAGGTGTTATTAGAGCGCCTTGAGTTTTCTCAAAGGGATGGTGCATTTTCTAATGAAATTTTACGCGGCGCCTTGCCTGGTGAACTATGCTAACAGACTAAATAACCTGGACCTCCACGGACACGCAGATGCTTGGGTATTTAGAAATGCAAGAGGCAGGAAATATTCTGCTTACATAGCCACGCAAACCAACGTTATTTGTTTTTCATCTGACTACCCAATTGCATATCAATGAGCTCTATAAGGCCTATGTGTCAGGAATTTTCTCTACCGGAATGACAAGGACCGCATACTTGTATGGATGATTGTCGGGCTCTCAATGTAATGTGTAATGCAGATTTATAATGACGGGTACGCGTGCTACTAAATGATAAACATGACACATCATAAATAACGTAAAATGATACGCCGCCGGCTATAATTACCAATCTGTCATGTATTCCTATCTAACGTCCACAGCCCTCTATGTATCGGTCTTAGGCCAGCCGCAGCCCTCTAAGAATTTGTCTCATCCCCAGCAGCAGACTTCTACGAAATAATCTGAGCCTTAGCCGGCTGTATGTACATCGAAGCGTCAGAACGCCGTCAATTTTTGGGTTTCGGTTATTTTGTAGCAAATACCGTCCCTCCATACTCAGCCATGCTCCTCTTCCGCAACAAGGTGTAGGCGCACTTTCTCCTGACCCATCCCCTCTTATTCCTTCCCTGCCCATCCTCATGCCTCACACCCTCTATCTTACCTCTCATCATCCCCGTTAACGCATTCGTCTCCTACTTTTCCCGCTCCCTCCCGTCTTCCGACGCTCGACCTGCGTGCCACAATCTCCCGGCTTTTCGCCGGCCCGGAAGCAGCCTGGCATTACGGGCCCTTATGATGTAAATGGGCCGATCCCCGACAGATAGTCGCAGCCGCGGCGCCCCGGCCAATTGAGACAGATCGGCCACCGCGCGCCGGGCCGCGGCTGTCGGCGCCCTGAAAGACGCACCGCCGAGGGAGAGAGACGCACGGATTGGATAGAGAGACGCATCTCCTAGGATGAAATGAAGCAAGGGTGATGGGCAACTTTTGGTTACCTAGTCACCCGTGGTAGTCACATACACGATACTCATTAGCAAAGTTCCTTAGTTATTGCGCCGCTTTTGCGACTGACCATCTTTTCGTCGTCATCCAGAAGTAACTATAGTTCATCGATTTTGTTGCTAAATATTGCGTGCATGCTGTAGTGTTTGCATGTTGAGTTCATGGTGCTGCCAAATAAAGGTATTTCCCTATGTGGCAGCAATGGCACATTGGTGGCGCACACGTGACAATTGTAGTACGGTTTTGGCGCCAAGAGTTGACCTCTGGTGACCGGTGACCTGAGGTCAACAGACTGGTCTGGAGTGTGGCTGAAGAAGCATTGATACTGTTGCTATTTATCTTGTTATTAATATACCATGTAATTGTCAAGACTTGATTGTGTCAAGACACTACACATGCATATGTGTAATGACAATTCGATTATTCTACTTATGACTCCCAATCGCTAGCCATCCTTCTATCGCGTTAGCCAGCCCTCCCTCGCTGTCACTTGACCCTTGGTAAGTGACCCGACCCCATCGCGGCATCCTTACACATGCACTCACTGCTCCTCCCCATCAGATTATGTTCAGTCCCGACCACCCAGCAGAGAAAGAGCCGCAGCACCACAAGCCACTGCTGCCGCCGACCCTGTAAATGGCGTAATGCGTCCTGCGAAGAACAGATCGAGATTAATGTCCAGCCAAAATAGACATCGACCCTCCTGCTCTTCCCGTATCGGTATTGATGTGACCCCTTTCGCATATGGGACGCCGGCAAAGTGCATCTATCCAATCTGACGTTAGCCGAGACGACGGTGTCGAGCTGGAATACCTCACTGTGTTGTGACAAAGGCGGAGGGCGGATGTGCTGAGCACTTACGCTGGGATGTTGAGGGGACGAGGATGGAGATTGTTTGCATTGTTTATAAATGCAGTGACTTCTTCATACAGATAGATCGTATATGCAGGTCAGTTCTTGGTCGTAACGTCGTAACTACTTTGTGCTTGTCTCCGTAGACTTTAAGTTGAACTACAATTTCTAAGATATTTATCTCTTGCCTTAGTGGCACGGTCAGCGCATGCTACATTTAATCGTCTATTGAGACAGTGAGGGATATTTTTATTTTCAAAATAAGAACATCTTCTTAAATATCACATATAATCATTTCGCAGAATCATTTCGGATTTCCCAAAATAACAGTATTCATTCTTGCTGCCATGGAAATAACTACCAGTATAGCGCCTTTTGGGGCGACTAACGGAGCGAGCGAGAGGGTGGGCCTTGCACGTGCGAAATTGGGAGGGGGTACCTCCAACTGACTTGTGCACGGCACCCTACTAACCGGTCTCTAGCGATGTGCCAAATTTGAGCACAATCGGCCCGGCCGTTCTCGAGATCTGGTAGCGGCACCCTGCACGTGCGCACGTGCAAAATGGGTCCCAACTGACTTGTGCACGGCACCCTACTAACTGGTCCCTAACCGTGTACCAAATTCGAGCGCAATCGGTCCAGCCGTTCTCGAGATCTGGAAACGACCCCTGCACGTGCGCACGTGCAGCAGCACCCCAACTCTGGCACATGGATATGCATTGCCTAGCGGGTGCCAACCTACATACCAACTTTCAGCGCAATCGGCCAAGTAGTTACCGAGATATTGCAACAATTACAAAACTGACACCTCTTCGTTTTGCACGTGGCACGTGCGTAAGGGGTCACCCACATGCATCGGGAATAGTCCAATACTTGGTAGAAGGAATGAAGCTACCCTACAAAAATTACCGCGTGTAAATCGGTCAAGTGGTTGCTGAGATATAAGCCTCGCAAAAGCGTGACCACGGCCGGCCGGCCGGCCGCTCATACTCAGAAATTTCCGTTAATCTAAGGAAAGACTACGCTCGCTTCGCTCGCTCCGTAACAACGTCACCTCACGATACACTCGGTTATGTCATTTCAGTCAATGCGTAATGACCAACCAATCTCAGTTTCGGGAAAGTGAAACCAGGTGAAATCACTGAATCAATGAAAGCTCTCACCGTTACTGCAGTCGGTAACAATCGGTAACAAGGCGGGTTATTTGTTATGAAACTGCGGACACCTCCAAATGGCTTTATGGATTGAGTGGACTGAAATGAGAGCTCCGTCATTGTGGTGCAGATACATATAGATTGATTTGATTTGATGTTGTTTCTTTATAAATTCAATAGCAGTTCATAAATAACGTTCTAATCATCAAAATTTTAGTTTACTGTATATCACAGAAAGTCGAGTATGACCTCAACTCAAGAATATATATTCCCGACCGGGGCTGGGAAAATGCGTTTTATTCACCGAGGTTTTTGTGCGGAGGACCGAGTGCCGGTAGGCACTAGGCACGAGGTCCGTAGCCAAAAACCGAGGTGAATAAAACTGCATTTTCACAGCCCAAGGTTGGGAAGAGATTTACTGTATGCCTGGCCTATTCAAATACATTAGCCAGAGGGGTGTGGTAATAACTGGTGTAAGCAAATTGACCACGGTCAAAAATGCATTACCAGAATGCACTTAAGCCAACATTTTGGGATGGTCTCGTTCCTAAGTCGGCTAAGAGCTTCGGTCCAGAAAATAAATTTATCGTTGGCATACAGTAAAATACATACCAAACTCGGCCGGTGATAAATTTTCAAGACCTCAGTCCTTACTGATTTTTGAACTCGGCCTTCGGCCTCGTTCAAAAATCCAGTAAGGACCTCGGTCTTGAAAATTTATTTACACCGGCCTCGTTCAGTATTATATATTACCACATGCCGTACCGGCGCAACAGTTAATATCATATTCATTTGATATTTTACACTTTAATCCTAATATTGTGTTAATATTATATTAGTACTATGTTCCTATTTATAGTCACCGTGATTATTTTTTGTGTTTTTCATTATTGGGCTGCGTTGAGTATGAAAGATGAAATTCCTACTTCCCCCTTATTTAGGGTTTGAAAAAGCTGAGGATGAAGATGGTGAAGCGCCAGAAGTTAGAATAAAGATATGGAGTCCAGCAGGAGTGAGGAAACCGTGAGGAAAACTGAAAATTGGATGATACGCTGAATCAAACGCGTCTTGGATCCCAGCTGGAACAATATTAAATGTTTCATTGTGGCACGTTAAGATGCTTCACGCATTTAAATTGATCGTTTTTTGCGTGCATTTTGTAGAAATGATTATTATTCCGATTTCCGACCATGTTCTGCAGCAATAAATACATTGGCATTGGAACGATAACCTTGTTTAGTTGAATTACGTTGACAGCAAAAGTAAGTAAACACGCAGTCACTTACTTTTGCTGTTGCTGTTAGTGAACACACAATCCGTAAATATCTTCTTTGAAATTGGTTCTTCCGCTCAGAATATTCAGTAAAATTTTGTCTGGGAAAATCAAAAAGCCCTAGGGCCGAATCGTTTCCCAAATACCTTCAACATTAGCCGAGGCGGGCCGAAGCCATTTCCCAAATGCACGTGCTAATGTTAAAGGGATATCTCGGCATGTGGTAATAAAAAGATGACTCTTATACGGCCTTGGCCCAGCCGGTTTTGTGTGGTCCTCATTCAGACAGAACTGCTAGCAACAGCCGGTAGCCTTTCAGCGTCAGCGACACGCCAGTCTTCATCTGCGCCAATAAAAACCGTCATACGTGCTCTGCGGCGAGCTGTTGTCTATTGGCTTTATTTGACATTCCGGACAAGGTCTCTGGCGGCAGGCGAGAAGCGGCGCGCGCGTGCGGCCCAATTGTCGGCACTAATCCTGTGATGGCTGTCCCGAGGCCGCGCTGGTCGCCGTTTGACCGTCCCCAGGGTCCGACCGTGTGCTGTTAAACCCATGGCCCGGTGCGACGGTACCGCTGGTGTGGGCGACTCGGTCTGTAAGCGCCGCTCACGGCACTCCAGTGCCGTTTGTGACCCGGGAGTTGGCCGGACCGGTCTTAGGGGCGATCCGACTGGCAGGGAGATGGGTATTACCTGACACAAACGGTAGACAGACGGTGGTTTAGGAGATATTTTTAGAAACGCGGGACGGAGTATAAAATCCGAACGTCCTGCAACGTCAATATATTTATTATTTAGATTATTTTCTGACTTACGGTTTCCTATAAAACTAGATATTTTGATAACTTCCTCTATTAATTACGAAGTTTGGGCATAACTTCAGAACCATTGGCGAGGGCAAGAAACTGAATTCGCATGAGTGCATTCACTCGTTTTAAATTTAAAACGTTTTACAAACATCGAGCTGATGATGCTCTCAATCCCCACGTCTTTTTCTCTGTCCCAGCCAGTGTGAGTTTATCTGTCGACTGTTCGGCATGTGTTATCCGTTTGGACGTCTGTATCGCCTCTAAGAGGCTGTCCGTCTCGGGGCTCTGCTTCTCCGCCCTGATCCCACTATAGACGCAGTCAGTCGGCAGGCTGACAACTCCAATGACAGATTCGAGTTCGGTAAATAATGCATCAGATCACACAGAGACAGATGGTTCGATTTAGTTACTCTCCAGAGAAAAGAGCGAAAGCGTTCACGGTGATTGTTTTGGGAGTCTGGAGGCGAAGTTTTTGACAAGTGATGAATTGTGTATGTTCCACTTGGGTTCTGAATTCGAAGAGCGTGCCGTTCCACTTTTGAATTCAACACACAAGGAAATTCAACAAAAAAGTTACGCGTTCAACAAAAGCCAAAGCGCAAACAGGTGTCACATGAATTGGCACCTAGGTTTTAACCCCGTTACCCCCGTACGAACGGTGCTCCGGCCTCAAAATCCGTTTTAACTGTCCAGGTGGCACCGAGGTGATAAATAGATTCGCGATTATTTCAGCCAGGGACTGACAGCTCGGCTAGCAACGGTATGTAAACGCTTGTGGAAGAAACCTGATATACGTCAGCTTCACAACAACAGGAACACGGCACCTTTATGCTAAAAACTTTCCGTTTCTCAGCATTGTAGCTTGGCCTTAGGCTGGCTCACCTTCGGTGTGATAAAGGCCACTCCGCGCTCCGCTGAAAGACGCGAGGTGCTGAGCTTTTTTCAGACACTCGGATCATCTCCTTCCCCAATCTCACACTGGGGTGGCTCAAGGAGGGTCTGTTACCAGTGTGGGAGAGTATGATTGGTTTCTGCACCACCTCCTTCTCTGGCAGCGATAAGTGCAGATTGGTGCCGGCACCAGGGGAGCAGTATTCGCGGGGAGTCGGTGCTGACTGGAGTCACCCTCAGCACGCTACCCTCTGGGGTCGGGGTGAGACGCCAGACCCGCTCATTTCGGCACAGTAACGGCCGGCGACCGGCGGGGGTTTTCAGCTCTCCGAGACGATATTGAACCTCCTCTCCGGATCACGTGCCAGCTAACAGTCAGAGGTTGGAGAGGACGGTATGATTTTTAATCCAATTCTCTCAGGTTTTCTGAAAAGGCTTTGCTTCGGGTAGAAAAAAAAATGTATAACAACATTCAACACTGGTCTCGACCTACGACTTAATTTCGGTTTTTGTGCTATCCCACACAGGAAATAAGATGATATCAATAATGCATACGCAATGCTCAGACATTATTCAGGCAGCCCACGCAAAAAGCGGTTTCAAGGGTATAACCTGCGACACTATTCAGCAGCATGCACGGTCAGGATAACCGACAGCACAAAGCTGGTGTGGACAATACCTCGCCACTGGACGGCGTCACAGGCGCTCAATCGCCACGTCAATGTCTGAGGGCCTTGCAGTGTCCAAGCAGTGTCTATGTAGTGCAGTCTACATAGTGGTGCAGAAATTATTCACCTGCAGAAAGCTTGCAGACAAGGCTTGCATAGTCTGTCGTTTGTGAAAACATGCACCTGCCGAGTCTGTCGGAGCACCTCCCTCCTGTTTCTCAGTCGCTTTCAGAGGCGGCTGGAGGCGGGATCGATCTCGTCGTGGGAAGGCAGTGTGCTGGCCACCGGGGCGGCACCAGGCGGACACAGAATCGTACGACAGTCGAGCACGGTAACGAGCACGGCACACGTCCGGAAGAGCGCGTGGGAACAGCGCTGTTTGTATGGGTGTGTGTAACGGGTGCGGGAGTGGGAGTGCAGAGAAGCTTGTCCATGGGGTAGGTAGTAACAGAAAAAAAAGAATAAAAACAAAAAGTGCAATACAAAGGTGCATTGCAGTGCAAAATTCAGGGCACTTTTTGGACAATACTTTATTGAATGACCATTTCTTCCGATACAAACACTATCCAAAACAACAGAAACCTTGTGCAGACGCATATTTCGTATTTTGGTACCACTCAGCTACTGATGGTCTCCTGCGACCCCTCCAGCCTCTGTGGAATTGGCGAGCCGCAGACGCGGCATTGCCATCGATTTTCGATAGCCGCCGCTGGGCCATGATCTGAATTTGATAGTGTTTCCGTCCCAATTGAATAATCTGAACCAATCCAGCTAAGATGTGATTTACCGCATCGCCGAGTGAAGACGATGACTCAAATTAACTCATCTGAGCCAATTCAGAAGGCAAAATATGGGAGCCAGTCGCCGAAGAAAATTGCGGTTCTCGCCTTCCTTTGACGTGCAGAATGGAATTGGCTGGCTTATTGCGTGGGCTGTTTATCATGAGATAGCTAGGTATTCATTGCCGGAACTGATTGAAATCTAAACTTTATCCCAGCAAGGACTTTGCTAACACAATAAGTGTGAGCACCCAGCAAAATTATTTTCTTATTCTTCAGTGCATCCTTATTTCAGACTAGCATCAACTCCTTTTATGTGAGTCCATCACAGTACACTTCTACATACACTTAACACAGACGAATTCAGTCGGGTTTCCGGGGAGGACCGGTTACACGTGGCAACCATCTCTCTCCTCCCCGGTCCCCATGGTATTCCGTTGTGACCTCCCGTCGGTCAGCAGCTACTCGGAGGTTGCCCTCGTGTTGAACGATTACCACCACACTGTTTCTAATTGCCACTGGGTGGTAATTAATAACCTCCACAGACCGGCCGAGCCACAAACAGCCTCGGTCGTGTGTCGTGGCAGGGGGCGGTGTCTGACGCCGTCAGACACCGACACTCTGTCCGTGAGAGATGTCATTTGTCAACTGACCACCGGGGCACTGACGGGACACCATTCTATATCACGGCGCCGCCGCCCGCCGCCGAGAATTTCGAGCCGGCTTCACTTTTCCCATCAGCGCCGGAGAAAGAAGTCGAATAGGACTGATTGGATGTCCCCTGGCACTCAACGAGCCCGTATTGTTTTTTCGTTGTTTATTTTCGAAGGGAAAGAAGGCGAAGGCTCGCCCGCATTCGAGGGACGGAGACAGACGACCGTCGTGTGTGGTGTAATTGTAATGTGGGTGGCTTGATTTGAAGATTATGTTAAGCACCCACATATATTCATGCTTTGGCTAGCGGGCGGTAAGCTGAAAGGAGCCTTCGTGTGGGTCTAAAATTGTCTTCTGAGGCTGGCCGGAAGAGACAATCGATCATATTTCATTATTTATCAACGTTGACATACCAGCATTGTTTGCTCCGTTACTGAAAATGAAATGTCCAGCATTGGCAATAGACCTCACCACATCAGTTACCATTCTGAGCCAGACTGGCACATTTTCCCATCCGTAAAGCCTGGATAATCGCAGTTGTATCTCGCTTAGCCCCGGACGTTGGCATGAGCTGACTACAATACAGTCAAATAACCCACATGTAATCACCGCGTAAAGCTTCCAGGCAACCATGTTCTGCTCAGCAGCCGGACAAGCGACATGATTATCAGCATGAGGAGGAGATTTGGAACGGTACTTTACCCCGAAACCAACTTGCATCGGCGTCAACGGTTTCTCCACTTTCTGCACAAGCGTCAGCTCACACACACTGCAGAAAGGTTTACTCCGACATTCCGAGTCAACTTGAGAGTTGTGTCTCATCTAAATTCATGCTATTCATTCGGCGGCCGGTGATTTGCCTCCGGGGTTAACTGGGCATTGTGTTGGAGCGCCGGTGGTCTCGCTACCGGCTACCCGCGCTCCAGGGTGTCGGCAGAGTCATTATTGGCACATCGGAGGCTGAATTATGGACGCAGCTCGGAACGGATCCGGAAACAGGAATCAGTGCTCGGAAATGAGGACACGGAAACACAGGAATCAGTGCTCGGAAATGAGGGAGAGACAGGTCGATCAGTCCAGTTGGAGAGTTTGAACGCCGAGCAGACCGAATATTAGCCTTCGATTGGAGCGAAAAGTGTACGAGGATGGATGATTTGTGCGCCAGCTACTATTGAATTCGTACTACGCTGGAGGAAAAATACAGGTGCGTGCTGTTTGTCCCCGATTCCTGCTGGCAATAAAATGAACAGATTCGAGCGTTGTGTGTTGAACAAAGGCAAAAACAAGCTAGGTTGTAAGCAATACCGGTTGAATCATGGGGTGTGAAATTTTGCGTCGTTGCGTTGTTCAGCACTTCTTCCATTGTGTATAGTTCAGGTGATAAAAGCTGGCAGCGAATAAAATGTAATATTTTAATGCTTCCTCCTTCACTTGTTAAAAATCTTTTTAATATCAATTTTATAAGAGCTAAATATAATTTGAAAACTTCTCAAATTGCATGTGACAGCAATTACACAAGTTAGGTTGTGGAGGGTCAAGGGATCGTGAAGGGTGTCGTGCTCCATGGCATTTAGCTTAGCTTTTGCTGCTAAGATAAATATCCCTCGATCGATTGGGGATAAATGGGACGGTTTAGCTCTGGCAATATCAGAGTGGGAGCCTAATGCGCCTTTCGCTATCGCTGCTCCCAGAGGCCACGAGGGCAGATGGAACGTTAATCGATCTGTCAACGGATTTCTGCGATTGACTTATTAATCTTACAAACCATATTGCCATCCTTCGCGACGTAAGTATCTAAGCTCTACGACTAAAGAGGTTTGAAGTTTTTCATTCTTCCTCCGACCACTTTCTCCCTTTGTCTTCCTGTAATATTTAGATTTGGTATCAGTTCTGATAAACCGATTGTGCTGGATTGAATGAGCGCCACTTATGTGATTTATTAGGCGAAAAGTGTTGAACAGTGAACTGATGATTACTCGCATTGGCAATCGGTTCTCAAATATATCCTTTGTTTCTTTCCCACAGGCCGCAACCATGCTCATCTAATCTTTGCCTTGTTTTGTTTCCTCTCTCACACGCATCATCTCCCCTCTGCCTTCCGGCGAGCCCAGTCGTCCCAGCTGGGACGCTGTGCGGCGTCAAAATAGTCGCGTAAATAGCGGTTAGGGGGCTGGCGCCGCCTCCTCCGAACCCGGGCGGGAGTGTGTTGTATCACACACTCCTTCCAGGAGCTGCTCCCGAGGGACGACCGCCTCTCCGATGGCACCGCGATGAACGCGAGAAAAACGACCACTACCGCAAACACTCAATGATTGGATTTTCGAAAGTGAAGTTTGGCCGTTTTCGAGGTATTTGTCACTGCTGAACGGGATGATACGGGGCGTTAGACTGCGGAAGAACAGGGAATGAAGTGACTAAAGTGATGTTTGTTCATGTCAGGTAGCATTTTGAGAAGACGACTGACTTCATATTTTGAAACCCATTACTCCCCAAATGCTTTCAGTTCAATGTATTTCGAATCATTCCATTGCATTACTCATTTAATACTTACGGACTTCTTTGTCTCATATTGACACATGCCCTTCTAACCGCAGCCTTTCTCGCCTACGTGTGACGCCATTTCAGTGCGGCCCCGGTGGCCGGAAACCGGTGATCTCTAACGGTCGCCTTCAGCAAATGACCCGCTCTGATCCGTTTCGCCCCAGCGCTCTTATCTGGAGCGGGCCGATCGGCCGGGCGGATTCCGCTCCCCGCCGATGGCCTTTGTCGAACCGAACGGCGGTGTCTCGCAGTCAGTCGACCGCTCAGAGCCACCGCGAGACCGGCAGTCTCACCCGCAGGAATTTCATTACGGAGCCACCGCCGATCTGACGAAATATGTGCATATCTTGGGAAATATGTCCAGATCTTGAGAAATATATTAGCATCGACCGGTGAATGCAAAGTAGGTTGGCAATTAAGAGTGCTTAGGGTCCCCAAAAGTTTGAATGAGTTTCGTCGACAGTTGAGAGAGTTTGCTCGGTGCAATGAGACGTGATGGATATCGGCAGATTAGCAAAAGTGAGGGAGTTAAATCGAGACGTAGAATGTCCCTACTTTTTCAATTATTGGAGCCCCGCTTAACTTGGCCTAATGCAACCAGACCAGTCCTCCGGAGCTGCGACAACTTCAAAACTACCATAGTGCTTGCTAATAAATGTTTGAAATAGCTAATTGGCTTCAACATTTCACGTTAATGGCTTCTTTGGCACTAAACACTTCGCCGCTTTTATATGACACTCTTTATGGTCAAACTGAATGAATAAGTTCGTTGAAAGTGAACAAAAAGTGGGCTTTACTACCGGAATGCATTGCTGAATGTCAATTTAGATACTTGTGTGCGCCTCGCACCACGGTTTGTATTTGCATCTTTTGCGGAACAAGTGAGTATCTGTCGTAGTATTTGTGGTGCAGCCACAGCACAGCGTAGTTCGTACACTTTTCAAGCATATTTTGACTCACCTGACACCGACTTCATACCAAAGTTTATTTCCCAATGCATCCGCCTGCACCACTTTGGAACGGCGCGGCGGCAGCGGCGAGTTTACCTGCGTGGGTAGGCTGTACCGCTTAACACCCTTGTGCGACGGGTGGCCTAACCTCCAGACTACGCGGTGCTTCGAAGTTCGAACTCCACAGCACTGCGGCTAATCCAAGAACCAGCGGGAATTATTTCGAAACAGTGAGGCTTACACGGAATGTTCATTCATGCAACAGATGTTGACCCACTCAATCATTCATTACCTCAGCACACAGTGTATCGCCCTCTGGTTATTTCTGTACGGGACGCGGAGTCGAGGTCTCCGAGGACTTCCCCACACCCCTTTCACCACCTCTCTCTTCCTCTTATTGACTCTCTCTCTCTCTTTCTCTCTCGCTCTCTCTCTCTCTCTCTCTCTCTCTCTCTCTCTCTCTCTCTCTCTCTCTCTCTCTCTCTCTCTCTCTCTCTCTCTCTCTCTCTCTCTCTCTCTCTCTCTCTCTCTCTCTCTCTCCCCTCTTTCCACTTTATCAGCCTCTGCAGGGCAGGGTCGACCACACATTCACGACCCTCCTTCCTTTCCGGTACACGGCCGGTCTGAATGGGCCCATCTGAGACCGGCGCGTCCCGACGTGAGCGCTCCTCGCGCCGGTAATCTCACGGGCCGGCGAACAGACTCGCTCCGAGAGTACAATCAGCTGATGGGGCGCGGGCGGCTGCAGATGAGCCCCCCCCCCCCACCTCTCCCCCACCTCTCTCCATTCGCGCGTGCCAATTGATTTATCGGCTTGTTGATGGAGACGGAAGAGATTTCTGTGAATTATTCAGTGCACGGCTTTTCCTCATGCAATAGATAGTTGGTAGACCGTAAGACACCACCCAGGGGAGGCATAATGAGGTTTATGGTTTAACTGACACGTTACTATGAGCTGGGGACGGGTAATGGCGTTCGATATGTTCGCTTTTGTGGTTATATGGCTCCCGGAACGGGATAATTACGTCCATGAAATGTGTGTGTATTGTACATTTACTGCGGCTCGTCAGCGTTACGCGGGTAGTTAATAACCCAGCCGGCTAGCAGATAACGCAGCTTCTCATTCAGTCCGTGACGTCATCAGCGCAGGCAATGACGTCACTACTTCACTTCACTAAGGTAAGCTTAGCGCGTGAAACGGGCTCCATTGTAGGTCTGATAACCATTCTGTGCAGCGTTGGCGCCCAGATAAAGTCCTAGTCCTGTCTCCGTGCCTGCTAGATTAAAACTATAAGCGCGCAGCAAGACAAACGACTGTTCACTTGATGTTTTAGCGCGGCGTGAGAGAGGAGTTGGAAGGAACCACTTCTGCGAGATGGGCACTCCGGCAGCCGTGGTTGATGAGGCTGGTAATGCCGAATAACATCTTCATCAGCGCCCTTACGCTATTCCGTCAGCCGGTTAACACCTAGGAATTACTGCACCAATGTTTGTTTGCATATTTTACATATAAATGTCGAAACATTTATAAGACGATTGTCCTTCATTTAGTGTAGTGCTTACTTCTGATAGATATTCAGTTGTGATCGTCTTTGATTCTACCTGTGATATGTAAGTATTATGTGAGTATTAGTATGTGAGTATTATTAAGTATTATATTTAAGTATTATGTGATATTTAAAGGGAGATAATGAGCTTTCTTTTTTCTTAAATAAAAATTACTCGACATCTATACTATTTCTACTGTAGTTTCTATAAAATATGAAAATTTCCTAGCACGTTTTCGTATGTGAAAAAGGTTTTTATTTTTGCAAAAAAGAAGCAGTACTTGCAGTACTTGTAACACCCACCGAAATGCGTTGTCCTTCTCTATAAAAAAGTCGCAGTATATGGCGCTTTTGTTTCAAACAGCGACGCTTGGGTTTTTGTTTATGTTATCGCCTTGTCGTTGCTTGGTTGTAAGGATTCTAATTTGAATTAGAGTTAATTCGGTTTAGAATTAATTAGATTCTAATTCGGGGGTACATAGTGCCTACTCTTCTTTGTTTCCAAGTATTATTTTGCGCCACAAATGAACGGCATGCGCCAGAAACGCAGCCAAATCTTGCGATTGCGACTACGAAATTCATTATTTTGGCGTCAGAGCCTGAAGCGAAAAATACAAGCATATTTATTTCAAAAAGACTTCAGGTTTGTCGAACGGTGTTATGAGAATTTTGATAACAGTACTGCATAAGTTTTTCAGTGATGCCGCAAAAGTGTTGTATCTATCTTCTTTTATTGTGCAGTCGGCGGGACCGATTCAAAATTAAGTCGTTGCTACTAAAATAGCAGCATATGGCGTCAGATGATGAACAGGAAAAATAGTTGCGTAAATTTAGACATAAACCACCCCCAAACCATGAATATCTTTTGAAGGCACTATAGACGACCATTAACTAACTAGATGTGATGAAGATCAAATGTAAGGAACACGCTCATTTTACAAAATTACATGCAAGTACCAAAAAGTGATGTAAGTACTTATTCAACGGTCATTTTCAGCGCTCCCCGCTAACGTGACTTCAAGTTGAGATATTTGCGGCAAGGTACCGAATTGAGCAAAATGGTTTTAATTTACATTATAACTTGTTGTGTTTTGTCAGAAAATGGTCCTAACTCAGATTTTGTGGAAAAAGGTCATTATCTCCCTTTAAATATAAGTATATATTACAAGCCTACAATTGTTGGCACAAATGAGCTATGCAGTTCAACATTGTTTAATTGTAAAATGAGGTGTTGTATTTTTTGGTACTTGTCAAAAAAAAAATGTTTTAATTTTATTGCTGTTCGCTGAATTTTTGAAATAACTCAAGGTTAATAAATTGCGATTCTTACAAATTCGACTACAGCTATCTAAAATGGGCATTTCCTTTTGAAATTACTTGCGAGATTTCACGCCTACTGATACCATTTTCAAAGGGTATTTTACTGTCACCTATCTACAGCCATTAGGATCAGCCATTGTGGATACCATTCTACAGTCCGCGGCGACTTTTACGCGGAACGCAGGCCATCCGTCTGGCTGCAGCTAGCCGGCGTTTAACAAATCGACATTCTGCGGCCGTATCGCAAATGGGTTCCAGCAACCACTTAAACCACATCGACTCGCATGCTTTTTGGTGCTGCTAGTGAACGCTCAGGCGTTTGACGAAGGACCACTTTGACAAAACGATCGGATGCATTCAAGGCCCTAAAGAGCCTGGTGGTTTATGTTGTTAACATGTCACGGGTGACAGCTCGTTTGACATTCATTCGAAATATTTCCATGCATCCATCGGTGGAATTTCAGTGAACCGATTGCAGCAAAATATAAACCATAAAAACTTAAATAATATGTTTCATTTCTTTTCATGATGTGGTTAATGCATTGCACATGGTATTTAAATTAAGAAACACTATCTTTATAACCAGTAAAACGCCTTTTGGGCGAAGAACGAGCGAGCGAGATAGTGAGCCCTGCACGTGCAGAAGGGTGAGAGGGTACTTCCAACGGGCTTGTGCAAAGCACCCTTTTAACCGGTCGCTGGCAGTGTGCCAAATTTGAACGCAATCGGGCCAGTCGTTCCCGAGATCTGGAAACGGCATTCTGCACGTGCGCACGTGCAAACGGGGTCCAAACTGACTTTCGCACGGCACCCTACTAGCTGGTCCCCAACCGTGTACCAAATTTGAGCGCAATCGGCCCAGCCGTTCTCGAGATCTGGAAGCACCCCCTGCACGTGCGCACGTGCAGTAGCACCCCGACCCGCAACACATGGGAATGCATTGCCTGGTGGGTGCCTACCTGTATGCCAAGTTTTAGCGAAATCGCCCGAGTAACTACCGAGTTATTGAAATGGGAACAAATTTGGCACCCCTTCTTTTTGTATTTTGCACGTGCAGTGGGGGTCACTCACATAGACCAAGAGTATCCGACCTTTGGTAGAAGGGATGAAGCTACCCTACAAAAATTACCGCAAGACAATCGCCCAAGCGGCTGCTGAGATATGAGCCTATCAAAATCACTATTTTTGCAATCAGCTTGAACACCCTTGGCTTTTCACGTGGCACGTGCCACGACGGTCACTGAGATGCATCAAAAGTAGTCAATTACGGGGTAGAAGGGATGGGGCTACCCAGCAAAAAAGACTGCAGGGCAATCGGTCCAGCGGTTGCTGAGATATAAGCCTCTCAAAAGCGTTACAGGCCGGGCCGGGCCGGGCCGGGCCGCTCATACTGAGATTTTTCCCTTATATTGAAAAGACTTCGCTTCGCTCGCTGCGCTCGCTCGCTCGTAATCATACATATCATAGATTAATTAGGTTGTTTAGCTTGTTATCTCCATAGTTACTGTGTCACCAGCCGCGTTTTACTTTACAACATTTTTGATGCGTCAGTTCTGGGACAAAGTCCAGAATAGTGGCTCTATGTAACCCAAATACTGCGAACAGCGTCGACTACCTGTTGTGATCTATAATTAGCGGTTGCAATTGTTCAATTAGCCCGTCTCAGTGCGTCAGAACTGTGCGCCACGTCTCTTGTGCTGTCAAACTTGTTACGCCGCTGGCTATGTTTTGCCGTGTCGGATTGTATGTCAGATTACTTGGTTCGTTTCGTTTTGAGCAGCACTTCCAGGCAGAATGACAGCAGCGAGTATTGATTACCGGGTGTCAGAAGCACCGACTGTTTAATGCCGGCCGAGTGAATTATTTCATTTGTAATGTAGCACAAATTGCTAGGACGAAATAATATTTGAATTATTTAAATTCAAACTCACTATTAAGTATTAAGTCATGTTAAGTCTATAAAACATTTTTAATCTGTAATGAACTACACATGAGTTCCATACCATAGTGTTTTGCCTAAGTTTCAAACACTTACGCATATCACATTCCAACAGTGGTATCTGCTGTCTGCTGTTGTCTCTGTATAGTGTATGGTCTACCAAAGTGCTTATATACTGTCATTTGAGACATTCCTTAAGCTCAACTAGCAGCTCCCAGCCCCCCCCCCCCCCTGTATCGTCTTCCATAGCGCGCTCATATTGTCACTGGGGGCAGTCCTCCCGCCGACTGGTCGATGGGAAGGAAGTCCCACCAGCCGGCTCAATTAGACAGGCTTTGGCTCCGGAAACTGAGTGGCCCTGAGCTGACCTGACGTCCTTCCCTACTCCCCTCCCCTGAGGGAATCGGATAGGGATGATCTTGTCGAGGGCATAGCGTAGCGCTGTAGGTGAAGCTAAATAGCAACCAGAAAGTGAGAAAAGAGGGAGATGGAAAAAGAGAAGAAAGTTGGTGGAGAGATTGAGGGGGAGGGGGAGGGAGAGAGAGAGAGAGAGAGAGAGAGAGAGAGAGAGAGAGAGAGAGAGAGAGAGAGAGAGAGAGAGAGAGAGAGAGAGAGAGAGAGAGAGAAAGAGAGAGAGAGAGAGATCACCGTGTTAAGTTCATCATGAAGTCGTTTGTAGGGGAGAGTGGGGTAATTTGGCCGGTGGTGTAAATTGGCCGCCCCCACCTGTACGATGTCTAATAAAAGTGAGTGAAATAACTCTAGTCTCTATTCATTTGTCATGGGTAGAAATAACTGGAGGACAAATGTCAAAACTTTGCCCCTCGTAGTTTTATTTAAAATTAATAAAACGTTAATTTCATTAGAAAATTGTAACTTTTACTTCTGTTTACAAAGTTGTATAACATGTAGTATTTGTGCTAAAAACGAATTCAGACATTATAGCGCCATTCTTGGGGGTGTTCAGCGGTTCCAAGAGCAATTTCATCTAATTCCGTATAGCCTTGATGACTTTATACACAAACATTTTCAGAATGGCAATATGGGGTAATTTGGCCGGGACTAGCGGGGCAACTTGGCCGGTGCGCTCATGGTCACTATGCTGGGACGGCCGAGTTTTCATGGTCAATTGTACCATAAATGACATAATTCATGACCAACTTTGACTACTTTGATGCCTTACTTCCGATTGGTCAACTGTAAGAGCATGTGACGTCATCAAAGGTTACCAAACGTTTTTTGCTAATAAATCCTTACATAAAAATGGTACAGCCGCACAAATGGTCTCATTCTGTTCAGCTCGCCAAGGCGCATCGAATGATATGCATGATGACCTTGAAATCACGTGACCTTGAGGTCAAGCGACCTGAGGTAACGTGACCTGAGGTCAACCTTTGACCTTGACTTCTCGAGGTCAACACATATATGTTTCGATGCGGAATGACGAGAGAATTACGATGGTACTCGAAGTTTTGGCCTAGCTTGATTACTTCAAAAGTTATTCGTAAAAAACTGTCTTCGCATCTAGAGCCGCTAATTTGGCTATTTTGACCCCTGTGACCCCATGAGTCAACCTCCAAAATGTGGTAAATGCGTCATAAGACACACGTCATTGCTGAATCTGAAGCTGACTCGCAATATAACAGAAAATTCTGACCGCAAACTAACACCGGCCAAATTGCCCCACACCCCCGGCCAAATAACCCTGCTAGTGGGGCAATTTGGCCGCCTTGCAGACCTTTGTAATACGTCACAATTTCAATATAAGTAATTACTCTATCATTTCAAGTTCACTTCCCAGTAAATAAAAATGAATGCGACACTTGCCAGCGTTGAGAAAATGCAGAAATGTGTCGTCAATTTTAAGTTACATCGTTTTCTAAAAAAAGCGGCCAAATTACCCCACTCTCCCCTACATATATCGCAAGCTTTCGAACTGTAATGCTCAACAAGATTCGTCTTGGGCTTCCAACAATATCAATAACTATACACGTGCACATTCTGCGCACAATTCGCTCCGATCATTGGTCACAGCGGTCGAGCCTCCACCACCACCACTTGACACGATCGAAGTGAACTCTGCTGACAGCGAGACCAATGTGACTAATGAAAATTCAGCCGAATTCAATTCGAAAATGTCGGCTGGTCATAGCAGGCTGCTAAAATGAAATGGTGTACCCCATGGTTGTTCATAACCAGATTATCATGGACTACATTGCAATATGCCGCTGAGGGTGTAAGACTAGGGGTACAATGGCAGCCGGTATTTTCATTGCCTGGCAATGGAAACAACGAAATGCAGGTTGCAGCTGATGCACACAATGCAGATGAAGGCGCTTCCTCAATCCTCATACTTATGAACATTCGCTGTCCGCCAAGGTCCTTGTTACTACATACTTCCACTCCACGCCTATGCGATATGTTGCGATAGTTACCTCTCTCAGTTCATGATGAAGACAATATTGTGTGTCTGTAGCCATATCTGCCGTCTGTCTGTCTGTATGTCTGTCTGTCTGTCTGTCTGTCTGTGTTCACGGTCGAGTGGGCGTGAAATCGGACAATGTCTCGCTGATCCCTCAATCTGCCGTTCTGGCTATGGGCTGTCCGCCAACTGGCACCACTGGAGCTCCGGTCTCCGGTCTATTGCCTGTGACCCTGTGGTATGGGGGACGTGGGCCCAGGGGTCGGAATATAGTCTGTGACACTGTGGTATGGGGGACGGGGGTTCGAGGTTAGGAATGCCTATGACCCTGTGGTATTGTGGATGTGGGTGTGGTGCGGTATAGTCTGTGACACATTGGTGTCGGGGGGGGGGGGGGGGGAGAGATGCGTTGTGACTGGTGGCATATTTACTTGCCGCAGATAAAGGGAACATTAACGATATAATGTTGTGTCTTAGCGTGTTGATGGACACTGGACAGTGGACACTGGACAGTCTTCTTGAACGAGTAATGCAAGATTAAAATTATAACTTTACGAAAGGCGAATGCCAATCCACACATTCCACCACGAATTTCCGAGCTGGACCTTCTTTAGCTTAGCATCCTAACGTCGTTGATCATCCTTCTTTTCGATACGAGCCGGTGTTGGCACCAAATTGTACATCAACTAGCTCTGTAGTTGAGCTCCGTGACAGCCGGTCTTTGCGTTGCTACTGTATTGGATTATGTCCGGGCCAGCTGAAAGTCCGGACCGTTCATTGCATCAGAGGCGGACCTTGATTACTGATCCGGGGCCCTGATTAACGCTTATTGGAGGACAAGTTCTTGCTGGTTCTCGGCGGTCTAGTTATTGGGTCAGTCTTACTTAATTGGATTGAGGGATCAAATAGCGTTCATTTGGGACTATCGCACACTGGATAGGAGGTCCCTGAAATGGAAAATCAATTTTGGCATGCCTGGTTGGTGAACCTGAGATGCGATCTGCTTATAAGTGAACTATAAGTGCAGATCTAGTTATTAGCTGATTGATCATTTCTAATGGGAGGAAATCATATGGGCTGTTACGAACTACGACACAACTGAAATGTTCAAGTAGCACCTGGAACTGGAACCATTAAGTAGCACGCCATCATGCAATTTGATATTTAAAAAGGACAGCAGCATTATGCCGAACAACGAACTAGCCAGTCAGTCCTATACCCAGCCTTGCATTCGTCATCAACGATACTTAATTGCTGAAAACGTCAGGATGTCAGACCAGTCGCTGCGCTCTCAATTTTTGGCATTGACATAACGCGCTTGAAATCACACAATTAGTGGGATCATAGTGCTAATTAATTAATTTGACGAAATTGTGTGGTTTTAAGCAGTGAAAATATATAATGTTAATTGTTAACACCGGTCTGGGCCGGGGGAGTGCGGTCATTTGTTGAGATTTCACCTCCAGCCGCCCGCCATCGACCGGTCACTTTTCAGCGGCGGTCGCTCCTGCGGCGGCGGGCGGCGACGGTCGTTTCTGTGGCCTCAGAGCCGTCACGGGAGGGGATATCGTCCCGGCCTGTCCCACCGGGACTGTTGGCCCAAAACCAGTCCCTATTGTCTCTCCGAGGGGCTGGCGTTCTGCCGCCCCTCTCACAGATACCCTCGACCAATTTTGTAACCCTCCCCTTTATATCCCGCAGCCTGCAGCTGTGACCAGCAGACGATGTTTTCCTGTTCATTTGATGTAATTTCTGCTTATTACCTGAGACGGGATGGAAAAGTGTGCTTTGATGTTCCGGTCATTCCTCAACATTCTAAATCTGCTTCCTAACACATTTTGCATTTACTCCTATCCTTAATCGCTATAAGGGTAGGTCGTCAAACGCATTCACGACTCTAAATTAGCGACCCATGTTGCTATAGGTTCCCGCTTTTATTGGCCGGCCCCAACCACTTGTTACTCATGATAACAAACGGACAACGCATTAAATATTTCACCATTTCCGGACCAGATTATGTCAACCGATTGCGGATTATCTCTTCGAGCTTTGCCATACAATGGTCCCTCTCAAGCCGTCGTAAAATGCTCACTCCTAGTGTTATCTAAGCCGTCCCCTAAAACATTCTACATTATTCTACATGGCAACGCTGTCTTTCGGTGGCGCGCTGTCCCCTGACCCGTCACGCCGCGCGGCGCTTTGAGGCGCCTGAGGCGGCGGGACCGGCCCCGTCTGATCGATCCTGTATGGGGGCGGTCACATGGCCGCCGGCCGACCCTCGACAGACACCGGGCCACGGCGGTCGAGAGGTCAGACCTTTACTCATTGACAAACGGTGGGAGTGGCGCTGGGAGGCGGTCTGTCCGAGAGCTAACGAGTACAATGAGGGCTGTGTAGAGAGGCGCCTGTTTTAGCGAGACCCCAGTCAGCACTTTGAACGAGACCTTTAGAATTTGTTTGTTAGTGAGATTAGAGTGATCATTTGGTCTGAAGTTAAAATTTTGACAAACTAAATCATCTGTTAGTGTTTAATCGGCATATCATGCATTGACATTTATGTTTCACAATATGTTATTGCCCTAATTAACAGACGTGCATTTCAACCAAACACGCAATGGGTCTTAATAAGCATATACCTACAGTGGACGACATATTTGCTTGATGAAAACGATAGCAGTACGGGACATGCTGACATAGTTACAAAAAAAGTGAAATGAAGATAACGAATGCCTTAGTGTGTGAGGGCGATTATCTTCAGCAGTCTGTCAAGTGATTATGATTGGTTCCGTTTTTTACGTTTCACTTCTTGAGAGACTCGGGTTTTCCTGAACACCGCTCTCTGCTTCCAACCTCCGCCTCAATTCCCCAGTGAGCCTGTCTGTCATAACCACCGTATCGCGTTCCGCGCACGAAAACAGCGGCTGCCGATGTCCTAATTAAGTGGTTGTCTTATCGCGGGAAGCCCTGTTTGTGCTGCCGGCGGGTGGCCGATCGTTTCCCGCATCTCTTTGCTATGGAAATGCACGCTTTGTTCTGAGCGGTCGTCACCGCTTTGCATACTGCTGATCAAACATAGACAGGAAGCTCTGTCAACAGTGAACACTCGGTCTGATGCATGGGGAGAGGGCCGACACACTTCAGCATCCACCAGGGGTCCGTCTTTGGCCCCACACGAACGCTTTCGCGGAGGAATTGCGAGGCTTAATGGACATCCTTGTCTTGATCTGTATGGATTTTGGATGAGTGTGAAAACAAAGGGATACCAAAAATTTATGCAGCTGGTTATGCCACACCCACTTATGCCTCAGTGTATCAGTAGTCCTCACCGCGATGAGGGGACAAATTTGAAATCAATGGTGCCTTTGCCGGTCTGTTACAATATGGTTACAGGAATTTAATTGCGTGGCGCTAAGAATCCTACCTTTGTCCGCACAATCGACATAAGAGGGTTTCGTTCTAACGATGCCCTCGTTCCTGGGTCGTAAACTTGACGAATTCCGCTGAGCTCTACGAATCCGGTGTCATTAATGCCGAGCTGTGCCTTAGGGTAGGCGGCTAAGACCTCTATGAAAATGAATGTCTTAGTTTGTGCGTCGGCTCCTGCTAGTGTCATTATGACAGTGATGAAACTCGCACTGCCAGGGTGGCATGACATTTAGAACGTTATGGAAGTTCGTTATCCTGTCATAAGGTGTCTCGTCTCAACATTTCTTGAAGCGTGAGTCATTGTATTATGTGTCGCTGCAAGAAGAGATGGAACTGAGCTATGTCAGATCTCTAGTGTTTTGTTCTAGTAGTTACTTCAGTAAACAACTATTGATGCTTATCAGATAGCATTTGGAATCGTCCTTTTCTTTCAACAACATGAATGCACATGCAAATGATATAGCTGTTACTGCAATGTCTGAAAACAACACAACTGGAAAAGTTGCTGATGGAAAAATTAACAAGCTTTGCCCTAAATCGTGATACTTATGAGATCTCATAATCCGATTCCTGGAATGAAAACATCAACTAAAGAAATATCGAGCTGCAGTGTCTTCATTTGATGTTATATCAAACGTGACATGGCCATTAAACTTCGTTAAGAGATGTCTTTATTCTATAGCCACATTCCTCAATAACATTTTGGCCGCGGCTTGTCTTTTTAATGCATTCCACAAAGATGCATCGTTGTAATGTTTTAATGTAACGTGCAACAGGATATGAACGTCAGCACAAATGTTAGTAAGTAATTATAAATTATTCTGACATTTCCCGGAACATTTCATACGTCTCACCACGTCACGGTGTAACTCATTTCGCAAGGCAGCAAGTGCAGGGATCTGGCACTGGGTACGATTGCAGTTGCACTTTGCGTGAGATGTTGGAGGCAGAACATGCAGTTGGCGGCGTGTGCTGCCTATGGCTTCAAGCATTAGCCAATGCCGTATAAACCTGCAATAGCCAGTGAGTGCTCATTGCTGATATGCTATGATAAACAATAATAAGTAAACAAATGAACCAAATATTTTATAGGCTTTCGCCGGAACCATCTATCTCCATTTTTGCGCTCCTTTTCCGTCCCTCAGTAGTGCGCCTTTTGATTTAACTCCTGGTTTTATTGAATTTCTTGACACTTTCGAATGAGGAAGTAGCATTCCTCAGTCTGAAACGCACCCTTCAACGTTGGAAGCTTCAGCGCATTTCGCAGTAATTTATCGCCTTAATTTAAGGACGGCTAACTCACTAATTGTGCCACAATGAAACGGACACCAATTAAGTGAACTTACTACTGGACGAGATAGGACGGATTCGGGACTGGCCCTGGGGGCGGCTCGTTTTTGAGAGTGGTGATTAAGCTGGACACATCCGACCTTCGGCCGGGCAAATTCAGCTCCCGGGCCGACCTGAAACTGGCATTTATTGGATAATACAATCTGAGATAGTGGGTAGCGGCGGCGCGGGCCGGCCGGCAGATGTAGGGTTCTGAGGAGGGGCGTCAGCCGAACAGTCGGGTTAATGGTGAGGGGAGTTGGTACTGGCGGTCAAGGTCTCGTAATAGACGGAGTTGGAGTTAGAGGAGTTACCAACAGGGTCAAGGACGGAGGAGCTGCCGTGACTTGGGTTTACTGAGTTTACCCGTTAGGTTGTTGAGCAAGAGGCGGTTTTTAGTCATTTAGTGGTGGTTGAATGCACGCGAATGGCTAAATTATTGCCATGAAGATGAGTGCGTTGGTGAATGAATCACCATGCGTTTGGGTAAAATAAAGATGCTAGTGAGAAGACAAGTCACCGCCAGCAGTGAGGTGACCTACATACGGCAATCGATGCACTCTATCTGCGCACGGTGATCTGATACTACCATAATGAATGATGGTCGACTTCCGCCTGTCGTTTCCGCCAGTGATTTTGTCCGATACGGCCCATATCTGATGAGTCCCAGTGTGCTCTTGGACCACGGACCTGCG
Source organism: Amphibalanus amphitrite (assembly GCF_019059575.1). Classification (NCBI taxonomy): domain Eukaryota; kingdom Metazoa; phylum Arthropoda; class Thecostraca; order Balanomorpha; family Balanidae; genus Amphibalanus; species Amphibalanus amphitrite. The sequence goes on along the minus strand of NW_024881728.1, from coordinate 278,784 downwards.
CGGATTTCTTGGAGCCCCGCTTTACAATCTGGCACGCAAAAGGTATTATATTGATCAAAGGCTCGGTATAGCTAGTCGGTCCAAAAATCCATCGCATTTAGAAGGGGCAATGCCTTGTTTCAAATCAGATATGTTCCATCCTTACCAAATCAGGGTTTCAACATTCAACAGCATGGTTTTAACAGTTTTTTTTAATATGTCTCATCGCATTTTGTCTCCAGCGCCCATCTCCAAGTCAAATTGCATTAGGCCGTTTTCCGTAAAGATAAAGTGGGACACTCCCCGGCACATTGTGTCTGATCATGTTTCACCAGACACGTGGCCGAAGTTAGTTTCCCAACAATGATGAGACGTTCGGCAACAGCCCCTGCCCGACCGTTCTGTGATGAAACCTTCCGGTTGCCATAAGTCCCGGCGCGGTCCCAGAGCGAACGTGCCATCGACTGATTGGAAAACGGCGCTTTGTTCTAGCCAACAAAAAGGCGAACAACTTAATCTCGGTGTGCAAAAAGAACTGCGACTGTTCCACTCAATTGACTCCGGTCGTAACTGGAAGCTGTGCTGCTAGGCGTGCCGTCCGCAACTTGACGACTTTTCTCCAGCTCCGCAGCAGGAGACGGACGGGGAATTTCCACACTGTTTGCCAGATCGTGCTGCGTTTGTTCAGAATGCAGCGGACATGACGTAAGTCTCTGATCCCGCCTGCCACACGTCGCGCCCTCGCCACCATTTGGAGTCCGCCGCTCCGCGGACCACCAGCTGATCAGGCTAATCTGTCAGCTAGAGATCCTCGAAGGTCGGACCGCCCGAGGCGATTTCAGCCGACGAGCAAATCAGCGTCCGACCTGGTCCGGCCGGGTAGCCGCCGGCGCAGCGGCCCAGAGCGCCCCTCAGCCGGCCGCGACACGGACAGAGCCGGCCGAACCGGCAGCAAACTCGAGCGGTGATTCGATCCGCACTCGGCGCGCGCCTGAAGTAGTTCCAGGCTGAGGAAGCGGCGCTCGCCCGGCGTCCGCGGCAGCTCAACAGAGAGCGTCCGCACTAGATTGCGGCGACGGAGAGCCGGCCTGATGCGCGTGATTTGATTTCGATCTGGAGCGCACGTGTGCCCTTCTACCGTAACTCGCTGCATCGAGCTGCCATTTGGGAGGGAGTTGGTGGAACAAGTGGAGACTCACGGTTCGAAAAGGCCAGAAAGATGAACAAAGACAACCGTGAACAAGGAACATGCATAGTAGCTTCATAACGTAAAAGTATTATTTCTATTTCAATAAGCTTTCAAGATTCAAGGTAATAATTTAGACATTTCGGTAATTGAAAGGAAGCGATCAAAAGGGACGTTACGCATATTGTTTAATTCTGAGCCGACGCTCATAAATTTAGGGAAATGCCCACGTCTTTACATTAACTATTTTCCTCCCTCACTACCCTAACCTGTTTTCCTTTCATTCATATTTTAGCTGCACAATCATGCATTAATTCATTCATCAATTACTCACCAATCATGCATTTAATTAGCAGCCATTTTTACCTTTATTTGATACGATAATTTTGTATTCATGGATTAGAAACCATCACACACATGCAATAGGGACAGGACGTGGAACACTTTCTGTCGGTAAGCGAACAACACATCAGTGTAGTTTGGACTTCCGAAGTATGTGGCTGGCCGGACTGTAATTGGACAAGTCCAGAGCCGAGTTGGGTCGTCTGCCCGGCACGTGGTCGCCGAAGCTCAATGACGTCGGTCGTAAGGAGACCTCGTGACGCACCAGCGGCGGTCGGTCGTCGTTACAACTCCCAGTCGGCCGCGCAGGCGTTCAAACTCACGCATCGGTTCGGTTTAGTTTGGGGTCAGTCAGGGAGAGGGTGAAAGTCATGTGAGCTTGGTCTCGTAGGTCTCGGCAGGGCATGCAATTATTATCATTCACCTCTCGAACCTCTCGGTTCATATGGTTTCATACAGTTTTTTTCAGCATACTCATTTTTCTGAAGTTACTGAGGTTAAGAGACCTACAGCTAGTTCTTGTAGAAGTAACCGCTCGTACTGCGAAGTTTTCCGACACCGATCAATACATTTAATTGAACACTTATAGAAATATGAATGCTAAGAAATAAAATAGAAGGTAGAAGTTGAGCCTTCGACGTGCCGATATACCGTACTGCACACAGAGAGATTACAGATCAGATTACAGAGGATCAGACCTGCAACGCGACCTCTGCCATTGACCACAGGTTATCCCCACCCGCAGCAATTATAGGAAACGTCGAAGCAGCTTAAACTGATCTGTAATTTACTAGTAGACTTTACGGTTAGTCGGTCGGCTGGTTGAGCTATTCTGAAAGAAAATCTGCTCAGATTTGGCGTTGGGAGTCTCCTTCACCACCATTCGTCCCCTCCTGCCCTTCTCCTTCCCCCTCCGCGGTTGGGTGCGTGAGGGTGGACACTGCCAGTCAGGCCCCATTTGTCGACGCGTGATTAATTATCCCCGTGTCATCAATATTGGTCGCATCGATCATCATCCGGTGGCACTGTGCGGCAGCTCAAACGATCATTCCCCGGGGCCACACAGATCGGTAACGTCATCTTTATGTATGACGCAGCCGGCGCCGCACGGAACGGGAGTCGATGTTTAGGGAGAACGCAAGAAGCAGTGGCTTAAAGTCCCGTTGCCGTGGCTTGGAATGGATAAAGATATTTGCTATACTCGTAATTGTTTGATCCTGCAAATAATAATCAGGGAAAAGGTGCCTATTCACGCAGATATGCGCTTCTCGCACAACGAAACTTTGCCATTGAAATTCTAATTACGTTGTTTTAATTGGTTTACTTCCGTGGTCCTCTGCTCAGGATGATGAAAACCAAGATGAACACTTCCTTACATCGTACCCTGTCACGGGTGAAAAATGGTGCAGCACAGGGCTGCGTGCAAAAACTAATTACGCTACCATCCCAGGTGAACCATTAATTAATTTGTACGCAGTAAATGTTGTGTCTGAAGGTGTCATTACTGTCAAAGGGTGCTGTTGTGGGTGACTGTGCTTCCATGGACCTGAATTAATTATGTGAAAGGCTTCAGTTACTGGGTGATAAATCATCCTGGTAAGAAGGTAGATTGTATGGACAGGTACAAACTAGAAAGTGATTGTTCCTTTAGATATCCTGAACAAGTTTTTTTTCTTCTACGAAACTATAAAAGATGGGCAGAAAATGTCCGCACACAGCCAGCGCAGAAGTATGACAGAGGGAATCTGCCTCCGAACAACGCGATAGCTGCAACGTTGCGACTTTGTTGTGGGCATTGCACTTATGACTGCGACGCGGTACCAATAGTGGCAGTTAAAGGTAGTGTGCCACCTTTGAAAGATTTCCCGTTTTATTTTTCCTAGGATAAGAAGCTTCTGTTTTTACCTAATATCGCAAAAAAAAAAATCAAAAATGGGCCTGGAATAGTGCCTTTTTCGCCTAAAAGTTTATCGGTTTTTAGATATGTATAACAACTGTAGTGGGCTCACCTGCAAACAGGCGTCGGGCAACAATCGTTGCCCGACGCGGCGCATGCGGCGCACTTGTGACAATAAGCAAAGGTCATTATAGTGTTACGACCATACGACGTACGGGAATGAGTTATCAGCTGTCTAATCGTAGACAACACAATGTCGAGCCTTAAACTGTAAGCCCGTATTGGTATTGTTTCTTAAATTTGGCTGTCGAACATTAATTTGTGGTTTGAAATATGATTTTATGTAAAATAATTGATATGAAACAGCCGTCTCTTAAGTTATGACCCCATTACACCACACGCAAGTGGCAGAAATGACAATGATCAGCTGACGCATTTTTCTTGGCCGAAGTCAGAGCGCGCGTCCCGGCATATTTACGTCTGGACAACGAGTTGCGGGGAAAAGTGCTGATTTTGTTGCAGTTTTAGGAGCCGGTGATTAGGCTTGATTTTTGGGTTACTTTTTCGTTCCGATTCATGTATTTCATAGTGTTTGGCTTTTGAATATTTTAGTTCTTTCTGATAAATATTACTTGCCTTACAATTTTTGTAAAAACGTTTTATTTTTTATAAGCCGACCTCCAGAGTCCTAAAAATACATCAGCACTACAATCATTGTAAACAAACAAATGGAGCACCACTTGGATCTGTTCCAATGCGCTTTTTAAGTTTATCTGGTGGTTTCCGTACTCTTGTGCGTCTTTTTGTTGGATGTTTTGAATCCCTTAAGATTGACTTATATCATATTTAAGAAGCATGTGACTGAATACAATCCGAGGTATCCAGGAGGCTGACAGAGGTCCTGACTCCTGAGCATTGAGCAATATCAATATCAAGTAGAACTTGAAGTTATGAAATTTTGGTTGATAAACGCAAGTTAAACAGGCTCATATATCAGCAAGAAAAAGTAAAATTAAAAGAGCTTATTGGCCGAAAACAAGCTATAATATTGCAGATCTTGGAGTAATACTGAAGAGCGCGCTGAGCAGGACAGGATCATGCCAGAAAATGTTGACTGATGAGCGCACTGCGCATATTGATGTATTGGTATGAATATTGAATGATAACTTACAACAGCAAGATAAATTAGTGCTATGAAGTTAAAAATCTAGAATGAATGGACTTTGGCAGCTGATACTATGCTTAGATGCTATGCAGCTTGTAATGTGCATCAGGTAGGTACTCAGTGTCTGGCAAATGAAACATGCGATCATTCCATTGCTACTGGAGGAGAAAGCTTGGATCACTAAATCCACTTTATGTTGATTTTGATGTTAATCATTACTGTATTTCTTGAAAAAAGGATTGTTATAAAATTGTCAATGTGACAATCCATGCAACGATGTGATCATATAATGTGTTCATAGTCATTCGTGATAGTGATTGTTGGTCCAATATACAATGGCAAAGCTCTCAGTCTCAGCGTTTCTTCCTGTGGATGGCCAGCAGTGACTCAGAGCTTAGAAGTATTAGTTTTCTTCACAGGGCTGGGATAAAAAAGGTACTGAGGGTTATCTTCCACCAAGGAACTCTACCTTGACATGGTACGAGATGTAGGCACAAGTAGGTAGGTGCTTAGTTTGTATAGTCAGCAGTTGTGTAGGTTTAGTCGGGTTAGCTTAGATAAGGTTATGTTAGTTTTTTATTTGCCAAGTGTCCATAAAAATGTGACCTGAGCAATGAGCATACCTGAATAACCTGACAGCTTACCTAACCTCAATCATCACACATATTTGCAGCCTACCCAAGACCTGCATAGCAGTAGCACCCAGTTATAGGTAGGTACTCAACCTAACTCAATCTTACCTGCTAACCTTCAACTTGCCAATAGTTAGCTCACCTTGCCAAGCTGCATCCAGGGAAACAGTCAACTGAGGAACTGGCTCATTGGGTGGCTGGTGTGAGTCTGTGCATTTAAAGTGTTTCTTCTCTGAAGCTGCTCTGCACTGCTGTATGTCATGTTAGATGCTCAGAAAATGTGGGAAATGATTACTAAGCTACTTAAGTGCTTTGTTAATGCTCGAGACATGAACAAGTACAGATCCTGCAGAGTGCAGGGTACAGCTATGAGTTAGGTGCCAGGTGAGTATGTTATGTGAATGTGCTGTTCCCTGTTTGACCATAGTAAGTATACAAACAAGCACAGTGACAGGGTCACAGTTATATTCAATTATTCAATCTACACATAAACAGACAACAAAAACGGCCATATAGCCTCACTCCGAACACACCACAAAGAACTTTAGCCTTTGTAGGCACAAAAATGCTTTGATTTACAGGACAGGTATACAATATAGGTATCCTCTGTCCTTGGGGATCTTGCTGCCAAGTTGAGGTACGATGACTGAACTTCAGGATTGATCAACCTTTTCTTCTTAGCCACTGCTTATATACGAGAAAGACCAAATGCTTGTTTGTAAACTGCCTTGAAAATTTAAAGATCCACCTTCAATTCTGACATGAAGGCACAAATAAAATAGTTCCCTCTCCTTTTGGAATACACAAAGCAAAATATTTAATAACTTCTACTTCTAGTGGATGGACATTGGACAAGAGCAATTCAAATTAGCATATCTCCCACTCAAGTTATCTTCTGGCACTGATGAATTACACTGACGCTTATTCGCTTCATATTTTGTAACAAACGCGCTAAAACTGCAATATAACAGCACTATATGCTTCTTGACAAAATGCAAAAGTAGTAAAAATTTAGCCCTGATGGCATTCATTCTTGGTGGAAACGTAGTTACAAAATATTTTGTAGTAGCTATTAAATTCTGGCCGAAAACAGTGCACGGTTTAAAAAAGAATCATTCCAATGACGGTCCATTCTTGCGGTCCTGAAATCGCCACTATTTCCGGCCTCTCCAACGCAACTCGTTGTCCAGACGTAAATATGCCGCGGCCCGACGCACCACGCGTATTTGGAAATTCCGACCTCGACGAGCATCAGAAGCCACCTAACAGGCGTGTTCGAAACCGCAGGAGATGATGATGAACGGGTTTATCGAAACTTGATTGGATGAGCCTATCGGTAATAGCGATTTTAGTGTGTGCATTTATTGTTCATAGTGGTGTGAAATGTGGTTGGGGTACGACCGACAACCCGTCGGGGCGAATTTCGCACTGGGGTACTCAAAATTTGAAGAATTTAAGACGTTTCCATAAGTTTTGAAGGTATGGATAAGTTCTAAAAATCCGGTTCTCCTTATCCCGGTCATTAACTCCATATGGTCCAAGAAAGCTGGCACACTACCTTTAAGAAAGGCAGCTTTCAAATCAGTGACTGACTTTCTAAATCTTGTGCCTGAACACCACATTCAGTGCATGGGCCTTAGTAATAAATGACACCCTTTGTTCTGTATCATTCCAGGTCGGGTACAGCAGATCGACATCACGGGCCTGGTCGGGGACTCGGTCAGACTGCCCTGTGAAATCGACGAGGAAAAGTGCGGCGAGGTACACAACATCCAGTGGTACCGCGGCGACGGAGACACTCGGGTCTTCATCTACTCGGAGCTGGCCAATGTTGACACCAGCGAGAACATGCTTCAGGGCAGGTATGGTGCCGAATCGCTGGAATATCCTTCAGGTCAGGTATGGTGCCTAGAGGCTAAAAACTATGTCTGCTTCGGGGATGGCATTGTGCTGGGACTTGGGACATGTTTCGGGACTGGTATGGCAATGGCATCGAAACTCTATGACATACTTCACGATAGGCATGGTGCTGAGGCTCCAGGGCCTTGTTTCATAAAGCGAGTCCGTAACTTACGCCGGTTTTTTGGTATTGTATTGCAAGTGCCTGTGAAGCGATGACGATAGCTTGAATCGTTGAATTTATTTATGTTGCAAGCAAGAACAGAAGGGAGAAGGGCAAATGAATTTATCGCCTCACATGCGCTTGCAATACAAGCCCAAAAACTGGCGTAAGCTACGGACCCGCTATATGAAACGAGGCCCTGAGGATATCGTTCAGGACAGGTCAGTTATGTTTCTCAGAAGACTCCGGTAAATCGGCGTTGCTGCGGGTCAAATCGGTTGTTCACCGGCCATCTTGGAGCGGCGGAAATTACCGCGTAAATCGTGTCATCACAGGGCAGGACGCTCCACTCCATCAACCGGGATGTGCGGAGATTGAGTCACACTAATTAGCCTGAAGGACGCATCGTTAATTTTATTGACCGTGGAATCCTAGCGCACCGGGTGTTGGTTTTACATGTGCGAGTTGCTAGTTTATGTATTATGCATGATATGCTTACGAGCAGCTGTTTGCATCTCATGAAACACCAATACGTTATTAAACCTACATCAAATACTCGTTGTGATCAAAATATAAACCCCAGTATAAGGCCAATGTGAATATCGCGTTGATCAAAGGCCGATATATTGCAGAAAATGAAGCTAACGAGGCCAACATTTACATTACCGAAACATTTGCTATTTCCTTGATAACAGATAAACGCTTATGTTGAGGCCTTTGTATGTCAGCTACAGGCAATAAACGAGAGCTCCTACTGAAAAAATCGTATTGGTCCACATAAAAGCAATGAAGAAAATCTTACATGTAAGAACAAATGCCTTCAATCGAGCAGCAACTACTCGGCTGGGTCGTGCTCTGCATTATTTATATATAGGTAGTAGCATAGACTACTACATATCTATGTATAAATAGACTACATATCTATGTACATATCTATGTATCTATACATATCTATGATATGTAGCAGTCTATGGTAGTAGCAATGCAATTAATTCACAAATTAAAAACAATCATTCCAACACACTCTTGCGTTGGACTACATTCACAGCTAACGGTATCACAGCTAACTGTCATCCTCCCATTTTCCGGAATTCGCGCCCCCCCCCCCCCCTTCCCACTAGCTCGCATATCAACGCCGCCGCCCGACCGTCGTCTGCAGTGTGTCGCATCAGGACGCCATTTGTCTCAGCAAATCTCAACCAGGCGCCCTGTGAACGGCTAATAAATTACCACAAGCGCTCTCCGATCTTTCCCACACACCAGAATCGATGCATGCCGGCCGACAAAGATAGTCCGCGGGTAAAGGATTTACTCGTTGTAAGTGGCATTGGTGGTGCTTTGCTGTGGACTGCGCTGAGAACGGCTCAGTTCTGATACAGCGTGCTCGCTTTGATGTGTGGTGTGAATGCCTATAAAAATTGTTTGTCATTTGTTATATTTGTTCGGGGACTGGGACGGACGATGTAAAAACGAAAACCATGGTCATTGGTTGCCCACCGTATAAATGATCTATCGTTTATTTCAGATGGTGCTTGCAAAATAATTCTAAATATTTTATTTAATCCTAAATAAAATGCAATTCGTATCAACCCTGCAGCCCCGCCATGATACACACAGACGTCTGGAATATTTTCGAGTGATTTCTCTGCAATTAGACAAGATAGCCGTCTGGAAGATGGCCGGGGGAGGCTGGACTCTCTAACTAGAGTTGACTGCTCTGACAGGGCTTTGGAGGAAATAATAACTCAGTTCATTCAGCAAAGGGATTATGAAAATAAACAATGTAGTAATCAGTTGAACTAATCGTATAATCTATTTTATGTTCCACTGCAGATCCTTAACCGATCTTGGTCCCATTGAGACAGCAAGTATTAACTTCAGTTTGTCTTTTCCAGAGGCTTCTTTGAATACATCAAGGGATCCCCAGTATCGGAACTGCAGATCCGTAACCTGAAGGCTGATGACGAGAGCTTGTACAAGTGTGAGCTGACGTATCTGGAGGTCCGCGACAACTGTGCCGTCATTCAGTTCGTCAACCTCACCACCATAGGTAAGTTTAGGCCATGAAACACATGTAGCAGTACTGCATTTCTGATGCTGCTTTATTCACCTCCTTGGACAATAAAACAGCTTGTGTCGCCTGTCACGGTAAAAAGTAAAACGTGTGTAGTAATTATGAAGGAATGCATACAATATGCCCAAGCGAACCCTGCTTTGATTTGGGATATCATTCTGTGGCACTCGGAAGACCTGGGAATCGGCTATAATATCTTACCCTGACCGTAACTGATATGAGGCGAGCGCCGAGCAGGCATCACGGGTCACAATGGCGTGTCAGGACACAGGCCATCGCCAATGACCCTAATTGAACGACAAACATTGTTGCCAGCCAAACGGCCGATCCAACCGTTCGACGATGACCCTTTGGAAGATACGGGACAGCACCAATAGCCGCACTGGTCTGTGGGATCGTGTTCACCATGAGCGGCACCACCAATTCGGCTGGCCGTCCCGAACAAACTGCCGTGTATATCGGCCACCGAGCTGTCTCGAATGCTCCGCTTTCCGAGCTGTGTGACGTCTCGGATCCACTCGCGTTGATCCCGGGGTGTGCAGGGAGCGGTTGAGAACGGGCCAGATGCAGCGGCTCGCAACCGTCCAAAGGCGGTGGCAGGGAATGAAGGGGACTGAATATGGTAATGGCAACTGTGCGCGGTGGCTAGTTATCTGGTGAATGCATCTATCATATGGGACACAAACGGCGTGAATGAATCCAAAGCCAAGTCCTGCGCTTTAATTGAGAGGAAGCAGAGTTCGAGTAAAGCGATTCGACACTAATGTACGCATTTACCGCATTGCTATTTCGTTTCAGTTCAACTTAAAAATACAAATGTCTGTTTTGGAATTATCATTTTGACTTTTGAAACGTTACTGATTATGGCTCGGCATGTTACTAGGGTACAGATATCAGATACAAGTGAAATTGCTCCAAATTGAAGAGCACGATAAAATCGCCATCCAATCTGGTGGTTGTCCCGAGGGGTCGCCTGGTCTGATTCGGTTGTCTGTAATGTCACTACTTTGTTTCTGGCATCAAGGGCAACCGCTTACAAATAGTCCAATTATGGACGGGGTCATCTCAACAAGTCCATAGCAAAGCAGTCAGTTACTGGGCTGCCATGAGAGAAGTTCGTCATCCGCATCCAAATAAGACATTGGACAATAATGTTTGTACGCATCTAGCGTATGTAGCGTAGCTGTCTTGCTGTCTCAGCTTAAACACTTGAGAATATAGCATCTGTTGACCCTAGTCCTACACAGTTGTATTCTTTTCCTAACGAGGTCTATGAAGAGAGACATTGCATTTGTCAAAATTTAGTTTGTCTCACACCAAAACCGACGTCACAAAAGAATATACGCCGGTCAGCAACAGAAATAGACATTTGCTAAAACCAAACTATAATTGATTTTATTCATAGGGCTGCGGCTATCGTGACCAACCGAGGCCGTTTCAGTGTCCACACCGCTATATTCTAAGCTCGTCACCGCTGTATTCACAGCCAAACCGAAGAAGGCCAGGATTCTGCTGAAGGACGGCACGGAGGCCGGCTCTATCATTGGTCCGTTTGAAGAGGACGCCCAGCTGTACCTCAAGTGCGAGTCGGCTGGGGGCAAGCCGGCCGCCTCCGTCACCTGGTGGAACGACACCATCAACATGGGAGGTCAGACAATATACCAGAAACATGGGGTCATTGGTGTTTCACTTTCTTTCGGGCAGACGAATCGCATAAAACTCATTTCAATTTGCCCTTTTTCGTCTTGTAAGATGGAGTTCTTTTAGAAATAAATACAGTAACCATGGCTCTTACTACACCGTCAATCAACAATCCTCGGAATCTTTTGCTGCCAATATTCGGTACAAGCCGGGGTGTTTGAACTCAAATTCCCGGGATCAGCCATGGTCATTGGCCATCTTGTTTCAACAGAGCACGAGGCAAAATATTATTGGTGTTCGATGACTTTCTCTAGCATTCGTTTTACTAGATGCAGAATTTATAAAATACAAAATTGTATGTCAACATCCTTACGGCAGTCAACAATCTAAGCGCCAGACACTACAAATGATCATTTTTCTTCCCACGCCACTCGCTCTAAAGATAGAATCTTTGGGAGTCATTTTCAATACATTGGTTATTCATTCTGACAAAGAATGATCAGTCGCTTGATTTCCAACGACACAAATAGAACGGATGATTAATATCAGAGCCCTGAATATCGCTTAGTGGACAAAACACTCCCTGCTGCCACTTGATGTGGTTAAGGTCATAAACCTTCTACCCAAGAGTATTACGACCAGCAAGGATTTTCGTAGCAAAAATAATACACATTATGTGCATTTCGTTCGAGCCAAATTCGTTTCATGTTTTTCTCACAATTGACCCGTACTGCTTTTTCACATCATCAGGTGTCGCGAGTTCTACTCTGTCCCCCGACGGCACTGCTGTGACCTCGAGCGAGCTGCGCACCACGCTGACCCGATATGACCTAGAAGCCAGCTTCGAGTGTCAGGTCAACAACGTGGCGCTGAAGAACCCCCTGCGGTCCAGGGTTTACGTCCTGCTGCATGGTGAGACACGGGGAACCGAGAAGGGTTTATCTGTAAATATTATGATGTTATGCTCATGATACAATGAAATGATAGCCCGGTTTCTTTTTCTAACATCATAATATTCATCATGTTTTCTAACATCATAATATTCATAATTATGCTCAAACTAGCCATAGCTCACCTCCAACGAATTTATCTGTAAAATTTGTGGTCGGACCTGATAGAACAAACGCAAGTATGAAAAGCATTTCATTTTTTTTTATCTGCAGACTGGTTATGGGACGTGTTATTTGACGTTCAGCTGTGCTTTACTAATTTTGCTTTTATGGAAACGTAAAGTGAACTTGGTTCCAATCGATTTCAAAACAACAACCCCGATCCGCAAATACATAAATTAAACATTCCAGAAGGCCGTTCGGTCTACACCACAGTCCCGTATGGTCACTGGTCATTTCGCGACGCAGTAGCTGGAGAGGTATTACGCATCGAGAGGTAGGAGAGTTATGAGGAAATTTCAACGTAATATCACCATTGAATGGAACTATCACTTGGTCCTTAGCTGATTGAACTCTTGGGACTCACTTCTTGTTGTCCACACCCTAGCCTTGTGCTGGTATACTGAACATTCCCTTTGCATTCACGACGGTGACCCCTCATCTCTCCCGCAGTGCGCCCGCTATCCGTTCAGCTGACGGGTCTGAACGGACCCGTGCTGGCCGGCACCAAGGTCACGCTGGTCTGTGTGGCCAGGGGTGCCAAACCCCCCGCTAACATCACCTGGTCGGGGTGGCCCGGCACCGGCCTGCCCAAAACGACCGTCTACACCCAGGTAAGGGATTCATTGGGGATGCGTGCCCCTGACAATTTTACTGGTAGTCTTGCTAGGCTTGATACTGGAACCACTTTCTGATTCACCAATTATCAACTGTAGGCATTGTCTATCTCTGTTGAATACTCAACACAGACACTACTGGTTCTTTTACCATTCACGTAGCGTTATATCTGAGCTTAACGCTTCCTTCTCTGACCTCGCCCCGTCTCTGACAGCCGGACGGCACTACTGACACGGTCAGCAGTCTGACCCTGACCGCCACTCGGTCAGCCCACCTGCGGACGGTGACCTGTGAAGCCTCCAACCACGTCACCAGGGTCAAGGCAGAGCCTCCACACAGGGCGGAGGTCGTCGTCAAGGTGCTATGTGAGTACGCAAAACTCAATACCAAAAGTGTCAATAGTACACTGTTGGTGTGGAGCTAGAGTATCGTGATATCAAACCAAGTTCCTTCAGTAGCACAATAAGGTGTGTTTGAAAGTCCAGGGTACCTATTAAAACCAGGCTTGAGTCAAGTTTATTTTCATACACTTCACAAAAATGCAAATTTTTGTCGCAGACGCTCCGGTAACGACCGTCAGTCCAGCGGAGGCGGCCGCGAACGAAACGGACGACGTGTTACTGTTCTGCCGGTACGACTCGAACCCAGCCAACCTGACGACCGTCGCATGGTGAGGAGGGGTGTCTGTGGACGGTCGGGTAGATACGAGGGTAGAAGATAGCAATATTAGAGGTTCGCACGAATTAATTTCATTATACCGATCACTTCCTAGGGTTTACGGATTTCGAAACCTTCGGGCTTATAAGATTATGCAGAAGATGAAGCTTATCTGATGAGAATCTGTGAAGTTGCTCGTACTGAATCGACACCGAGTAAGGTACTTTGGTCTTTGACTATTGGCCGCACTATCAGCCCTCTGATGTGACGATGCATGCAATGACCCTGGAGGGAATCCCGATAAGACGACCGCACTATGAGCCACTGATCGCGGGTACTTTGCCGTGGCTGCACGCCGCCCTCATGGTTCGTACCTCTCAGATTTGGACCGAGATGGGAAATGGAATTGTCCGTGAGATCGTCCGGTCAGATAGGAGGGTAATCCCCACTTTGTGACGTCACTAGAGGTCAACTGGGGTGTTTTGGGTCGATAAAACAATGCTGCACTTACGTTTACTGCATTTGCAGTGCCATTTACGTCCTTTACCTAGATCTTCCAACTTGTAGTAAACCTTTGAGAAATGATGATGCTACCGCTAGTTTCTCTTCTGCTGTCAGGTACAAGGACGGAGTTCTGCTGGATCTGTCAAAGACAGAAAAGTTTGGAGGCGGCACGCTGGAGAACCCGTCGCTGCTGATAAAGAACACGTCTCGCCGGGACGCGGGACGGTACCGCTGTGAGGTGGCCAACGACGTCGGCGTCGGCAGGGCCGACAACGAGGCAGCAGTTCACGTCCAGTGTGAGTATAGACAGAAAAAAGCGGACAGATGCGGTTCATGTGCTTCATTCATTGCGTTGCTTAGGCTCAATTTTAGCGCACATTATAAACTGTTTTCTTTTTACAGCGGAATTGTCCCGTTCGTCTTTTTTGATAGCATCAAATAAAAAATAAATATAAAACTCTGAGTACTGGAAGGATAAAGAAATGTTGTGTGTCAGTTCTGCCGGGTCTGTGAAAGGGCTTGTCAGAACCGTCAGAAGTACACGTGCAGTGAGGAAGGACGACTGTAAACAAACTCGCTGTCAGAAGCAGAGAGGAAACCTCTCAGGCTGGCGGAACTCACCCACAGGGGACTTTCTGGGAGCAGAGTATTAGCTGCGTTGTGTTTGATCTTAAACTGTTGGTCTATAGGTGATAGATAAAATGCTATTTGACAAGCAAAAATATTTGTTTGCATTCTTAGTCTTAAAGATATGCCTGAGTGATGACTTTCCGTAGAGGAGAGTCATCTTGCTTACATACACGACAAGAGCGGATCAACCAGCACAGAGCACCACTCGCTGAAATCGTTCGTGTTCCTCATAGTTCCTCCGGAGGTCCGACTGAGCGTCACTCCCAGTGAAGTCATCGAGGCTGACCGTAGTGACGTCACTCTAGTGTGTGACGTCACTGAGGGTGACCCTGCCGAGCTGCAGGCGGTCCGCTGGTACAGAGACGGAGAGCTGCTGGCAACGCCGGCGCCCTGTCAGAGGCTGGCTATCGGTGAGGAGGGGTTGGCTTTTTGTGATCCCGTGTGCTCGTTTAAGTGGTGTTACAGCTGAACGTTTTCCCTCAATTTTCGCCATTAACGATATCAAAGTAGAAAAGAGAGGCGCTGAAAATGTCGATAAAAATCCGGATTTCTTACTACGTTTTGTTTAAGCATTAGCATTAGCAGTCTTTTCGCTGTTTTCCTTATCGGTGTTCAGTCAGATCAGATGTCATTTGGAACATAAGTGTGTTCCAATCCAATACCACGAATGCATGAACTGTGAATGGAACGGAACTCCTCAAATACCCTCCTCACAGTTCCATAGCCTCCCCATGGCCATGCTCTATTTCATCTCAGTGTTGTTCATCTTTCTCCCATATCTCTTCCAGCTCCGGTCAGTGACCGGTCGGGCGGCGCGCCGTGTACCGACGGACCCTCCCGTCTGCTCCTCTCGGCGGTCAGCAGGGCCGACATGGCCAACTACAGCTGCCAGGGACGCAGCCGGGCCGGCTGGGGACCCCGCTCCGTCCAACAACGTCTGCTGGTCCAGTGTGAGTGGCATGTACTGCAGTGTGATGTGACTTGCTCGGCTTGAACTGAGGGCCAGGGAGACGGTGCTTTGTGGTTTCGGCCAGCGTTGTTGACGTCCTTCGAACGTTAAATTTCGAATGCAATCAAATGCGGATTAGGGCGTCATTGTAGCGATGTCAAAATACATCTTTCGAATTTCAAAACATGATTAGGATCAGCTTATGGAAGTCTATCCATATCTGTAAACTTATTTGAGACATAATTTCAAGAACGTCAATGTTGTCAGTAGAACACATTATTACCGGACCGCCAACAGTTTTGTTTTCCCCATTCATTTAACGTCCATATTTCCGTTGCAGATCCGCCGCAGCGAACTATTCTACTTCACAAGCCGGCGGTGGTACAGAAAGGTCAGCCGGTGACCTTGACCTGTGAGGTCGACGACCCCGGCTACCCTCCCGTCAACAAGGTACGAACACCCGAGCACACGCCTCCGGGCTATGCCGGGAGTTGTTGAAACACGAGTCGAGCTACTGATGAGTTTTCCAGCCCGGCAGTAACACAATTAGCTACCCAGCGGTGCCAGATTGGTTCGCTCGGACGAATACCCGGTCCAGCGAGTAACCTAATGCCGCCAATGCTTAACTAGGTGGTGATTAAATTCACGTAGAGCGTAACTGACACGCTTGTGTTAAAGGAAATAGTTCACTTTTTAACATGGGTTTTGAACTGGAATAGCAGTTCCGTAGCTTGGGCTGAGACGAGCATAAATCAGGAGCTTTTACAGCCCAACGATCACCCTAGGCAAAGATATTCTATTTCTCGTCCCGAAAAAGGTGTCTTGCGGTGAGGATGTGTGCCTTGCATATATTTCCATCCAGTATGAAAAGAGCATGGGTCCCGAAAATTCTTCAGAAACTAGAGAAATTATCTACGAGAACTCTAGAGAAATTCTCGTACTGATCAATTAGGACATTCAGGGGAACATTATCAGATCGAGCAGATCGCCCAAATGCCGGTGGCTGCAATAATTTCTCTGTTTCTGAAGAATTTTCGGGACCCATGCTCTTTTCATACTGGATCGCGTGTGCCTTACAGAAACTGAAAAGTTCTTCCTATATCAAAATATAGAAAAAAAATCTTTTGTTACAAAAAGGTTTTATTTTCTTTGCTGATTATTTTGAACATAAAAAATCATAAATCGTTGCAAAAAAAATAATTTCGTGAAAGTGAACTATTTCCTTTAACCCTCGCCCATGTAGGGGGGGGGTTGGTGCAACCCCGTTACCCCCCCCCCCTGAGGTTTTTCTTAGCTACACGCCGAACCGTTTAAGATAGCCTGCTCAAATTTTCAGTACCCTTTGGGGCATCCTTTGCGCAACTTTTGGTAAAAAAAAATTTGTCAAGGTCATGTCAGGTCACGGAGTTATGACGTCATAAAGGGAACAACCTCCGGCCAGATTTACGCTAAATTGGAGATTGCTTCACATTGGCATAAATGCCGACTGACCTGACACACTGATGGATTGTTTTAGAATCATAACTGGCTGATTTGACATTGGCACAATGTCCGTTGACCTTTTCAAGGTTACTAAAGGTCAAGGTCAGGTCAGTGACCTCGGTTGACCTGTAATGACTTCTTGCACTTGTATGCCTTTTCGGGGTATTTTGATGCCCTGAATTCGAATTTGCTATCCATTTCAGGCATCGTCGGTTGTTTCTTGTAGTTCTTTTGGGTCAGGGTCAGGTCAGTGACGTCACACGCCTGACGTGACTCAATGCACAAATGACCTTGCAGACTTCCGATGCTCCCAACGCATCATTTTTAGAGTTATGACATCGAAATACACACCAAACGATAGAGAATTGATCAAGGATCACGATAGTGAAGGTTTCAAGTCGATACCTCTTACCGTTTTGCCGCAATCGGCGCGGAAATCTGAAAAAGGTAGATTTTTCCGAAAATTTGACCTTTGACCGGTCATAAGTAGGTCAAATGTTGACCTAGGACCACAAAATATACCACCAATCGCGAGATCTCGTTGAGAGCAATCCGTTGGTCTTTCCCGCTAAGCTCTACGACGCTCCGTTTTCAAACGCCAGGGGGGGGGTCGCACCAACCCCCCCCCCCCCCTGCATGGGCGAAGGTGGCAAAACACCGTTTACGGGCGAGGGTTAAGATCCGAAAAATTGATGACAATGCATGTGATACCCTTGTCAGCAGCCTTTGTGCAGATTATAATGCTTGGTTCATTCTTTTTGTTTCGCATTGCCTACAGAGGCAATAAATCCCTGCAGGTTTTACCTATCGCAGCCATAATGTAGTACGCGCGAATGTTTTATCGTATTTTTAGTTATTTCAAGCGTTACTGCTGAAGATGACAGGCTCATTCAGAGTTGCGATGTTCGTTGCCGCCTCCAGTAAACATGTTCTCAAACATGTCATTCATCTTACAGTGGCGACCCAGTGCAATAATTGATTCGGTCCAAAACACCCACCCAACATTAACCGTGCACCAGTGCATCACGTGACCGTCTCTCCGCGGCAGTACCTGTGGATGCGCGGCAGTCACGTGATCACGGACATCCGGACGCGCCAGTGGCGCATCTGGTCGGCCTCTCTGGAGGAGGACGCGCGCTTCAGCTGCGTGGCGCTCAACGCGGTGGGCAGCAGCGCCGAGGGCACCGCGCTGGTCGACGTCCTCGGTGAGAGATGGCCCCGGCTAATGGGACCGAGCCGCCAATATTGTGCGCAGCTACAATGGTGATGGGCATGCGACGCGTATTTGGTGATGTAGGGAGGGATGGGTGGTGTAGGAATGGGTGGGATGGACTAGAAAAAAAAAACTGGGAAGAAATTGTCTGGATGGCTCGAAATAGGCCTCAGATATTTATGAGTTTGACGGTAGCGTCGCATGTCTGTGTGAATTTGGTACGACTCGACTTCTGAGCTGTGCCATATGGCGAAATGATGGCTTTGACGTGACTGAAGTGAAATATGGTCTGAGCCAGCTCTTAGCTGCATAAGTCAAATGAACCGCAATGTCACCCATAATGCACGTTTTTCACGTGTCTTGCTGCCAGTCAACTGTCGGGGACAGATGGCCTTGGCGACCGTTTTTACATGTCTTTATTTTGACTGAAAGTCTCCATATAATGCGAGGTTAAAAGAACATTCATATATGCTTAGCTAGTGACGATCCCTGAAGAGTTGTCATACCTCACCGTTCTCCCACGATGGAAGTGGAACAAACCAAGAACAAACATTCATTGATGCAAAAAGTTTTTTTTTTTGCGAATAGATACCATGCGCCACGATTAACATGGTTCTATCTATCCAGACAGATGTCTTCTCTCCGTCTTTTATTGGACGATGTTATGTACGACAGCAATATCTGCATAGATCCGTACGGTCATTGACCAAGGTCATGGCCGTTAGCTCAGTAGGGCCTAGGAATGGAGCTAGAGAGAATCATTATTTAGGCACTAGGCAGTAATTTGTGAATCATATTTGCATCGCAGACGTTTTCAGGTCTGTCTAGGTATATAATTATATGGTCATGGATTTCCGTACTTGATTCTGTCGTGTGCCATTGACCATGACTTCCTTTTCCAGCGAAGCCCCAGTTTATCGAGCGCCTGCCGCTCTACCTGGGCGCTCTGATGAACTCCTCCTCTATCTCGGTCACGTGTCGGGTCGAGTGCTCTCCGCTCTGCAGTCTTCAGTGGCTCAGAAATGACGAGGTATGTAGGGACGGCAGTTCTATCTTGTTTGCACCGTATCTACTTGTGCTTATGACATAAATTCGAGATGCCTTGCAATGATTGCAAAAAAAAAATCAATTACTCTGTAATTGTAAAAGGATTGCGATTGAGCCCATAAATGTGACGATTCAAACGAATTCGGCTTAAAATTGCACCCATGCACAAAATGGTTAATGAGAATGACGGTACGGATAAGTCGTTTACGATCGAACATCAAAATAGGCATAATATTTTATCGTGATCCGCGTCCTACTATGCTTCAACAAAGCATGATTGGAACCCTCAACTTGATTGCAGGTAATCAGTGCCAGTAACCCGCTGTACTCGATCAAGACGAGCACGCTGGACCCCGACCCGCGCACCAACGACCTCGAGTCGGTGGTGTCAACTCTAACCTGGAACATGTCCGCCTGGCCGGGTCAGATGCTCGACCGGGTCAAGGACAACGCCAACTACACGTGCAGGAGCTCATCGAATGTGGTTGGACCGGGAGTCAGCAGCACGACATTCTTCACAGTCGAGTGTGAGTCACTGTTGACTTGAGTTAGGCCATAGCAATGAAGCAATAAAAACGGCACGTTACTGTGTAATTGCGTAACGGATCAAAGTTTCAACGTGGTGCTAGCTATCTGTTCTGGAAATGTCAGTTGTCTGTTGAATATCTTATCGTTTATCAGCCGTAAGCCTTTTAGTAATCAGGTATTCATCAGGATACTCGACAATGCTGTCATGAAAAATCCTCAGTAGAAATATAAATAAAAGCTGGCCAAGCTCAAACTGTGCCAGTGAGACTGCACCCCAGGCCGCGTCGCGTCGGGGTTTCGTGAGCCCGTTTTTGTCACTTATTGAATTTTCCGACGATCGCGTGTTGCATGCCTATTGCAATGCCTTCTGGCCACACACGGCGACTCGAACAAAGCAGCCATTTTCGCTGAGCTAATGACAAGGTCTATCACCACTAAAGGCACCCATGAATTATGCGCATAGTGAGGCGCGATTATGTTTTAATTGATATAGCCTTTGTTCATGTCAATCCAACAAATAGCTCGTTCCATTAATTTTTATTCACCAGCGCAGGACAACAAAGGATAGTTATTCATACCCTTGTTCATAATAATGATTCACCAAGGATAATATATGACCCCGTTGAAAACGCGATGGGACCAGTTGAAAATACAATCCACAAAACACAACAAGGTCTTCAGCAGCACGCAAGAAGCCAATTTCGAATGATGCACATCGTTCGATTGTTGAGCCCAGCTGTGGTCTCGGGGGTCCCAGTGCTCCGCCGTTTCGTTAACCCCCCCCCGTGCCTCTCCCGCAGACCCCCCTCGGAACGTGACGGTCGACCCGGCAGTGGTGAACGTGCGGGAGAGCTCCACCCCGGTGGCGGTGCGGTGCACCTCCAACGCCTTCCCAGAGGCCAGCTACGTCTGGACAAACGGTGAGCTTGCCTAGGGGGAAAGTTACAGGTCAAACTAGTGAAATGTAGGAAAGCGGCAATTAAAATAAATAGGTACGTAATAAATAGGTAGGCATGCAGAGAAATTATTCGTTCGTTTGTTTTCTAACAGAAGAAAATAGTATTTCAACAAGTTCCTCACAGCGTCGCTAAAAACCACGCTAAGCTAAGTCGTCATTTCGGTGTTTTCGATGCCATTTTCTATAACCTTAGCATTTTCCATTTCGTTTAAAAAGTTTCATTTATGACAGCAACGGCATACTAAAAGGTCTCCTCCGTTCAAAACATCTTCAAACGCAATCCCCACTTTATGAGATTTGCATTAAATCTGAATAAATGGCCCGTGAAAACACAGGTGATACTTGTGATCCAAAGCACTTCGTAAACACTGTTCTCCAGGCCGCTGTCGATAAGCGGCAAAGCAGCTGATTGGCTGTTATGTCAGGCCGCTAACCAAAACCCGGAGAAGCGTTCAGCCGCTAATCACGTGTCCTCAACAGATGTGACGTTGAATGACTCGTCGGAGCGTGCGATTGGCACCCATTGCGTCGGAAGTGGCCTCCGCATCCACTCCCTTGCCCTCCGGGGGTGGAAATACATGTTGACTTACCAAGTCATTCAGTGCCCAAACGTTTGGCCTGTTCTGCTGATGACAAGCGCATATACCTACCAACACGCAAACGTATTGGGGTGACAGGAATATGGACGCTATAAAAACTGGTTTTTGTGCAGTCGTTTTTTATGAAGAGAACTTCATTAGCGAATGCTTCTAAATTAAACATCACTCGGCTGTGTGTATTGATCTACATAAATACGGCAAATGACACGCGTTATTACGTTTTTTTTTCTCTCTCTCTTTTATGTCTGGCCCACTAACAGGCGCTTCTTTGCCGTTAAGTCTCGTACCCCCCCCCCTTACCCCAAAGCCGCCCCAATCTGACCACTCTGACCTCTTCAGCAGACGGTGATGTAGTCCAGAAAGGTGACCGTCTCCTCCTAGACCCCGAGGGCAGACTGCGCCGTTCCTCCGGCGGTAAATACGTCTGTCACGCCCGGAACAAGCACGGCGTGCTCACGGCGACTGTGACCGTACTGCTGCAGTGTGAGTGAGCGTTGAGAGGGAGTGGGGAGGGGAGGGAGTGGGTTGAACTAAACGAGACTGGGGAATGGGGAGTGACGATTGTAGATTGCGTACTGCTGGAGGAAGAAGTGGTGCTGATTATAAATTCGAGGGTGGATAGTGGACACGTAGTGGATTATGAGATTATCGGTGAATGTATAACTGCCTTCTCATCATTTTTTCCTTTCTAGACAAGCCCCAGTGCGCGATCCGTCAGACGGAGGAGGACGGGGAGTACCTGCTGCTCTGTGAGGTGGACGCCGTGCCCGACGACGTCACCTTCGGCTGGTTCTTCAACAACCAGACGCTCAAGGGCGACATCCACACGGAGGGCACCGTCAGCACGCTGATAGTGCGTCCGGGCAGCGGCGACTTCGGCACCTACTCGTGCCACGTCAACAACACGGTCGGCGCCGGCGTGCCCTGCGAACTCGACTTTACAGGTGATTTTAGATGAGGTCGAAAAATTTAACGATACATAATAACGATATTGTTATAGGTAATGATATATTTTAGCTACATAGTTGCTTGGTGTCATAAAAAAATCACCACGGCGATGCCAAGTCAATACCGGCAGCCGAACACAAGAAAAGAAATAATCGAGCACACAATAGACAAGGATTCATCATAACTACAACAAGCGGCACAACACCGCCTAACATTCCTACTTTCTGAGAGTCGCATCCCAGCCCAATGCGCACATTCATCGCCGCGGGCTGCGCCGTCAGCACTGGTGTTCATCAAAGGGCAGTGCAGCTGGGGCGCTGCCGTGATGTCTGCTGCTTTGTCGATTCTGTCTAATTAAGGCGACTTGTCCGAGAGTGGCGGAGCGTCTCCTTTGGACGCGACTCGGCCGCCGCTGCTGGTCGTGTGAGCCGCCGATTGATCTAATGTATTGACCGCGAGCTGTTGGGCGGCCGGTGTCACGCGCA
Organism: Amphibalanus amphitrite; assembly: GCF_019059575.1. Lineage (NCBI taxonomy): Eukaryota > Metazoa > Arthropoda > Thecostraca > Balanomorpha > Balanidae > Amphibalanus > Amphibalanus amphitrite. Next base: position 256,079 of record NW_024881728.1, on the reverse strand, counting down.
CTGTTGTTAACGGACGAAGGACGTCGAAACTCGAACGGGAAGGTGGTTGACTGGTTTGACAGGATGCGATTGATGGTAGAGTTTGGACAAAGTATGATCGTGATGTGTTTGCACAGGTTGTGCTTCAAATTGTTTAGCAAGTTAGTTTAGTTCGGCTTAAAATCGCGTGCACACTGAAAGCAATTGTTTGCTGACTTTGCAGAACGCACGCTCGCACACTGGTGATATGATATTTGCAAACTTTCTATCAATCCCACATCAGGTAATAACTCTTCTCGTAAACCTGCCGAAACGGCTAGCTACTCATACGCTACTAAACAACGCTGTTACAACCGGTTAACGATTTCCCTAACCTGACCGCAGCTGTAATCATCACGCCTCCCAGCCACGCCCTCGGTCCCCTATCGACCATACCCCACTCCATCCGCACTCTAAACCTCGGTGACCTCTGACCTGACCCCTGCGCGTGCCTGCAGGTGTCGGGGACTGGCGGATCGACTCGGACCAGATCAGTGTCATCATGGTAGTGACGACGGTGGCGGCCACGGCGGTGACCGCTGCCATCGCGTGCGGCGTGCTCTACCTGGTCTGCCGGCGGCGGAGGACCAAACACAACTGTGAGTATGGCGGCGGCAGACCAAAGACAGCTGTGACTATGGCGGTGGCGGATCAAACACAGCTGTGAGCAATAGGTTATAAGGCCCACTGAGTATGGAGCTGGCGAACCAAACACAGACCTGTGAGTATGGGGCGGCGGACCATACACAGCTGTATGGAGGTTATAAGGACCTAACACAGCGGTGAGTATGGCGACGGAGGACCAAACACAGCTGTGAGTATGGGGCGGCGGACCATACACAGCTGTGGCCTGTGAGCAATAGGTTATAAGGAGCCAGGACCAAACACAGCTGTGAGTATGGCGACGGAGGACCAAACACAGCTGTGAGTGTGGAGATAGCGGGCCAAACACAGCAACCGGGTCAGTTATATAGTGCGTTCCTCGAAAGACATTACGAGTAACGAAGGATGTGATCGTAGTCACACTCGTGTGACGATTATTTTGTGTTCGTTCCCGTGATGCTCGTGGTTACTCCTGTGACGTTTCTGATCCTCTGTGACGTCTGTTGTTGATTATATGACGCCCGTATTCTCCCGCGTGACGACCAAGGATCGCCCAGGTAGCTTTTTTTAGCCAATTTGGCCGTATTGGTAATTGGCCTGAACATACATGACCTTTCCCCGAACATCATTTGATGGAGCTTAGCTGACGTATGGACGTATTAGTGGGAATATCACGAGGTAGCTTTGAGAACAGCTTGGTCAAGTCGGTCATTAAAAGCGATGTAAAGCGTCTCGTGCATGGAAGGTCATGTAAGTGATATATTGTATCAACACTGCGCCTTCCTATTGCCAAGGGCTTAATTACCTTGTTGATTTTGCCTTTTTTAACTTACTTCGACGTCCCTCATTTTACCTATTATTAGTGAGCACAACACACAGTTTATACTGGATCTATAAACGATTATCGACACCATAATGACATAGTGATGGTTATTCCTTAGTCCTAATGAAATTTCGATGTTTCCCCGTCACTCAACTCAATTTTCGGCAGCACCGCCTCTTTGCGAGCTTCTTTGTTACCTCACGGCGCGTCACTTTTGCATAAATTCCCGTTCGCCAGGCCCCTCGCTGCGCGGAATGAAGCCATAACCTCATTTTCCGCCGAATTTTATGTTTACATCCCGGTAAATCAGGGTGGCGGGACGGCGTTTTACGTGCGCGGCCCGTCGCCGGTGCTGATGGGATGATCGCAGGAGCAGTGCCGCCTGGCATAACATCAGGGTGGGGGTGTCTACAAGGTCAGCGGCCGGGCTGGTTAACCACAGACCGCTCAGAGGTTTACCCACGAAATACCCGGAGGGATATATCCAAAGGCCCGGCTGAGCATTATTCAAAGTGGCCGATAAAATCGAGGCTTTCTGGCAGTGATATCCTGAAAGATGGAATGAATATTAATCGTCATTCGGGTGGAATTATAAAAGGACGATGTCTGTCGTTTGACCATTATTCTTCATGCAATAGTGATGAGAAGTTTTCAGCTGCAACTCGAAAGGCGATCTTTATCAGGATGACTTTCTACTACAAAGGGTTAGTTTGTGCCTATGGTAACAGCCGTGTTCTTTCATTTTCAGACGGAGAACCAGGCCCGATGCTGGATAGAGACGCGTGAGTAGGAGGGGTTTTCTGTACAAGTTCCCTGTTCATTTTCTCAAAGCTTAGGATGCTAACGCCGTTCTGACGAGCTGCTGCACAATCCGCTTGGCTCATTCAACACTCACATTTTGTTTCTCTGAGGCGCTGATCAGATGTAGGTAAGCATCAAGATGTATACTGTACAGTCTCTCGCGATTTTATCAATTAACTTTGGATGAATAAGCCGTCATTCACTAAAAGCCAATTGTCTTCTCATGGTTACGTGATTTCAACGTGAATGAACATGGAGGGAGACACTTCTAAAACAATAGATTGCACGTAAACTAACTCAACTCTCCTCTGGCCATTATTACATCTGTAGAGTGAATCTACTGGTATATTTTGACTCTTCTCCAGAACCAATAATCTCTGTACGTTACTAACATTCATTGTTGTGCCCAGTTACTACCAGCGCGAGGCTCGTGCTCTCATTGGTCCGTCTCTGCTGCCGGGACCACCGTCTAACCCTGACATCGCCAAACTGCCAGGTAACATCACCAATGCACGCATTATGTACGTAACGAACGCTGCCTGCATGACATCGACATGTGATAGTTTGCATGTCCTACCGTGTGCATTCAGAAGTGTACCTATATTGTATCCATGCACACTGCATTAGTCCCTGCCCTTTTGCTTACCTATATCGTCTGCCCTTCCCAATAGTTGATGGCTTATGTGATTTTGCCCAATAGTAGTGTTACAATTCTTCACATACAGCATGTGACTTTCCAAGTTTATTCAATATGGCATTGTTTTGTACATTCCGATTCATAAAAAAATGTTTAATACGTCATGCATGAAAAGCATCCAAAACATCACATTTATTAACCGGAACCAATTCGGTTATCTACTTTCTGTCTTATGACTGCCGAGTGTACACCGCCTACATTCCCGGTTGGATGTCACCGGGTCGGCATTTATACAGCTACCGTCGCCAGATCGCCCTGCATGCAGGCTTCACTGCCCAGCAGACCTCTGATTTCGTTTGTCATGCCTAGTTCCGACGGTGACTATTCCGATCACGCGGTGAAACCCGTGCACAAATGGCCCGTCCGACCCGGTGTGCACGTGCACGTCACCCACGTGCAGTCACTGAGCAAACTGAGCGTTTTCGGCCAACTGAAGACGGTAGAAACTGATACACCAGGTAGGTTATGTTTTGTTCGTTTTTTTTTCTGTCGGCATGTCGTCAGCATGGAATGAGTCAGTCAACGCACATTGTGATGATTCCTGCATCGAACCTGATACCTTAAAGGAACGTCCAGTTGCCATTTTTGCTTTCTATTGGGAACATGGAACCAAAAATGTTTAGTCGAGTGAATAAAATTGTGCCAAGCATTGAAAAGTAAGCCCAGGATTACTTCAGGTTCAAAGCAGTAAATAGCCTACTCCTTGCTATTTGTCTCTGATGCTATACAATTATACATGTACCAGCCGGGTGACCGCGACCCCACCATTGCAGCGAGTGACTCCAGCACCAAGTCGTCGACAAACGGGTCGGGGTGCAGCTCGTACGAAACGCGGCCCATCCACGAGAGTCTGGCCATGCACAAAACGCCGTCCAAGGTTTGTGGCACAAGCCTTTGTTTCGATAATGCCTGTTTTGCTTAAGTGACTGACGTGTTATAAAAACATGGGCTCTACACTAGCACATAGGCACCTTACTATGCTACTAACGAATGCATTCAGCTTAGTATGCCTCGCCATAAGCAGCTTTTTTAGCTCGGGCTTCCAACAGCGTTTTTCAATATCAAATATCTCCGACAAATACCCACGACTCTCAGATGGAAGAATTCTGCAGTTTACCTAAAGTCCATTAACTATTCCGGCCAGAGGCTCCATATGGAGCTCTTGCCGATCAGTTTTGCGACTTTGACCCGCATTAGCACCTCAATCGTGCGCAGAACTTTTCCCTGACGGTATGCCCCGTTTCAGCTAAATGCGAATTGGATGACGTCTAGTTTCCAAACTAGGAATCACAAGATGCAAATTTGTTTGGTTCCTTAAAAATAAGTCTTGAGATAGGTATGCCTCGTATTTCTGAGAAATATATATCGTTGCTTGGGGGGGGGATGGTTAGGCCCTACGGTCCATATTGACCATTGCAAATCCGGGAGGATGACAGGAATCAGGGAGAGACATTGGCCTGGGCAGGCACCCTAGTGAGTCGCCGGGGCCGAGTCCACCCGTTGACAGGCCGACCAGCCCCTCAACCACTAACTTTTTAGGATGATGCACCCGACTACGGATGGGCACCATTAGAAGCTGCGGTGCGCTCCAACAGGAGCCGCCAGCCAGGGCATTGACGTGATTTTTATCTGAAAAGTCCTTATGTCGTGTTATAACAGCTCTCATAGTCCAGCCAACGCCCGATACATAAACGCGAAATTGACACTCATGCGAAGTACGTTGAGGCTTGACTCTCTGCGGATGCCTTCCTGCTGCCTTCTTATCTGACTTGTCCTCCGCCGGCAGACATTCGCAGCGCCCCCACCTCCGGGCGGTCGGCAGTTCTACACCTCCGGGCCTCCGGGGCAGCGGCAGCGCCACGCAGAGGTGGCGACATCTATACAAAACACGCGCGCCACCCCGCGGCGAGCGCAGACTGCACATTTCGGCCGGCGAAGAGACGGAGACTCGAGCACGGCCGGTACGCCCGTGCACGACGCGTACGCCGTGCAAAGCGGCGTGCCCGGTTACGGTGCACCCAGCAGGGTGCAGAAAGACTATGTGCCGAGTGAGTACGCCGTGTTGCAGTTTTCCGGTGCTAGCCATGAGATTGATGTGTGACCATGTGATTTTATGCTTTATTTTGCGGGGTGTTTGGTAAGAAACTGACGTCCAGCGACTGTGACGAGACCATAATGACAGATTGATTCATGATTGCGAATACGCGTGCTTCAGTGTAAACTTTGTCACAATGAGAGGGTTTAGTGTCGATGTGGTGTGCTGATAATGGCTGTAATAGTTCTCTTTGTTGTTGCGTTGTGACGCAGGACGCTGCATGATCATTGGGTCAATGTGAAATGATACAGATGATAAAACTGGAAAAACAAGTAAAACACTTGGTACTTGTTTCAGCAAACATTATTGGGACTATAGCTTAAAATGAAGTCCACTTAGGAATTGTTCGGCCATCGATAACCACACTCATCCATCCCTCAGTATTCAGTGAGCGTTTTATTGACATGGCGCAGTTCTACATACTCTGCGTATGTACTCTTCTCTTTCTATTCAGTTATAAGTTCACCACCGTCGTGATTCCTGATTAAAACATAAATGTCCTGAACGACAATATGGAAGCATCATGGAAAACGTAGACGAAGTCTACATACCTAATATGCAATTGGCTTGGCATATTGCATAATTGCGCACAAACTAATGCTATGCGTCATTCTTACCAATCTTACCTTCATGATACATGACAAAACAAAGTTAACCCGCGCCGTGCTGGGGGGGGGCGTTTTTACGCCCCCCCCCCTCAGGTTTTTCGCGAATATCTCAAAAACGGCGGCGCGCAGCGCCGCCGTTTTTGGTACACGTGTTCCTACATCATTTCCGCACATGTTGTGAAAATTTCAGACCTAGGCCGTTCAAGGTCAGGTCACCAGGTCACGTCAAGTGACCTTACCTCAGAAAAAGTTCAAAGGCTCGCTATAGCTACACCGACTGAACGATCACTTTGAAACTTTCAGCGATTGATATGAGTAACAGTATGTATAAAATGTATATCTCGGATTTTTGATATCTGTGACCTAAGGTCAGGTCAATTTTGCGACCTCTCCATTATAAGTCAATGGGAGAAAATTGAAATGCGCCTCTTTTGGACGAATATCGTTCAAAACGCTCTCAAACATCGGTTCATAGGTAAACATGACACACTGAATAGGAAAAATGCACCTGTGACCCCTCTGTGTGCCCCTGAGGTCATCTCAGGTCATGAACGGTCGCCAGCAGTTTTTTGGCTATAACTTTTGATAGAGACGTGCTAGAGCGGTGAAAACACGTCAGATGTGTTCAGCTCGACGATACGGATCGACTGATATGCAACATGACCCTTTTCGGTCAGGTCATGACCTTGACCCGAGGTCAAATTTTCAAAATGACCTTTCAAGGTCAACAAATAGTTCATTCGACGCGTCTCGACGAGAGGAACACGATGCTGGCAAAAGTAATGTCATGGCGCTTATGAGTCAAAAGTTATTGACGAAAAAACGTTTTTCGTAAAAACGGCTATTTTTGGAGTTTTTGCCCTCTAGAGGCTAAACCGTTGACCTGAGGTCAAATCTGAGAACATTACTCAGAAAGGTCTGTAAAAGGGCTATCGAATGCGCTTTTCCGCGGCGCTGTAGCTCTATCGGTTCCCGAGATAGCCGTTGGCAGTTTCCAAAATGTTGAAATAGTCAACATTTTACCTTTGGTGACCTCTGGTGACCTGACCTTTGACCTGACCCAAAAAATGACCGAAGTGTTTTCGTCCTTATTTTTGACGCTCTTTCGATTGCCGCTTACCGCGTGTCGCTACGTGGCCCAGGAGCCGAGTTAGACGGGGGGCGTGAAAACGCCCCCCCCCCCCAGCACTCGGCGGAAAGTTCAGGCCACCAGCACGGCGCGGGTTAATACAAAAAATCGTAGTTCAAAATTCACAAGTCGTTACATCGTTTAAACATTCGGATCAATCGCTACATTCTTTTAAAATCGGTTGATGCTCTCACAGACCTATTTGAAAAAATATGTCAAGAACTCAGGTGCTTCATACTTCAAGGCACTTCAAAATAAAGCACTAAGTGATGGTGGCTTAGAAGTAGCCACCATCACTTGGTGCTTTATTTTGAAGTGCCTTGAAGTATGAAGCACCTGAGTTCTTGACATATTTTTTCAAATAGGTCTGTGAGAGCATCAACCGATTTTAAAAGAATGTAGCGATTGATCCGAATGTTTAAACGATGTAACGACTTGTTACGGAGCGAGCGACGCGAGCGTAGTCTTTCCTTAGATTAACGGAAATTTCTGAGTATGAGCGGCCGGCCGGCCGGCCGGCCGGCCGTGGTCACGCTTTTGCGAGGCTTATATCTCAGCAACCACTTGACCGATTTACATGCGGTAATTTTTGTAGGGTAGCTTCATTCCTTCTACCAAGTATTGGACTATTCCCGATGCATGTGGGTGACCCCTTATGCACGTGCCACGTGCAAAACGAAGAGGTGTCACTTTTGTAATTGTTGCAATATCTCGGTAACTACTTGGCCGATTGCGCTGAAAGTTGGCATGTAGGTAGGCACCCACTAGGCACTGCATATCCATGTGCCAGAGTTGGGGTGCTGCTGCACGTGCGCACGTGCAGGGGTCGTTTCCAGATCTCGAGAACGGCTGGACCGATGGCGCTCAAATTTGGCACATCGCTAGAGACCGGTTAGTAGGGTGCCGTGCACAAGTCAGCTGGAGGTACCCCCTCGAAATTTCGCACGTGCAAGGCTCAGCCTCTCGCTCGCTCCGTTAGTCGCCCCAAAAGGCGTTATACTGGTAAGTAACAGAATTGTAAAGCATCTCGACGGTCGTCAAGTTAGATGTAAGTGAATCCTAATCTATAATCTAAGATTCGGAATCAGGTGAGCCCCTACGATTTGGACCAAACTTGGTCAGTGGATAGTACGTAACGTCCTGATTACGATGCACCCAAAATCTAAGCTCGGCCCGCCATATTTACGAAGTTACGGATGTTTGAATTTCAAGGTCATTCGGGAGAGCCCCTGCGATTTCGGTCAAAATTTGTGTACGGACACTGTAGATGCTCCTCATTACGAATATCACAAAATTTAAGCTCGGCCCGCCACATTTACGAAGTTACGGAGGTTTGAATTTCAAGGTCATTTGGGTGAGCCCCTGCGATTTCCGTCAAAATTGGTATACGGACATATTACATCCTCTTCATTACAAATATCATAAAAGTTAAGCTCGGCCCGCCATATTTTTCAAGTTACGGAGTCACAAAGTTACGGAATTTCAAGGTCATTCGGAGAGCCCCTCCGATTTTCGTCAAAATTTGTATGCGGACACATTACATGCTCCTTATTACGAATATCGTAAAAGCTAAGCTCGGCCCGCACTATTTCAAAAGTTAGAGCTGTTTGAATTTCAGTGAGTTTCAAACGTCAGTAACTTTTGAAATAGTGCGGGCCGAGCTTAGCTTTTACGATATTCGTAATGAGGAGCATGTAATGTGTCCGCATACAAATTTTGACGAAAATCGGAGGGGCTCTCCGAATGACCTTGAAATTCCGTAACTTTGTGACTCCGTAACTTGAAAAATATGGCGGGCCGAGCTTAATTTTTATGATATTTGTAATGAGGAGGATGTAATATGTCCGTATACCGATTTTGACGGAAATCGCAGGGGCTCACCCAAATGACCTTGAAATTCAAACCTCCGTAACTTCGTAAATGTGGCGGGCCGAGCTTAGATTTTGGGTGCATCGTAATCAGGACGTTACGTACTATCCACTGACCAAGTTTGGTCCAAATCGTAGGGGCTCACCTGATTCCGAATCTTAGATTATAGATTAGGATTCACTTACATCTAACTTGACGACCGTAGCATCTCGTATGCTGTAGCGTAACGTGAACAACAAACACATAACTAACACAAACAGTGACAGCACATCAGACCTGAGACCACCGCCGTGTTGCGCCCCCGCACCCGCTGGCCGCTACTCAGTAGTTACGCTGACTGCTGAGCGGTTACCGAAGATGGGACAGCCCACCCTGCATGTATGTTTATTTATTTATTTACGATCAAAGTCTCCACGTGGTGGGTTTTAAAGCTTGCGTCATTGTACATTGGGGTGTCATGCATAGGTAAAAACCAGACATGTGCTTGGATCCGAGAGCTGGATCTATGATCTCAGTGGATCTCTCGACAAAATAGAGGGGTTGGATCTATAATCCGAGTGGATCTCTCGACAAAATTCAGGGGTTGGATCTATGATCTGAAGGGATCTCTCGACAAAATTTAGGGGTCAGATCTATGATCTCTGTGGATCCAGCGGGCAAAAATTTGTGGAGGACCTATGATATGTATGGATCTCACGACAACATGTAGCCAATGAAACCCTTATCCTACATAATTGTACACCTTACAGTGCAATACAATTGAGAATTATCACTTGTGGACATGGTTATTGGTTAAGACCACTTGTGATCATTAGGTATCATCATTAAATTTGAATTTAAATAAACAACATTTGCACTACATTTAAAATAAACCAAGTACATGCACATTGCTGCTTTTTGTGACCAATTGTAACTTTTTCATGACAGCACTGATGACAATCTTATCAACAAGCTACAGCCACTTTAATTCAAAGAACAAACAGTACAGACAGATGCAGTGGCAGCAGGGCACTGCAGATTTTCATTTTGGTCCCATTCTTTCTGCAACGCCAGTAGGGCTAATGCTAAAATGCCAAAATCTATGGGGGGCACTGTACCCTGGTGCCACCCCCCCCCCCCCCCCTGTTCTGCCGCCTATGGACAGATGTTAGGAAATCAAACCTGGAAGCCAAATAGGTCAGTTTTGTTAAAAATAATCCAGCAATCCACTTCTGCCAGGTATGAAATCCCAATCCAGAATGTTCATATGAGCTATTAGTATGTGCAACACAATTTCGATTTAGTAAGAATAGCAACCAACCTCTAATACTTTCCTAATAAAATTACAAGTTCAAAAATGGCATCAACTTCTTCAGATTACCTACTTTTGGCCACTTTTGGCACCGTGCCACACGTGTGGTGCCATGCTGTGCTTTTGTTATGAGAGAGCCTCCCAAAAAAAAGACAAACGAAATTCACAGCTGACGTTTTGGTAATATGGTTTTATTACGTCATTATCGTTTGACCAATGAAAAATCTTAATTTGACCAAGCCCGTAATGATTCCAAAAGATTCCCTGTAATAGGCCCTTTTAACTAATGACGTAAGATATTGTTATTCTTTTGAAAAATGAATAAAATAAAGATGCAAGGCGCACACCGCTCAGGGCCATATAATACCGTTTCAGCTTACGTTTACGTCATTAAATTCAACACTACAAAGATGATATTCACAAACAATCGTATCGTAAAATTATGTGAGGCAGAAAAAATGAACATTCTTTAAAAAAAAAAGCTCGACTTTTGAACTTCCAGTTTGATTTTTTATTTATTTTCATTATACTGGAAGGTAGAACGCCTAGCTCATTTGTTATTTGAAATGACGTCACGAGTTCAATTTAGATACTGAATATTCATTTTACGGTAAATATCCAAGGCCATTACAATTGATATTTCGCTTCCCATCGCTTCCGCAGGCTGTTGAATATTTTTATACTTTTGTTTTATATCTGTTTATTTTATCAAATATTTCTTTCAATAGATTGAAATACCTTTACCTAACCAAGCCACATGTGTCAGTATCATCTTTTATTGTTTATCAATCAATTGTGGTAGCTGGAAACTGGAAAGCCTCATGGTTGTATAATGCAAGATCAATGAGATTGTCTTATCAATATCATTATGTAGATTCTAACATGAATTGTGATGTGGTAGGTACCTAATTATGTATTGTTCATTAGTCATTACTTTGACTTACCTCTATGTTAATTGTTTCTGTTGTTGTTTCAAACTTTTCTGTTGGTATGTGAACTGTGAACAATCTTCATGTCACTCAATTCTCTTAAGTTGTGACCATCATGACTCATGAGCCTCCTTTATTTTGTATTCTGTATAATGTAACTGGATGCCTTTACTAATATGGTCTTTGTATAAGATTGTTTGTTTCTAAACATATTTTGGTATTCATAATTTCTTATGAAAGAAAGTTGTTAACATTTTGAGCACCTATGAGCTATGATCCCAATGGATCTCACGACAAAATTGGGGAGCCAGATCTATGATCCGAGTGGATCTAGCGACAAAATTAAGGGGTCAGATCTATGATCCCAGTAGATCTCTCGACAAAATTGAGGGGTTGGATCTATGATCTGAATGGATCTCGGATCGGGATCCATGGGATCGGATCTCAGATCCATTTTTCCGGATCCAAGCACATGTCTGGTAAAAACCATGGCCACAAGTTCATCGGTACAAACATCACAGCCTATATAACGCACTATGCGTATTGCTTATATACCTCACGTCGTACACTTTAAATGCAGTCAACACACTGATCGCAGTCTAGCACGACTTACGTGGCGACAACTACTGGCTCCCTGACAGCCTCCAAGGTCTCGTTCCAGCTCTTGGCGGCTCCATAACAGAAGTGCCGCGCTCGCTCTGAGCGCACCCGTGGAAGCTGCAGGAGACCAGCATCCGTAGCCCGGGTACTTCGGCTTGACACCTCGCTACGCTGTGTCAGCAGCCGTTTCAGATTGACAGGAGCCAGATGCAAGCGAGTCAGCCTGTTGACAGAAAGGATGTCCCTTTCACGTAAGAGAGACTCAAAGCTCAGCCACTCAAGTTGTGTCAGAAGTGGCGTGGCGTATGTCCGTCGTGAACATCCCGAAACGATCTGTGCGGCGTGATTTATAATTTTCTGAATTATATGTCTGCATGCCTTCAGTATAAACATCTTCCTCAAACGGCGTGGCGAATGCGTCTTTGATCAGCCATAGGTGTCAGGCATACAGGTGGGAGAACACTTAGCATCACTCTTCAGCCGTACCCTGGGGTCACGAAATCTTCGTATTCGCATAGATAATACCTGAAACAATATAAAACACACATCAGTGATGTATCAACGATGTCATCGACGCAACGGGGTGCGTTTCATCAGCCTGGCCCCAGCTCCAACGTGTAGTATGTGGAGTACCCGAGACGGGGTTTCAACAGCAAATAAAAATATAAATTATCAATTATCCCACTCGACAATCCTCTATCCCACCGTAAGTGACTAACCTGCCACCGTCAACATCTACTAATAGCAATTTAGGAATGCGAGTGACGACTTCGCCACCCCTAACCCATCCCCATCAACATCATTCGTTTAAGTAGGCCACCATTGTGGTGGCCGTAAGAAATTCGGCGAAAACTCATTTGAGTGTTCCCCTCCACGGAAATCTTTAGTAAAAGGCGAAAGATTTGTACGTTTTGAAGGGAAACCAGAGATACGTTCGGGGGCGAATTTTCAGCAGGTATCATGTACTGGTTAGGTCCTCATTGTTAGTTTCAGCTCGATTGTGGCCAGTACAGCTGAATCTGTATTGTCCTTAGCAAGAAGTACACGATCATATCCTCAAATGAAGCAATCTCCTTCCACAAATTAAATAGCTGAGAAAACCTTTCACTTGTCTACTCAGTAACCACCATATCTCCCCGAAATTAAGGCCCCATCGATTTACCCCATCTAACGAGTGTAGTTGAAACCACAGCTTACTCAACCTGCCGCTCACCAAGCCATCCACTCGGTATCCGCAGGCGTGGCTACGAAGGTGGTGATAGGAATTAGGAGCATCCTGCATCCCTCTCCTCGTCTCTTCATGATAATCTGAAATATATCATGAACTGTTAAGTCAACGTAATTCACTTGGAAAAACAATGCCCTGTCTTACCCTTCAACCATACTGACCTCCCCTGTACCGTCCCTGGCGTCGCCCCTGCGCGCTGTGACGGACCGCCGCCGACAGTGGCGCCTGCGGAGGGAGCGGCCCTGGCAGTCGGCCGGCGGTCACCTGCGCCGCCGGGCCGTGGAAGGTCGGGGTACGGTATCTCGGCGGAGCGGGACTGGGGCGGCTTGCGTCTGCTGAACGCTGGGTGTGCTGATGAGTACGAAGACGCTAGTTAACAAACACAGTAGGTCTTGAAAGCATGTACAGACATCTCGGGCAAGACATGCAAAGCATATCCCCAACGTAGGTGACTTGGGACACACCCGCGAATGCCAGTTCCACCAGTAAGTGTTGGGTAGTCTTGAAAGTACGGTCGTGAGATAGAATAACTTATCGCTCTATAATTTGGTACTATTCGAGTACTCTTGCAATACGTACGAAACGAATACGAAAACACACCTTTCGGAATCTCGCGGAGGTCGCTTACGTACGTATACATTGGCCCACATAATGCATAAATCTACTGGTTTGAGCGCTTCATCGTTACCACTCATTTATCCTGATCGTTTACACTTAACCATTTCAAGGTATTAGAAAGGGTTGGAGCGCGAACGCAACCTACCCCGCTAACAAAAATTGTACTCCCGAGTTATCCACATTTGGGATAATCCAAGGGGTCAACCCAACCGAAGTGCAATGGAAGGGCCTCGCCCTGGGGGAGCCGCCTTCATGATCACGGTATCCCCTGAGCCAGGTAAGTATGAATTTCGCCGCCGAATTTTCCGTATATATCCCGTAGTGACTGAGGAGTACCTTTTTCCAAGTAGAAGTTTATTGGATAGCCTTAACCCTCGCCGGACCTATTGGTTTTCTACATACGCGCCGGCCGAGGGGGGGCGGGTACGACCCCCCCCCCTCGCCGTTTCGCCCCTGGTGGAGCTAGCGCGTCGCGGAAAAAACGAGCGTGTGCGCCGTTACGAGACGCAGAGATTGGTACCCGATTTTAAGGTCCTAGGTCAACCGGTGACCTCTGAGGTCAGGTCAAGTGCCCCAGGGTACGGTTCAGTTTTTGGTGAATAACTTCGCAAAAAAACGGCCGCAGAGCGCCGATTTTGGCAGCATCGTGTTCGCCTCGCTCAGGCGCGTCGAATGATATACTTTTTGTCCGGGTCAGGTCAACTTGGGGTGTTGACCTCAGGCCAAGGTCAGGTCAGCACCCACAGGTCACGAAGTTGGTCGAAAGAGGTCATGTCGCATATCATTCGATTCGGCAGGCCTTCCTGAGTCCATTGGTGCCTTTCCCGACTCGCTAGCTCAATTTGATCAAGAGTTATTGACGAAAAACTAATATGACCTTGATGACGTCATAAATGACGTCACGCAAGGTCAACATTGCAAAAGTGACACATCTAACCTTGCAAGGAGTGCATCAAATCACGATTCTGTGTGCTTGAGATAGTTGGAGATCGTTCCCGGCGCCAGAATAGCAGTTTTCATTTTTCCCCATTGACTTATAATGGTGAGGTCACGAAAATGACCTGACCTCATATGACCTTTAGGAAAAATCCGAGATATACAAGTTGTGGGACTCATAATGGATACTAGATCCTGCAAGTTTCATTTCCCTGTGACATCTCCTCTGGCAGTGAGGGCGTTGCGAAGTTGCGACATCTGAAGACCGTGCAGAGGTTCACTTATGACGTCATAGGTCAGTGACCTGACCTGACCCAAAAATGCGGTTGGTGTCAAAAGATGCGGCTTGGATCAAAGGTCAGGTATGCCAAGTTTCAGCTCTCTATCGCCAGCGTGTTCGGAGCTATCGCGAAAAAAACCCTATGGGGGGGCGGCACCCGCCCCCCCCCCCTCGGCCGGCGAGGGTTAAGCTGATACAAAGCGTTATCAGCGCATTTTGCATTTACAAATTTATCAAGTATTGATCCCCATGAAATTATTGTTAACTTACATCCTATCAAAAACGTGTTGGCATATTTTCTAAAAACTCAGCATAGAATTTTGTGCTGCACAACTCTGCCCTCTATGAGCCGTATATGAAGTTAAGCTTCAGAGTGTAAGCCTGGGACCAACAGGCCAAGAAACCCATGATCATCACAACACAAGTCCACAGGTCCAATTAATTAGTCAGGATACTCCAAGATTATAAGAGTAGTTTTCTTATCTAAAAACCTTTTTGTCAACAACAAACATAAACAACTGAACATGGGTCAAAGGGCATGACTTAGGTAGATTGACCAGCAGCGACTTCTAGCGGGCTACACCAATGCCATCTACAGGACGTCGGCGGGATATCTATTTACAGGGGGCTAGGGGGCTACAACACCGCCACCTATCGGTGGTTGGTGGAGTTGGCCGCCCATCCAGCACCATGATTTCATGGGACTTCTCTTTTGAGGTATGGTATGGACGGGTTACGGACAAAAGTACGTATCGCTAAAGTACGTAGGACAAAAGTGCGTAAGCAAAAGTACGTAGGACTAAAGTACGTATCGCAGAAGTACGTACAGTATAAAGTACGTATGGACAAAAGTACGTCAGGGACAAAAGTACGTATCGCAGAAGTACGTACAGTATAAAGTACGTATGGACAAAAGTACGTCAGGGACAAAAGTACGTATCGCAGAAGTACGTACAGTATAAAGTACGTATGGACAAAAGTACGTCGGGGACAAAAGTACGTATAGCTAATGTACGTACGGTAAAAAGTACGTATGGACAAAAGTACGTCAGGGACAAAAGTACGTATCGCAGAAGTACGTAGGGTATAAAGTACGCATGGACAAAAGTACGTCACGGACAAAAGTACGTATAGCTAATGTACGTAGGGTAAAAAGTACGTATGGACAAAAGTACGTCACGGACAAAAGTACGTATGGCAGAAGTACGTATAGGGTATAAAGTACGTAAACGTATGGACAAAAGTAGGGGAGAGTGGGGTAAGATGCCCAGGGTTTTACAATCTCATATATTTTTAGAAAATGACGAACGGAAAGCAAAAACATAGAGTTTCAACGGAAGCCGACATCATTTTTCTCCAAAAAAAATAACACACTTTCGTGCCTGAAATATGATTGCTTTTATGATATTGAGCATTTTCCTGAAGATGTGAAAGGGGGCATCTTACCCCACAGGGTGGGAAAGACGCCCCTGGCGTTGGGGAAGATGCCCCCCTGCACTATAAGTGACATAAATGGGCACGTAAATCGCCTGAACGAATCAGTAGTCCCTTTGAGCCTGCAATAGACACTAAACGTCATCGTAAGGGCCCTCAAAAGTAGTGGTAAGGGGCTTCAGAGGTCATCGTCAGGGCCATCATAGTTCAGCGCGGCCAAACAAGCCTCCGTGGTTGCGTTCGGAGACCGCTGTGGGGCCCTTACAGGTCTTCATGATGCTTGAGGGCCCTCGAGCCCATCGTGGGGACCTCAGATGCCAGCGCGGCCCGTGGAGCCAACGTGGGAGCCCGCAAAGGATGTCGTGAGGGGCCTTGGAGCCAATAATGGGGCCCACAGAGGCCGTCGGGACTGTGAGGGCTCTCAGAGTCCGATGCCGCCCAAAAAGTCGCTGTGTGGGCCGAGAGACCGGCATGGGGAGCACCCGACCGTACTGGACTCTCAATAGTCCCAGATCGGCTTTTGTCTCTCGTCACAAGTATGTAATAAATGATTTGACTGGTTCCTTGAAGGCCAGCCTACGGATTTAGGGGGGCGGATTTCCCCATCAGGGCAGGGGGCATCTTACCCCAAGGTACCGAATTAACATTAAATCAGTACAATTTGTTAGCCATAAAACTATACCCTGAAACAAACTGTTTGGGACACAGTACACGCATGTTAATGTATCACGACCATAGCAAGAGACATAAAAATTATTTACCTTCTTTGATATTTACAATGTTTTGACACCAAAATATTTTTCGAAAGAAGCAAATAAAAAACATGCAATCACCAGCCAGCCGTTGCCCAACTGAGCTTCGCAAATTTTTGTGCAGTTAACAAGGCAGTCTTTCACTTCACGCTAAGAACATTAATTTCCAGGTTCGATTCTTTATTTCGCCGCTAGAGGGGGTAGGGCGTCTTTCCCACCCTGGGCATCTTACCCCACTCTCCCCTACGTCACGTACAAAAGTACATATAGCAAATGTGCGTAGGGTATAAAGTAGGGTAAAGACGCAAGTTAAAGACCTTGGGCAAGACGCCCCAGATAATTTATTTTGCTACATAGGCCTACCTAAATTTTGTCCTACATCACCTGGAAGGCCAAATTTGTGCTCAATGTGTTCTTTAGACATTTTAGGTACTTTAAATTCCACCACTCAAATTCATTCACTTATGATCGGACTTCTAGCTAGGAAATGATTTGTGAAGCAACTGCAAATGGGGCATTTTGCCCCAGCCCCAGGGCAAAACGCCCCACGGCCTGAGGCAAGAAGCCCCATACTCTAGAGTCTAGCTTAAAGATTAAACATGGTAGTTGGCTAAATCTTATATGAGAGGTCCGTTAGACCACTGGAGGCAGGGCACTGAAGTTAGCACCTTCCATCCTATCAGGTGTTCAGCTATATGACACTATTGTATGAGCAGGTTTTTCACGTGCCTCATAAGACCAAATAATATATTATTGCAATGCAAATCAGTTAACAATACACCTCCTTTGCCATACAGTTGCTGAGAAAAATACATATAAATGCATAGAAACTTGCTGTTCGCCAGCTACCGAACAATTAGGAAGTGGGCAGTCCGAACAACACATGAGGTAAAACGCCCCATGGGTCTTTTTGCCCCGCGACGTACTGGGGCGTTTTACCCCATCACGTATAGCTCGGTCAGCGAACAACGCCTTGCGCTCTAGCAAGACATAATTTAACACGAACCAACCTGGCATTATAAGCGTTAGACTGTAGTTGTTCAAAATACATAAAAGTCCTTAACCTGATGTGGACTACAAAAGAACGCGATGATGCATAATCAGATGACCAAACATAAAAATCACTAAAAAAAACACATTTTTGGCTATATGTCCCTAGAGAGTTTTCACAATTTCTTTCCAGTCTGCTCAGCTCATATAATGATCATATAGTGCACGTTTAACAGAAGAGAGGATCTTTCCCCAGAACCCTGTCAGTTCCGAGAAACATCGATGAGGCCGTGGCGTTTTACCTCGGCGGGGCGACTTGCCCCGGTCTACCCTACGTGTGGACCAAAGTACATCACGGACAAAAGTACGCATAGCAAATGTACGTAGGGTATAAAGTATCGTATCCCACCCATGGGGTGAGTTGATCAATGTGTAATACCTTTCTTATTCTTTATTTAATGAGCATTTGGTACAAGGCATAGCAAAATTTCTCGATGAGTAAATGGGCAAAAGGGACAAAGCTATATTATTTGGTATATGAATTTATCATGAGTTCCCTGTAGTATGGCAACAGGGCAGCAATAAAGAAAAAGTGGCTCAACTTACACTGCTATACCCCACTTCTAGCATACGTACTTATACACTACGTACTTTGGCATACGAACCGTACGTACTTTTGACATACGTACCTTTTACATTACGTACTTTTGCATACGAACTTTTGCGTACGTACTTTTGGCATACGTACTTTATACATTACGTACTTTTGCAAACGTACTTTTGCGCACGAACATTTGCGTACGTACTTTTGGCATACGCACTTTATACACTACGTACTTTTGCATACGAACTTTTGCGTACGAACATTTGCGTACGTACTTTTGGCATCCGTACTTTTTACACTACGTACTTTTGCATACGTACTTTTGCGTACGAACATCTGCGTACGTACTTTTGGCATACGTACTTTATGCACTACGTACTTTTTCATACGTACTTTTGCGTACGAACATTTGCGTACGTACTTTTGACATACGTACTTTAAGCACTACGTACTTTTGCATACGTACTTTTGCGTACGAACATTTGCGTACGTACTTTTGGCATACGAACTTTAGCGCCTACGTATATTTGCGTACGAACATTTGCATACGTACTTTTGTCCTACGTACTTTAGCGATACGTACTTTAGTCCTAAAATCGGTATGGACATGGTAGTTGTGTAAGCCTCGTCGACCTCGATCCTTTCCTTATCAGTTCGGCAGCGTAGGAACATCTTGAAAGTACTGTGGAGTCGCACGGTCCTTAGACCGCATGGCAGGGGCGTAGGATCCTATACAGTTGGGGGGGCTTCAGCCCCCCCAACTGGCTGGTCAGCCCCCCCAACTTGCCAGTCAGCCCCCCCAACATTTTAAAATATGGACAAATCAAAGAAAGCTCAACTTGGCAAGGTTAAATGGTACTATTTTGGGGAGTAGTAAAGCAGGCGTCACACTTCTTTCAGCAACCAAGGAGAGACGCTGTAGGTTAGACTGTAGGTTGTAGGCTTTAGGTTTTAGGTGGCAGGTTTTAGGTTGTAGGTTGCAGGTTTTTGGTTGTAGGTTGTAAGTGAAGTTAGGCCAGGTTTGGTTAGGTTTGGTTTGGTTTGGTCCGATTAGAAAGCATCTCTGGAGTCTGGGTCTGGGGTTGTACGCACAGGTCAATACGAGATCGTGACTGTAATTACACCAACCGTGTCAAATTGGTTCGGAATTCATATGTGTACTGTGGAGTGTGAAGGAACTCCGGCTTGTACTACCATACAAAAAAAGTTGTAAAATGTGTGATTTGGAGCTTTGTTTTGACAATTACTCTTGTAAATTTTCTCAGCGCTCCGCGCCTCCGATTCTTACACCAATCAATAAGAAAGATCGTGACTGTAATAACACCAACAATGTCAAATTGAATCAAAATTCATATGTGTAAGCTGTTAAGGAACTCCGGCTTGTACTAGCATGCTAAAAGGGTCATAGAATTTGTGTTTTAGAGCTGTGTTTTGACAAATGTTTTTTTTTTGCAAATTTTCGCCGCGCTTCGCGCCGCCGATTCATTAACAGTTATTAATAAGAGAGATCGCTACCTAAGCTTCTAATGCATTAGGCTAAAAGTGCGGTAACAATATCAATTTCTGGGTTTTTAAGTCGGTCGATACGTCCCCCCCCCCCCCCCCCCCCAGTGAGAAATCCGTGGCGACGCACTTGTATAGGTGAATTTAACTAAAACTACTGAGCCGAGTGACTTATAACGATAAAGCTTCATCTTAGAAACGACGAAGACAAAATGCCTTTTGATCTCGACATACTCGCTCCCCCTCCCCCGGTGGCCGGTCGTCAGAATTCATCCATCAGACCCGGCATGTCGGCCGACCTGTAACCCCCCCCCCTCACAAAAAACGTTCGCCTAGATGCTCCCTTCAGAGAAGAGGCCTCCCGTGATCCTCCGCCCCCTGGCCAAATTCTAGGTACGTGCCTGCAATTGTTTCTTGCATTTTGGGAGTATTCGTGTGGCTACACGACCTACAACTTTAAAAATAAAATTATGTTTCCAATGATATGCAGAATACTGGAGTTTTGCGAAATACTACAACAGAAATTGTTAGCTGTGACGGTCCTGCAGCTTTACCGATCACGATCGCCTATCTTTGTCGATACCGCTATCGTGGCCCTAGAAGTAGTCGAGGTGGTCCCTGAAACAGCAAAAAGGGAGGCATTAAACAGTCTACAATCTTTACGTACACAAAAACTTGACTCTTCCGAAATGAAGTGGGTGATTGGTGAAAAATGAGTAGGCCTAGATTTTAGGAAAGTGAGGGTCCCTCTAAGGAGCCCCTTAAACAGTTTGCCAAACTAGGGGATAGGAATCTGAATACTGAATCAATCAATAAATTGAATCTCTCATCAGCCTTAACCCGCGCCCCGTTGGGGTCTGCCGAGCAACGCGCCCTGCTGGGGGGCAATTTGGCCCCCTCCCCCTAAGATCTCGAGAACCACGCAACCTAGCGAAAAGCAGCAAACGGCTTTGGATAGCCCCAACAGGGAACTACCTTGTGACCCAATTTCATTGACCTAGGTCAAACCGATGACGTCACAGGTCAGGTCAAATGTCGAATTTTCACCGTTTACAGGCATTTCAAGAAATGCGTTGTAAAATCGAGTAAAGTGCATTTCATTGAAAATCATCGATGGGGTATTGTTTGTCAAACACATATTATGCTATTTAATGTCACTGATACCAGGTCAGGTCACAGAGGTCAGGTCACTGAGGGTCACCATATGAAAATATCATGTTATGCATGTTTTATGGTCCATTTTATATGCCAAATGCGATTTTGTGGGTCAGGCAGCCTTTGGGGTCAGTTTAGATTATGTTCTGGTCAAGGTCAGGTCAAGGTCAGGTCAAGGTCAGGTCAACTTTCAAAGTTAATATTTTTGCATAAAAAGGGTATCTATTCAATGCAGCTCGTCACGGGGAGTTCAATGGTGGTCTTTGTTTTGCGCTACGTGCTCTAGAATTGCCAAAAAGTGAGTTCAAAAATTTGAGGTCATCAATTTTGAACAGTTTTTCGGTATAACTTGGCCAAAAAAGAGGTATCGATCTAAAATTGGTATGTAGATAGAAGAGCGCAGGGAATATCACATATATTCCGGTTTGTCGATAGGCGTTATCACAAGTTTATTCGCGGCCATTGGGGCGACGTAAGAAAAGAAGAAAACAACTGGCCCCAAGAACTTTAAATTATCAGTTAGCATGCGCCTTTTCCTTGATATGTAGAGAATTTACCATTAATTGTTAGAGAAAATTGCATTTAAAATGTTCCATTTATGCTTTTTTCATCGTTTGCACAGTATGTTCTTTTACTAAGCTAGAAACACTAATTAGAAATAGTTCCTGCATCATCAAGAACAATAGGGAAGGCTTGAAGTGAATACAATAATCTAAACGGTTTTGTAATCCATGTGAAGACACTTCTAAAATTGCCTGTAGAAATATTAAAGGCAAAAGTTCCACTTTTCACAAGACGGATGGCTATAAACCTATTCAACGTGTGACAACTCAGCCGGTATTTCGTCGCCTACAGCAAAGCTTTCCCTAGTGACCGATAGAGGCGCTGCTATCGATGTCCGCCCGCGCCGCCTAACGTTCGAAAGTCAAAAAAACTTTTGGGATTTTTTGCGTTTTTCTAAAAAATCAACTTTTTGAATTTTGGGGGTCGAAATTCCACAATTTTTAAAATCCGAGATAGCAGTTTTGTAGCGCAGTCTTTTTTCTACATGACCATATAATGAACTTTGAAATTGCTTAGTAACTGCAGCTTTTGTGAGCGTTTCAAGATTTCATGTTTTTTGCTCATTTTTGCTCGAACATGACCTCAGTTTGACCTCAATAACTCCTGACATAAGGTGACCTAAGACTTGAAATTTTGTGTGAAGGTGTCAAGTTGATGCCCGGTAAGGTACTAAAAATTTGGCGGCGCGTAGCGCCGCCGTTTTCTTGTTATTCAGGGAAAATCACAGGGGGGGGGGGGCAAATTGACCCCCCAGCGGGGCGAGGGTTAAGTATAAGAAGAGCATACATATACTGTTTTAGTGGGATCACTTTGCATTTGAAAAGAGCGGGAACATACACTGCATAAATGTGGACATGTGGTTGTAAAACGTTGAGCCGGAATATAAATAATATCTACGCCTTGTTTTATAAGCCTGAACTTGGATGCAGCGGGAGAGATTAAGTCATATCACTCAAGTCATAGACCCGCTTTTCACCACCACGGTCCACGCTCCCCCCCCCCCCCCCCCGGTCAACACCTTTTCCACTGCTGGTTCCCCTCCCCCCCCCCCCCCAGACAGCACCTTTCGTCGCCGCCCCCACCGGCGTCCGTGGCTCAGCCCCCCCAACCCATTTTGCGATCCTACACCCCTGCCGCATGGGCTCCCGCCTCCCGGAGAACTTATAGGGGTAGTTAAACCTACTGATGAGTAGTCCGCCACCATCACTTTGAGGGGTCACAGTTCACACCGTTCGGTGATTTTCCATCCTCAGGATGGTCAGACCCTTGTTCTTCATCACGCCTAGTTGGACTGTCCCTCCGTTGCGTCGTTTCCATCCTCAGGTTAGTGAAATCCTTCTCCTCCTGCACGCCTTCAACCGCCTGATCTGGGCTGAAAGGGGTCAGTGGGTAGCTCCTCAGGAGCAGAGCAGGCTCACGCGCGGCGAGTTAGACAGAAAGGGCTAATCCAACAAACAAAGAAAAACAAACAAATGTTGTCGGGTGCCACCATCACTTTGGGGGGAGCCACCAACAGTCTAAGGAATAGGAACAGGACCATCACTTTGAGGGGCGGCAACATTATTTTTCATTTTGAAGGGTCCAACAGACTCGCTAACGAGTGGCATTATCTTAACGCATAGGAGGCAAAAAGAGGGCAGTGCACAAGCTAGCCTTCGCCCTGGTGGGGGGGGGGGGCCATTTTGGCCCCCCCCCTGTGGTTTTTCAGCGATAACTCAGAAACCACTTGAGTTAGCGCCCTGAAACTTTGTATAGCTGTTTATTCAACATTTTTACATCATGTCCTTTTTTGGGGGGTTCGGGTCAGGTCAGGTCAGGTCACAAGGTCACCAAAACTGACACCACCTCTAAAAAAGTTCAAAGCTCTCTCAAAGGCACAGCTTTTATCCGATCGATGTAAAATTTACAGTACTTGAAGATGTCACCCAGCTCTACAAAATGGCTATCTCGGATTTTTTATAAATGTGACCTAAGGTCAGGTCAGGTCATCGCTGCTCCCCATTATAAGTCAATGGGAGAATCGAAAAGTAGTTGTTTTTCAGCTAAATCGGGCGTGATTGTTCCTATATTTCGTTATTGAAGTGTCTTGGGTCAGCAAATCACAGCCCATGTGAAACCATTTGCTTGTGACCTCGCTGAGGTCACGCTAGGTCATCTCCCTGGTCACCAGAGGTCACCAGCGGTTTTTCTGCACTTACTTGTTATTGAATAGAGATAGAGACTCCGTTCGACGTTTATCGTGTTTGTCTCGTCAATGCGGATCGAATGATATGCAGCATGACCTATTTCGGTAAGGTCATGACCTTGACCTGAGGTCAAATTTTCAAAATGACCTTTCGAGGTCAAACTATATATCATTCGACGCGTCTCGACGAGCCAAGCACGATGGTGCATGAATCGTTTCTCTATTTTCTCGTGAATGCATGCTATAGTTAAAAACATTTTCAACGAAATTTGCCAAGTTGACCTTGCATGACCTCTGTGGGCCAAACCGTTGAGCTGAGGTCAAATCTGACGAACCTTGGCGAAAGAGCTTGAAAAGAGCTATCGATTGCTTTTTTCCGCGGCTCTCTAGCTCTTCTAGTTTCC
This sequence comes from Amphibalanus amphitrite, assembly GCF_019059575.1. Lineage (NCBI taxonomy): Eukaryota > Metazoa > Arthropoda > Thecostraca > Balanomorpha > Balanidae > Amphibalanus > Amphibalanus amphitrite. Next base: position 231,963 of record NW_024881728.1, on the reverse strand, counting down.
GAGCTACAGCGGAATATGTCCGGCAACACCGAAAACACTGAAATTTGACCTATGATGACCTCTAGCGACCTCAATATTGACCTTAGCGAAAAAATGACTGAAATACTTTCGAACGTACTTGTTATGGGCTTTCGTTTGCTTTTTTCCGCGTCTTCCTAGCCCTCTTCGTTTTCGAGTTAGACGGGGGGGTCATTTTGGCCCCCCCCCCCACCAGGGCGAAGGTGGCTCAGACCCACACCAGGGCGCGGGCTAGGAAAAAAATCCAATGGCAGCTTGGTTGGCTTACCTTTGGTGTCCTGGTGTCGCACAGCGCTCTTCTGCCCGGCAACCACTACACTGCTCCGGGCTCCCCGACTCTCTCCCGTCCCCCACTCTCCTTCCCGGACGCCCTCTGCCCAGCTCCGAACGCACCATGCCCCCGAGCCACCAATGGTAGGTACAGGGCAGACCGCGCGGGTCAATCCCTGAGGTTATGTAGCTGTGCTGGTCCGAATAACAGTCAATACTGAATTTAACTGCCTGGTTGGCGAACGCAAGAAGAGATAAATGCTGTAAACCAACAGCAAAATCATTGCATGAAGCCAATACAAGTATGAACGGATATCTTTTTCAATAAATGATATCCGGCAAATACAAGCTGGGGTCACTTAACAATACAAAAATAATTGCGCCGAGACTGAGACCGGACATGAAGGAGTGGACTACTCACGAGTTAAGATTGCTGCACCCGTGAGTGTGTTGATGACCGATCACTGGCCACCGAGCAACAAATGCACGCACAACGCACACCACCGACTCCACCCACGATACCATCCGACCTCCCTCAAGTCTGGATCACAACTAACGAACCGACGCCACCTCGCGGAGCTGCGGCCACTCGGTCCCGTGAGAACCTCCCCCGTCGCCCGCAGTCGCCGCCGGCCAAGCCCCGCCCCCTTGGAGACGGTCCACCGTCCGACCAATCAGCGCGCAGGAACGAGATGCGTCGCCGGCGGGAACTGACGGTCTGGAAATGCGCGCGGGTGGGAAAGCTCGAGCTTCTCACTTGAAAGGGAAGATTCGATTGCGTAAGTGCGCCAGCAGCTATAACGAGGGTTGATGTTGATCATGACTGATATAGTCCAGGACTGCGGAGTAAGAGTCGGAATCGGAGTAAAATTTTGAACAATTGAGTTGGAGTCAAAATTCATCGAGTACCTACGCATACCTGCCAGGGCTGCGGGTCGACAGCTCTTCCTCTGCACGGAGGCGGAGTCGATTTTTGGCAGCCTGGAGTCGGTGTCGAAATCACCGAAAATCTATCAATTTCGTAGTCCTGATTGAAACAACGTAAAAATAATAAAGTACCATCGACACTACCCGTTTCAAATGTTTTCAGATGACAGGAATGTCTAAGTCAGAAAATGTCTAAGTTACTAGCGTAACTACCTCCATCGCTCTACAAATCAATGTCGCCCGTCACTTGGTGTCACGGCAACTGTCACTTGCCACCGCCACGTGTCACTGCAGCTTTCACTTACGTCTCCCTGTTCCGCCCCTCCCCTCCAGACTTCTCGTATTCGCCTCCTCCCGCGCCGCCGACTCTGCCCGTCACGTGATCAGCGTGCGCGTCTCAGTTTTCATTCGGGGCGTGTGGAGGGTCTTGTAGCCGGCCGGTAGGCATTAGATCAGTGTCAGAAAAGTGGTTTGGGGATCTAAGTTCGCAGACTAAAATTTTGAAAAGGTCGCAGAACAAAGTTGGAACTCAACGGTTCCAAATTTTTAATGCAGCTACCGCATTATATCAGTTTCTTTTTAGCATAATGGGCAGACAATGTTGAAATGCAGCATATATCAAAGTGAAACACTTGTACATGACCAACAAGCAATGGTAATCATTAAGTAGGCATCTCACGAGATGCCAGATCTGTCTACAATAGCAAGGTAGGTTGTAGGTTTGTGGATGTAAGGAACCCTAAATCCTAGGCAGTGTCGCATCCTGGCATCCTAGGCAGGCAGTGTTTGTAGGTTGTAGGTTTGTAGATTGTAGGTTTGTAGGTTGTAGGTATTAGGCTTGTAGGTTGTAGGTTAGCAGGCAAGGTTAGATCAGGTTAGATTATGTTTCAAATCTGGCATCTCGTGAGACGCCTGCTTAATGAATACCCATGCAATCTCGTATCTACTTAATAAGCAGGTAGGCTACATTGCCATTGCTCAAGTATAATGATGTATACCTATATAAATATTAATACTCACATTTGCCTAATTTAAACAGGGGAAATCCAAGAACATATCATAACTAAATGCAAGAAAACAATCTGAACCCACCAGAAGGCTACTAGTGTGAAAGCAGCTACCCTTGAATATCAGTTTCTTAGCCTAGGTAGAAGTGAAGGTATAATCAAGAAGGAGAGAAGTTAAGACAAAACACATGGTTTATGTTAAGTATTACCATTACCTGAGCTTGTTACAAAAATTGACATGAACAATCCCACCTCAGATTCCTTGAACGAAGATGGTCGAAGTCGAATGAGTCTCAGACTCAGTATCTCAGCCTTTAAACAAAAATCGTATTGTTGAGTATGAAAAAAAACGAGAAAAATTGCACATGAACATTTAACTCTTAAATTACCCCACGAAATTATACTTCTTTACAATAACTCGCGCAAATCTCGAGACTAACCCGGCGCGTTCGCGTAAAAGCAAGCGTAAAAGCGCGCGAGACAGCGTTGTCTAGTCTGAGAATATATTTATTTTTTAGAAATGTATTTGTTGCTGGTTAAGTTCATTGCCGAATGACAAAAACGATTTTGATGTTCAATTTATTTTAATACAAAATTTAATGAATAATATGCAGCACAAAATAATGCCTTCGGTCGATTTATTACAAGTTAAGATATCTTACTGCCATGAGTTCGAGTAAAATAACAAAAAATCAATTTTTGTGTAATTCAGATGGGAAAAAGGCATCAAAAAGACAATAACTGTTTATTTTGTTCATTTTAATATTATTCACAAAGAATTTGCCATAAATTCGTCCAAGCTCTCTTATGCCGGCACCAAAAAGGTGATACCTCAAAAGACGCTGTCACTTATTATCCCCATACGCATTTTTTTGCTCATTTTTACGAAACAAAAACTATTCTATAACTTTTAGCAATTAATTTCCATTCTAGCAATACCTTGTTTTGCAATGAATGATGTCTAGGTGTCTTAAACGATCCAAGTGAAGCTGACCTTAGCAGGCCCGGAACGACCCCGCAGACTATCGCAAAATATGGGCAGCACACGTTATAAAATTGCTAAATTTTGACATTTTTGAAAAGAAAAATCTTTTTTACATCTACTGATATCATTTTTTCATACTTTACTGCAATTGGTAACTTTTACCAGGGGATAGTCTGCCACCACGGAAACACCAAATATAGTCTGCGAGAATCCAGAACAAGTTTGCGCCCGGTTGCATTATGAAGGGAGCCGGGTGGAGAGCGAACTTGTTGGTGCGGCGATGGCAGTGTTTTAGACGTCAAAAGGCCAAGACTCATGACTCGTCTCCTATATGACTCGCGTGTTATTTTTGTGATTTAGTACCTATATTGATGTAGGGCCTTGGTTTGATTTGTGTGAGAAGGTGATTTTAAAGGTAGGATTGGTTGTGCTGATATAGGTATTATGGGTAATATGCTTATCCAGTACCCATAATTTTCTGATAGTATTTACTACTCACTAGCTTGGTATATGTGTCATTTCTCAGAACAGTGTACATGTAAATTAATCAAGCTGAGCTTTTCAGGTTTATCTCACCTGACTACGTTAAGTTTGCATATCCATTTGGGGCATTGCCCATTTACTACTCACTAGCTTGGTAGTGTTGTTTTTCAGACCAGTGTACGTGTAAATTAATCGAGCTTTTCAGGTTTATCTCACCTGACTACGTTATTAACTTGAACTGCTGTTGCCTGTCAGCTAAGTTTTTTTTTTAAAGCATTCACTACTTTGTAGGCACTGCATGCTAATATGGATATGAAATCGAGCTTTTCAGGTTTATCTCACCTGATTACGTTAAGTCTGCATATCCATTGGGGCATTGCCCATTTCCAGCTCCTGCATGCTGTGTAGTCCTTCATTCATATCATACATGTTGAACCAGATGTTGAAAGAGTGACAATATTTTCAACATTTTTATTAAAAAATACAGGATTAATTGTTAATGCACGCACACACTGTGTGATCACCATTCACAGATCACCTGTTCATAACACATCACAGTTGATGGGCTTCAGGCTGCCAATCTAATACCAGTTATTGTGAGGGACAAGGTTACCAGTGAAAGTTTTGCCAACAGCTGTCAGCTGGTGAACTTAGAGTAGCAGGCGGTGCTGGTTCTTGGGAGTAGGTCAGTAGTTTGTACTGCATTCTATTCAGGAGTCCAGGTCTTCATTCAGTAGCCATGGAGACTGGAGAGAGATGACTAAATCTGCTGAAGAAGAAAAATCAGTCATAGTGGGCAGTCATTACTGGACTGTAATCGCCACGCCCCGCGTGGATTGTCCATGAAGGTAATACAATACAATACAATACAATACAATACAGGCAGTTCGGTTTTTGTTAAGTGACCCATTGTGAAATGCTCCATCAAGCCTGATAGTGCCTAAGTGCTGACATAGATGGGTAGAGGTACATTGTTACACAAAAATCATTGGCCATCTGTTTAGGGAACGTTTGCTCACAGAACAAAAATTGCTTTACTTTAGTCAAGATTTTTCGCAGAACAAATCTTCCGAGTTCAAGAAAACTTAGAAACGGGCCACTTTTCTGACACTGCATTAGATCAGACGATAGTGAACATAGGCGGCGGAACGGGGAGGGCACCGCGGCACCGTGCCCCCCTTTGACTTTGGCATTTTAACATTAGCCCTATGGGCGTTGCATGGAAAGAATGGGGCCAAAAGTCGGCAGTGCCCCCCCCCCCTTAATTGAAGGTGTTCCGCCGCTACTGATAGTTAACTGCAGTGACTGCGAACGGACCATAAATACCTCGCGTCGTACACTTTAAATGCAGTCAACACACTGATCGCAGTCTAGCACGACTTACGTGGCGACAACTACTGGCTCCCTGACAGCCTCCAAGGTCTCGTTCCAGCTCTTGGCGGCTCTATAACAGAAGTGCCGCCGCGCTCGCTCTGAGCGCACCCGTGGCAGCTGCAGGAGACCAGCATCCGTAGCCCGGGTACTTCGTCTTGACACCTCGCTACGCTGTGTCAGCAGCCGTTTCAGATGGTCAGGAGCCAGATGCGAGTGTGTCAGCCTGAAGACAGTGAGTGTCCCTTTCGAGCAATGGAGACTCACAGCTCAGCCACTCGAGTTGTGTCAGAAGCGGCGTGGCGTATGTCCGTCGTGAACATCCCGAAACGATCTTTGCGGCGTGATTTATAATTTTCTGAATTATATGTCTCCATGCATTCAGTATAAACATCTTCCTCAAACGGTGTGGCGAATGCGTCTTTGATCAGCCATAGGTGTCGGGCATACGGGAGAACACTCAGCATCACTCTTCAGCCGTACGAGTCGGGACGAAATCTTGGCATTCGCATAGATAATACCTGAAACAATATGAAACACACATCAGTGATGTACCCATCTACGATGTCATCGACGTCACGGGGTGCGTTTCGCCAGCCTGACCCCCAACTCCAACGTGTAGTGTGTAGAGTACCCGTGACGGGGTTTCAAGTTTCAACAACAAATACCAATATAAATCATCACTTATCACACCCGAAGATCCTCTACCCTACCAAGATAAAAACATGTCAACGTCTAAAGCTACTAGCGGCAATATATGAATAGAATGTTCACTTCCTCCCCTACCGCCACGATTCAAATCATTAGTGCATTAGTAGGCCACCATTGTGGTGGCCGTAAGAAATTCGGCGAATACTCATTTGAGTGTTCCCCTCCACGGAAATCTTTAGTAAAAGGCGAAAGATTTGTACGTTTTGAAGGGAAACCAGAGATACGTTCGGGGGCGAATTTTCAGCAGGTATCATGTACTGGTTAGGTCCTCATTGTTAGTTTCAGCTCGATTGTGGCCAGTACAGCTGAATCTGTATTGTCCTTAGCAAGAAGTGGACGATCATATCCTCAAATGAAGCAATCTCTTTCCACAAATTAAATAGCTAAGAAAACCTTTCACTTGTCTACTCAGTAACCACCATATCTCCCCGAAATTAAGGCCCCATCGATTTACCCCATTTAACGAGTGTAGTTGAAACCACAGCTTACTCAACCTGCCGCTCACCAAGCCATCCACTCGGTATCCGCAGGCGTGGCTACGAAGGTGGTGATAGGGGCATCCCTTTCCTCGTCTCTTCGTGATAATCTGAAATATATCATAAAACTGCAAAGTCAACGTATTTCAGTTGTAAAAAAACAATGCCCTGTCTTACCCTTCAACCATACTGACCTCCCCTGTACCGTCCCTGGCGTCGCCCCTGCGCGCTGTAGCGGACCGCCGCCGACAGAGGCGCCTGCGGAGGGAGCGGCACTGGCAGTCGGCCGGCGGTCACCGCACCGCCGGGCCGTGGAAGGTCGAGGTACGGTATCTCGGCGGAGCGGGACTGGGGCGGCTCGCGTCTGTTGAACGATGGGTGTGTTGATGAGTACGAAGAGTCGAAGACGCTAGTTAACAAACACAGTAGGTTTTGAAAGCATGTAGGTACGGACAGCTCGGCAAGTCACGTAAAGCAAATCCCCAACGTAGGTCCCCATCTAGTAGGTGTAGGTGACTTGGGACACCCCCGCAAAGGCCAGTTTCACCAGTAAGTGTTGGGTAGTCTTGAAAGTACGGTCGTGCGATAGAATAACTTATCGCTCTATAATTTGGTACTATTCGAGTACTCTTGCAATACGTACGAAACGAATACGAAAACACACACTTCGGAATCTCGCGGAGGTCGCTTACGCACGTATACATTGGCCCACATAATGCACAAATCTACTGGTTTGAGCGCAACATCGCTACCACTCCTTTATACTGATCGTTTACACTTGACCATTTCAATGTATTAGAAAGGGTTGGAGCGCGAACGCAACCTACCCCGCTAACAAAAATTGTACTCCCGAGTTATCCACATTTGGGATAATCGCAGGGGTCAACCCAACCGAAATGCAATGGAAGGGCCTCGCCCTGGGGGAACCGCCTTCATGATCACGGTATCCCCTGAGCCAGGTAAGTATGAATTTCGCCGTTTTTTGTTTTGTTGGGTTAGGCCCTTTCGGTCGACAAGACCATTGCAGAGCCGGAAGGATGATAGGAATTAGGGGGAGACATTGGTCTGGGCAGGCACCCTAGTGAGTCGCCGGGGCTGAGCCCGTCCGAAGACAGGCCACCCAGCCCCAAGGCACTCACTGCACCCGGCTACGGGATGCGCTCCCTCAGGAGCAGCGGTGCCGCTCCAAGGGAGCAGTCCGCATGAGATAAAGTTGCCTGTCCAGCCCGGAGGGGGGTTGCGGCGTGGAGGAGAAGGATTTCAGTATTCTGAGGTTAGAAGCACGGATAGGTGGTTTTCGCCGCCCAATTTTCCGTATATATCCCGTAGTGACTGAGGAGTACCTTTTTCCAAGTAGAAGTTTATTGGATAGCCTTAAGCTGATACAAAGCGTTATCAGCGCATTTTGCATTTACAAATTCATCAAGTATTGATCCCCATGAAATTAATGTTAACTTACATCCTATGAAAAACGTGTTGGCATATTTTCTAAAAACTCAGCATAGAATTTTGTGCTGCACAACTCTGCCCTCTATGAGCCGTATATGAAGTTAAGCTTCAAAGTGTAAGCCTGGGACCAACAGACCAAGAAACCCATGATCCTCAGAACACAAGTCCACAGGTCCAATTAATTAGTCCGGATACTCCAAAATTATAAGAGTACTTTTCTTATCTGGAAACCTTTTTGTCAACAACAAACATGAATAATTAAACATGGGTCAAAGGGCATGACTTAGGTAGATTGACCAGCAGCGACTTCTAGCGGGCTACACCACTGCCACCTACAGGACGTCGGCGGGATATCTATACGCAACCGAAGTCGTGACGTCACGATAAGTGGCCGGGGCATAATCAGCTGACGGCCCCGTGCTAAAGCAATGGGGCAATATTTTGCCGATCTTTCCCAAGAAAACTGGACCTAGTTAGATAGTTTTAGTAGCTGAATTTAGGACAACGATGTATGATCTATTTTTCTATGAAAAAAATATTGCAAAATCTAACAACGCAAAGCACAAAATTTCGTAAAAACCTAATTGGCGGCGAAGTTGACGCAGAAATACAAAACATTTCAGATCAAGAGGTTTAAAATAATGGATTTAAAATAAAAAAGATTTTCAAAATAACCTATATGGTGAATTTTCTCCTTTGCTTTTTACGAATAAAAATTATTTATCCAGCTTAAACTCAAATATGTCAAACCTTACGCATCAAAATCCTCCCGACGCGGTCACAGTTCGCATCTCAAGTTCATGTATTTGGTGCGTCAAGTTCGCCGCCCGTAACAATTTCGCGAAATTCGGTCCTTTCCGCTTTGAAACATAGCATTTTTTTGGGCGTAGAAAAACAGAATATACTCAGTTTACCTAGAAACTGGCCCCCAAACTATCTAACTAGGTCCAGTTTGTTCTAAAAATGCTGATAAAATTTCGTCCCATTGCTTTAACACAGGGCCGTCAGCTGATTATGCCCCAGCCAGTAGTCATGACGTCACACTTCGGTTGCGTATTAACAGGGGGCAATCGGGCTACAACACTGCCACCTATCGGTGGTTGGTGGAGTTGGCCGCCCATCCAGCACCATGATTGCATGGGACTTCTCTTTTGAGGTGTGGTAGTTGTGTAAGCCTCGTCGACCTCGATCCTTCCCTTATCAGTTCGGCAGCGTAGGAACATCTTGAAAGTACTGTGGAGTCGTACGGTCGTTAGACCGCATGGGCTCCCGCCTCCCGGAGAACTTCATTACCTGCTGATAAGTGCCCGCCACCATCACTTTGAGGGGTCACAGTTCACACCGTTCGGTGATTTTCCATCCTCAGGATGGTCAGATCCTTGTTCTTCATCACGCCTAGTTGGACTGTCCCTCCGTTGCGTCGTTTCCATCCTCAGGTTAGTGAAATCCTTCTCCTCCACGCCTTCAACCGCCTGATCTGGGCTGAAAACGGTCAGTGGGTAGCTCCTGGGGCATTCCACGTCAAATCAAACACCGAAATCCGTCATCCCCTTCGATTTTTCTGAAAATTTGTAGGCAGACTGGGCATGGTTCAAAACTGAGTTACGTATAATATTTTCAAAATTTGATAACGTATCGCTGAGATATAGGTCATCGAATATAGCGAAAAATGCCACACATCGATTTTTTAAATGGCTATAACTCTGGTTCCTTTTCTGGTATCAAAATGATATTAACAGGGTCTTATAGGCAATTGATAAGGCTTTGATTTTTAATTATAAAATCAAATTGAAGTGACCTTGAAATGCATTTGACCTTGAATTAAAACAGAAAAATTTAAATAGCAAAAAACACGTCACCTTCGATTTGGGTAATTTTTACATATTATGTCCGTCACAATGTTCCTAACCATCTGTGAAAAAATTGGAGTGGGCCATTCATAACTTTCGCGGCAAACGCCGTTTTCATGCATCAACATCACGCAACCGCGCGTGACCTTGAAAGACAGAGTCAAGACATGCTTACTTGTGTACACTTTCTGAAATGAATGATTGCTGATTAGTGATATCCCAAACTCTGCGAGAATGGAAATGCATAGTCATCGTAGTCAAGCATTCACGTTCCATAGTAAAAGTGTCTCAGGCAAACGGTATTTTGCGGTGAATTTTGAGCCATGTGGAAATGCATCATGAAGTAAATTCAACGAAAACATTATCGCGCAACGATATCTTCACGTCTTTTGATCTCCACTATACGAAAGAACATACATTTTTTAATATGTATGGGGAATTTCTAGTTAATCCAATAATAAATATGGCAGTTATAGAGGCCTGCTAAGAGTAACATGTCGCCGGCTGAGGCGGGCTCGGCCGATGCGGGAAACGCAGCAATCACAATTTTGTGTTTACACGTTCATATTTCAATTGTTTACCAACCGATTTTCAAAATTCTTTCACCATAAGATTGCCTGTATATTTCTCAGTCTTCTCACAAAATTTGACGCGAATCGAACGTAATCAGCGGTAGGGAGCGCGATGTAAAGACGGAACCGTTCCGTTCCGTCCCGGCACAGTCTACAATTCAGGCGGCGCGTAGCGGTCGGCGCCGGCTGCCGAGCCGCCGCGTTGCTGCGGCGACAGGATGTTCACTTTACACCGCTATTACTAGAACAGTTGTGAACCGATTTTCTTATTGCTTGCACGATGAGATGTCCAATTCAATTCTTGACAGGTAGCCATGATTAATTTCGCATTAATCTTATGATATATTGGCGAAAAACAGGAGGGGTGGGCGAAATTCGTTCTTCCCCCTCCACTGCGCGTGCTAACATACGTTTGCATATGTGCAATTTTCTTCAAAACTTATGAATGGCCCACTCTAATTTTTTCACAGGTTGTTAAGAATATGGTAGGCAATAAAATATATGAAAATGAGCCAAATCGAAGGTGACGTGTTTTTTGCTATTTCAATATTTGTACTTAAGAACAGAGTTAAGCAAATTTCAAGGTCATATATTTAAGTAGGTGCAATTCTAAACAGATGCTTAAGAAATTACCTAAACAGTAAGGTTTAGTTCATTAAAATCAAACAAGTACAACCAAAGTTATGGTCGTTCAAAAATATAAAGATGCAGCATTTTGTAAAAATTTGATGCCCTATATTTAGAAGACCTGTGGTCAGAATGTGCAAAAAACATCAATGTAATGTCCGGGGCCACACAGGAACTCGCTCACAAATTTATAATGAAATCGCTGATGGTAAGGTGCAAAACAGCCGATTTTTGTTCGATTTGACGTGGAATGCCCCTCCTCAGGAGCAGAGCAGGCTCACGCGCGGCGAGTTAGACAGAAAGGGCTAACCCCACAAACAAAGAAAAACAAACAAATGTTGTCGGGTGCCACCATCACTTTGGGGGGAGCCACCAACAGTCTAAGGAACGGGACCATCACTTTGAGGGGCGGCAACATCATTTTTCATTTTGAAGGGTCCAACAGACTCGCTAACGAGTGGCACTATCTTAACGCATAGGAGGCAAAAAGAGGGCAGTGCACAAGCTAGGAAAAAAATCCAATGGCAGCTTGGTTGGCTTACCTTTGGTGTCCTGGTGTCGCACAGCGCTCCTCTTCCCGCCAGCCACTACACTGCTCCGGGCTCCCCGACTCTCTCCCGTCCCACACTCTCCTTCCCGGACGCCCTCTGCCCAGCTCCGAACGCACCGTCCCCCCGAGCCACCAATGGTACAGGGCAGACCGCGCGGGTCAATCACAGAAGCAAGGTAACTGTACTGGTCCGAATGACAGCACTGAAGTCGACTGCCCATCTGGTAGCGAATGCGATGAGGGATGCCCAAAGAAGCAATTCAAATGCCAGTTATTGGTAACGTCGCATCCTTGCTCAAACGCGTATCCGCGGTTGGCCTACAGAGCCACGCCGGCCGGCACTGTCGAGCGGTGACCCGACCTGACCTCGCCGGAGGGTTCGTGACGTCATGCCAGCGGGCCGGCCGTGAGCGGGACGGCTGAGGTCCACTCAACGCGGCCCGGGCGAGTGAAGCGGACCAGCAGCGCACAGTGGCCCTTTTTTCAGAATTAGCACGCATAAATTCAAAATATTTTTTTTTTCTATTCTTTTGAATAAAAAGCAGTCTTATCATGTGCAAAACATTCCAAAGTATCCGATGGTGCCATTTTTACCTCCTAAAAAATAATCCTCTTTGGTAAAACTAACCGCAAAATCGAAGTTTGTCGAGAGGCGCGCGGACACCACCGGCGGACCCTAAAAAGTAGAGTGAGATGAACATCAATTTGTAACACTTTCGATGCGAAAATATTGCAAATTAGTGGCATGGCTGTAAAGCTGAGTTTACGTAGAAGCCCTAGAAACCACTATTTTCATTATTTAAACTTAAATAGACCACTTTTGCCGAATATTGTGGACAGTGGACACAATAACAGGACAATCATTAACTGGAGATGGCAGCATACATATGAAGCTTTATGTTAAGTAGAACACTCTAGCACATGTCGTATTATACATCGTTCGAATCGCCGATCTCTTCTGACCATGTCCACCAAAGGGCATCGCGCCATTTTGCGCTATTTTGCTTCTACGGTGGATAATGTGAGCCAGTTCAGTCCGCGAGCGGCTGTGGCTCCTGTTCGATACGACTAAGCTCATTGACCTGGCTCGAAGCTGGTGTCACCTGGTGTGCGCCTAAATGTGGCTTGACTCTTGCCATAAGATGTGCTAATTGAAATGTCATGTATAACGCTGTGCCCAAGAAAACACTATCCGATTTCTTGTCGCGTTTGATGTCCAAGCCGCACAAGTCCCATGGTCGGGTTAAGATCGAACGTCAAAAGCGCTGTTTTTGTATTGTTCGCGCCGCGCTGACCTTAGTTGCTGCCCGGCCGGGGCCGACTAACGGTGGCTGGCAACAGCTGTAGATGCGGTCACGTGACGCCCTGGGGCGTCTTGGCGGTCAGTGCAGCGCGGTCGGCTGGCGGGTTCGCCATACAGTTCTCTATATACCGTGGCCACACTAGCGTTCGGAGCGGTCTGGCCGGCGGGCGAGCCGTGCGAACGTGCGCCAAATCTTTGGCCGAGCGGCCTGCCGCTGTTGGGCCGAATCTCCTTGGGCAGTTCTTTTCTTTTCTTCTCTTTGCATTGGCAGGGAATAAGTCCTTGATCACGTGGTGATGTCTTGCACCACTTTCAGGTAATGTGGGAATTAATGCGTGCTAATTCTGAAAAAGGGTCACTGTGCAGCGGTCGCTGCTCATGTCTCCTCAAAAGTGGGTTTGCTGTAAGCCAGCGGTTCGGTTATGATTATTGCATCAAGCTAAGTTGAACGATATCTTTTTCAATGAATGATACGCATCGCACATAGTGCGCTGGGGTCACGTCACTTTAACCCGGCAGTTGCTGGGGTATTTCGCCACCCACCGTTTGCTGGGGGGGGGGCGTTAAACGCCCCCAGCCGATAACTCGAGAACCAATAGGCGCAGCGAAACGCACGAGGCGGCAAACGAAAGAGCGCGACGAGACGCTTCAGATGAGTACTTTAAAGTTGAATTTTGAGGTCACAGGTCGGGTCAAGGTCAGGTCAAACACCTGAAATCGGGCTTTCAGTAGCATGGACTTCAGGACTTCGCAATGGGCGCCTCTCGCCATAAACTCTGTCAAAACGGTGCACAATCCATCTTATAAGGCCTACAAGAGTGTCAGCTCTATGTAGGGGTCAGTCAAGCATAGGTCAGGGTCAAGGTCAGGTCAACCGGGTAGGCACATATCCCCGAAAATCAAAACTGATATTCGCAGACTGTGACACATGTTTTATAGGTAATTTGGGGCGTAGAACACGATGGTGACATTCATTTTATCATATGTGTACGTGTTTGACTCAAAAAGTTCAATTTAAGAAATTCATGTATCATGGTCGTAAAGTAGTCACGAAAAATTGCCAAGATTCAGTTCAAGATTATGGAAAATGCGGAACGATAATCAATAATCGAAGATAGCCATTTGATTGATCATGGTATTGGCAGTCTAATGGCGTTTACAGCATGTCTGTATGTCTATTCTGTGATTTTATATGATTTTTTGAACATATGCCGTTTTTGGTCGAAAACTCAGAAATCATGACGTCACTAAAACCTCGATATCTCAAAAATTTTCCTACCGATTTTTTTGAAACTTTGTCACAATAAACTTCAATCAATTCCCTACAGGTACCCAAAATTTGGCGCGCCTGCGGCGCGCCGTTTTTATGCTATGGCCCGGCGAAAAAAGTGGGGGCGTTTAACGCCCCCCCCCCCAGCAACTCGCGGGTTAACTACAAACATCATTGCGCCGAGACTGAGACCGGACATGAAGGACTGTAACTCACGAGCTGAAGCTTGCTGCACCCATGAATGTGTTGACCGATCACTGGCCACCGAGCAACAAATGCTCGCACAATGCACACCACCGACTCCACCCACGATACCACCCGACCTCCATCAAGTCTGGATCACAACTAACGAACCGACGACACCGCGCGGAGCTGCGGCCGCTCGGTCCCGTGAGAACCTCCCCCGTCGCCCGCAGTCGCCGCCGGCCAAGCCCCGCCCCCTTGGAGACGGTCCACCGTCCGACCAATCAGCGCGCAGGAACGAGATGAGCCGCCGGCGGGAACTGACGGTCTGGAAATGCGCGCGGGTGGGAAAGCTCGAGTTTCTCATGAAAGGGAAGATTCGATTGCAGAGGTGCGCCAGCCGCAATAACGAGGGTTGGTGTTGATCATGACTGATCACTGATATGGTCCAGGGAGTCAGAATCGGAGTCCAATTTCGCACATGCACTGCACTGAGTTGGAGTCAGTCACCGAAAATTCATCGAGTACGCATACCTGCCAGGGCTGCGGGTCGACAGCTCTGCCTCTGCCCGGAGGCGGAGTCGATTTTTGGAAGCCCGGAGTCGTCGGTGTCGAAAGCATCGAAAATCTATCGAATTCGCAGCCCTGATTGAAACAACGTAAAAATAATAAAGTACCATCGACACTACCCGTTTCAAATGTTTTCAGATGACAGGAATGTCTAAGTCAGAAAATGTCTAAGTTACTAGCGTAACTACCTCCATCGCTCTACAATTCAATGTCGCCCGTCACTTGGTGTCACGGCAACTGTCACTTGCCACCGCCACGTGTCACTGCAGCTTCCACTGACGTCTCCCTGTTCCGCCCCTCCCCTCCCGACTTCTCGTATTCGCCTCCTCCCCGCCGCCGACTCTGCACGTCATGTGATCAGCGTGCGCGTCTCAGTTTTCATTCGGGGCGTGCGGAGGGTCTTGTAGCCGGCCGGTAGGCATTAGATCAGACGATAGTGAACATAGGCGGCGGAACGGGGAGGGCACCGCGGCACCGTGCCCCCTTTGACTTTGGCATTTTAACATTAGCCCTATGGGCGTTGCATGGAAAGAATGGGGCCAAAAGTCGGCAGTGCCCCCCCCCCCTTAATTGAAGGTGTTCCGCCGCTACTGATAGTGAACTACAGTGACTGCAAACGGACCATAAATACCTCACGTCGTACACTTTAAATGCGGTCAAAACTCTGGTCGCAGTCTAGCACGACTGACGTGGCGACAACTACTGGCTCCCTGACAGCCTCCAAGGTCTCGTTCCAGCTCTTGGCGGCTCTATAACAAAAGTGCCGCCGCGCTCGCTCTGAGCGCACCAGTAGCAGCTGCAGGATGCCAGATCCGTAGCCCGGGTACTTAGGCTTGACACCTCGCTACGCTCTGTCAAATGTCAGCAGCCGTTTCAGATTGACAGGAGCCAGATGCAAGTGTGTCAGCCTGTGGACAGCAAGGATGTCCCTTTCGGGTAAGAGAGACTCAAAGCTCAGCCAAAGTTGTGTCAGAAGTGGCGTGGCGTATGTCCGTCGTGAACATCCCGAAACGATCTGTGCGGCGTGATTTATAATTTTCTGAATTATATGTCTGCATGCCTTCAGTATAAACATCTTCCTCAAACGGCGTGGCGAATGCGTCTTTGATCAGCCATAGGTGTCAGGCATACAGCAGGGACCGCGGATTCCGGGGGGCAGGGTGTGCAATTGCACACCCTGAAAATCCCGAGGGTGTGCAAACACCTATTTTTGCACACCCACAATTCGTTGTGGGGGCCCATGCGGGGTGCTGAGGGCCCTCACTGGCGCTTGAGTGTCCCAAGCCGACGCTCGAGGGCCCCAGCCCGGGCCTGATGGCCCCGTACCGGTGCCTGAAGGCCTAAACAGGTACCAGTGCTATCTCAGAGGCTATCTCAGGGCCCACAATATTTTTGAGCGCTCCCACCGGCTCTCGAGGGCCCAGGCCGATGCCCGAGGGCCCCAAGTCCATGTCTCGAGGCCCCAGGCAGTATCTGAGTATCTACACGGCTAGCTCAGGGATCCACGCCAGTTTCTGAGGGCCCTAACCGGCTCTTGAGAGCCCTGCCCCCTGCCCCCCCTTAACCTCCTCTTGGGGCCGATGCCTGAGGGCCCCCGCATCGGTACCTGAAAGCCCATACAGTTATCTCAGGGCCCCACCCCAGTTTCTGAAGGCCCTCACCGGCTCTTGAGGGGCCCCAGACCGATATCTAAGTGCCTTTGGCCAATGCCCGGGGGCCTCAGGCCGATGCTCGATGGCCCCAAGCCGTTACCCGAGGGCCCATACAGCTATCTCAGGGTACCATGCCACTTTCCGAGGGCCCTAACCGGCTCTCGAGGGCCCCAGGCCGATGCCTGAGATCCCCAGGCTGATGTGAGAGGGCCGGCCGATGAGGCGGCCCCCAAGTCAGTTTCTAAGGGCGTCCACGAACGCTGTCTGGTCAAAGCTGATCTCCGAGGGCCCTACGCAGGTTTTTAAGTGCACTCAGCTCCTATTTAGGATCTCACATCGACCTCTGAGATCGGATGGCTCATGCATGCCGCAGCGGAGCCCTTGCCGGCTTCTGAGGGCCCCGAGCTGATAGTTGAGGTCCCGATGCCAATACTCGAGAGCCCCACACAATAATATCAGCGCTCTACACCAGTTTGAGGAACGCCATTCAGCCAAGGCTGACCTTTGAGGAAGAGCCCTATGCAAGCCTCTGAGTGCCCTCACTTTTTTAGGATCTCATACCACCATGGGTGGAGAATGTTTGAAAACGTTACCCCGGCCGGCGACCGATAGTCGCGGGAAGACGATATACTCACGTTGTTCTCAACGGTCATCATCAAACCCCTATTCTGACGCATGGAATAGGATGCTGTGTTTGCTCAAGGATGAGCGTTGTATCCGACACCGTATTATTTATAACATTTTTGGAATGATCGAAAAGGCAATTTCCTTTTAAATTATTATTTCTTTTTACTTAAACTTCCAATTTCACACCGAACCCAAACCAAACCATATGCCATTTTGAGTACCTAAATGTTGCGTTTTCAGCTTTTTATTGTGTCTCAAAATAGCTACAAAAAGACAACTCACCATAGTAGAAGCTTTACAGAGAAATTGACAGATCGAACCAAGCAAAGCACTAAAATAGGTCACTGACATCCACGGGCGTAGCCTTTTTCAATGTTGGACGGCTCTTATAATACAAACAGGGAGTCGATCCAGGAATATCGACCGGTCCCGGTCTCGTAGCTCAGTTGCTAGAGCGTTGGATTCCGCGTGGCGAGAGCACGCGGCCCGGTTACAACAGTCCGAGTTCGAAGCATGATGGCCGCTCGGTGTTTATGAGCACCCTGACGGGTACGCTCATAAACGGGTGTGGTTGCGGTTGGTGGCAGGTCAGTTGAAGGCAATGAGGTCAAACAGTAGTTTTGAAAAAGTGCGCCGAAGGCGCGCCAAAATTTCGAAACTGAACAGGATGTGAGAGCAATCTTGGCATTGGCGACCACACGCGGGTCTTAGGGTTGGAGATTATGGCAAGTTAAGTAAATGGTAAATACCTACCTGATTTGCAATATTACGCCCATGGAAGTCAACATTCGAAGAGCGTGAGTTTTCTTTTCTCGTATGGAGACAGCTTTTAGGATTTACAAGAGTAGAAAAGTTACCCCGGCCGCGCCGGGGTAGGCTGAAAGTTACCCCGGCCACGGCCGGGGTGGCCGGGGCAGGTTCTCCACCCATGCATACCACCCTCTAAAGTCGCAGGACTAAAGAAGGAAGCTTCTGATGACCCTCACTAGCTCGGACCCAAATCGATGCAAGAGGACCCAAATCGATACGGTGACCCTTAGAAACCTACCAGAGCAGTCAAGGCGTTGGCTTTTTGGAAGGGGCCCCGACATGGGTGGGGGGCCCAATCGCCAAATCTTGCACACCCTACGAAAATTTGAATCCGCGGTCCCTGGCATACAGGCGGGAGAACACTCAGCATCACTCTTCAGCCGTACGAGTCGCCAGTCGGGACGAAATCTTCGCATTCGCATAGATAATACCTGAAACAATATTAAACACACATCAATGATGTACCTATCTACGATGTCATCGACGTCACGAGGTGCGTTTCGCCAGCCTGACCCCCAGCTCCGACGTGTAGTGTGTAGAACTTGGTGTAGAGCGTGTAGAGTACCTAACCGTGACGGGGTTTCAAGTTTCAACAAATACCAATATAAATCATCACTTATCACACCCGAAGATCCTCTATCCTGCCGAGAGTTAAAAACATGTAAAAGTCATAAGCCACTCATGGTGAAATATGAATAGATAAATGCTCTTTGTCCCATGCCACCACCAACCAAAATCATTTGTATTAGTAGGCCACCATTGTGGTGGCCGTAAGAAATTCGGCGAAAACTCATTTGAGTGTTCCCCTCCACGGAAATCTTTAGTAAAAGGCGAAAGATTTGTACGTTTTGAAGGGAAACCAGAGATACGTTCGGGGGCGAATTTTCAGCCTATATCATGTACTGGTTAGGTCCTCATTGTTAGTTTCAGCTCGATTGTGGCCAGTACAGCTGAATCTGTATTGTCCTTAGCAAGAAGTACACGATCATATCCTCAAATGAAGCAATCTCTTTCCACAAATTAAATAGCTGATAAAACCTTTCACTTGTCTACTCAGTAACCACCATATCTCCCCGAAATTAAGGCCCCATCGATTTACCCCATCTAACGAGTGTAGTTGAAACCACAGCTTACTCAACCTGCCGCTCACCAAGCCATCCACTCGGTATCCGCAGGCTCACGTGGCTATGAAGGCATGGTGATAGGGGCATCCCTCTCCTCGTCTCTTCGTGATAATCTGAAATATATCATAAAACTGCAAAGTCAACGTAATTCACTTGTAAGAAAAAACAATGCCCTGTCTTACCCTTCAACCATGCTGACCTCCCCTGTACCGTCCCTGGCGTCGCCCCTGCGCGCTGTGACGGACCGCCGCCGACGACAGTGACGCCTGCGGAGGGAGCGGCACTGGCAGTCGGCCGGCGGTCACCGCACCGCCGGGCCGTGGAAGGTCGAGGTACGGTATCTCGGCGGAGCGGGACTGGGGCGGCTCGCGTCTGTTGAACGATGGGTGTGTTGATGAGTACGAAGAGTCGAAGACGCTAGTTAACAAACACAGTAGGTTTTGAAAGCATGTACGGACAGCTCGGCAAGTCACGTAAAGCAAATCCCCAACGTAGGTACCCATCTAGTAGGTGTAGGTGACTTGGGACACCCCCGCAAAGGCCAGTTCCACCAGTAAGTGTTGGGTAGTCTTGAAAGTACGGTCGTGCGATAGAATTACTTATCGCTCTATACTTTGGTACTATTCGAGTTCTCTTGCAATACGTACGAAACGAATACGAAAACACACCCTTCGGAATCTCGCGGAGGTCGCTTATGTACGTATACATTGGCCCACATAATTCACAGATCTACTGGTCTGTGTGCATCATCGTTACCACTTCTTTGACCTGATCGTTTATCGTTTACACTTAACCATTTCAATGTATTAGAAAGGGTTGGAGCGCGAACGCAACCTACCCCGCTAACAAAAATTGTACTCCCGAGTTATCCACATTTGGGATAATCGCAGGGGTCAACCCAACCGAAGTGCAATGGAAGGGCCTCGCCCTGGGGGAACCGCCTTCATGATCACGGTATCCCCTGAGCCAGGTAAGTATGAGTTTCGCCGCCCAATTTTCCGTATATATCCCGCAGTGACTGAGGAGTACCTTTTTCCAAGTAGAAGTTTATTGGATAGCCTTAAGCTGATACAAAGCGTTATCAGCGCATTTTGCATTTACAAATTTATCAAGTATTGATCCCCATGAAATTATTGTTAACTTACATCCTATCAAAAACGTGTTGGCATATTTTCTAAAAACTCAGCATAGAATTTTGTGCTGCACAACTCTGCCCTCTATGAGCCGTATATGAAGTTAAGCTTCAGAGTGTAAGCCTGGGACCAACAGGCCAAGAAACCCATGATCATCACAACACAAGACCACAGGTCAAATTAATTAGACAGGATACTCCAAGATTATAAGAGTAGTTTTCTTATCTAAAAACCTTTTTGTCAACAGCAAACATAAACAACTGAACATGGGTCAAAGGGCATGACTTAGGTAGATTGACCAGCAGCGACTTCTAGCGGGCTACACCAATGCCATCTACAGGACGTCGGCGGGATATCTATTGACAGGGGGCTAGGGGGCTACAACACCGCCACCTATCGGTGGTTGGTGGAGTTGGCCGCCCATCCAGCACCATGATTGCATGGGACTTCTCTTTTGAGATATGGTAGTTGTGAAAGCCTCGTCGACCTCGATCCTTTCCTTATCAGTTCGGCAGCGTAGGAACATCTTGAAAGTACTGTGGAGTCGCACGGTCGTTAGACCACATGGGCACCCGCCTCCCGGAGAACTTATAGGGGTAGTTAAACCTACTGATGAGTAGTCCGCCACCATCACTTTGAGGGGTCACAGTTCACACCGTTCGGTGATTTTCCATCCTCAGGATGGTCAGACCCTTGTTCTTCATCACGCCTAGTTGGACTGTCCCTCCGTTGCGTCGTTTCCATCCTCAGGTTAGTGAAATCCTTCTCCTCCACGCCTTCAACCGCCTGATCTGGGCTGAAAACGGTCAGTGGGTAGCTCCTCAGGAGCAGAGCAGGCTCACGCGCGGCGAGTTAGACAGAATGGGCTAATCCAACAAACAAAGAAAAACAAACAAATGTTGTCGGGTGCCACCATCACTTTGGGGGGAGCCACCAACAGTCTAAGGAACGGGACCATCACTTTGAGGGGCGGCAACATCATTTTTCATTTTAAAGGGTCCAACAGACTCGCTAACGAGTGGCGAGGCAAAAAGAGGGCAGTGCACAAGCTAGGAAAAAAAATCCAATGGCAGCTTGGTTGGCTTACCTTTGGTGTCCTGGTGTCGCACAGCGCTCTTCTGCCCGGCAACCACTACACTGCTCCGGGCTCCCCGACTCTCTCCCGTCCCCCACTCTCCTTCCCGGACGCCCTCTGCCCAGCTCCGAACGCACCGTGCCCCCGAGCCACCAATGGTAGGTACAGGGCAGACCGCGCGGGTCAATCCCTGAGGTTATGTAGCTGTGCTGGTCCGCATAACAGTCAATACTGAATTTAACTGCCTGGTTGGCGAACGCAAGAAGAGATAAATGCTGTAAACCAACAGCAAAATCATTTCATGAAGCCAATACGAGTATGAACGGATATCTTTTTCAATAAATGATATCCGGCAAATACAAGCTGGGGTCACTTCACAATACAAAAATAATTGCGCCGAGACTGAGACCGGACATGAAGGAGTGGACTACTCACGAGTTAAGATTGCTGCACCCATGAGTGTGTTGATGACCGATCACTGGCCACCGAGCAACAAATGCACGCACAACGCACACCACCGACTCCACCCACGATACCACCTGACCTCCATCAAGTCTGGATCACAACTAACAAACCGGCGCCACCTCGCGGAGCTGCGGCCGCTCGGTCCCGTGAGAACCTCCCCCGCCGCCCGCAGTCGCAGCCGGCCAAGCCCCGCCCCCTTGGAGACGGTCCACCGTCCGACCAATCAGCGCGCAGGAACGAGATGCGTCGCCGGCGGGCACTGACGGTTTGGAAATGCGCGGCGTGGGAAAGCTCGAGTTTCTCATGAAAGGGAAGATTCAATTGCAGAAGTGCAAATTGCAGAAGTACGCTAGCCGCTATATTCTATAACAAGGCTTGGTGTTGATCATGACTGATGATAGTCAAGGGCTACGGAGTGGGAGCCGGAGCCGATTTTTGGACGCCTGAGGTGGAGTCGGAGTCACCGAAAATTCATCGACTCTGCAGACCTGCGAGGGCTGCGGAGTCGGAGTCCGCAGTTCTACTCGGAGGCGGAGTCGACTTTTGGAAGCCGTTGTCGGTGTCCAAGTCACCGAAAATCTATCGACTTCGCAGCCCTAATTGAAATAACTTTGAAGTGATCACGTCCCCACCAACACTACCCGTTTAAAATGTTCATTTAGATGACAGAAACGACTAAGTTACTAGCGTAACTGCCTCCACCGCTCTACAATTCAATGTCGCCTGTCACCCACTGTCACTGTCACTGTCACGGCAACTGTCAGCTGCCACTGCACTGCCACGTGTCATCTGTCACTGCAGCTTTCACTGACGTCTCCCTGTTCCGCCCCTCCCCTCCCGACTTCTCGTATTCGCCTCCTCCCCTGCCGCCGACTCTGCCCGTCACGTGATCGTTACGCGTCTCAGTTTTCATTCGGGGCGTGCGGAGAGTCTTGTAGCCGGCCGGTAGGCATCAGATCAGACGATAAAGAACATAAGCGGCGGAACGGGGAGGGCACCGCGGCACCGTGCCCCCCTTTGATTATGGCATTTTAACATTAGCCCTATGGGCGTTGCATGGAAAGAATGGGGCCAAAAGTCGGCAGTGCCCCCCCCCCTTAATTGAAGGTGTTCCGCCGCTCCTGATAGTGAACTACAGTGACTGCGAACGGACCATAAATACCTCACGCAGTACACTTTAAATGCAGTCAACACTGATTGCAGTCTAGCACGACTGACGTGGCGACAACTACTGGCTCCCTGACAGCCTCCAAGGTCTCGTTCCAGCTCTTGGCGGCTCTATAACAAAAGTGCCGCCGCGCTCGCTCTGAGCGCACCAGTAGCAGCTGCAGGAGGCCAGATCCGTAGCCCGGGTACTTAGGCTTGACACCTCCCTACGCTCTGTCAAATGTCAGCAGCCGTTTCAGATTGACAGGAGCCAGATACAAGTGTGTCAGCCTGTGGACAGCAAGGATGTCCCTTTCGCGTAAGAGAGACTCAAAGCTCAGCCACTCGAGTTGTGTCAGAAGTGGCGTGGCGTATGTCCGTCGTGAACATCCCGAAACGATCTGTGCGGCGTGATTTATAATTTTCTGAATTATATGTCTGCATGCCTTCAGTATAAACATCTTCCTCAAACGGCGTGGCGAATGCGTCTTTGATCAGCCATAGGTGTCAGGCATACAGGCGGGAGAACACTCAGCATCACTCTTCAGCCGTACGAGTCGGGACGAAATCTTCGCATTCGCATAGATAATACCTGAAACAATATTAAACACACATCAATGATGTACAGTGGATCTTATTAGGATCTCCAGACGTAACTAGATGGCGTTGAGCCTTAGTCGAGTCCATGTCAAATTCAAGGAGAGGTCACTACTGAGCTGGGCCCGATTGGGAGGTGGGCGGGGAGGGGAGGGGACGGGTGGCGAGGTCACGGTGCGGGTGACCTGTCAAACAGCCCCGGCGCGGTGGGGCACTGCCGTAGGCAAATGGCGCACTCCAGCGTTGTTCCATATCGCGGTGGTGGGCCGGGCGGCCGGTTAGCTTGGCAGCTTGGAAGGAAAGGATAGTGAGGCATGGTTTTGCTGTGTCCGGTTCACCCAAGGCTATGTAAACCAGGTAGAACGCTCCCGACGAAAAACTGGGGACAACAATGAATTTAGTAACCGCGACTCTCGGGACCAAACAAACTCAGGTTGCCATGGTAACGGGGCAAATTTGGCATGAGTACGCATCTAATAACTCATTTTTCAACGAATTGTTTTAGAAAAAAACAAAAAGACTTGTCGGACCACTACTAGAATGAATTGCAGTTTTCATAACCGACCAGAGTTTTTATCAGACTGGCCTAAATAATTTCAAAATCAAGTCCTAAACTTAGCGGCCCATGCTGCTATAGGTTACTTCTAACGCTCTGGCCCCCAAAATCGTCACTGGCTTATCAGCCAATGAGCGTCGAGTATTGTCCTACGCTGATTGGTGGGATTACTGCAGTTGTTGTTTAGAATGCTTACGATGCTGACAGCGCTAGCGAAGGTGTCTCCACTTTTCGTAATGTTAAAAGCCCGGAGCGCACCCCCCTGGGTTCACCTATTGTTACTTATGATGCACCCAAAGTAATGCAAATGTGGCGTTGATAATACAGCTGGCAATGGAATGCTAGCGACTGCTCCGCCAGCGCCTAGCTATAGGATTAAGATTATTTATGTCTCCTGAAATTTTCATTGAATATAATTCAAGCACTAGAAAGATCGTATTCGTTCGCCAGTTTTTTGGCCAGCTGGCGTTTCTTGCGTAGAGCGTCCTTGGGCAAATATTTAGGTATAACGCAGGTGATTTTTTTTTTGCTGGTAAGACGCCTTTAGGGTCAAATCAAGCAGTGGCGGCGGAACACCTTTAACGAAGTGGGGGCACTGCCGACTTTTGGTCCCATTCTTTCCATGCAACGCCCATAGGGCTAATGTTAAAATGCCAAAATCAAACGGGGGCACGGTGCCCCGATGCCCCCCCCCGTTCCGCCGCCACATGAAATCAAGTCGCTAAGAGACGATGAGGAAAAGTGGACGAACGCTACATTTCTGTGCATGAAGTCTCGAGTTAAAAAAGCTAAAAGTTATTATGCGTGTAAGCTAAAAAAACAATAAGATCAGTTAATAAAAATATTTGACCCGAAATAAACTTCTGTTTCGTCTGACCATGATTGCATGTATGACCTCGGTCCAGCCTGGTTCAACTCGGGCCCAACCTGGTTCGGCTCCCCTTTTTTAATCTAAATTTGGCCGGAACCTTTTGGATGGAAGGAATCACAAGGACAGAGTCCCCGCTAAGCTGAGCTTGTTAAGTGTTGACCCTGCCATCTACCCTCCGATCAAGCAATTCCTGGTCTATTGCAGACTATGGTTTTGAGGTTTAGTCTATGGCAAAATGGTCTATGGTTTAGAGTCCAAATTTTAACGTGCGCACATAGCCGCGCACGGCCGGTCCCCTCAGGCCCTCGACTTTGCCTTGCAGCGGCCTGCCACCAACCACAACTATATCCGTCAGGAGGCTCAAAAAACGTCAAGCACACGTCGCGTTTCGAACCCGGACTTTTGCAACCGGGACGTGCGCCTTCACCACATGGCACATGGAGTCCAACGCTCTACCGACCGAGCTACCGGGACGGACATTTACCTTGGGGTTTCGCCTCGTGACATTGACAGACGTCAGACACTTTGGCCGAACTTTAGCCGAAACACTGAGCAAGCTGCGCAGGGCGATAGGTGCTCGTAGCGTTTAGGTTGGGTAACCTGTGAGCTGAACGCGATGTCGTGAGTTCGAGCCCCACTCCCGGGTCTGGTTTTATCTAGACACAACCAAAATCTTTCCTTCTACTGCAACACACCTAAGCACGATGACATCTTTCCCCAATATCTTTCCCCAATATCCTCCCCAAAAGTCAAAATTATCGCTTATAAACGTTTAGCTAAGTTTCATTTTTTTTTTTAGAAAATATTTTTGTCATTTGTCTGGAGCCATTTCAACTCTTTTTTTCTATTCTGATTCTTTTCGACCCGATAAAACCCACCTAAACTGAACGTGCCAAATGAAAAATATCTAACTCAAATAACAGTTTAGAAAAGCCTCATCATGCATCATGAAAAGCATCATGCAACTATCGACTGAAAAGTTGCATGCTATGAATACGTCCTAGATTTCAATTATCATTGTTCAACATTTTGGCTGGAACCGACGCTGCCTCTGGCTTGCCCGTTTGTTTGAGATAATGACTCCCTTCAGTCGCGTTCTTGCCGGTTCCACATGAACAGGATACCACCATACCGGAGTGAACGCACCCGCAGCTATCATCCCCTCCCCTCAGCCTCGGCGCAGTGGCGGGCGGCCCTGGGCGGACCACTCCCGGCGCTACGCACGCCCCATGCACCGTGATACCGCCTCACTCCCCCTCCCTCCTTCCCCCACAATGACCGGTGACCTCACTTCCCTCGGGATTTGGACTCGCCCTACCCCGACCGTAGCGCCACGTGGTGGCTCTGGAGATCTTAAATAGACCCACTGTACCTATCTACGATGTCATCGACGTCACGGGGTGCGTTTCGCCAGCCTGATCCCCAGCTCCAACGTGTAGTGTGTAGGGCAAGATTCGTGTAGAGTACCTAACCGTGACGGGGTTTCAAGTTTCAACAAATACCAATATAAATCATCACTTATCACACCCGAAGATCCTCTATCCTGCCGAGAGTTAAAAACATGTAAAGGTCAAAACTCAATAGCCACTGATGGTGAAATATGAATAGATAAATGCTCTTTGTCCCATGCCACCACCAACCAAAATCATTTGTATTAGTAGGCCACCATTGTGGTGGCCGTAAGAAATTCGGCGGAAACTCATTTGAGTGTTCCCCTCCACGGAAATCTTTAGTAAAAGGCGAAAGATTTATACGTTTTGAAGGGAAACCAGAGATATGTTCGGGGGCGAATTTTCAGCACATATCATGTACTGGTTAGGTCCTCATTGTTAGTTTCAGCTCGATTGTGGCCAGTACAGCTGAATCTGTATTGTCCTTAGCAAGAAGTACACGATCATATCCTCAAATGAAGCAATCTCCTTCCACAAATTAAATAGCTGAGAAAACCTTTCACTTGTCTACTCAGTAACCACCACATCTCGCTCGAAAATTAAGGCCCCATCGGTTTACCCCATCTAACGAGTGTAGTTGAAACCACAGCTTACTCAACCTGCCGCTCACCACGCCATCCACTCGGTATCCACAGGCTTACGTGGCTACGAAGGTGGTGATAGGAATTAGGAGCATCCTGCATCCCTCTCCTCGTCTCTTCATGATAATCTGAAATATATCATGAACTGTTAAGTCAACGTAATTCACTTGGAAAAACAATGCCCTGTCTTACCCTTCAACCATACTGACCTCCCCTGTACCGTCCCTGGCGTCGCCCCTGCGCGCTGTGACGGACCGCCGCCGACAGTGGCGCCTGCGGAGGGAGCGGAACTGGCAGTCGGCCGGCGGTCACCTGCACCGCCGGGCCGTGGAAGGTCGAGGCACGGCATCTCGGCGGAGCGGGACTGGGGCGGCTCGCGTCTGTTGAACAATGGGTGTGTTGATGAGTACGAAGAGTCGAAGACGCTAGTTAACAAACACAGTAGGTTTTGAAAGCATGTGCGGACAGCTCGGCAAGTCACGTAAAGCAAATCCCCAACGTAGGTCCCCATCTAGTGGGTGTAGGTGACTTGGGACACCCCCGCAAGGCCAGTTCCACCAGTAAGTGTTGGGTAGTCTTGAAAGTACGGTCGTGCGATAGAATTACTTATCGCTCTATAATTTGGTACTATTCGAGCTCTCTTGCGATACGTACGAAACGAACACGAAAACACACCCTTCGAAATCTCGCGGAGGTCGCTTACGTACGTATACATCGGCCCACATAATTCACAGATCTACTGGTTTGAGCGCATCATCGTTACCACTCTTTTATCCTTATCGTTTACACTTAACCATTTCAATGTATTAGAAAGGGTTGGAGCGCGAACGCAACCTACCCCGCTAACAAAAATTGTACTCCCGAGTTATCCACATTTGGGATAATCGCAGGGGTCAACCCAACCGAAGTGCAATGGAAGGGCCTCGCCCTGGGGGAACCGCCTTCATGATCACGGTATCCCCTGAGCCAGGTAAGTATGAGTTTCGCCGCCCAATTTTCCGTATATATCCCGCAGTGACTGAGGAGTACCTTTTTCCAAGTAGAAGTTTATTGGATAGCCTTAAGCTGATACAAAGCGTTATCAGCGCATTTTGCATTTACAAATTCATCAAGTATTGATCCCCATGAAATTAATGTTAACTTACATCCTATGAAAAACGTGTTGGCATATTTTCTAAAAACTCAGCATATAATTTTGTGCTGCACAACTCTGCCCTCTATGAGCCGTATATGAAGTTAAGCTTCAAAGTGTAAGCCTGGGACCAACAGACCAAGAAACCCATGATCCTCAGAACACAAGTCCACAGGTCCAATTAATTAATCCGGATACTCCAAAATTATAAGAGTAGTTTTCTTATCTGGAAACCTTTTTGTCAACAACAAACATGAATAATTAAACATGGGTCAAAGGGCATGACTTAGGTAGATTGACCAGAGGCCTCTTGCACCAAAATCCTCTTGCACCAATGCTTGGATTATTTTGCATCGTACACCCAGTCCAAGCCTCAAATGTAACAATTTGCGTGCAAAATTGAGCAAGCACATGTAGGATTATGTATTGGGCTATTGCAAACAAATTTACCATCATTAGATTAGCTTATTCTGAAACCGGTTTTTCAATTTTACCTAGCTAGGTAGTTTGGTGCAAGAGGCCTCAGCAGCGACTTCTAGCGGGCTACACCACTGCCACCTACAGGACGTCGGCGGGATATCTATTAACAGGGGGCAATCGGGCTACAACACTGCCACCTATCGGTGGTTGGTGGAGTTGGCCGCCCATCCAGCACCATGATTGCATGGGACTTCTCTTTTGAGGTATGGTAGTTGTGTAAGCCTCGTCGACCTCGATCCTTCCCTTATCAGTTCGGCAGCGTAGGAACATCTTGAAAGTACTGTGGAGTCGCACGGTCGTTAGACCGCATGGGCTCCCGCCTCCCGGAGAACTTCATTACCTGCTGATAAGTGCCCGCCACCATCACTTTGAGGGGTCACAGTTCACACCGTTCGGTGATTTTCCATCCTCAGGATGGTCAGATCCTTGTTCTTCATCACGTCTAGTTGGACTGTCCCTCCGTTGCGTCGTTTCCATCCTCAGGTTAGTGAAATCCTTCTCCTCCACGCCTTCAACCGCCTGATCTGGGCTGAAAACGGTCAGTGGGTAGCTCCTCAGGAGCAGAGCAGGCTCACGCGCGGCGAGTTAGACAGAAAGGGCTAACCCCACAAACAAAGAAAAACAAACAAATGTTGTCGGGTGCCACCATCACTTTGGGGGGAGCCACCAACAGTCTAAGGAACTTTGAGGGGCGGCAGCATCATTTTTCACTTTGAGGGGCCGCAGCATCATTTTTCATTTTGAAGGGTCCAACAGACTCGCTAACGAGTGGCATTATCTTAACGCATAGGAGGCAAAAGGAGGGCAGAACACAGGCTAGGACAGTAAAAAATCCAATGGCAGCTTGGTTGGCTTACCTTTGGTGTCCTGGTGTCGCACAGCGCTCCTCTTCCCGCCAGCCACTACACTGCTCCGGGCTTCCAGACTCTCTCCCGTCCCCCACACTCTCTCCTTCCCGGACGCCCTCTGCCCAGCTCCGAACGCACCGTCCCCCCGAGCCACAATGGTACAGGGCAGACCGCGCGGGTCAATCACAGAAGCAAGGTAGCTGTACTGGTCCGACACCTATCCGTGCTTCTATCCTCAGGAAACTGAAATCCTTCTCCCCCACACCACAACCCCCTTCCGGGCTGGACAGGCAACTTTATCTCATGCGGGCTGCTCCCTTGGAGCGGCACCGCTGCTCCCGAGGGAGCGCACCCCGTAGCCGGGTGCAGTGAGTGCCTTGGGGCTGGGTGGCCTGTCCTCTGGACGGGCTCAGCCCCGGCGACTCACTAGGGTGCCTGCCCAGACCAATGTCTTCCCCTAAATCCTATCATCCCTCCGGCTCTGCAATGGTCTTGTCGACCGAAAGGGCCTAACCCAACAAAACAAAAACTGGTCCGAATGACAGCACTGAAGTCGACTGCCCATCTGGTAGCGAATGCGATGAGGGATGCCCAAAGAAGCAATTCAAATGCCAGTTAAAGGGACTATCCCACCTTTAACATGGGGTTTGAGTTGAGATAGCCAAGTTTGCGGCGAGGTTCAGAAACCATTATCTATCTAGGTTGCAACCCCCGCGGCCTCTTGGTGTTGAAGAAATTCGTTCCCTTCATTTGAAAATGGGCCTTGTACAAGGCCCTATCTTCAACATGGGCGACCGTTAGTGTGACGTCACCTCGTTTAGTCATTCTGATTTAAATGGGTTTGTTCGTTGAAAAATCGCTTAAAACTTGGTCTGAACTTTGTTGTGGTGCCTACAGAGTAAAAAGAATCAGCTTTATGACAGTAATGTGGCCTGGGGAAGGAGGTAATTTTGGGCTGTGACGTCACATATTTGAAAGTTTGTGTTTGGAATATGGGAAGCCTAAGATGTTTAATGAAAAATAAATGCCAGAACCGTGTTCCTGGTCATCCAATCTATAAAGTCGGGCACAATTTAACTGGTTTTAACAACATTTTAGGAGGTGGGATAGTCCCTTTAATGGTAACGTCGCATCCTTGCTCAAACGCGTATCCGCGGTTGGCCTCCAGAGCCACGCCGGCCGGCACTGTCGAGCGGTGACCCGACCTGACCTCGCCGGAGGGTTCGTGACGTCATGCCAGCGGGCCGGTCGTGAGCGGGACGGCTGAGGTCCACTCAACGCGGCCCGGGCGAGTGAAGCGGACCAGCAGCGCACAGTGGCCCTTTTTCAGAATTAGCACGCATAAATTCAAAATATTTTTTTCTCTTCTTTTGAATAAAAAGCAGTCTTATCATGTGCAAAACATTCCAAAGTATCTGATGGTGCCATTTTTACCTCCTAAAAAATAATCATCTTTGGTAAAACTGACCGCAAAATCGAAGTTTGTCGAGAGGCGCGCGGACACCACCGGCGGACCCTAAAAGTAGAGTGAGATGAACATCAATTTGTAACACTTTCGATGCGAAAATATTGCAAATTAGTGGCATGGCTGTAAAGCTGAGTTTACGTAGAAGCCCTAGAAACCACTATTTTCATTATTTAAACTTAAATAGACCACTTTTGCCGAATATTGTGGACACAATAACAGGACAATTATTAACTGGAGATGGCAGCATACATATGAAGCTTTATATTAAGTAGAACACTCTAGCACATGTCGTATTATACATCGTTCGAATCGCCGATCTCTTCTGACCATGTCCACCAAAGGGCATCGCGCCATTTTGCGCTATTTTGCTTCTACGGTGGATAATGTGAGCCAGTTCAGCCCGCGAGCGGCTGTGGCTCCTGTTCGATACGACTAAGCTCATTGACCTGGCTCGAAGCTGGTGTCACCTGGTGTGCGCCTAAATGTGGCTTGACTCTTGCCATAAGATGTGCTAATTGAAATGTCATGTATAACGCTGTGCCCAAGAAAACACTATCCGATTTCTTGTCGCGTTTGATGTCCAAGCCGCACAAGTCCCATGGTCGGGTTAAGATCGAACGTCAAAAGCGCTGTTTTTGTATTGTTCGCGCCGCGCTGACCTTAGTTGCTGCCCGGCCGGGGCCGACTAACGGTGGCTGGCAACAGCTGTAGATGCGGTCACGTGACGCCCTGGGGCGTCTTGGCGGTCAGTGCAGCCCGGTCGGCTGGCGGGTTCGCCATACAGTTCTCTATATACCGTGGCCACACTAGCGTTCGGAGCGGTCTGGCCGGCGGGCGAGCCGTGCGAGCGTGCGCCAAATCTTTGGCCGAGCGGCCTGCCGCTGTTGGGCCGAATCTCCTTGGGCAGTTCTTTTCTTTTCTTCTCTTTGCATTGGCAGGGCATACGTCCTTGATCACGTGGTGATGTCTTGCACCACTTTCAGGTAATGTGGGAATTAATGCGTGCTAATTCTGAAAAAAGGACCACTGTGCAGCGGTCGCTGCTCATGTCTCCTCAAAAGTGGGTTTGCTGTAAGCCAGCGGTTATGATTATTGCATCAAGCCAAGTTGAACGATATCTTTTTCAATGAATGATATACGCATCGCACATAGTGCGCTGGGGTCACGTCACTTTAACTACAAACATCATTGCGCCGAGACTGAGACCGGACATGAAGGACTGTAACTCACGAGCTGAAGCTTGCTGCACCCATGAATGTGTTGACCGATCACTGGCCACCGAGCAACAAATGCTCGCACCAGGGCATATTTTAAGGATTTTTTACTGCGTCCCAAAGGTGGCATAGGGCACATGCTTCGATCGGAAAGGGCACATACCACATTGCAAGCGAAATGTGGTTGCGTAGGTGACAGCCATAGGAATAAAGAGACAAATTCGAGCATATCAGATGATGCACTTAAAATAGATAACTAGGCCGTTTCCGCTAAAATCAGAGCTGTCTTCCCACAGAGGGCCACTAAGGACCACGGCACAAAAATTTAACAGCGTCATCTCTTTGTAGCCAGCTCCGGCTGAAAAATCCCGCCGGTACGACAGCTCGCTGTCGTACCGGCGGGATTTTCGTACGACAGCTCGCTGTCGCTGTCGGGTTGTCACAGTTGGGTGTGGGAACCTTAGAGCTGCTGGCTCGAACCCTTTACAGGTCGACACTCGACAGGGGCTCTCAGAGACCGACAAGGGGCTCTTAAGAGGTCTGCGGTGCCTTCGGGAGCCCTGTGGAGTCCTTAGAGACCAGCAAGGTACACTCAGACGCCAGTGGGGCCCTCAGAGTCGTCGGTGTGGGGCCTAGTGATGTCAATTACGGAAAATCGGAATACCCCGAATACCGATACCAAACCAAATACCAACCAAAACCGTGGAGAAATACCGAAACCAAACCAACTTGGGAACATGAGGAAAATACCAACTTTTTACCGATTTCTTAGCCTCTTAAACATTAGCGAGGGTTCATGATACCAACAAAATGCCAAATACATTAGGATTGAAATACCAAATACCGAGTTGGTATCGGTTTGGTATCGGTATACCAAAAAGTTGGTATCCGATTGACATCTCTAGTGGGGCCCTCAAAAGTCACCGGTGACTGGCCGTCGGATGCGGCTCCGGCGTTGAGCCCCCAGAGCCGCCGATATATGGCCTTAAGAAGCACTGGTTTCGGGACCTCATTCAGGGGTGCCGGTTGCACTCAGAGGTGGCAGTGTTGGGCCCTCAGCTAGGCACCGGTGTGGGGCATTCACAGCCGCCGGTGAGGGCCCTCGCAGGCGCCGTTGTGGGGGCCTTCAACCATTGGTTTAGGGGGTCATCGCAGGCGTGTGTGGAACCCTTAGAGCTGCTGGTCCCTGATAGGCCGGTAAGGGCCCTCAGAGGCCGGCAAGTAGCTCTCAGAGGTCACCAATAGGCCCTGAGAAGCCGGCAAGGGCCCCTCAAAGGCCGACAAGGGACACTAACTAAGTTAAAAAGCCGGTGTGGGGCTCTTATGGAGAGAAGTGTGGCTCTTCGGAGCACATAAGGTGTTCTGCCGAGCCCTGTGGGGCCCTTCTGAGTCGAAAGATGCCAGCGTGGACCCTCAGCCGCCAATTGGCGTCGCAAGGCCCCTCTGGCCCGAGAGGCCCCCTGATCCGATGGGGGCACGTGCCCCCTGCTTCCCCTCCCCCGGGTGCAGATAGAGAATGCAATCGGCGGTGCGGAACACAACAATTGCAATCGTTCCTCCTCCCGTTGCGAGGTCGCCCATCGCCTGAAGAGTACCGGGGGATCATCATCATCATCATCATGATCCCCCGGTACTCTTCAGGCGATATGGGATGGCGGGGATGGCGCTCTCTGGGCCGGGAAGTCTGGACGGCGGCCGGTGTTGCGGGCCCCATCGAGCAGATGATCTCCCGCCGCCCCCCGCCGTGGATGGGCGCGGCTGGTGTCTCGCTGGCCCTAGATGTCGGCGAACTGCCGCTGGGCGCGTCGGCAGCGGACAGAAGACAGGCGGCGGAGAGGTGCCTGGGAGGCCTAACACAGTGCGCGACCTGGATTTGGACGGATGGCTCGGCAGAGGGCGGAGTGGACAATGGAGGTGCTGGCGCGCTGGTGGTTCGCCCGGGAGGAGAGGAGCAGGAACTGCGAGCTCCGGCGGGCCGGCTGTGTTCCAGCTACCGGGCCGAGATGGTGGCTCTGGCCACGGCGCTGAGCTGGCTGATGGACCACCCAGAGGAGGACCCGGGCGACCCGGTGATGCTGTGCACTGACAGCCAGTCGGCTTTGTCGGCCCTACGCGCGGGACCGGCGGCCCAGCAATCACGGCTGGTGCCACAATATGGCAGGCCCTACTTACGGTTGCGGAGCGGGGCCGCCGGGCCCATCTGCAGTGGGTTCCCTCCCACTGCGGGCTGGAGGGAAACGAACGCGCGGACATCCTGGCTAAGGAGGCGGCACAGCTGCCGCAGGAGTCAGCCCCACTGGACGTTCAAACGGTCCACCGAGCAGCGGCAAGATCGGCGCGGGCGCGAGCGACGGCGAGGTGGCCCGAGGGATGGTACCGGGACCTCATGGGTTCGCGCCCCCCTCCGCCGGTGGCCGGCCTGAACCGAACGAGGGCGGCCGATGTCCACCAGTTACGAGCCGGTCACTGGTCGGCGTCGGCACAATACCTACACAGGATTGGAAGAAACCCTGGCGGGCGCTGCGAACAATGCAGTAGCCACAGGTGCCCGGCGGCGCGATGCCCCATCTGCAAAGAAGAGGCGGACACACCGAGACATGTCCTGGCGCGCTGCCCGGCCCTGATGGGAACCCGCATGCGCGTACTGGGGACTATACACCCACATCTGAGGGACCTGTGGGACGACGACTTGGTGGCGGCCCTGGCGGCCGCTGCCAGGTCCCTCCAGAGCCGCTCGGCTACGCTCGACTGAGCGGAGGGACTACAACTGACAACAACAACAGGTCGCCCATCCGACCCATATCCCATGATTGTCAACCTGGGGCTCGGGTCGGCAATGTACCGGCAAGGAAATCGGCTTTAGGTGAAAAAGTTATTAAGAGTCATTAGTTGTCGTTACGTTCGTCGTTCAGTAATAACAACTATACGGTGCCAAATGTACCCGACGTACAGCTTGGAGCCGGGCGCCGCCCGGTCTCCACCAGTGACGTCACGCTAATGCTTAGCGACCGGTCCATTGGAAATCGCAGGATGATTCCACCTCTCTTATACGGCCTTGGTTTCAATGGCCGGGAATCACCGGAAGGGCGGGCGCCGATTTTCCGCCCGGGTCAGCCTATCATGGTGTGTCGTTTCGGGAACTAGCGAATGAAGTTTAGTACCACCGTTCACCGGTGGATGGCGCTAGCTGGTAGTTTCGGCGAAAACTCCGTCTGAGATGTTTGAAGGCTTCCCTTAATCCCTTGTTCAAACATGGACCCCGTTAGCCCCGGCAGAGGTATTTGTCCAGTGTACACCGCACCTGAGGACGGGTCAGCTGAGGGAGGGGAGTCACTATTGTGGCCTGAGGAATGCCGCGGCGGTCGGGGGACGGGGTCGGGAGGAGGGATGGGGGGGGGGGAGGCAGCGCCGTTCTTGCGGTGCCGGGCTGGCTTGTCGCCTGGCTACGCTCAGTCGGCGAGGCGCTGCGCATGACCCGGGAGCAACTGAGAGTCAATATAGACAATTGGCCCGTTTGTAAGCACGAACGCTTGGAATATTGCTGTTGCAGAATTTTAGCATAGGCACGATGTTTTTTTTTTGTGCCAAATTTTGTGTAGGTAGGTACATACTACATTAGGGAATTGATAGATGTTTATTGTGACAAAGTTTCCAAAAATCAGTTCAAAGTATTTTGAAATATCGAGGTTTTAGTGACGTCATGATTTGAGATTTCGACAAAAAACGACACATGTTTAAAAAATCATAGGTATAAAATCACAGAATAGACATACAGACATGCCGTAAACGTCATTGGACTGCCAATACCTACTTAACTCGGTTCCGGGGCCATGTAGCGATACGGGGAAAGCAACGTTCGAAAAAGCGTCAGGAATAATGGCGAAATTACTTGGGTCACTTTTTCGGTCAGGTCAAAGGTCAGGTCACCAGAGGTGTTTTGGACCCATGCTACTGAAAGCCCAATTTCATGTGTTTGACCTGACCTTGACCCGACCTGTGGCCTTGAAATTCAACTGTCAGGTACTCATCGGAAGTGTCTCGTCGCGTTCTTTCGGTTGCCCCCTCGTGCGTTTTGCCGCGTCTATTGGTTCTTGAGTTATCGGCTGGGTAGCTCTATTGGTTTCCGAGTTGTACGCCGCTTTTTTTGAAGAAAAAAATGTTGACATTGGCAAAATTTGACCTTTGGCGGCCTGACCTTTCACCTGACTTAAGGCTAGCTGGGGTCAGTCCAGGTAAGGTCAACCATGAGGCGTCCTGCCGGCGTTCCACGACAAATCGACAAATAACAAATTAAATTTGCACCCTCATATTTTATTTTTCGTTGAAAACTGGTGTAATGGGTTGTGATGGGCGGGGAAGCCAGCTGTGGCAGGGATTTTTTTCTTCGAACAACGGTTTCCGAGATATAGCCTCGGGCAATTCCAGCAGGTCGCGCTGCAGCCCTATGTTTGGCGGCCTATAACTCAGAAACTATTGGTTTTCTACGATAAAAACTTTATATGGTTCAACTCACAATCAGCCAACAAACATTTTGGCTATTTCGGATCTTCAATTTTTGAAAATTTTGATCACGTGACCTTTTGACCTATTTTTCGAAGAGTGACCTTGATATTTTCCCCACTGTAAGTTGCAATTTTGTCTGATGACGATCAAAGCCTTATCAATTGTCATTCATATGCGAAAATAAAAAAGTGGATATCGCCCTGCTTTGACCTCAGGTCAGGTCAGTTGAGAGTTAAAGTTGACCTTAGGTCACGTGACCTAAGGTCAACTTTTGACCTTTCGACCTTTCGAGGTCAACATACATATGTTTCGATGTGGATCGACGAGAGGATCACGATGGTGATATTAGTTTGTTCCTAGCTGGGATACCTTGAAAGTTATTCGAGAAAAACTTCATATATATGTAGTGCCGCAATTTTGACTTCCTTTTTGCTCCTGTGACGTCATCTTTGACCTGACCTGAAAATGACCTCAGTAAAAATTATAGACCTTATCCATTTATACCCTGCACCGTTTACCGCTTGTCGCTATCTTGCTTTATTCTCGAGATCTCGCTGTTGCTCCCGCTCGTAATAATGGACAGGTCATAAAAATGACCTGACCTGAGGTCAACGCAGGGCGATATCCACTTTTTATTTTCGCATATGGATGACAATTGATAAGGCTTTAATCGTCATCAGACAAAATTGCAACTTTCAGTGGGGAAAATATCAAGGTCACTCTTCGAAAAATAGGTCAAAAGGTCACGTGATCAAAATTTTCAAAAATTGAAAATCCGAGATAGCAAAAATGTTTGTTGGTTGATTGTGAGTTGAACCATATAAAGTTTTTATCGTAGAAAACCAATAGTTTTTGAGTTATAGACCGCCAAACATAGGGCTGCAGCGCGACATCCATGAATTGCCCGAGGCTATATCTCGGAAACCGTTGTTCGAAGAAAAAAATCCTTGCCACAGCTGGCTTCCCCGCCCATCACAACCCATTAGACCAATTTTAAGCAAAAAATAAAATATGAGGGTGCAGGGCACTTGTCGATTTGTCGTGGAACGATTTGTCATAGTAGGTATCAACTACCGTAAAGTGGGGCTATTTGAGACAGTGCACAGTGGGGATTTTTCCGATCTAGCGCTGATTAATTCCAAAAATCTTTTTTGAATTTTTGTTTATTTTTTTGTGTCAGTGAGGCTAAAAAAATGTCTGAATTTTTCATATATGGCATAGTTTTATCTGTATGTCCACAGCAAGACTAGGAAAAATGCGCCCAAAGTTCACACTCATGCGTGATTACTCAATGGGCTCAGTAAGCCCAGAAAGCATAGCTCAATTTCATTGTCCTGTCCTGTTGGTTTTATTCTTGCGAGGTCTTAAAGTTGCATATCTTCTGAAAGGCACCTTTATTAGGAATGGAATGGCAAACAGAAAGTATGCCACAACCTTAATAAGGTCACAAAAATGTCATTTAAAAAACCCTTACAGACACCATATTGAAGGAATGGTATTCTAAATAAATGTAGGAAATCAACAATGTTTTCCACACTTTTCCACTCCGAAATATATCCTATCGAATTCTACACTTTCTCCTGCACAAGACAACCCCTAGTTTGGCTGCCGAAACTTGCCTGAACACTAAATATTCACATTATAGTATACTTAATACCCCACTCTATGAGCGCCAGGGTAAACAGCACGATATAGGTATGTTCCGGACATAGGCGAATAATTTTACTTCATGATTTATATGATGCATATTTTCTGAGACACATTCATTAGGAATATGATAACACGCGTTAATTATGCATACCGTTACCTTATTAACCCTCGCACTTGTGGGGAGGGGGAGGGGGAGGAGTAGGATAAAAACCCATGGTTTTCCGCAAATCACTCGCGCAAAAAGCGGCCGATCGCGACGAAACTTTCGGTGCCCTCAAGATCATCAATTTTACATCTAACCTAAAAATTTCATGACTCTGACCCAACTGACCTTTGACCTGTGGCATATTTCTCGAGACCATGTTTGGCCGGAATCGCGATTCGGCGTATGCCAGCTCACATTATCCGCGGTTTCCAGTCTTTTCGTGGTTTCAAACGTTCAAATATGTGAAATGATGTTGGTGCCATGCATTATGGTGGGTGTCAAGGTCACGTGAAGGTCAAGTCAAGGTCATTGACCTTTGATGACCTTGGTTCACTTTTTCGAGTTTTACTTGTTTCTAGGGTAGTTTTTGGTGCTGATTTCGAATTTAGCAACCATTTGAATATTTACGAAGTAATTCTGGTGCCTTCGTACCATGTTACGAAGCTGTCAGTAGTAGGTGACACCTAGGATGGCCGGCAGGACGCCTACTGGTTGATCTGACCTGACCTGACCCGACCTGGCCTAAATGCATAAAGACATCGTCTGTAATCAAAACTAACATGAAATTCGTGATCAGCACCCCAAAATACCCCGTAACACCCTAACTTTACGATGTTTCAAGAGGTCTCGATTTCTCAACTTTAGTTGGGTCATTAAACTGACTTGGAAAGTCAACTAATGACCTTGGACTTTGAAAATGGATATATTCGGCGTCATCTCGTCATAGGCAGCACGCTTAATTTTTCCGCGAAGCTCTAGCTTGATCAGGGGGCAAACGGCTGAGCCGGGGGTCCAATTGAACCCCCTATACTATGCTGATTATGCACATTTACAGGTAACATTCTCACCAGAACACACCAGCCAACATATGTGCACAATCTGGCTACAATACTACCTATGGTTTGGCCTCTACGAATAAAGACGTGCTAGATCGGAAAAATCCCCACTGTGCAGTGGGGCTATTTGAGACAGTATTTAAAATCGTTATAAAATGAAGATCGTTTGATTTTTGTGTGATATTTTTGCTCAGGGAGGTGTGGAATCGAGCAGTAAATCGCCTGAGCAAAAAAATTAAGCATAAATTTTAAGTGGTTTTTATTTTATAGTAATTTTAACCCGCGCCCCGTTGGGCTCTGCCGAGCAACGCTGGGGGGGGGGGGCATTTTGGCCCCCCTAAGATCTCGAGAACCACGCAACGTAGCGACAAGCGGCAAACGGTGTTGGATAGCCCTATCAGGGAACTACCTTGTGACCCAATTTTATTGACCTAGGTCAAACCGATGACGTCACAGGTCAGGTCAAAGGTCGAATTTTCACCGTTTACAGGCATTTCAAGAAATGCGTTGTAAAATCGAGTAAAATGCATTTCATTGAAAATCATCGATGGGGAAATGTTCTTCAAACACATATTTTGCTAGTTGAGGTCACTGATACCAGGTCAGGTCACTGAGGTCAGGTCACTGGGGGGTCACAATATGAAAGTGTCGTGTGATACATGTTTTATGGTCCATTTTACATGACAAATGCGATTATGTGGGTCAGGCAGCCTTTGGGGCCAGCTTAGGTCACGTTTTGGTCAAGGTCAGGTCAAGGTCAGGTCAAGGTCAGGTCAAATAAGGTCAAATTTCAAAGTTGATATTTTTGCATAAAATGGGTATCGAATCGATGCAGCTCGTCACGGGGAGTTCAATGGTGGTCTTTGTTTTGCCGTACGAGGTCTAGAATCGCTAAAAATTGAGTTCAAAAATTTGACGTCATCATTTTTGAACAGTTTTTTCGCTATAACTTGGCCAAAAAACGAGATATCGATCTGAAATTTGGTATGTATATAGAAAAGCGCAGGGACTATCACATATATTCCGGTTTTTTCGAAATTCGGAAAACTTTTGGATTTTTTTAGTTTTTCAAAAAAAATCAATTTTTTGAAATTTTTTGGGTCAAAATCCCAAAATTTTGAAAATCCGAGATAGCAGTTTTGTAGCGCCGCTTTTTGTCTATTAGACCATATAAAGAACTTTGAAATTGCTTGATAACTGTAGATTTGGTGAGCGTTTCAAGATTGCATGTTTTTTGCTCATTTTTGCTCGAACATGACCTCAGTTTGAC
Organism: Amphibalanus amphitrite; assembly: GCF_019059575.1. Taxonomy (NCBI): domain Eukaryota; kingdom Metazoa; phylum Arthropoda; class Thecostraca; order Balanomorpha; family Balanidae; genus Amphibalanus; species Amphibalanus amphitrite. The sequence goes on along the minus strand of NW_024881728.1, from coordinate 191,647 downwards.
CTCAATAACTCCTGACCTAAGGTGACCTAAGACTTGAAATTTGGTGTGAAGGTGTCAAATTGATGCCCGGAAAGGTACTGAAAATTTGGCGGCGCTGCGCACCGCCGTTTTCTTGCTATTCAGGAAAAACCACAGGGGGGGCCAAAATGGCCCCCCCCCCCAACGGGGCGAGGGTTAAATACTGTCTCAAATAGCCCCACTGTCTCAAATAGCCCCACCTTACGGTACCACTGACGGCGTCGTAACATGTTACGAAGGCACTAAACTACTAAGCAGATATGTGCATGGATCCGAGAAAATGGATCTGGGATCTGATCCCACGGATCCTGATCTCAGATCCGACGGGATTATAGATCCAATTCTGTAATTTATCGAGAGATCCGTAGGGATCACAGATCCGAGTCTTAACCCGCGCCCCGTGGGGCTATCGGCGGACCCTACAATCCGTAGGGGGGGGGGGCGTTTCGGCCCCCTAAGATCTCAGAAATTTACCGGCCGATTTTCAAAGTTCAAACGGCGTTCGATAGCCCCACCGGGGAACTACCTAGAACATGACGTCATTCTGACGTCATTTGTGGCCAGCCTATCATAGCCTCTGGAAACGTTTTGGTCACAATGTGTAAAGTTGATGCACAGACGGGTTCTGAAAGTTTGGTGGCGATATCTCCAGCCGTTTAGGAGATATCGACGGAAAATGACAGGGGGCCGTTTCGGCCACCCTACGGGGCGCGGGTTAAGATCCAGTGAGATCATAAATCCTCACTTTTTTGTCAACACATATATCCCCAAAAAAGCACTTGTTTCAACTCACAAACGTTCTGTTTTGGTGATTTTATGTGATCGCACGTCATAATCCATAGTTTTGTGTCACTTATTGGCATAGAAACCCTTTAACACGCGCACTGCAGGGGGGGGGGGGTTCAACCCCCCCCCCTGTGGTTTTTCGCAAATCGCGAGAAAACGGCGGCGCGTAGCGCCGCCAAATTTTGCATACCTGTTCTCCCAACTTTTGCACACCTTGAGTAAAAATTTTGACCCCAGGTGACCTATGGTCAGGTCACCAGGTCAGGTCAAGTGACCCTACCTCGAAACGTAAATTTCGAAGTTTGCAATCCCACCAAGCCCACAGTTGTTGAGATATGATCTTGAAACCCACAGGAAATAGTAAAGTCATCACGAGCTACAACTTGTATATCTCGGAATTTTTATATCGATGACCTAAGGTCAGGTCATTTTTGCGACCGGCCCATTATAAGTCAATGGGAGAAATTTCAACTTACTCTGAATGCCATCCTATGACTTCAATACGCTCAGGATCATAGTATTACAGGTCCCTGTTGGTGATTTCACCGAAACATATCACTTATGACCTTTGGAAGGTGATCTCCAGGTCATCTTAGGTCACCTGAGGTCACCAGCGGTTTTTCTTCAATAACTTGAGATTGAATAGAGATAGAGACTCCGTTCGACGTTTATCGTGTTTTTCTCGTCAATGCGGATCGAATGATATGCAACATGACCCATTTCGGTCAGGTCATGACCTTGACCTGAGGTCAATTTTTCAACTTGACCTTTCGAGGTCATATCATACATCATTCGATGCGCCTTGACGAGCTAAGAACGATGGCGTTCGAATCGATCCTCTGTCTTGTGTGCAAGACAAGTTATTCAAGAAAAACTACCGCGAAATTCCTGTTGTGAAAATCGTAACATTTTGTCTTCGGTGACCTCTGGTGACCTCGTTTTTGACCTGACCCAAAAATGATCTTAGTATTTCTTGTAGATCTCATCTCAACCTATCCAACGCCGTTTACCGCTTGTCGCTACGTTGCGCCGTTTTCGAGATCTCAGGGGGGGGGGGTTGTTTTCAACCCCCCCCCTGCAGTTCGTGTTCGGCTCAGACCCGCTGCAGTGCGCGTGTTAAAACATGGTTTCAAATGTGGTGCATGGTGGGATCCACTTAGATCATAGATCCATGTTCTTAATTTATCGTCAGATCATATGAGATCATAGATCCAAGACGTATTTTTCACGCTGGATCCGGTGGGATCATAGATCCCAACTAGTACTTTGCTTCGAGATCCACTGAGATCATAGATGCATCACTCGGATCCATGCACATGTCTGCTACTAAGTAAATGTTCAAACGGATGCCAGGAACATGTAAAACTCGAAAAAATGAATCAAGGTCCTCAAAGGTCAATGACCTTGACCTGACCTTTACGTGACTTTGGCACCATCGTAATGCACGGGATGAACATCATTCGACATGTTTGGACGTTTACAACACAAAAAAAGACTGGAAACGCGCGGATAATGTGATCTGACATACGCTGAATCGCGATTTCGGTCAAACGGTCTCGAGAAAAAGGCCAGGGGTCAAAGGTCATTTTGGTCAAGGTCATGAATAAAAGAGCATGTGTAAAATTGATCAACTCGGGGGTACTGAAAGTTTCGTCGCGATCGTCCGCTTTTTGAGCGAGATTATTCGCGAAAAACCGAGGGGGCGGGTCCATCCAACTACCCCTACACATGCGAGGGTTAAAACACTAAAATAAAGTCATGATAAATATTAACATATTTGCTGTAAAGATTTTTTTGCAGATTTAGTCCATATAACAGTGTTTGCCACGGGCCGCGGCCCGCAAAATCCCAGTCCAGCCCGGCCCAGCGCGAACCCATGCATAGTAAAATTGTTAAAGCCCAGCCCGGCCTAGCCCGTCCAGCCCAGCCCAGCCCGTCAAAAATGAATGGATTAAAAGTCATGGACACCAAACAGGTATTACATATGTCACCCATAGGTGCAAAGAAACAATCTTTTGGGAGCAGTATGCACAATGCACGTTGCACATATATGCTTTCATTCGTTTTTTTTTTTAGTCTCGCACAGTAATAAGCTAGTTGTGGTTTTTAGCCCAGTCGCGAACCTCTCTGTCCACTTTACAGTCCTTGGCCCAGCCCATCCACAGCCCATCGATTATTTATAGGTATTTGAGGGCCCAGCCTGCAGCCCGTGACCCAGCCCAGCCCATGACCCATTGGGCTGGCCCGGCCCATGGCGAAGACTGCCACATACCTAAGTCCACTCGCCAGAAAGCCCGTCGTGAAAACGGCTATTTTTCGGCAAATTGGCTTCGGGTATGACTTTGAGCCATTCAGTTAGCGATGTCGATTCTACTCTGGAGTCGGAGTTAGTAAGATTTTGGTGACTCTGGGTCCAACTCCGATTCTACTGTCCTGGCTCAGACCCATTTTAATCTTGCTCCACCCCATCATTCAGATCGCAAATTCTAAGATGGATGGAGATCCTATATCGATAAAAACAAGTATCATAATGTGAAAAGGCTCCAGACCGGTCACACGTGGAAGAAATTATACCATGGAGCAGTATGTTTTTCCCTGGCGGCGTTTCAAGCTAACAAACAGCCCGGCTACCTTAGTGTTCGTGCAAGTATCTCTTGTTGACGACGCGTGCGAAACGTCAGAAATTAGTGAAAAGCCTGTGTGAATACCACCGTCACTTATTTCCCTTCTCAGTAGCAGTAACAGCGGGAGGTCTGGGAGAGGGTCAAAGCGTCCAACCCTTCCGGCGCCCGTGCCTTCGCTAACCCTTCCAGGAACACGCGCGCGGCCGCTATTGTGCGCCCGTCAAACCCAGCCCGCCCTTTGACAGCGGGCGGGTCATCAGCGGTCCGCCCGCGTCCCTTCCTGTGACGTCACTATGGTCCTGGAACGCAAGCGAAGCGTAGCCCAGCGGTGCATTGTTGTCATTGTTGTGGGTAGTGGTACATAGGCATTAAAAACAATCAATTCTGCTAGCATCAGTACAACGCCTTTTGGGGCGACTCACGAAATTGCGAGGGGGTACCTCCAACCGAGTTGTGCATGGCACCCTACTAACCGGTCTCTAGCGATGTGCCAAATTTGAGCACAATCGGCCCAGCCGTTCTCGAGATCTGGAACCGGCACCCTGCACGTGCACACGTGCAGAATGGGTCCCAACTCTCTACTGACTTGTGCACGGCACCCTACTAACTGGTCCCTAACCGTGTACCAAATTTGAGCGCCATCGGTCAAGCCGTTCTCGAGATCTGGAAACGACCCCTGCACGTGTGCACGTGCAGCAGCACCCCAACTCACATGGATGGATGGATATGCATTGCCTAGTGGGTGCCTACCTACATGCCAACTTTCAGCGCAATCGGCCAAGTAGTCACCGAGATATTGCAACAAGTAGTCACCGAGATATTGCAACCATGTAAAACTGACAACTGACACAAAACAAAACTGACACCTCTTCGTTTTGCACGTGGCACGTGCATAAGGGGTCACCCACATGCAACGGGAATAGTCCAATACTTGGTAGAAGGAATGAAGCTACCCTACACAAATTACCGCATGTAAATCGGTCAAGTGGTTGCTGAGATATAAGCGTCGCAAAATCGTGAGGCCACAGCTGGCCGGCCGGGCGCTCATACTCAGAAATTTCCGTTATTCTACGTGACTCCGCTCGCTTCGCTTGCTCCATGTCTCTCTCGTCCAATGGTGTAGAATGGTGCGTAATTTGACCTCCAAAGATGAACATTTTTTACCCCCTACCGGCACAGGGGAGGGGGTTGATGCAACCCCCTAAGGTTTTTCGCGAATAACTCGCGTAAAAAGCGGCGGATTGCAACGAAACTTTCAGTACCCTCGCATTGATCAATTTTACACATACCCTGAAAATTTTATGACCCTGACCCCAATGACCTTTGACCTGTGACCTCTTTTCCGTGACCATGTTTGGCCGAAATCGCGATTCGGCGTATGTCGGCTCGCATTAGCCGCGCGTTTGCAAGCTTTTCGTGGTTTCAAACGTTCAAACATGTGATTTGATGTTGCTCCCATGCATTAGGGTGGGTGTCAAGGTCACCTGAAGGTCAGGTCAGGTCATTGACCTTTGGTGACCTCGGTTCACTTTTTCGAGTTTTACATGTTTCTAAGCTAGTTTTTGGAGCTGAATTCGAATTTAGCAACCATTTGAACATTTACGAAGTAGTTTTGGTGTCTTCGTAACATGTTACGAAGCTGTCAGAGGCGGACGACACGTATTACGAATACCCGTCGCGACCCCTACCGGTTGACCTGATCTGACCTGACCCGACCTAATCTAAACGCTTAACCCGCGCGGGGCTGGGGGGTAAATTTCACCCCCCTCGCGAATTTTTGCAATATCTCAAAAACGGCGGCGCGCAGCGCCGCCAAACTTTCAGTACCTTTTCTTACATCAATTTGACACGTTCCCTGAAAATTTGAGCGAAATCCGTCTGAAATGTTTTGAGAAATTGACGTTTTAGTGACGTCATGTTCGCCATTTTCGCCTCAAAAACGGCAAAACTTCAAACGCCGCTAACATCTCCATTTTTAACCCGCGCCCCGCTGGGGGGGGGGGGCAGAATCTGCCCCCCCCTCCCGTTTTTCGCCAATAACTTCTAAACGCGTTACGCCAGCGACGTCAAACTTTCAGTACCTTATCATACATCAATTTGACACGTTCCCTGAAAATTTGAGCAAAATCCGTCGGAAAATTTTTGAGAAATTGACGTTTTAGTGATGTCATGTTCGCCATTTTCGCCTCAAAAACGGCAAAATTTCAAACGCCGCTAACATCTTCATTTTTAAAGGAATCAAGACGTAACAAAAAAGGTTATACGTGATTCTACTTTGTCTATCAAATGGCTATCTCGGTTTTTTGAAAATGTTGGATTTTGGCCAAAATTTTTCCAAAAAAATGACTTTTTTGGGAAAATATTTATAGAATCCAAAATTTTGAGTTTATCGAAAAAACCGGAATATATGTCAAAGAAGTGGTCTATGTGCACCTACATACCAATTTTTAGAAGAATCGGTTCAAAAATGTGGGAGTTATTCAAAATTTTATGACGTCACGACACACAAAATTTTTGAAAAATGATTTTTTGGAAGTTCTAGACCTCGTACGGAACAAAAATAGCACCATTCGATTCGCCGTGAAAAACTGCATCGAATAGACACCTTTGTAGGCCTTAACAACCAACTTCAAAATTTGACCTCACTTGACCTGACCTTGACCTGACCTCGACCTGAAATTCATCCAGAGGTGGTCCATATCACTTATTGAGTGTGCCTATTGAATTCCATGAGTAAAATGACCCATAAAACATGTGTCGCACATGCCCTTTTCTATATTTTGTTTTTGGTGACCTGACCTGACCTGACCTGACCTTGACCTTGACCTTTGAATGACATTGTGTGCAATGAATATTGTCTTGGCAGTCTAAGAACACGTTTTGGGCAATCAGTCTCAGTCCATTCTTCGGCAACTACGGTGCAAGGCCGATACTGTAGAAACTTGTATTTTGTACCCTTGACCTGACCTTGACCTGACCTCTGACCTACTTAAGCAAAAAAATTTGGGCTCTTAAGATCCGCCTTGTTGAGAGCTTTCGATTGCCGTTTTCCCCGTCTTTCTACGACCATCGGTTCGGAAGTTAGACAGGGGGGGCAGAATCTGCCCCCCCCAGCAGGGCGCGTATGGCTGAATAGCCCAGCGGGGCGCGGGTTAAAGGAATCGAGACGTAACAAAGAAGTTTATACGTCATTCTGCTTTTTCTATCAAATGGCTATCTCAGTTTTTTGAGAATGTTGGATTTTGGCCCAAATTTTTTTCAAAAAACTGACTTTTTGGGGAAAATAGTTATAAAATCCAAAATTTTGAGTGTATCGAAAAAACCGGAATATATGTCAGAGAAGTGGTCTATGTGCACCCACACACCAATTTTTAGAAGAATCGGTTCAAAAATGTGGGAGTTATTCAAAAATTTTATGACGTCACGACACACAAAAATTTTGAAAAATGATTTTTTTAAGTTCTAGACCTCGTACGGAAATAAAAATAGCACCATTCGATTCGCCGTGAAAAACTGCATCAGATAGACACCTTTTTAGGCCTTAAGAACCAACTTCAAAATTTGACCTCACTTGACCTGACCTTGACCTGACCTCGACCTGAAATTCATCCAAAGGTGGTCCATATCACTTATTGAGTGTGCCTATTGAATTCTATGAGTAAAATGACCCATAAAACATGTGTCGCACATGCTCTTTTCTATATTTTGTTTTTTGGTGACCTGACCTGACCTGACCTGACCTTGGCCTTGACCTTGACCTCTGAATGATATTGTATGCAACGCATATTGTCTTGGTAGCCTAAGAACACGTTTTGGGCAATCAGTCTCAGTCGATGACTCCATTCTTCGGCAACTACGGTGCAAGACCGATACTGTAGAAACTTCCAATTTGTGCCCTTGACCTGACCTTGACCTTGACCTCAAACTTTAAATTAAGTACATGTTTTTAGTTGTTCGTGATTAGATCTTTCGATTGGCGTTTGAATTTTCCAAATCGGACCATTAGTTCGGGAGATAACAGGGGGGGGGGGTAAAATTTACCCCCCCCCCCCAGCCCCGCGCGTTCGGCTGGAGACCCCAGCCCCGCGCGGGTTAACGACATCATCTGTGATTAAAACTAACACGATATTCGTGATCAGCACCCCGGAAAACCGTTTAGCAGCCACGCTTTACGACTTTCTAACAGGTCCCGACATTCCCGATTTTTGGGTCATTGACCTGACCTGGAAGGTCAACCGATGACCTAGGATCTTAAAGTTGAGTATCATTGGCTTCCTCTAGTGACGGGCAACACGCTCGTTTTTTCCGCGAAGCTCTAGCTCCATCAGGGGTCAAACGCGAGGGGGGGGTTGTACCAACCCCCCCCCCCCCCTTTTGCCGTCGAAGGACTCAAAATGGCCTGTGCCGGCGAGGGCCATGACCTGATTCCAGGTCGAGCTCATGACCTGACCGGTAAAACTCATGTTGCATCCCAATCGATTGCTCAATGCTCATTGTAAAACTGAACGCATTGCAGCTGTTTTTACTGCTCTTCCATCATCCATGTCTCCATCACATGTCAATTTTCCAAAAGTGCCTTTTTTTCGACTGCTTAACTCTCGCCGGCACAGGGGGCAACCATCCCCTAAGGTTTTTCGCGAATAACTCGCGTAAAAAGCGGCCGATCGCGACGAAACTTTCAGTCCCTCGCATTGATCAGTTTTACACCTACCCTGGAAATTTCATGACCCTGAGCCAAATGACCTTTGAACTGTGACATGCTTTCCGAGACCATGTTTGGCCGGAATCGCGATTCGGCCTATGTCGGCTCGCATTAGCCGCGCGTTTGCAAGCTTTTTGTGGTTTCAAACGTTCAAACATGTGATTTGATGTTGCTCCCATGCATTTGGGTGGATGTCAAGGTCACCTGAAGGTCAGGTCAGTTCATTGACCTTTGGTGACCTTGGTCCCTTTTTCGAGTTTTACATGTTTCTAGGCTAGTTTTTGAAGCTGAATTCTAATTCAGCAACGATTTGAACATTTACGAAGTAGTTTGCTGCCTTCGTAACATGTTACGAAGCTGTCAGAGGCAGTTGACACGTATTTCGAATACCAGTTACGACCCCTACTGGTTGACCTTTTTTTCCAATTTATTAACGGCACGAACATTAATTGACATTCTTAACATTGTTAACAGGCAAAAACTGGTTGAAACAAACACAAAACTGGTTGACCTGAAAAAACAAATACAAACTGGTTGAAACAAACTACCTACAAACAAACTACCTACTGGTTGACCTGACCTGACCTGACCCGACCTGGTCTAAATGCTCAATGACATCATCTGTGATCAAAACTAAAACGATATTCGTGATCGGCACCCCGGGAAAATCACATAGCAGCCACACAACCATCGCCCCGTTGGGGGGGGGGGGGCATTTTGGCCCCATCAGACTGTGGTCTTTCCTGAATAGCAAGAAAACGGCGGCGCGCAGCGCCGCCAAATTTCCAATACCTTCCCGGGCATCAATTTGACATTTTCACACCAAATTTCAAGTCTTAGGTCACCTTAGGTCAGGAGTTATTGAGGTCAAACTGAGGTCATGTTTGAGCAAAAATGAGCAAAAAACATGCAATCTTGAAACGCTCACCAAATTTACAGTTACCAAGCAATTTCAAAGTTCTTTATATGGTCTAGCAGACAAAAAGCGGCGCTACAAAACTGCTATCTAGGATTTTCAAAATTTTGGGTTTTTAACCCCCAAAAATTCAAAAAAATTGATTTTTTAGAAAAACTCAAAAAATCCAAAAAAAAATCCGAATTTCGAAACAAACCGGGAATATATGATAGTCCCTGTGCTCTTCTATAAACATACCAAATTTCAGATCGATATCTCGTTTTTTGGCCAAGTTATAGCGAAAAAACTGTTCAAAAATGATGACGTCAAATTTTTGAACTCAATTTTTAGCGATTCTAGACCACGTAGGGCAAGACCACCATTGAACTCCCCGTGACGAGCTGCATCGAATCGATACCCTTTTTATGCAAAATATCAACTTTGAAATTTGACCTTATTTGACCTGACCTTGACCTGACCTTGACCTGACCTTGACCAAAACGTGACCTAAGCTGGCTCAAAAGTCTGCCTGACCCACATAATCGCATTTGTCATGTAAAATGGACCATAAAACATGTATCACACGACACTTTCATATTGTGAACCCCCCAGTGACCTGACCTCTGTGACCTGACCTGGTATCAGTGGCCTCAAATAGAAAAATATGTGTTTGAAGAACATTTCCCCATCAATGATTTTCAATGAAATGCATTTTACTCGATTTTACAACGCATTTCTTGAAATGCCTGTAAACGGTGAAAATTCGACCTTTGACCTGACCTGTGACGTCATCGGTTTGACCTGGGTCAATAAATTTGGGTCACAAGGTAGTTCCCTGATAGGGCTATCCAACACCGTTTGCCGCTTGTCGCTAGGTTGCGTGGTTCTCGAGATCTTAGGGGGGGGGCAAATTGCCCCCCCCCCCAACGGGGCGGCGTTGCTCGGCAGAGCCCAACGGAGCGCGGGTTAACGACTTTCTAACAGGTCCCGATTTTCCCGACTTCTGGGTCATTGACCTGACCTGGAAGGTCAACCGATGACCTAGGACCTTAAAATTGGGTATCATCGGCTTCTTCTTGTGACGGACAGCACGCTCGTTTTTTCCGCGAAGCTCTAGCTCTCAGAGGAGTGCAAAATAGAAATATCCCTGCACTGTAGACCCATTGGCTAAAACCTCTACTAGAAAGGTTTAGGTCTTTCAAAAGTGCTACTTCAACAAAACAGCTTTCGCGTGACACGTGCTCCTCAATGATTGATTTGAAAAGCAACAAAGTCCTGCAAATCAGCTCAAGTTGGTGGGGCAAAACACTCATTGGTGGGGCAAAATGGCAAGTTAATTGCGAGGTAGAGGAAATAGGCTACCCAGCAAAAAGGGCGGCAGGTCGATCAGCCCAACCACTGCTACGGTTACTGAGGCCTGAAATATACATATGCCTCTCAAAAGCGTTACAGGCCGGGCCGGGACGCTATATGTATGTAAATGCTGATATCTTTCCGTTACGAGTATCTTAAAAAGATTTCGCTTCGCTTGCGCTGTCCGTTCGCTGGTAATAATATTTCTCCTTCGTTTAAACCCTCGCCCGTATTCGTGTTTGCCAGCGTCTAATGCATAGGGGGGGGGGGGGGTCTGTTGGACCCTCCTTGCCGTTTGGCCTCTGGTGGAGCTAGAGCTTCCAGAAAAGAAAAACGAACGTGTTGCCCGCGACGAGAGTAAGCCAATGATGCCCAATTTTATGGTCTTATTTATGTCATTGGTTGACCTTCCAGGTCAGGTCAATGACCCAAAAATCGGGAAAATCAGGATTTGCTGGAAGTTCGTAAAGTGAGGCTGAAAAAGGGATTTTGCGGGATACTGAACACCTAGTTCATGTTAGTTTTGATCACATACCTATGATGTCTTAATGTATTTAGGCCAGGTCGGGTCAGGTCAGGTCAGGTCAACCAGTAGGAGTCCTGCCGGCCGGCGGCCATCCATATCAGGTGTTGACCACCACTGACAGCTTCGTAGCATGTTACGAGGGCACCAAAACTACTTCATAAATCTTCAAATGGGAATTCGAAATCAGCTCCAGAGACTACCCTAGAAACATGTTAAACTCGAAAAAGTGAAGCAAGGTCATCAAGGTCATCAATGACCTTGACCTGACCATCACGTGACCTTGAAACCCACACCACAAAAAAGGAAATTGCGCGGATAATGTGAGCCGACATCGCCAATTCGCGATTCCGGTCGAACATGGTCTCGAGAATCAGGTCACAGGTCAAAGGTCATTTGGGTCAGGTCATAAAATTTTAAGAGTATGTGTAAAATTGATTAACTCGAGGGTACTGAGAGTTTCGTCGCGATCGGCCGCTTTTTGCGCGAGATAGGTAATCGCGAAAAACCGTGGGGGGGGGGGGGTCCGTTCGACCCCGCTATAAGTGCGACTTGCGAGTGTTAAGTCACTAAAGATCTGTCAAAAGTAAAAAATAGGTTATTGCTCGAGATGAGAGGGCAAAGTTGTGCAGTTGGAGTGCTTTAACACACATCATGAACTTACATGCATACATTCTCGAATTAAACATCAATAATACCTGCTATAGGCATATTGCTCTTTGGAACGTCGCTTTCCGTATGGGGATATCATGGGTCTGAGCCAGCTGACACGGGTGACAGTTGACACCCCCTCAGTGGGGTTCTGACATGGTCTGCGTTGGATCACCCACCACTACAATGGGCGGTTCCTCACAACCAGCGTAATTGACCGGTGTGATGCGGCGACGTGAGGCACGCGCGGGACCGTCTGTCCCCACGCCGTGGCGGTCCGGGTCAGGGGAGCAGCCCCCTCCCCGCGCGGCGGGCGGTCGCCCATTCATCCGCGACCCCAGCCCCATGATTCAGGGGTTGACAGAGGGCAAACAGCACGCATTTAAACTGGGCAAACAGACGGTGTTCTACGCTAGGGACATCTCGCGGCTGTGATTCACGATACTGCTTCGCCAAACTGCCTTTAGATGGTGGGTCAGTCGGTGTCCGTCTGCTGCTGTGCGCCGAGAATTAGCCCTATAAATTAATATGAATTACACTTTCTAGTGTGACGATACCGTCACATTATCATATGGGTCGCGTTTAGATGCAAATGAAGAAACGACTGCGTTGAAAAAATATGTCATTTCATTGAACGTTGAAATGCTTGAAGTGCTCGCTAAAAAATAAGGGTGCAGTTATTTTTTTACATCTTAGTTTTTGTTGCCGCGTTTTTAGACGTTTTTCGGCGCACTGTTGTTGAAGTTATACAGGCCTATTTTACAGCTATTTTTGATTCACAAAACTGCTGCAATTTTTATAACTTTTTTTTTTGCATATTGACATTTTGATGGGATTGGAATGCATTAAAAGATGTTTATTCTTAAATCTTGAATACCAATATAATAACAATGTGAATCGAGCCACGCTCGTAGCGAAATATTACGAATCAATGATAAAAACAGTAGGTAACCGGCAGAAAATATGTAGTTACTAGTTACCGCGATTGTATAAGATAATACTATATATTCCGCGTGAAATTGACAGCAGATACTACAAGAATAATAGCCTAAACAAATATTGAAATAACTGAAAGCTCATAATACCCGCTTAGCACTGCTAACGCTGAACATTTTCTTCGAACATTAAATGCTTACCATACCATAACATCTGAAGATAATGAACTTGAACCTCGAAAAGCGAGTTGTCCAGTTTCAGTCTCAGTTTGTGCGGTACTGGGATACATTCATTATCAGTGAATCAAATAAAAATTGTCCGGGGCATCATGCTGTGATTATATGAACCCGTTAATATGTATAAAATCTAGTTATTGGCCAAACGTAACGGCCACGGACCGTAGGTTGACGACCCCGAAATTTAGCGAAATGAAGTATAAGTTCAAGCAGTTTAAATAATGCTGGTGCGTGGAGTTGAATAGTGATGTAAACGTGGCCACAGTCTACAAACACGATAACAAATATCATTGCGCTTCGCTCAACCAGAGCCATGCTCGTTCTTGCTCATGAAACAGTGCATCCCCATTAAATGAAAAGTCTGAACGAATGCATTCAGGTTCCTACCTCTGAATCACCTTATATTGAGATCCGTTTCTTAACAAGAACACAAACGAGGCCCATCAATTTGTCAGTACTAAGGCAACAGCGTCTGACAAGTGACAACGCATCAAATGGCCAACTTCTGACACTATCTACCAATACGGTTACGGCAATAAAATTGCATTGCAAAATGCAAATAATATTGCACCATTTCCAAGCGCAGCTTGAAACCTAGTGCGACCAGCTAGTGTCATTTTCACAACCAAGTGCAACCAGTTAGTGTCTCGAGACACATTCCAACTGCATAGATACCGCAGTAACCCATTAGGGGCGAAAGGAAACACATAACTTGTGTACGACCAGCGTTCTGTCAGCGTACGACGCATAAAGCAAATTGCTCAAACAACTGCGATCCCGAACAACACAACACAGAGCTCCGAAACGAATGGTTTACAAAAGTCTACGACTGACGACATCGAAACAGTACGTTCATCGGGACTAGTCACATGACACGCTCAACCCAGCTGGGTTATGGGTACTAATTGCGCTTCAAATTGACCTCTGACAGCCATTTACTTACGCCAGTTTGATGCATAAAACTGTACATTGATGATTGAATGAAACTCAAGCGGCAGCACATAGGTCTCCATCAAGGCGGTTATATACAACAGAGCACCTCGCTAAAACGAGCGCGAGCCGCACTGTCACACTGACAGTTAACACTGAGCCGCGAGTCGTGACAGTCGCACTGCGTCATATGCACGCAGATGTCGCACTCACGGCACCGTTGCTGGCACTGCACTGCGGGTGGACACGCGCGGTGCAGTAGCTCCACGGTGTGCGTCTCACCGGAGGGATTACCAGTCTCCGACCGGACAGTCCAGGCGGGTAAGCGGTGTCTTCAATCATGACCGCCGTCCCCGTCTCCGCGGAGTGCCGCACGGCGGCGACGCGGCGGCGTCGGATCTTGAGCTGGTGGACACTGGACTCCTGCGGCCTGCCACAGCTGCCAGCTTCAGCCCTTCAGCATCGTGTCATCAGCAAACTCCAGCAGAGCCCCAATGCAACTGGGAAAATAAAATTTATGCTGTTAAGCCAAATCAACCAAAACATTTCCTTGCACAGGATTCTCTTTGGCAGTTCAGCAAAATCTTCTGTGATATCCAAGGCCGTGACCGTGACTTGTGAGGTGAATTATGAGGTGAAAGTTACTAGGAAGCAGTTTTTTTTTTAGAAAACAGCTTCAATCCATGTTTGCCTGATTCCAAACTCAAGGCAACATCTCATAGCTTTGACAGCATGAAATTTCATATGAAACCATATTGAGGTTACAATTTCCATTATCTTGTCACAAACAGTGCACTTTAACATGGATAACTAACACCAAATCATCCAACCTTGTATCTTTATCTGGTGAAACTCAAGAAACCAATAAAGCAAACAATTTCTGAGCAAAACTTTTAGGCATTTGACAAGCTCGACTACTGCCATGCAGTCTAATGCTCGTTGATTACAGATTAAATACCTACTTTTCAAATATAAATTCGGTAGTTCAGTATATAATGAAATACCCAGCTCAATAGAGGCAATTATGATAATGACAGCATGTAAGCAAAGTAAAAACAAAATCAAATATTTCTTCTACAGAAAAAAGCACTTGTACCCACTCAACTTAATTTTACTACATCACTTACTTGAATTATCAGTCATCACCAGACTTGTAAAAAAAAAACTTTCTAGATATTATGCCACAAAAAATAAACAAAGTACCTGAAATTGCACAATATTGATATAGGCACCAGCCACTGGAACGGTATGATGGGGTCTCGTAACTTGAACGTTCAGTCTGTAAGAGCATGCCTGACTTGACTTGACAGCTTTGAGGCATCACCTTTGCAGCAGCTCCTCGGCTATTCTTTTTTAACACAAACTTAAACTATCATTACCATGCTATGATGATGACTGATGAGGTGGCTGATTTCGGGCGCATCAGCATGAAAAGTAGCAGCCCTTCTTTCATTCTATTTCCTTGTTTTCACATGCTGCACAAAACGTTTTTTCTTCCACGTTCCTTCTGTCATCATAAAAAATAATAGGTATCATAATTGCTTCACTTCTTCTTTATATTCCAAGTATTGCTGCTGCAATTCATCACATCTCCCGTTAGTAAACCATTGCCCTATGGCCGCTAAAGTAAATAAGTGGAATGCGCCAGAAATTGTCAAAATCGCGCCAAAATAGCAAACTAAGATGAGAAAAAATAACCGCACCCAAAAATAAACTCGCTAACTGAGCCCTAAAGGTCGGCTGCCTTGTTGCAATGCATTTGGGCCAAAAACGCGGGCTGGGTGTAAGTTGTCGAGAAACAATTTTTGGCCTGAAGTGTTCTCTAAAGTATCATCTACATAGATCCAGGGAACATATTTGCTATCTATGATGGCTTAGGAGATATTGAATCTTAAGTCCTCCGGTGTACCCTGTTTTGCGGCGGCCCACGTGTTAAAAGCTGCTGAACATTTTTACTTTGACCAAAAAACGCGGGCACAGTTTTGTCTGTACGAAAATGACTCTTGTCCTATCGCACTCCACGTGGGCTGAAAATTCAGAAACCAGGGAACATATTTGCTACGACCAGTACTTTTCACGATTCAGACCGAAACGTGAAAAAATAGCCCCCAAACCCTATGGCGGGCACCTCTCCGCGGCGCCCGGCCGCGAGTTACCTAAGTGTGGAACTACCCAGCGCCGAGCCGGCCGGATGACGTCACACCACGGCCTGCAGTGCCGGCGCGGCGGCAGACTGGCCGAGATTGGCATGGTCTTAACTTGGCGAAGAGGCATCGGACGCCAAACTTCTGCTGCAGCTATTAATCACATTTCATGCGTTTCTTCCATGTGTATGAGCTATCAAGTCCTTCGAATACTTAATGTGTAGGTGAGCGTACCTGCATTTAGCAGTGCGTGCTATGCTATGTGGATGGGCACATCAGACAGTCGACACACTGCGCAATGGATTCCGATATTGCTTGGCTGATTCTGGCTTTGTGTCTTCGAACGAACCATTGAAAGGGAGTACGTCATTTTTTAAAGGTTGTTAGGTGCACTCACACGTTTTAAGATAAGCAACTGCTGATTGAATTTCTGGCGAGGGTTGGTGGAACGCTCTGTTTACAAATGAGTATCTACCTACCTACTACCTACCTGCAGTGGCAAATAACTGGGTTGCGGTCAGTTAGGCATGATTCACGAAATCCCTTATCTTTTATTAGACTTATTAAGCCCAATGTGCAACATTTGCGTCTTTTCGCGTTGTATCGGGTAGCAAATGAGAAAATCTGCTTCTTCTCCACAGCCCTCAATTCAAGAAACCGTCCTTTTCCTTATTGCATCATTCCAGAACATAATTTTCAAACATGGGTATCTTCCCCACAAAAAACTGAAGCAGTTTCCTTCGGCTCCAATGCGCCGCTCGCCCAGGGAGACGGAAGTGTTATATTCTCGGCGGTCCAGTCTGCATTCTGCAGCACACTCAAACTTGGCGGACCCCCAGCGCACGACTGAACGATTCGTATTGTTGTGAGTGACTGTGACAATTCACTGACGGGGCATTCCAAACTGGAGTATAAACGAACTGGATAAACTGGATAAAACTGGATAAACGAAACCACTGGAGTGGTTTCGGAATAATTAACAGGCGGCGCAGCCCAGTGCCTCTTACAATGAATTACAGTGGCGAATGCACTATTGCAGAGAAGAAATGGATTGAGCAGATGCCCAACCTCGCTGTATTATCAACTAAACATTAGGTACGCTTTACATTTTAATCAGGCAATCATGTAAACAAACGACTTGCAAGTTGCGACCCTTCCGCCTTACATAACTCGGCAGAATGCCCCTGAGTCGGCTAAACTACACTGCATCTCTTCAAACCTTAAGTATTTTACAATTTACCACTCAGCTATGCAACAGGCTTATAATTCACTGCTCAAGTCTCAACCCCTTTTTCCCTATCATCTTTTTGGCACCGTCAATCGCCATCTGCGCTGCCCACTGTCCAGCAAATAATCCGGCCGTCTCCAGTTCTCTGCAGCAGGGGCTTCCAAACTCAAGCGAACTCGCCGAAGTTTCGCCATTCAATGCGCAGGATCTGTACAATTGAGTTTGAGAGCCTCTGGGTTGGCTCGGCGCGCCTGCGCCGCGCCGTTGGTCCGGCCAAGTACGCGAGTGACGTCATGCTATAAGCGTCATCCCCCGACCAAAGTCACCAATCAGAGCCCTAGAATCGACTTGTAGTTCCACACTTAGGTAACTCGCCGCCCGGCCGCAAATTCCCAATCATGCTACACGCTACGCACCTCCAGCGCTGACTGGCTGGTTTTCGCGGGAGATGACGTCATAACCTGACGCCCACGCTCATTGGCCTGGGGGTTATGTGACGTCACATCCATCAGCCAATAGTCAGACGAGGTGGGGATCTATTCGCTAGTTCAGATATAGGTTAAGGAAAGTCTATGACGACAATATACGAGTCTATGCACGAATCACACGCGGACCTAAGGCGCGAATTCAAGGGCCTCATACCAGGGTATATAGAATTACGGCCTTGATTGATGGCCTTGGCCGAGTGCGCTGGACAGAGCTGCGGAGTCGATGGATTTTAGGCGACTCTGACTCCGACTCCGACTCCGACTTTCAAAAACCAACTCCGACCCCGACTCCGACTCCGCGCAGAACTGTCGACTCCGACCGACTCCAACTCCCGACTCCGACTCCGCAGCACTGCCAGGACTGCGGAGTCAATTGATTTTCGGTGACTCCAACTCCGACTCCAGATACGGTTTCCAAAATCGACTCCGACTCCGACTCGACTCCGGGCAGATCTGTCGACTCCGACCGACTCCGACTCCGACTCCGACTCCGCAGCCCTGGCGCTGGATGTTGGATTTGAAGGCCGTGTTGGTGTTACACCTATTAGACTGTAATTTGTGTTGGATTTGTGGGTGGTGTTGTTTCTGTACCTTTGGTGCAAGATGGAAAAAGATGTGTTTTTTTCTCGGAAAAAAAATTGAATCTTCAGGCTTTTCAAACATCGACCGTCGACGTGAACTGCAAAGATGATACCTCAACCTTGACTTTGGGATGTAGGACGTCAAAACCCGAGAAGAGTTCAGAAACTGGCTTGAAATTTACTGTTCTTCTACCTCAACTACTCTGAACAGCTTCAGACTACTAGCAAGTGGCGATGGGCACAGGAATCTGTCCCACCAAGCCACAACTCTAAACCCTCGCACGAGCAGAGCACATTTCGTTTACCATAATGCTGCATGACGCAACAGCCTCAGGTTCTTTCGCCGCAACTTCTGCGTCGGATATACCCGATAAATCGTTCGCAGTGTAGTTGACTATTAAAGGCATCAGAGCAGTGGTCTTCGAGCCCTCCCATCGGCCGTGCACATCTCGGAACCCCTCCCATCGGCCGTGCAGATCTCTGAGCCGCCTGCCGCCGGCGCCTCCAGAGCCGAGCGGGCCCCCATGCGCATGCCCCGGACGCGAGTGACGACACCGTGACGTCACCCGCCTGGGCTGTGCGTAGCGTGTAGCACTATTGGGAATTTGCCGCCCGGCCGCGGGTCGCTAGTTCCCGAAACGACACACCATGCCAGGCTCGCATGTCCGCCTCGGCTCCGACAGGTCCAGCACGGCGACTACGCGAATGTGAATCATGAATGGGTGGTGGGCGGCGGATGGTGCCACACGGGAGGGGGAGCGTAGGGGATTAAAGGTGACACTTATGCTGCTTGTGATAACTCGCCTCGCCTCCCTGGGTTCCGCCCAGGTCCAGGGATAATCTTCTCCAGCTTTAGCTAAAGTCTTATATTTGATTTTTTAAATCAATATAAGTATTATTGGATCTGAGGGCAGGGCAAGGAACAGGACTAGACATGCACAATTTTCCCGAAATCCGGGCCCAGCACCGAACCGGCAGCAGCACCGAACGGGTCCTTAAGACGGGAAGACAACAAGGTATCGGGTTTGAGGGAACTGGGCAGGGCAGAGAGGGTCACAGGGCCTGAATGCAGAGCAGGGCGCAGGGCCTGAAGGAAGGGCAGGGCAAGGTACAAGACCTTAGGACAGGGCACTGGGCAGGTCACATATCCTAGGGGTATAGTAGGGCAGGACATAACAAGGTGTACGACCCTAGGATAGGGCAGGGCACAAGGACTGGAGAGCGCATGTATGTACTTAGGTGCATAGTAAATCAGGGCACAAAGCAATCAGAAAGGCACAGTGACGTACCCAATGGGGGGGCCACGGGGGCCAAGGCCCCCCCCTGAGCGCCGAAGGCGCTCAGGGGGCCCCTCAGGCCCCAGGATATTTTTTTAAACACTGGATAAAACGTCTTTTACTCGGAAGAAAAATTGATATTAAAAAGTTTCATTTATGTGCCCTGGGTACCCAAGGGGCCCCTGCAGTCATCCAAGGGCCCCCAGTTTCCTGGGCCCCTGGTCGCCTAGGGGGCCTCTGGTAGCCGGGGGCCTGGTCTCATGGGGGCCCGTGATAGCCTGTGGCCCCTAGTCGCCTAGGGGGCCCTGGTCGCATGGGGGGCCTCTGGTCGCATGAGGCCCCTGATCGACTGGGGGCCCCTAGTTGCCTAGGGGGCCCTGATAGCCCGGGGCCTGGTCGTATGGGCCCCTGATAGTCTGTGGCCCCTAGTGGCCTAGGGGGCCCTAGTCGCATGGGGGGCCTCTGGTTGCATGATATTGAGGCCCCTGATCGCCTGGGGGTACCTAGTCGCCCAGGGGGCCCCTGGTAGCCGGGGAGCCTGGTCGCATGGGGGCCCCTGGTTGCCTGGGGCCCCCGGTCGCCCCTAGTCGCCTGGGGGACCCTGGTCGCCTTGGGCCCCTGGTAGCCTGGGATCCCCTGGTCGCCTGGGGGTCCCTGATCGCCTGAGGGCCGCTGGTCACCTAGAGGGCCCCTGGTCGCCTGGGGGCCCCCTGGTCGCCTGGGGGCCCCTGATCGCTTTGGGGACCTGATCGCATTGGCCCTTGGTCGCCTGGAGGGCCCTGGTCGCCTGGGGCAGTGGGGCCCCTAGTCATCTGGAGGACCTGGTCGCCTGGGAACCCCTGGTCAACTGGGGGCCCCTGGTGGTCTGAAAGTACGCTTATCACCTGCTTGATCCCAAATCATCTGAGTGGCTACTGGCTACTGGATATAAGTAGTGACTGGAGTAGGCACTCATCTGAAGGAGCCAATATCTTTCACGGTGCCGGAGATATCACAGAAAAACAAAAAGGCTAAACTGAATACCCCCCGGCCCCCAACCTTGGCCACAAAGGCGTCATTGGCTAACACAGGGATGTGGGTCGATTTGCAATCGCATTTCCTCCTAAGTCCTATTCCTCCAATTAATACAGAGTGTCCCAGAAATACACAAACATTTATTTTCTGGCTTAAAGTACAATTGCGCTCGATTTCTAGTGAAACATATAATAGCCGCGTTTACATAGGGCTAGTTGCCAGATAGTGGAATT
The DNA here is from genome assembly GCF_019059575.1 of Amphibalanus amphitrite. NCBI lineage: Eukaryota > Metazoa > Arthropoda > Thecostraca > Balanomorpha > Balanidae > Amphibalanus > Amphibalanus amphitrite. Next base: position 171,028 of record NW_024881728.1, on the reverse strand, counting down.
CCGATAACGAGACATTTATTCCCCACTATTATATTATATACCTACATATCCGGAATTGGAGGATGTTCAGTAATTGAGGCGCTCGCTCATAAAATGCTATGCGTTTCATGCACACTCCTCAAGCAAAAATATTTTTACTTTCCAATTTTCCACATTTTCTCAAGGCTTAGACCGTTAGAGAGACCGTTTTAATTGACTTTGATGAAGTTGAACGCGAGAAATCACAACCAAATGCTACATTAGGTTGTAAAGAACTGAATTGCGTTTTCCCACACACGTGGCGTTTTCTCACCTACGTCTGCAAAGGAGACCGGACCCACTATGCCCCCCCCCCCCCCCACCATCGAAAGGTTCTTCATGACTCCCGGGGGCTCCCGGGGAACCTGGGGGCCCTATACACTGTGGGGGGCCCCTTCGAAAGCAGGTGGCCCCCTCCTGGGCGAAATCCTGGGTACGTGCCTGGAAAGGCAACATCTGTTGCATAGTAAAAGACCGAGGCATGCTAAATATTTTTGCTTGCACTTTTCCGCTGAAACCGTGACATTTCAGTGTGGGACGCAGTGGTCCAAATTTCGCGAGGGCTACGTCCCAAAGGCAGGGGGCTGCGTCCCAAAATGGGACGCAGTCAGTATGTTAAAATATGCCCTGGCTCGCACAATGCACACCACCGACTCCACCCACGATACCACCCGACCTCCATCAAGTCTGGATCACAACTAACCACCGCGCGGAGCTGCGGCCGCTCGGTCCCGTGAGAACCTCCCCCGTCGCCCGCAGTCGCCGCCGACCAAGCCCCGCCCCCTAGGAGACGGTCCACCGTCCGACCAATCAGCGCGCAGGAACGAGATGAGCCGCCGCGCCGGCGGGAACTGACGGTTTGGAAATGCGCGCGGGTGGGAAAGCTCGAGTTTCTCATGAAAGGGAAGATTCGATTGCAGAGGTGCGCCAGCCGCAATAACGAGGGTTGGTGTTGATCATGACTGATCACTGATATGGTCCAGGGAGTCAGAATCGGAGTCCAATTTCGCACATGCACTGCACTGAGTTGGAGTCAGTCACCGAAAATTCATCGAGTACGCATACATGCCAGGGCTGCGGGTCGACAGCTCTGCCTCTGCCCGGAGGCGGAGTCGATTTTTGGAAGCCCGGAGTCGTCGGTGTCGAAAACACCGAAAATCTATCGAATTCGCAGCCCTGATTGAAACAACGCAAAAATAATAAAGTACCCCTCGACACTACCCGTTTCAAATATTTTCAGATGACAGAAATGACTTAGTTACTAGCGTGACTGCCTCCATCGCTCTGCAATTCAATGTCGCCCGTCACTTGCTGACTGCTGTCACGGCAACTGTCAGCTGCCACTGCACTGCCACGTGTCATCTGTCACTGCAGCTTTCACTGACGTCTCCCTGTTCCGCCCCTCCCCTCCCGACTTCTCCTATTCGCCTCCTCCCGCGCCGCCGACTCTGCCCGTCACGTGATCAGCGTGCGTCTCAGTTTTCATTCGGGGTGCCTTGTAGCCGGGCCGGTTGGTATCAGATCAGACGATATTGGACTGCATGGACTCACTACTGCGAAGGGACCATAATGACAGGCGTCTGGGCGCACGTGTTTTATCTATGTTATGACTATGACATGAGAGGGTATAGATGAAGTTTCGATGTGGCGTTCTGATAATGGCTGACTTAACCTGTTAACTAACCGGTTATGCAGTGTTGCGTATGGCGCTATTTGGTCCATATGAATGACGCAGATATTGAAGTCGGTATCGGTAATGAATGAATCATTTCAGGATTCATATAAAAACATACCCGCAATAGAAACCAAGTCTGCCATCGACAACCACACTCTACAAAAGCCCCATCCCCTCAAATTCTCAAAAGATAATCTTTCGGTCTTCTTATCTTTGCATCTCAGGGGAGTGCGAAATAGAAATATCATTGCACTATAGAACCAATTGCAAAAAAAAAACTTCTAGAAAGATATCCCTCTCTCAGCCAGGACGGCGCCATGCTGTCAGACTCACCGTTATAACTTAACTGACACCCCTTCACCCGAACACCCGTCAAGGGCGCATACAGCCCGGTCCTGATCGGTCACACCCAGCGGGGTGTCAGGGCGGTCAGATGAGCAGCGGGCGCGCCTCCCTGTTGCCCGATGCCCGGCACGTGGAGCCGGAGGGATAGGACGGGCATCGTCTTGGAGAGCAGTCAGGCCGACAAAGTGCAAAAATATATTACACTTATGCTTAGGGAAAAACAATGAATTACGTGAGAAACACTAAAACGTGTATCGAATCACTGGATGACGAAACAAAATCAAACTCATGTCGGTGGCTGACTGCTGTCCAAAACCCATGATACAGTATTTTTCAGGTCAAGTATCATGGCTTAAGTCTACCTAATACGTGAGTAGCTAGCTAGGCACGTTGCCTAATTACGCACAAACTCTAACCACTAGCTACAACCTGATATTGATTCTCACTTACTTTATACTACCCGAATCTTAACAAGTTCCCGGCAAAACACTGCAAACCAGTCTAAAAGTTACGTCATGTCCCATTTCACATTGGTATTTGTTATATATAATTAAGTAAAAAAATGAGCTCGCCATCGCATGTGAATGGAATATGACAATCAATGTCCACACTGCCCTTAATTTCAACTATACGCACCTAACTATATGTGCAAGTTTTTTCACAATTCCAGGAATCGCTACTCCTAATATTGTTATCTGATTGATAATCGTCTAACGCATAACGTTCTCCTTAACTGCATTTAAACAATATTATCACTAAATTATTATGGATATGAATCCACTTACCATCATAAAAAGACAACATTAAAAAACAAGCAATAGATTAAAATTGAAAACTCTACTGAAAAAGGATTTTAAAACAGTGAATGCCATCATCTTTACCTTTTTGACTTTTAACAGAAAAGTACTTTGGATGCAGTAGGTTAAAAAAGAAATGTCACAAAAGTACACGTATACCGCACTGGAGCCAGCCTGCCTACATTTTTAGAAGCTTTGAGAGCAAATGTGTGGCAAAGATACCTAAATGGCGATGCATCAATATACTATAAGGATGTGATTAAAATCCAAACAAATGAGCACGCCATCCTGAAGGAGACACCAGCCAGGTCAGCAAATCAACACATGACACCATGTAGGCATTCACGATCTCACATCCACACGTCTGCGAGCACAAACAAACACAATGCGCTTACAATGTCGAAGAAACAAGCAATCAACAGGAGCACTGTAACATCGGGTAACGTACTCACCATGCTGTTACCTCAATCCTGCAGCATCGTGCTGTCAAAATCACTGTGTGCACATACCCCTGAAAAGCGAAACGAAAACAGTAAAAAATAAATAAAAAAGAGCGCGGAAATGTGGCCTCAAATGCAGAGAAAAATGAGAAAAGTAAACGCGTAAAACACCGGAATCGAAAGACGGAGCACTTAACCACACATCAAATAAACGTGGCGCAGTTGAAAACCGTGCGTTACCGATAGTATGCCGAGGTGTGTTCCGGTCTATTTGTTTGCAGGCTTATTTTGTTTGCGGTATAACGCAGTTAGTAAATATCGTGAGCACTGAGCTGTTCAGCAGAATTATTTATGGGTTTATTGTGCGTGCTTATGCAAAGAAACTCATACATGTAGATACGGGTAAACCTTCTACATGCAAGCGGAAGTGATACAAATTCAGGTGCCCGTATGTGTTTCAACACTGCATTCATTTTACACAGCCTGCCATGTAGGTATATGTTATTAAACATTTAGCCCTTAAAGAATAAAAGCATAAATAGAGATTAGAGCCCTGAAAATAAAAAGAGTACATATGTACCTGTTAACCCCTCACCGAATCTCCCTTGGACGCCAGTTCAGCAAATCACCACTGGAACAATCACCAATCACACTTCAACACCTTAATACAACGCTGCCTTGGTTTTTCTTGCATAAATAATTCCGCAGGCACGAGAACATCGCGGAAAGTCGGTAATCCGAAACGAGAAAAAGCAAGCAAAACATCAGGTCACAAAAACCGGTACAAGGTCAAGGGAAAATTGGACTAGCTTAGCGGCAACTGAATTCCAGAGATCACTCAAATTGGTAACAAAGTATATCATGCGATGCGCACGGACGCCCTGAGTTCACTGGTCCTTTTATTTTGGCTCTATCTTTACTAGGTAAAAAGTTATAAGCGAAAAACTTTTCGACATGTTTTAGTTAAGTTTTTGCACTCATACCCTATGACGACGCCGTCACGAGCTATGACGACAATAGACCTCTCAATAGATCTCAATAAGACAATAGATCTCTCCAAATGCTTTGACGTGATCGACCACACAAAGCTTCTGTCCAAACTTCAAACCTATTCTATCGATCCGACCTGGTTTTCTTCTTACCTCCGTGGCCATACCCAATCTGTTTGCACAGCTGACGGGCGAGGAAATCGAGTCCTCTCCGATCCTCTACCCAATCCTATCGGCGTGTTCCAAGGATCCTCGCTCGGTCCGCTCCTGTTCCAAATATTTGCCAATGACCTCCCCCTCTACGCCCCTGGGGCGCACGTGGTGCAGTACGCTGACGATACTCAAATCTTACTATCTGGCAAAAAAGACTCCCTCCCTCATCTCATTGCAACTTTGGAACAAATTTTGGACTCATTTGACGCCTGGTTTCATACCAACGGTTTGAAAGTTAACACTAACAAAACTGAACTCATCATGTTTGGCTCTCGTCAAAATTGCCGTGGCTTGGATCCCATCTCGATTCGGTTCCGTGAGGACACGATCCGTGAGGACCCTACGGTGAGGAACCTTGGCGTGGTTTTCGACAAGCACCTCACCTGGGACGCTCACGTATCGGCCCTCGTCCAAAAATGCAACGGTATTCTCATCGGGCTGTCCCACGTGCGTCACCACATCCCTAGTGAACTCCTGCCTACTGTGGTCAGCGCCTTGGTCCTCTCGCACGTCCGTTATTGTCTCTCGGTCTACGGAAACGGCTCGGACAAAAACATACAACGTCTCCAAAAAGTCATAAATTTTGCGCTGCGCGTTGTGTCTGGCCGAAGAAAATTTGATCACATATCGGACGTGCGAGAGGAACTGGGTTGGCCCACCGCCCGTCAGCTGTTCGAAATCCACTCACTCAATTTCCTTCACAAAATACGCTGCACTGGGGAGCCGGAGACTATATCCTCTCAAATCCTGACCAACTCTTCCCTGCGCTCACGCTCGACAAGGCGGGACACTGATCTGGCTCTCCCACGCGTGAGGACCGAAGCAGGGAGGCGCCGTCTGCTCTACAGCATCGCCCAGTTATATAATCGCCTGCCCCATGATTTTAGGAGCCTCTCTATGGGAAGTTTTAAACGCTCTGTTTCCGAGTGGTTTTTACGTATTTAGGGATGAGTGAATGGTTCGATATGTTTACTGAGTGCTGTGATTTGGGTGCATTTTAACTCGTTTTCCCCTTTTAACTCAGACGCGACACTCAGAATAGCCATTTTAATATGGAGAGTGTTTTAATTGTCAATACAATACAATACAATACCAGATGATGACGAGAAGTGACGACAGCAGACTAGATGACGACAAGCTGTGACGAAAGTACACCAGCTGGTGACCAGGTGTGGCGAGCAGTGACGACTGTAGACTAGATGGTAACGAGCTGTGTCGAGCTGATGACAAGCCGTGACGACAGTAGCCTAGATGGTGCTGAGCTGTGACGACAGTAGACTAGATGGTGTTGAGCTACGACGACAGTACATACACTAGATGGTGCTGAGATGTATCGAGCTGTGACGAGACGTGACGACGGTAGACTGCATGGTGTTGAGTTGTAACGACAGAAGACTAGCTGGTGACGAGCTGTGACGACAGCAGACTAGATGGCGACGAGCTGGTGCCAAGCTGGTGACGAGATGTAACGACAGCAGACTAGCTGGTGTTGAGCTGTGACGGGCTGACTACGAGCTGGTGACGAGCTGGTGCCAAGCTGGTGACGAGATGTAACGACAGCAGACTAGCTGGTGTTGAGCTGTGACGGGCTGACTACGAGCTGGTGACGAAAAGTGACGACCTGTGACAGTGAGTTGTGACGACAGTAGACTAGTAAGCAGGTGTTCAGCTGTGATGTGCTGCTGTTGACGAAATGTGACGAGCTGTGATGACACGTGCCGACAGTATGACTATAGATGGTGCCGATCTGGTGACGAGATGTGACGACAGCAAACAGACTAGATGGTGTTGAGCTGAGATGAGCTGTGAAGACAAAAGACTAGATGGCCACGAGCTGGTGCCTGGCTGTGACGAGCTGTGACGACAGTAGACTACTTGGTGCGGAGCTATGTCGCCAGTGGATTAGATGGTGTTGAGCTGTGAGGTGCTGTGACGATGGTTGACTACCTAGTACCTGGGGTTGAGCTGTGACGAGCTGTGACGACAGCCGACTAGCTGGTGTTGGACTATGACGAGCTGTGACGAGCTGTGACAACGGTAGACTAGGTAGCGTTGAGCTGTGACGACAGCACACTAGCTGGTGTTGAGCTATGAAGAGCTGGTGACGATCTGTGACGGCAGCAGACTAGATTGTGACGAGCTGTGACGACAGCAGGCTAGCTGTTGTTCAGCTATCACGAGCTGTGACGACGATTGACTGGCTGATGTTGAGCTGTGATGAGCTGTGTCGACAGTAGACTAGTTGGTGACGAGCTGTGACGAGCTGGTGACAAGCTGTGACGACGGGTGACTAGCTGTGACGACGGTTGACTAGCTGTGACGACGGTTGACTAGCTGGTAACGAGCTTGTGACGAGATGCACCGACAGTAAACTTGCTGGTGACCGTGACGACCTGGTGACGAGATGTGACGACAGCAGACTACCTGATGTTGAGATGTGACGAGCTGTGACGACAGTGGACTAGATGGTGACGAGCTGTGACGAGACGTGGCAACGGAAGACTAGCTGGTGTTCAGTTGTGACGAGATGAGACGAGCTGTGAAGGCAGTATAGATTAGTTGTTGACGAGCTGGTGCTGAGCTTGTGACGAGATGTGACGACAGCAGACTAGCTGGTGTTGAGCCGTGACGGGCTGACTCCGAGCTGGTGACGAGCTGTGACGAGCTGTGACGCCCGGTAGAGTAGCTGGTGTTGAGCTGGAGACGAGTTGTGATGACCGTAGACTAAATAGTAACGAGCTGTGACGGGCTCGGGGCTGGTGACGAGCTGTGACGACAGAAGACTAGAAGGTAACGAGCTGTGACGAGCTGTTACGAAATGTAACGACAGTAGCCTAGCTGGTGCTGAGATGTTACGAGCTGGTGACGATAGCAGAGTAGGTGGTGACCAGTTGTGACGAACTGGCGACAGAATTCTAGCTGGTGTTGAGCTGTGACACGCTCTGACGAGATTTGAGGAGAGTAAACTAGATGGCGACGAGATGTTGACGTGACGTGACGACAGCAGACTAGATGAACGACGAGCCGTGAAGACACCGAAGTAAAGATGTAATGATGATGACCTGCTGACGACAGTAGACTAGACAGTCACGAGCTTTGACGAGCTGTGACGACGGTAGACTAGCTGGTGCCGAACTGTGGCGGGCTGGTGACGAGCTGTGACGACAGTAGCCTAGATGCCGTTGAATTGTGACGACACCAGACTAGCTGGTGTTGAGCTGTGGGCTGTGTCGAGCTGTGAGGAGAGTAGACTAGATGGTGACGAGCTGTGACATGTGACGACAGTAGACTAGATGACGTCGAGTTGTGATGAGACGTGGCGACGGTAGACTAGGTGGTGTTCAGCTGTGGCGAGATGTGACGAGCTGTGAAGACAGTAGATTAGCTGTTGACGATCTGGTGCTGAGCTGGTGACGAGGTGTAACGAGAGCAGACTAACTAGGGTTGAGTCGTGACGGGCTGCCTCAGAGCTGGTGACGAACTGTGACAAGCTGTGAAAAGCTGTGACGACGGTAGACTCGCTGATGTTGAGCTGGTGACGAGCTGTAACGACCGTAGACTAGATGGTGCCGAGCTGTGACGGACTGGTGACGAGCTGTGGCGACAGTACACTAAATGATGGCAGCTGGTGACGAGATTTGACGAACGCAGACTACCTGATGTTCAGCCGCCAAGACCTGGTGACGACAGTAGACTAAATGGTGTTGAGCTGGTGACGAGCTGTGACGACAGTACATTCGCTGGTGTCGAGCCGTGATGAGATGTGACGATAAACTAGCTGGTGCTGAGCTATGAAAAGCTTTGTGGCGATCTGTGACGACTGTCAACTATAGAAGGTGACGAGCTGTGACGAGCTGTGACGACAGAAATCTAGATGATGAACTATGAAGAGCTGGTGACGAGACGCGACAACAGCAGACTTGCTAGTGTTGACCTGTGACGGCTGACTATGAGCTAATGACGAAATGTGCCGAACTGTGACGACAGTGGACTAGTTAATGTTCAGATCTCACGAGCTGTGATGATGGTAGAATAGCTGGTGCTGAGCTGAGATGAGCTGTGGCCAGAGTAGACTAGATGGTGACGAGCTTCGACGAGCTAATGACAAGCTGTGACGACAGTGGACTAGATGGTGTTGAGCTATAACGACAGTAGACTAGCTGGTGCTGAGCTGTGACGGGCTGACTCCGAGCTGGTGACGAACTGTGACGATCTGTGACGCCCGGTAGAGTAGCTGGTGTTGAGCTGGAGACGAGTTGTGATGACCGTAGACTAAATGGTAACGAGCTGTGACGGGCTCGGGGCTGGTGACGAGCTGTGACGACAGAAGACTAGAAGGTTACGAGCTGTGACTAGCTGTTACGAAATGTAACGACAGTAGCCGAGCTGGTGCTGAGCTGTTACGAGCTGGTGACGACAGCAGACTTGCTGGTGCTGAGCTGTGACGGGCTGACTCAGAGCTGGCGACGAACAGTGACAAGCTGGTGACAAGCTGTGACGACGGTAGACTAGCTGGTGTTGAGCTGGTGACGATCTGTAACGACCGTAGACTAGATTGCGGCCAGCTGTGACGGGTTGGTGGCGAGCTGTGCCCACAGTAGTCTAGCTAGTGTTGAGCCGTGACGAGATGTGACGACGATAGACTAGCTGATGTTGAGCTGGTGACGAGCTGTGACGACCGTAGGCAGTAGGCTAGATGGTGACGAGCTGTGACGGGCTGGCGACGAGTTGTGACGACAGTGCACTAGATGGTGGCAAGCTGGTGACGAGATGTGATAACGCTGAGTACCTGGTTTTGAGCTATGAAGAGCTGCTGACGATCTGTGACGGCAGCAGACTAGATTGTGACGAGCTGTGACGACAGCAGGCTAGCTGTTGTTCAGCTGTCACGAGCTGTGACGACGGTTGACTGGCTGATGTTGAGCTGTGATGAGCTGTGTCGACAGTAGACTAGATGGTGATGAGCTGTGACGAGCTGAAAACAAACTGTGACGACGGTAGCCTAGATGGTGCCGAGCTGTGACGAGCTGGTGACGAACTGTGACAACAGTAGCCTAGATGGTGCCTAGCTGTGAGCTGTGAGCTCAGAGCGGTGACGAGAAGTGACGAGAGGAGACTAGATGGTGACGTATTTGTGACGACAGCAGTCTAGCTGGTGTCAAGCTCTGATGAGCTGGTGACGAGCTGGTAACGGCAGGAGACTAGCTGGTGTTGAGCTGTGACGCGATTTGACGAGATGTGACGAGAGTAGACTAGATGGTGACGAGCTGTAGGCGAGATGTGACGACAGCTAGATGATGACGAACCATGAAGACCAGGCATGATGTAGATGATGATGAGTTGGTGTCTACAGTACACTATACATTAGGGTGTCTCGAAAAATAAAGTTGACATGCCTATAGCCCAAAACATTTGCAATCGAGTCTGCTGGTTTCGAAAATCGCAATTAAAAAATTATGAGCCATTGTCTTCAACAAGCGCAGTCGCGATTTCCAAAAGCTTGCACCTACTTTTCGGGCGTTGCAGTCTCCATTGGTTTTGCTTGGTGTTAGTGGCAGTAATAATACGGTGGTAGTTTCACGAAAGTCTCAGGCAGAGTTCGTGGGTGAAGAGTTTAAGCGTAGTTTCAGGTCGGTAGTTAATTGACTTTATTTAGTGTAGACGTTGTCGATACACTTTATAAAGTCACGCCTGTAATGCACCCTCCGCTTCAGCGCAGCTAAACTCTGGACAAACCACGTCCGGCACCAGCCCATAATCTCAGTCGGAACTCGGACCAGACACGCTAGCGCCACAGACGCCTAGTCGACACTCGAGCCCCTCGAGCCCGACCGCGGCAGCAGCACAGTGATAGCTTTCGTCTGCTCTAGCCATAATCATAGTACCCAAGCCACAATTGTGAGCCGTCTCGTGTCCAGAGCCTACTTGCCACTCGGCGAGGACGAGAACGACGCCCGCTGCCGCCTGGAGGCTTGGTGAGTTTCACCTCGAGGGGCTGCGGCCGCCAGTGTTGATTGAACTCTCGTGATGGTGTCAACTGTCGATGTATGCATTGGTGGTGAAGTTCCTCATTCATTCTCAGGCCATGGCAAAGCCCGGTCCAAGTACCCGTAACCAGACCGTGGTCCCGGTCCTGAATGTCCACCCAGCAGAACTTCCTCCAGCTCCAATGGTCTCTTACACTCGCGGATCTGCAGGCAGGGGGCATTTAGGGCTATGCCCCCTCAAAGGGCTAAAGTGGCCTGTTTGCCCCCCCCCCCCCAAACGATAATGAAACATAGTTCAATCAGTGCGTGGCCCAGGAGCCGAGTTAAACAGGGGGTGTTTTACCACCTCCCGGCCCGCAAAGGTTGCGCCAAGCACCGACCCGGAGCGGGTTAACTGGTCGACAAAAGCAATGTGAAGTGTTTATACAAAGTGATATAAAGGCATGGGTCGGGTGGGTTACCATTTCTATATTTTTTTTCTTTTTAGTTAAAAAAAAATGTTCATCGTGTCAGGGCTGTGACGAAAAATAAGTGGCCTAAATCCGATGAGAAAATAGGATTTGGGGGTACGCTAGGTTTGGCTCCTACATGAGTTGCCCCCCCCAAAAAAAAAAACGCAAATCTGGATCCGCTAGTCTTCCTCGCACGCAGCTTCCGTGGAGAAGCGATGTTCTCCCATGATTCCTGAAGTAGAGGAATGCTGCTAGCGCAGAAGAGTGTCGCAGAAGCGTGTCGGCCATGACGGCCGATATCAATGTCAGCCGTGCGAAGTCAAGGCTCGACCTCCCACTTATCCGGACAAAAAAAAAAATTTGAGTGGAGTGCGCTCAAGAGCAGGACAGAAACGTAGAAAACGCCGTATATCATGTGTGTTGGCATTCTTACTGCATTTTACCTAGTCAGCGACATGGATATTAGCTTTTAGCATAACCTACTGTCAGCAGGATGAGTATCACTGAGGTAGCAATTCTTGGATATGTTGCGCTAGGAAAGTGTTTTAGTAAATGTTTATGCAACATATGTATTGATTCGTTGAAAGATCGCAAGTTGAAGCGAGAACGCATTTATACGGTTTACGTGAAAATAACACCGAAGAAAGCCTATGGAGACTGCAACGCCTGAAATTGTCCGGAAAGGGTTACGATAGACGAGGTGCGCTGGTTCTTAACATTAAATGAAAATTTTTTAATCATCATTTCATGTCATAATAAGGCTAGATGCAAGTGGTTTTTGCTATAGGAAGTGAATTAATTTTTTTGACCCCACTTTCGAGACACCCTACTATACATAGATGGTAACTAGCTGTAACGAGCTGTGACGACAGCAGACTAGGTGGTGCCGAGCTGTGACGAGCTGGTGACGAACTGAGACGACAGGATGGTGCCTAGCTGTGACCAGTAGTGACGACGGTAGACTAGCTGGTGTTGGGCTGTGAAGAGCTTATGACGACATGTGACGAACTGGGACGAGACGTGGCGACGGTAGACAAGCTGGTGCCGAGCCTTGACGAGATGTGACGACATGGTAGACTTGATAGTGTTGAGTCGTGAAGGCTGACGAGATATGACGAGCTGTGTGACGACAGTAGACTAAATGGCAACGAGCTGTGACAAGACGTAGCGACAGTAGACTAGTTGGTGTTGAGCTGTGACGAAATGTGACGAGCAGTGAAGACAGTACGTGAGCTGTTGACAAGCTGGTGCTGAGCTGGTGACGAGATGTAACGACAACAGACTAGCTGGTGTTGAGCTGTGACTGGCTGACTCCGAACTGCTGACGAACTGTGACGATCTGGACGACAGTAGACTAGCTGGTGTCAAACAGTGATGAGCTGGTGACAAGCTATGACGACGGAGACTAGCCGGTGTTGAGCTGGTGATCATCTGTGACGACCGTAGACTAGATGGTGCCGAGCTGGTGACGAGATCGGACGACAGTACAGTGGCTGGTGTTGAGCCGTGACGAGATGTGACGATAAACTAGCTGGTGTTGAGCTGTCAGGAGCTGGTGACGAACTGTGACGAGCTGGTGAGAAGCTGTGAAGATGGTAGACTAGCTGATGTAGAGCTGGTGACGAGCTGTGACGACATTACTCACAAAATGGTGGTGAGCTGGTGACGAGATCTGACGACAGCAGACTACCTGATGTTCAGCTGTGTCGAGCTGGTGACGATAGCAGACTGGATGGTGACCAGCTGGTGATGAGCTGTGACGACAGCATATAACTAGCTGGCGTTGAGCTGTGACGATAATAGACTAGCTGGTGTTGAGTTATGAAGAGCTGGTGACGATCTGTGACGACGGATGACTAGATGGTGACGGCTGTGACACACACACACACACACACACACACAACGAATTTTATTACAAACACAAATGAAAATAAAAACAAGATGAGCATGCAATTGGCGCAAAAGTGCCTAAACACTTGAATCATGGCGCCTTTTGCTTAATCAGGTAACTCGTATTTACATATTTGTCTACTTGTTTGCTTCTTTATTTTGACTATGTGTTGACCGCCGCTCGTATAGGTGTGAGTTCATTTACCCGCTCGGTAATAAAGATGGATCAGCAGCCGGCAGCAGCAGCGCCAGGGGTTCCCTATTGTATATTTATTTATTCATTTATTTGTTTATTTATTCATTTATTTATTTATTTATTTACTTATTTAATTTCATTATTTCATTTATTTTTACGCATCACACACTTTTGCGTTTCACACACAAAAACGTTTAGTTGACATAATGTAATTTTGGACCTGTTGTGCCAGTGTCAGGAGTTGTTCATGCTCGTTGGTTGTTCCGTGTAGAAGGAGATTCAGTTTACCTGTGTCGGATTTAAGGGCGAAGTCGTCACAAATATTATGAGTAATAAACCTGTATAAAGTACGTCGTTGTTCGATATATGATGGGCAGTGTAGAAAAAAGTGTTTTACATTTTCAAGCTCGTTGCCGCAGTGGCAGCTTGGCGAATCTACTCTTTGGATTGTAAATTGATGTGCATTTAATTTCGACATCCCTACTCGGAGTCTCGTTAATAGACAGTTGCCGATTTTTTTTACCCAGGGAGTAATATTTCGGTGACGACGGATGACTAGCTTGGCGTTGTGCTGTGACGAGCTGTGACGATAGTAGACTAGCTGGTGTTGAGCTGTGACGAGCTGTGACAACGGATGACTAGCTGATCACCTGGTGTTGTGCTGTGACGAGCTGTGACGATAGGAGTCTAGATGGTGTTGAGCTGTGACGACAGTTGACGACAGTAGAATAGAAGGTGACGAGCTGTGACGAGCTGGTGACGACCGAAGAATGGCTGGTGATGGGAGATTTGGTGACGAGAGAAGACTGGCTGATGACATCAGACGACAGTTGACGACCGAATTTCTATGACTCATTTACAGAGAACTAGAAGTTGCAGACGATAATGAACGAGCATCTGAGCGAACTCAATCGACGAATGAAAACCATGTATGATACAGTCTTTGGAGCAAAATGAAAGCTGACTGAAGAAGTATAGTAAACTTTAAATAAAAGAAGACATTTATTGGCGCTGGAACCAGGGCTGCGGAGTCGATGGATTTTCGGCGACTCCGACTCCCACTCCGACTCCGGCTTTCAAAAACCAGCTCCGACTCCGACTCCGGGCAGAATTGTCGACTCCGACCGACTCCAACTCCCGACTCCGACTACGCAGACCTAGCAGGGCTGCGGAGTGCGGAGTCAACAGATTTTCGATGACCCCGACTCCGACTCCGGCTCGGGTTTCTAAAATCGACTCCGACTCCGACTCCGACACCGGTCACAACTGTCGACTCCGACCGACTCCGACTCCGACTCCGACTCCGACTCCGCAGCCCTGGCTGGAACACCACCTAACAAATGACGCAGCAGATGCAGGGAGACCGGAATTGATAACCAGTTGCATCTTGCACTGGAGCAAATTACCAACGACAAACACAATGGCAACGATGAAAACATACCCGACATAAAGCTGGACTTAAATGGAGCCTAGAAATATTTCATATGAATACCCAGAACACCCAAGGTAATGATCCGATTACGGGCTGATAGAAACTCGGCAAATACCTCCCCAGGTTCAACTTGGCAGGTTGTGTTCATAAAAAGTATTAGTTTGTCAGATTAATGTTGCTTCATATAGTTATGTTTGTGAAAACAGACGAAAATATTGTAATGAGCCATAAAATATTGAGTTCAATGGTTACGCAGCTTTAGCATAACTGAGCTAAACTCTATGAAACTTGACGCAAAAACACTTCAGTTAATTTACAAACTGCAGCACACATTGTATGGAGTTACCTGTTGCCGATAAAACTTGTTTTGTTTGCAGGTAATTTTCATAATGCTAAAAATTATTAATAATCATCAGTAAGCATATTATCATGCACTGCATCAGCGAAGGATAACACTCACCGCAAATCGGTGAACGTTTCGAGCGCCCTTGAACAAAACGGTTAAAATAATGCGAGTCAGGTCACATTAATCAATTAAGTTCAGCAATGCACGTCTCCAATCAGAAATCGATCAGCACAAGGCCGCAACGGATTGCTATAAAACTCGGCAAATTATATAAACATACATATCATATAAGTGATGGACGGTTTTGTGAGCATTACAGGAAAATCTTATCCATATTGATACACAAAATTGAAATGACAATTATTGTTGTACTGACACAATTGTAAGTCTATTACTGGTAAATAGGTACGTAACACTGGCTATACGCTATTGGTTTCTACTATTTAATGACTGAATATTCGTAACAACATTGAAAATCTATCACTTCAAGGTTAAAATCGGTCCCTGTCAAGTTAATTTCAAGGGCGATCGGTAACGGTTCAAGTTCATTGTTCAATAAAAGCTTAACATGGCGAGCGATTTAGATTGGAGGGGTGCATTGCCGACCTGATACTAAAAAAAAGTCCGGCGGATCCAATGTGGCGTTAAAGGAAGACTGCCACCTTCAAAAAGTTTTCTCAGATCGGCCTATGATTTATTCCCTGGACAAAACAAAATTTTAGAATTCACCTGACAAAGTATCATCACGTGAATCGCGAAAAAAATTGTCGATTATCATACAATTATCAATCGGTTAATGTCTAGCGACAATGTTTACACATCACTAGACTTCAAGGTCATAAGATTATTACATTTTATTTGAAAAAGTAAGGTATTTTATGATTTACTAATATATGATTTCATAAGAAATTGGCCATGTTTAATTTATTTTGCATTTAAGTTCGTAAAACATTTAAAAATCATGGCTCATTTGGAATGGGTCTGGCCCATGTTAAACCCCATTTCCCACACTTTTTGGAAAAAATGAACTACTGAATATATATTATATAAGTTTAACTTTTATTTTGACTCCCCAAAATTCTTCTCTGATCTCGAAACAATCAAAGTTTTGACATATATTTACCAAAAGATAAGAAAATTCATGTTTCAAAGTTATCGATAAACAGTAGAGATGTCGGTTTTCTTGGACTAAAAAATGGCATCAAACTGAACTTTGGTCTCCGTTTTCTCGCAAACGGGTTCGAATTTCGGAAAACCGACTTCAGTCTGGGACATAGGTGGCTCAGCTCTAGTGAAAACCGTTTTGTGGAAAAAAGGTGGCAGTCTACCTTTAAGTAGGCCTAGACACGGAAAAGCAGTGCAATGATAAACCAAAATATTGCTATTGAAAACCAACTAAATGCTCACAATGACAAGGACATAATGGAATCTGACAAATAACACGAAACAGTTAGGTACAAAACATACACAGGGAATTGGTATTAGCAGCGTTAGAATTGCATCAGTAAAAGCCCAAAGGTGTTTTCAGATTATCTCAATTATATTCATTTAGTCAAACCAATGTGCAATCACCAATGATTATTTCATAAATAATTTTATAAATAATTAGCCTGTTTCCGTTTGGATCCGCCGGCAAATAGACAGCATACGTCAGAGGTACCGATACAGAAAAAGTCGGAAAAGATAACCGAATTACCGTCCACAACATGAGCGGGACGGACTGACCATTCAGGATCCGACGAGCCGGTCTTCTGACAGGTGCCGGCCCCATAGCTGGGCGGATCTCCTCGGCCGTCAGTGGCCAGGGGAGCACCCCTCACTCACGGAACACCGGAGCACTGACACCTCACTCTACCACCACAGACACTTCAAAATACCCCCCATCGTAACGCACACGCATGAATCGCTAGCCCCGTTACGAAATTACCGCAGAGTTTCCCATTTTCTGGCATTACCGCGACAGCGACCTGACCGCGGCCGGCTCCAGCAGACGACTCGAGGCGATTCTCCCGCCCGACGGTAGTTCGCCGGCCGGCCGCTAGAGGCGCTGCCTGTATCCGCCCCATTCTCTGGGGTGAAATACGCATCTAAAGGCAGCGATTTTGAATCCCAATATACGAAATACGTTTGATAGTACTGCTAAAGGGTCAAGGAATTCCTCGTGCATACGATCATAGCGGATATCGAAGCACAAAAGATGTAAACAAACGGGCGCCGTTCATGTTTCGTCTCGAAGCAGAAATCCAGACGAAGAGGTTAGGGGTCAGGTGGCGTGATCGCCCCCTCGCGAGCTCGGCCGGCGCGCGGGGGGGACGAAGGGGGGACTGCGTCTCAGTGCGAGCAGAGACCGCATATTGAAAATGATAGTGCTTGTGGTGTGAGGGTGCAGCTACCAGTTCAATCGATGCTATTGGAGCTTGGAATAGCGCATGAAGCAAAGGCTGGGCATGATATTTTATCTCGTTCAGTCACAAAGGAAAAATTATATTTATGATTTATCTCCTACATAACAAGCATTAAACGCTACGTCGCTCTGAACACCAGCTAAGGTTAGTTATAGGTAGTTGCCTGCGCCATTATCTAACCGTGAACAATTTCCAATGAAAATGCTGAATGTCCCGAATTATGAGAACGGTCTCAGACAGGCTAGCTTACCAGCGGGAAAAGGCTCGTTATTTTCCTTCCTCTTCTCTCTTCCTCCCTCCCTCTCGCTCTCATTCTCTCTCTCCCTCTCTCTCTCTCTCTCTCTCTCTCTCTCTCTCTCTCTCTCTCTCTCTCTCCTCTCTCTCTCTCTTTCTCTCTTTCTCTCTTTCTCTCTCTCTCTCTCTCTCTCTCTCTCTCTCTCTCTCTCTCTCTCTCTCTCTCTCTCTCTCTCTCTCTCTCTCTCTCTCTCTCTCTCTCTCTCTCTCTCTCTCTCTCTCTCTCTCTCTCTCTCTCTCTCTCTCTCTCTCTCTATCTCTCTCTCCAGTGAGTGGTTGAAGTAGACCACGCTACCACGGGTAACAGGAGTTATCTTGAGCCGGATAACGCCAGCAGTTTATGCGTTTTGTTGAGACAGCTCCGACCTAGCCCAATACCCATTCCCCTGTGGTGCATCCGATGCTCACTAGTTGTTGCTAACAGCATAACTAGCTTTTAAATACTTAAGTTATTGATGGAAAATAGATGCATATTAGGCCGTCGTTTTCACGACGGGTTATTTGGCGAATGCACCTAATTTGACCAAATCTGCACCTAATTTCATTTATAACAAACATCTTCATAACAATATGAAAGATAGGATACCTACCTATAGGTATAAGCATCTGTGCAACCCACGGGCGTAGGAACGTCATGAAAAGTGGGTGGGCCACCCTGTCAAGGGGCCTCCTTTTCCAGGGGGCCTCCTATTTTCAGGGGCCTCCAACTTTTGCCTCGTCCTGCTGGCTAATTTCAAGTATGACCTCCAAATCTAGCTTCTGAGCTCGGGCAGATGTACCCAGGGGCGTAACCGCTTAAGCGAACAGTGCGGAAAGTCCGCGCACCATTTTTAAAACTTATTCCCCCTCCGATTTTTTTAGAATCTATTTGCCGCAAACGGCGCATGACCCCTGAAAACCCTTACACAAATGTCTTCCTCGTTTCCCAGGTGTCCCCATTAGCTTCATAGGCGCCCTCTTTGGCATATAAGCGCCCTATGTATAGTCATCAGAGACATCCCTATATGTCCCACAGTCGCCCCGTTGTCGCATACAATGTGCGCTTATCATAGACGTCTCTCTTTTATGGACACTTGAAGGCGCCTCTCTTTGCCATGCCGGCGCTCCTGTTTCTTATGAATGCACCCCCAGACCCCATGGCATTGATCAATTGCAGTCTGCAGATCTCTATTGCATGTGGACGCTCATATATGTAGGCTTCAGAGGCGCCCCTCTTTCGCATTGAGGCGCCCCTATGGGCTTCATAGGCGCCCCTCTATTGCACGTAGGTGCCCTACTGTCTCAGAACCGCTCCCCTTTGGCATGCAGACGCCCATCTTTCGTACGGAGGAGCCGCTGTGGTTCTTAGAGATTAGACTTAGAGGTGCTCCCAGACGCAGATGGGGCTCTCGGAGTCGACAGTGTGGGACCTTCAGTCGCTGATGGGTGCCCGCCAGATGTGGACCCTCGGAGACGCCGGTATGGGGCCCTCAGATATGCCGGTATGTGGCCCTTAGAGACACCGGTGTGGAACCCTCAGATACTTCAGTGTGAAGCTCTTACAATTGCTGGTGTGGAGCTATGAATGCGCTGGCTTAAACCGCTCAGAGGCCGGTACATGGACATTAGAGCTCAGTGAGAGCTTGTGTGGTGCCTTCAGTGGCCTTGTGGAGCCGTTAGACATCAACATGGTGCTCTCAGGAGCCGGTGAGTCCTCGGAGTCACTGGGGGCCTTCAGAGCTCCGAGATACTGGTGTGGGGCCCTCAGAGGTGTCGGTGTGAGTCCTTCAAATGTATCTATAGAGCCTTGAGATGCACAGGTGTGGTGGCCCACAGAGGCGCCGGTGTGGGGCCCCAGAGCCACCGATATAGGGCCCTAAGAGACACTAGTATGACCCTCAAAGGCGCCGCTGTGTGGCGCTCATAAACACTGGCGTGGAGCCATCACAGGCGGGTGGAGCCGTTAGAGGCCGGAAAGGGCCCTTAGATGCCTACATCATACAAGGAGCCTTCAGAAGCCGTCGTGGCATCCTTATGGGGATAAGCGTGTCTACTTAGGAGCCCTTGAGGTGCTCTCATGAGCTCTGTGGGGCCCTACCGAGCCGTAATATGGCCACGGCCAGTTGCCGCCGCATGGCTCTTCGGACTATCATTCTCAGGGGCCTCATCTGCCTAGTTTGAATAGAAGGGCCTCTCAGACCATCAGTCTCATGGGCCTCCTCTGGCTAGTATAAATAGAAGGGCCTGTTAGACCATCAATCCTAGGGGCCTCCTCTGGTTAGTATAAATAGAAGAACCTCTCAGACCATTAATCTCAGGGGGCTCCTGTGGACAGTATAAATAAAAGGGCCTCTCAGACCATCAGTCTCGGGGGCCTCCCTAGAAAAGTGTAAATGTGGATAGAGGGCCCCCTCAGATTCATTAGGAGTGGACCTCTCTGACTATCAGTCTCAGGGGCCTCTTGTGGCCAGTATGAATATAAGAGCCTCTCAGACCATCGGTCTCAGGGGCCTCTTCTGACTAGTGTGGATAGACGGCCCTCCCAGACCACCGCTTTCAGGGGCCTCCAGTGGCCAGTTATATGAACAGAAGGGCCTCACAGCCATCAGCCTCAGGGGCCTCTTCTGACTGGTGTGAATATGAGGGCCTCTCATACCATCAGTCTCAGGGGCCTCCTCTGCCTAGTGTGAATATAAGGGCTTCCCAGGCCATCAGTCTCAGGGGACTCTTCTGGCTGGTGCCGGATTGAGGGACCTCCTAGACTGAAAGTTTTGGGGGTCTCCTCTGGCCAGTATGAATAGAAGAGCCTCTCAGTCCATCAGTCTCATGGGCCTCTTCTGCCTGGTGTGATTATAAGGGCCTCTCAGGTCATCAGTCTCAGGGGCCTCCTCTGACTACAGTGTAGATGGATAGGCCTCCCAGACCATCAATCTCAGGGGCCTCATCTGACTATTGAGGATAGAGGGGCCTCCTCTGACTAGTGAGGGTAGGGGGCCTCGGCTAGACCGCCAGTGTCAGGGGCCTATTCTGACTAGTGTGGATGGAGGGGCCTCCCAGACCACCAGTCTCAGACATCTGACTAGTGTGGATAGAGGGGCCTCCCAGACTGCCAGTGTCAGGGGCCTCCCCAGACCAGTGTGGATATTGGGGCCTCCTCAGATCCACTAGGGCCTCTCAGGCCATCAGTCTCAGGGGCTTCGACTGACAAGTATGAACAGAGGGCCTCCTTGGATCCATCACGGCCCCTTGGAGCCCGTGCGTGGGGATTCGTGGAACTTATTTTTACGGAGATTGTTTATTCTGGAAGGTGACGACGTCCTCTCAAATCGAGACGAGGGGCCTCGAGTAAAAAGTGGGTGGGCCAAAACACATGGTTGGCCCCCCCCCCACCTCGAAAAGTGGGTGGGCACTTGCCCACCTGGCCCCCCCTGTTCCTACGCCTATGGTGCAACCCTAACTAATCACTTGCGGAACAAAACACAATGGAGCCTAATTTCACCAAATCTGCACCAAATGTGCATCTAATCTACACCAAATAATGTGTACCATATGGCCGTCGTGCAAAGGGCTATTAATACCTGCCCTTCCTAAATCAAACACAGGCTCTTTATGTACAAAAAGTTAGCCACGGTCAGGCATTCGGTCACTATTAGGCAGGCTCCTACTGATGCTCAAATGGCCACTGAGGGCAGCACCAATAGAAACAGCATGTCCGAGTGACCATTTGAGCGGCTGTGCGGCAGGTCCCACCGCGACGCTCCTCCTCTCACAACGGGATGAGCAATTATCGCCCAGCGGTGCACCGACATTGAGAACGACAGGATTTACCAATACCAGTTACTAAAAAACGTTACGTTACAGTACCTATATAAATATAATCATAAGTATATAAATAGTACCTATACGTTAGATAAGAAATCGTGTCTTCTAATTGATATAATACAATAAGCTGTTGTTAAAGGAAGGGTGCCACCTTTTGGACACAACGCAGTTTTTACAAGATTAGCCTCACATGAACCTAAAAACCGGTTTCACTTACCTATGCTCGAGACGGTCAGCATTGAATCCGCACGTGAAGTTATCATTTGCGAGTTTTGCTGCCAGCATTCGGGCAGGCAAAAATCTTCAGCACTATTTCCTCGTCGTGTTAAGGGTATTTTATAAAACATGAAATCAGCAAAGGTATGTATAAAACTTATACTTTTGAAGCATGTTTTATCATTTTGAAAGGGTATATTTTTTCTTTATGGTATACACTTAAGTTTTAAAATTTTAATTGGGAAGTTTTTCTAGTAAGTTGCATGAAGGGTGAAGGGTTCCATAGATCTCTTAAGCATTGTAAAGGAAAAACCTTTACTCGACTTATTTGATGTTCTTTTCTGATGTTCTTTCTGATGTTCTTTTGATGAAACCTTTAGTTCAAATCATGTTATCTTCTTCCTTTTTATTTGTTCATCTTTTTGTCTCAGTTGCGCCATCAATGCAAATGGCAGAATGATATGTTGCCATGACAACAGGATATGCCAGCCGTCCTAGCTGCCACATCAAACGACCTTGAGTTGTAGTGGTGATATAAACAACGATCTTTTTTTTTGGCCAATGTATTAAATGCAATGTTTCGGTTTTTTGTATATTGTGGACGCGCTAACCACGTCTAAAAATTCAAATAAGTAAAATAGATTCATAGAACAAAAATTTCGGAAGGTGGCACCCTTCCTTTAAGATAGAATGCTCATGGCTGCTGTTTTAGAGTGGCGCTGTTGCAGGACGACAAATGTGCATATAAAAATGGTGTGGGAGACCTACAGATCACCAATCACCGTCGGTACTTTGTAGTTACCGTCCCTGACCTTTGGTTTTACCTCCCATGAAATTGAGAATGGCTTTCATTGCTGGAACTGACACCGGCAGGCACTTGGTCGCGGACACTTGTCGCAGACCACACGGTGGTTACACACCGTCAGAGCGACAGCGGAACCTCCTCCAACATCCCGCAGCCACCTGCAGGAGGCGCAGGAGGGCGGCGCCGGGCTCGGCTATACCTACCTCTGCCGCCGTCCCGATTACAGCCAGTTGGAACCGAGGCACGTCGACTATTACACTTATGCCCTGCCTTGTGCCCTGCTGTGCAGTTAGAAAGAAACTTTTCCTAATATGTAATAAAATTGTTGAGTTTTCGTTTTTTAGTCGATCAAAAAACACAAATTTGAAATTTCTGTCGATTTCGAGCGCTGCGGGCACTGGCGGTCCCAGGGGGGGGGGGGGGCCACGGGGGCCATGCCCCCCCTTTGGTGCTGAAAGGTGGGGCCATACTATCTTTTGGCCCCACCTTTCAAATCGAACAAAAGTCCTAGAAAAGCTTTTTGTATGTTTCATTTTCTTTCTTGAGCCATCAAAGGACGTGAATTTCAGTCATGAGTGGGTTCAGTTTCGCATTCTGTCAATTTGGCGGTCAGCGTCGCTGGCACCGGTTCACGAGTATGGCCGGATCTTATATGGAATATCAGCCTGGGTTTACTTGAGGCTCTCGTAGGCCCAGCAATGGCTGACATGAGACCCTCTTCGGTAGTGGCGGGTGGGCCCTGCCAAATGAGCGTGGCTCTACGACACTAAAGTAAGACCTCATGGGTTGGTGCTATGCATCTCAGAAGCCCGGTGGTGACGCCGTATGCCGGCTTGGTTTCTTAAGGATTAGCGTGGGACCTCCGGGGCCTGCATAGAGTTTGCATGAGCTAGTATGTAATCTCAGAGGCCTGTGTGTAATGTGTACACAGTGGCGGTCGCGGGGGGGGGGGCATCAGGGCCATGCCCTCCCCCCAAAGGCACATAAAGGGGGCCATCATATCATTTGCCCCCTCCCACTCAAGCAACCGATGGGCCCCCCATAGGTATATGGGGCCCTGGCCCTGATTCGATCGTCATGAGGCTAAAAAATCCCACGCCCAGCTATTAATATAGCTCCCACACCGGTCTTTGAGAGTCCGAAACTGACCTCTGAGGGAACTTCAGTGGCGGTCAAGCGCCCACGTTGACCACTAAGAGCCCACATCGACCTCTGAGGTCCCACATCTGGCCTATGAGGGCCCCTAACAGGCCTCAGGGGCCCCAAACGGCGTCGAGGGTCTCACACCGGTCTCTGGTGGCCTTATTTCTGTCTCTGGTGTCCCAAGACGAACATTTAGGTGCCAATGAGGGCCTCGCACTGGCTGCTGAAGACCCGATGCCGGCCTCTAAGGGCCTGTATTGGCCTCTGAGGAGGGCCCATCTTGGCCTTTGAGGGCTCTCTGCTGGCCTCTGGGGTCCAACGACGGCTCATGCCGGTCTTTAAGGGCCCCACGCTGACCTCTGAGGGCCCCATGTTGGCCTGTACTGAGTAAGGACCCACATTAGCCTCTGAGAGCCCAACTCGGTCTCTGATGGTCTCAAACCACTGGCCTTTGCAGTTTGCAGGCCCTGTACTGGTCTCTGAGGGCCCTAAACTGGCCTCTAAGTGAAAACATACATGGGTGGGCTTCTGAACATCAGAGAGCTCACGCAGACTCCTGCACAGCCTTACGTTGGTCCTGATCGAGGTTACTTTACGTCCGGATGGTCCCGCGCAGATTCCCTCCTATTTCGACGTCGGGGCCCCATGAGCCGGTATGGGTCCTGGGGCTGGCAGTGACTGATGAAGTCCTTAGGGCTCAGGGCCAGTCTTTTTAGCAGTAGGACTAGGCAGGTTGAGTGAGCCCCAATAGAGCCGTTGCGAAGCCCCGCAGAAGTCGCTCACGGCCCTCAGATGCCAATAATTTTGAAAACCAGGAACCTGTGGGGGTCTCCAGAGGTCGGTCTACCAACTCTCTCCCACCGCCACACAACTATACCTATTGGTAAATGTCATAGTCTGAAAATGCTCTCTGGGTTTCACATGCTTGTTCAAAGCAAGAGGTATCTGTACTTTTCCGAATTGTTTTATAGTGGTAAGGTCATGCATCCGCGTGCCCGACCTTCCAGCATATGCTACACCGATACGTCGTCATGGTGCACCGTGCAGTGGCCTGACCAGTGGAAACACCGTGGGACGAGAAATGGAACTGGTGATTTTGCCTTACATTGAGCTTAAAGATATCACGCAAGAATGAGATGGATGAAGCATAAGTAATGCCAACCACGCAGCGCCTCGTGGACGTAAAAAATTAGCCGATCACTCCCCCCCCTCCGGTGACGGATAAATGTTATGTCCCGCGAGTGTGACTTTGGCCCCCCCCCCCTTTTGCTAGCGGCTGCGACCGCCAGTGGCTGCGGGAGGCATGCCCCAAATGTTCTCGACCCGCTCAACCCCTGGATCCATCAGTTAGTTACCGCACGGACGCATAAATAAACTATGATAATCAATTTGATTTTAATTATAGGCAGGGACGTATCCAAGGGGGGGGGGCGACGGGGGCGGTCGCCCCCCCTGGGTCCTGCCGGGCCCCAAAAGCGGGCCCGGCAGGGCCCGCTAGGCATCAAGAAAGCGGGCCCGAAGGGCCCGCTTTGGGGCCTAGTCAGGAACAATTTGGGGTCGGCTGGGCCAAAAAGCGGAAGGGCATGTTCAGAAGGATTTGTTCGAATTTTTTGGTTCGCGGATGGGCCCCTGGAGCCCTGCCGGGCCACAAACAGGTCCGTAACTGGGCCCTTCGGCCCACTTTTGGGCAGAGCGAGGGCAATTTGGAGCCCGGCAGGGCCCCAAAAGCGGAAAGACCCGTTCAGAAGGATATGCTCGAGCCTTCGAGCTTGAGGAAGAGCCCCTATGGCCCTGCCGGACTCCAAACGGGTCCCTTATCGGGCCCAAAGGTATCGCTTTTGAGCTAATTGGCCCCGGAGAAGTTATGGTTAGCGGATCCGAAAAAAAATCCTCTTCCGTGCCCAGTCACAGGGCCTGTCCGTGCCCTAGATGTGGAAGGGCCCGCTGAGAAGATCTTGCCCAGGCTTTCGGGTCCAAAAAGGGCCCATAGGGTCTTGCCGGTGCTCATATGGGTCCCTAGCCGGGCCCCACAAGCAGACCGGGCCAAGCCAATGACAACCGGGGGCCCGGGAGGTCTACAAAAGCGGAAGGGCCCGCTCAGAAAGCCTTGAAGCAGGCTTTTGAGCTTAAGTATTGGTCCCTCGGCCTCGACAACGTATCAAGAAAGCGAGCCCAGATATACACTTCCGTGCCCAGTCTCAGAAACAGCTTGTCCTGGCCGGGCCCCAGAAACGGAAGGGCCCGCTGAGAAGGCCCTGCCCAGGCCATGGGGCCCGAGGAACAGGCAACAGCCGATGATGGGACCCTTTCGACTGACCTCATGGGGCTGCTCCTGTTTACAGTTCTCCGAACAAAATGAGCTCCATAGTTGCGCCACGGATGGCGTTTGGGACAGGCGGTGGGGGAGGCGTTTGAACACCCTCTCTCTCTAACTCGGCTCCTGGGCCACGTAGCGACACGTAAGCGTACGTGGCATTCGGAAGAGCGTAAAAAATCATGCCGAAAGTAACTCGGTCATTTTCTAGGTCAGGTCAAAGGTCAGGTCACCATAAGTCAGCAAAGGTCACATTTTGCCTATTTCAACATTGTTTGACAACTCCGGCGCATAACCCGGGTACAAACAGAGCTGCAGCGCCACAAAAAAAAAAACGCATTCAATAGTTCTTTTAACGTTCTTTCCGTAAACTGTTCTCAGAATTGACCTGCGATTAACCCGCGCACCGACGGGGGTCCGCGCCAACTTAGAACCGACGGGGGGGGGGGGCGGATGACCGCCCGCCCCCTGAGATCCAGGGCCTATTTTAAGACAATTGGACTGGGGTGGCCAGGCAGTGGTGGCGCCCCTGTCTCTTGTGTGGGCGTCTCCCCCCCCCCACCGAAATACTGCTGTGCGCAGCATTTCGATGGGGGGGGGGGGGGGCGTCGCAATCGAGTCTCAGAATCTTTTCTTTGTGACGGTAGTACGTAAGGGCTAACGTTTCGGGAAAGTGTCTGGAGGCCTTTGTTGGCATAGTTTTTTTTTTCTAACATAGCCCTTTCGGGCGATGCATGGAAAGAATTAAGCCAAAAGTCGGCTGTGCATGGTGCAACCCCCTTTCGTCAGAGAACTTTTACTGCTTATGCCGATGGCCCTCAAATCCCCCCCCCCCCCCCGATCCGTCCATGATAAACACCTTCCCATACCAAGAAGCCGGCGCCACTCGAGGTCACTTTATCTTGAAATTTCGATATCGATGACCTAAGGTCAGGTCAATTTTTCGACCTCTCCATTAGGTATAAGTCAATGGGAGAAAATTGAAAAGCGCCTCTTTTAGACGAACGCCATTCTAAACATTTTCAAACACTAAATTACGAGTTAACATGACACGCTGAACCAGAAAATGGCACCCGTGACCCCTCGTTATGCCCCCGAGGTCATATCAGGTCACGAATGGTATCCAACAGTTTTTCGCTAATAACTTCTGATAGAGGCAAGCTAGAGCGATGAAAACGCCTCAGATGTGTTTGGCTCGACGATACGGATCGACTGATATGCAGCTCGACCATTTCCGGTCAGGTCATTACCTTGACCTGTAGTCAAATTTTCAAGTTGACCTTTCAAGGTCAAATTATAGTTCATTCGACGCGTCTAGACGAGAGGAACACCATGCTGGCAAAAATACTGTCGTGTCTCTCTTGAGTCAAAAGTTATTGAAGAAAACGAAGTTTTTGCACTCTGGAGGCTAAACCGTTGACCTGAGGTCAAACCTGAGAACATTATTCAGAAAGCCCTGTAAAAGAGCTATCGATTGCGCTTTTCCGCGGCGCTGTAGCTCTATTGGTTCCCGAGTTGTCCGTCGGCAGTTTCGAAAAATGTTGAAATAACAAAATTTGAACTTTGATGACCTTTGGTGACCTGACCTTTGACCTGACCTAAAAAATAACAAGTGGGTATTTTCGTCATGGTTTTTGACGTTCTTTCGGATGTCGCTTACCGCGTGTCGCTACTTGGCCCAGGAGCCGACTTAGATGGGGGGTGTTCAAATCCCCGCCCCCCCAGCAGGGCGTGGAAATCCAGGACCCCCAGCGGGGCGCGGGTTAAACCGCCGCTCGCCAGATTTTTCTCTTGGAAATACCCTCGTCAGAAGCAATGCGTGCACGTGCGTTTGAAAATCCATTGTTGATCACACGGCCTGTCTCATAGCCACATGACAAATTTAATTTTGCGGCCGATACTGATAGGGCTCCCAAAGGTGCAGTTGGCGCCCCAGTAGTGGTGTGGCGCCCCAATCGTGTCTGGGCGCCCGAATGTTGATAGGGCTCTTCAGTCGTGGTAGGCGCCCAAGTGCTGGTAGGGCGCGCCATTGCCGGTAGTGTGTCCCAATCGAATTAGAGAGTCCCATAGCTCAGTTGGTAGAGCACCGGACTCCCGGTAGTGAGAGCCCGGGTTCGAGTCGCTCCGGTGCTCGATATTTGAGACTCCTGACGGGGATGGTCTGCGGTTGGTGGGAGCAGCCGCAGCCAGTTGAAGTCAGTTGAGTGGGACAGGTTGTGTCCGGCTTTGAAGGGCACGTTAAACTTAGGCATCTAAATTATTCCGTTACCCGGAATTGCGCGATCGGACGGTAGGGGTCGGGGTCTACGCAACAAGCTCTGCTTAGCGTGGGCTCCGGCTCTGTCAATCCGTCCATTCAAACATTCAAGCTAAATTTATAAAAAAGTAGGGCGCCACAGTTGCGGCAGGGCGCCCCCAGTAGTGAGAGGGCATCCCATTGGTGGTGGTGGCGCCTCAGTGAGCCCTTTTCCCCCTGTCAAGCTGAGTTCGCCCCAAGAATGTATCGCCTCCGTGATTGTCGGCAGCCAATATCTGTGGGCAGACTTTTGGGCTGTTTTGCACTGGGGTGGCAAAGCAAGACGACTGGGGTGGAAAACCGCACCACTGGGGTGGGTTTTGCCACCCCAGTTAACATGTTAAAATAGGCCCTGCTGAGATCTCAAGAACGAAGCAAGATAGCGACAAGCGGTAAACGGCATGGGGTACGCACGGACAAGGTCTACAATTTTTAATTAGGTCATTTCCAGATCAGGTCAAAGATGACGTCACAGGGGTAAAAAAAGTCAAAATGGCGGCGCTAGATATGAAGAGTTTTTCTCGAATAACTTTCGAATTAGCCAAGCTAGGAACAAACTAAGGGCACCATCGTGATCCTCTCGTCAATCCGCATCGAATCATACTCCGTTATCTACTGTAGCTCTGACACGACGTGACAAAGTTGCAAAAAAGTGATTTGAGGTTGGGTCATTCGAAGTAACCTGGTGATCTGACCTTAAAAGTTAGGAGGTTCAAACTTGCACACCATGTGTAAAATTAATGAGAAAATAGTCATGCCAAATTTCGCGGCGCTACGCGCCGCGGTTTTCCCACATAACCTCAAGGGGGGGGGGGCGGATAACAGTCCCCCCCGTCGGTGCTCGGGTTAACGGTTTAGCCTCTTGAGAGAAAAAACTTTTAAAATAGTCGTTTTATGAAACACTTTTTTTCTTTAACAATTTTCGACTCAGGAAAAGGCACGACATTTCTTTTGTCAGCATCGTGTTACTCTCGTCGAGACGCGTCGAATGAACTACATATAATTTGACCTTATCAGGTCATTTAGAAAATTTGAACTAAATTCAAGGTGACCTGACCTGAAAGGTCATGTTGCACATCCGTCAAACCGTATCGTCGATAAGGCCTGAACACATCTAAGGTGTTTTCAACGCTCTAGCGTGTCTCTAACAAATGCTATTGTCAAAAGCTGTGGAGACGTTTCGTGACCTGAGATGACCCCATAGACATAAGGAGGGGTCACGGGTACAAATTTCCGATTTAGGTTGTCATTTTTTATGTAACCAGGTGATTGAGGGTGCCTAGGATGACGTTTGCCTAAAAGAGGCACCTTTCGATTTTCTCCCATTTATAAAACCTAATGGAGAGGGCGCAAAAATTGACTTGACCTTATGTCACCACCGGTATGCAAATTTCGAGATAATCATTTTATACATACTGTTACTCTTATCAATCGCTAAAAGTTTCAAGCCGATCGTTCAGTCGGTGTTGCTATGGAGAGCATTCTAACCTTTTCTGAGGTGAGGTCACTTGACGTGGTCTGGTGACCTGACCTTGAGCGACCTGGGTGTAAAATTTTCATATCTGTAGATAAGATTCATCCCTCTTTTTTATATCCACGTAAAACCGCAAGGAGGAGGTGTTCAAACAGCCCCCCCCCCCCGGCCGGGCGCGGGTTAACGAACTTCAACGGAAGTGAACTGCAAAAACGAACTTCAACGGAAGCTAACTGCAAACATGTTATCAAGGTCGAGAAACGCAAGACAATGCATTTTCATTTACAATGCCAAATTATATCGTAAATTTGCTGTTTTTTCGACATTCTCGAATTTTTACACGCCAGGATAGGCAGTCGCTGTGGGGCCCCTTTTGGCTGACCTCCGGGCCCTTCTCGGCTGTCGCCCCCCCCCTGAGCGAAATCCTGGATACGTGCCTGATTATAGGTATGTGGCTACAGGCTATTCACTATTGTGCAAGATTGCACGATCGTGAAAATCGTTGGTTCCCTCATGATGAAGAAAATACTTGATATGGCAGGAATAACAAATAGACGTTTACACTGCCTTTGTGACGAATGTGGCGCACACTATTTTTGCGTGTGTCAGTGTCAGTCTGTGTCAGTCTGTGTGTCAGTCAACGTCATACTTTTAGTCGGTCAGTTTTAGTCGTTTCAGTGGTTTAGTTTGCTTTGAGATGCTCTTGAGATTTGGATTAGCAGGACACAGGGTATATTGAGTAGCAGCAGGCCCATGTCGTCCCCTATCTCTCTGCGTGTCCACTAACACGAATGACGTCACGCATGTGGGCGGAGCTATGGGCGGAGCCTAACGCACGCGGCAGTCCAAGCCGCCATATTTGAATTTATATTTTAATAGAATCTTGCCGATATTTTGGGTGAAGTCAATTTATATGGATAGCTTGGTGACAGTTTAGCTATACGAATAATAATTTATTATGGATGTGTGTATGTTCAGCTTGGAATTGCAATTAAAGTTCCACACCGCATAGATTCGAACTCGGGACCTTTGGAATACTGCGCGGGCACGCTAACCACTACACTACCGCGACCGCGCGGCGGCCGGCGGCAGGGAGGCTGCGGAGACATGGGGGGACATTTTACGCTTTTATGAAAAAAGCAAAAGATTTAGCGAAAAACACGTAATAGATAACTTGCAGAAAATTGTCTGCTCTTTCAGATAAGATACTTAAGTTTGATATATCTTGTGCAGACTTCATTCTACAGTGCTTCGAAAATCGCTCATTTACATGAGGATTGAACGGGGCTTCGAGACTTGACTCCAAATGACGTCACGAGCTGACGTCACGAAAAGGTAGAATCGCCGGACGACCCTACCTGGTATATAGGGCCTTGAGTAGCAGGACATTGGTCACTTGGTCAGTGAGACGTGGACTTCGTGGCACACATTATATACCCCCGGAGTAAACAATACCATTGTCTTTGAAGTTTGATATTGATGGCAATACTGATACCAGTGTTGATAAATGATAATGCATAATTTTTCAATGAACACTACCTATGTGTTTGTGGGCTCATACCTAGATATCATGTGAAATTGATTATTGTGTTGACATTCAAGGTTGAGGTGTGTTTTTGCAATAAGGTGGCGCACTCAACTTTAACTCAAGGGGTGCTCGAGCATCACAATCTAAATTCCCTTAGTTCTGTTCTATATCCAAGGTCATGTAGCTGATACTGACAAAATCTGCACCTTTTCCTAGCTACTGTCAAGATAAAAATATGTGTTATTGACGATGTAACTCGTATATTTATATTGTATAGGTCACTGCGCACAATGCAGTATGGTTAAATAATTGCGGAAAGTGCAATAGATCTGGCATGCACGGGTATTCATATACTAGGCATCTCACATGCTGCCAGCCATTGGTGAAAAGTCGCAAGACTCTCCAGTTCTGGAAATATTTACAAAATTCTGATATTAAGGTCAATTCAAATAGTCTTACAGAACAAAATATAGTTTAAAGGGACCCTCCCACCTTCAAAAAAGTTAATGAATTGGCATGAAAGTGATGTCGCTCGGTTCAGAAAGAGCAAAAACGAATATCTACCAAATTTCATCGAAAAATATTCACCGGTTTTCAAGATATTAGACTTTTACTTTTGTTTACTTTTTGGGATCTCCGCTGTTCCTAGCGACTTTCTTTGAAAGTGCGGCATTTGTTGCGCGCAAAGCAGCATATACCACCGCGTGCTACAAAACGTTTTAGTCAAACATTTAACGGACGTTCGAAAGCCTGATGACGTCATCAGATTCCCGTAATGGTTAAGAGATAGGGACCACGCTGGTCCCACCCTGCAAGTAAAGGGAAGAAATTTCTTGAACACCATAAAGCTGCGGGGGTTGCGACCAGGATAAATGGTGGTTTCTGAGCCTGGCCGCAAACTTGGCTATCTCAACTCAAAACTAATGTTAAGGTGGGAGGGTCCCTTTAATTTTGCCTAACCTAACCTTACTAACCTACAACCTACAAACCAACAAAACTACAAGCTACAAACTTACAACCTACCAATGTGAAACCTTGCTACTTTATTGCCCTGGGTGCATCTTACAACAAAATTTGCATTAATATCTCAGGAGCTGGAGGTAACAACCTTTCACAAATGAGTGGCAGCATGTGAGATGCCTGTATATGATTGCCCATGCATGTTGGAAAGCAGGAGGCCCTAGACTGGCATTGTCACAGTTACTGGTTATCTTTCAGCCTGAGTAATTGAAGGAGCTGTGGAAGACGTGAGTTGGGTACTGGCGTTGACTATAATCAAGTTGTTAATTTGTTTATTATCGAGGTAAGACATCTTATTCTGAGTCTCCAATCCAGAGCCCCTGCTTGCATGCTTATTTATTTATCACACTCTAATAGTCTTGTGCTTGATATGTTTTAGTAATTAGTAAATGAACAGTTTCTACTCATAGGATTTTTATAAAAGATTAGGCTGCTTTGTCCATAGGTATCAGAAAAGAACAGTGCAATTCTTACAAATGTCTGACCGTCACTCATTCACAGGTATATCAATCAGGGCTGGTAAACCATCCTTGGGGACGGTTACATCAGTTGCTGAAGCTGTCCAGATATTTTGGGCACCCATCTGTATAGCTGCCAATAAAGAGCTAATTGCAGCCATGTCACATAAAGAAGAGGTAAGCTCTTGTCTGGAAATGGTGTTATTTTTGTGGTAGACCTCTCTTGTTCTTAGCAAGAAGGAAACAAGCTTGTGCACAATATGCAAGCTTATTGAAGCTTATTACCAAGAGGGTTGGTATATAGCATGTTGGATGTGTTAACTAACTTGGTAGTAACTTGGTCGGAAGTTTGTCACCATCCGGAGCGTGCGCAACTCGCAAGGAGTGGTGAGCTGGCGAAACGGAAACACGCTGGTCTGAGGAGCCGCTGGTCTGCCTGCTGTCTGCATGAAGCTGTCTGCAATCTGCATGGCCTTCTAAGCCTGGTTGGAAGTACCTAATTGTCTTGTCTTGTCACTCTGTCCTCTCCTGCACCTTGGCCTCCCTGCCTGTTGCCTGCTCACTGGCTAGAGGATTGCTTGGACACTGATTGTGCTAGCGCTAGGACACTGATTGAGCTAGCGCTTGACACTGATTGTGCACGTGTGCTGTGGCTTTTCCTGTTGAGCGCTTGGGAAGCATGACCCGCAAAAGCAGCCAACGGGCGAAGGGTGGGCGGGGAGCAGGTGCTTCTGCCACCAATGCTGCTGAAGGGACTCAACTATGTGGATCTTGCTGTCTGGATGTTGGGGACGACGCGATCGGGTGTGATGACTGTGAAACCTGGGTGCACAACTCGGACATGTGCTCGGGTCTCCCTTCGGATGTTAGGGAAGCTATCTCCAAGTACAGTGGTGATGGTATAAAATTTTCATGCATGCAATGTAGGATCTCCAATGTGACCATGAAAGGCAAATCTGTCCCTGCTAATGCTGATCCTGATGTTGCAGGAACTCTAAAGCAACTATTTCATCAGATCAGGGGAATATGTGGTGTGGTGAAGGAACTATCCAAACAGATCCAATCCCTGACTTCTCTCCAAACAGGCCAGAGATCTCTCGACACTCCTTCAGTGCAGGATCGAGAGGCCCCCATCCAGCCTCTCCCTCGCGCACCTCAGATGGTACCCTCTTCCCAACCGCTCAAGACCATACCCGAGTACAGGTCAGCCATCCGTGAGGAGCTGAGGGAGCTGAAGGAAAGGGAAAAACGTAAAGAGTCCATCATAGTCAAAGGGCTAAAAGCCAACTCAGTCACAGACTTTTCCACCAGCTTTGTTCAGTTGGCAGAGAGACAGTTCAGTGTTAAGGTTGTCCCTACTGAAGTGCAGAAAATCTCTGGACATGCTGATATTTTTCGAGTCAAAATTACTCATGATGACACCCGTAGAGAAATCCTCGACAAAGCGAAGAGCCTCCGGGGCACACGACATGAACATGTTTATATCTCACGGGATCTCACTTATGCTCAAAGAGCTGAGATGTTCAACCGGCGCCAGGCTCGACGAGCCCAGGATAGCTCTGAAACTCTGGGGGCTGTGGGAGGAGCCCCACCTCCCCATCAAGCCATGAGTGTTGACACAGCCACCAACCAAGCCGCCCCAGCCGTAGCTGCGCCATCTGCTGCTCCTACTCCTACCCCATCTGTCCCTGTGGTGCCCCCCTCCAACTCCCAGGGAACCCCGTCAACCCAGGGAAACTGAATCCTAGCCTGCCAAACTCCCTGCCAATTAAAGTTGCCCAACTCAACATAAATGGCCTTGCTCCTAAACTCAGTACTCTAGCAGATTCAGTCATAGATCTTTCCTTGGACATAGTCTGTGTCACTGAATCCCATCTCCTTCCCCTCCTATCAGACTCCTTTGTCGGCATACCCCACTTTAACCTCCTTCGTAATGATGTTGCTGGTCCAGTTGCGAAGCACGGTGTCTGTGCATATGTCAAGAAAAATATTACAATTGGTGACATTGTTTCTCATATTCCCAATGTTCTTGCTTTTCATCTTGTTTCATTTAATGTTTTTATTTTGCTTGCATATCGCCCCCCATCAAACACTCCTGATGACGATGAAAGTTTGTGCTCATTTATTGTCGATTACTGTGTAGGAAAAGAGGTAATCGTCCTTGGAGATTTCAATCTACCGAACTTGGACTGGTCCTCGAGCAGCCCATCCACACATGCCTCTCCTATGGAAAGGAATTTCTACTCTGCCTTTATCTCCCTTGGCTTGCACCAATGGGTTACAGAGACTACCTTCCCTAGATCCGGAAACATCCTCGACCTAGTATTTACTTCTGAAGCTGACAGAATTGGTACCCTAAAAGTGATCCCGCCTCCTCCTGGCTGTGACCACTGCCCTACAGTATTTGACTATGTGTTTACAGATCCCGGGTCCCACGGGTCTCATGCCTCAGTTGGCAAATGTGATGGCCTCATGAGATCTTGGCACAAGGGTCACTACGGAGACATTTGTCGTTGCCTAAGTGCTATAGACTGGGACTGCCAGTTAGCTTCTCTGAATGCTGATGAGTCATACTGTCACTTTGCGTCTATAATCCACGATCTCATTGAGGAATACATCCCTCATAAGCCCCCTGCCAATCAGAAACCTCCATGGTCCACCAGACCTCCCACGTCCCTGATAAATCAAAGGCAGAAAGCATGGGGCCATTACAAAGCTATCAGAGGGCGGCTTGGTAGGCGATCCCAGGAGGCTCTTTCTGCATATGCTGCATTTACATGTGTAAACCGACGATATAGAAATTTTGCTGTCCAGTCCCAGATAAGTTACGAAGAAAAGTTGATACTAGAATCCAAAGAGAATCCTAAACTTCTCCATTCATATATAAGGCACAAGAAGGTTAGCCGACCAATGGTAGGCCCACTGAAAGATGATTGTGGTCAGCTGACAGACCAACCTCAACTAATGACTGAAATCTTTGCAACAGCTTTTGTGTCTGTTTACACCAGAAATGTCCCAGATAACCCTCACCCCCACCAATTATTTGATGGGTCCGTTGGGCATAGCCGTATAAGCCCCAAGGATGTCTATGAAGCTATAGACCAACTTGATGGAAATTCGGCCATGGGCCCTGATGGCATACATCCATTACTACTGAAACAGTGCCGCAATGTATTAGCATACCCTTTGTGTCTAATTTTCAACAGATCAATGCAGGAGGGTAAGGTGCCCATTAGCTGGAAGTCATCATCTGTGATTCCAATCTTTAAGAAAGGTATGAGATATGACCCTCTTAATTATAGACCGATAAGCCTAACATCAACATGCTGTAAGACAATGGAGCGAATTGTATGTGCTCGCCTGAGACATTATCTTGAAAGTAATGAACTACTATCTCCATATCAGTTTGGCTTCAGATCAGGGAGATCAACTATGGAACAACTTCTGCTGTTTTACAACTCAGTTTCTCTTAACACAGATAGAGGACTTGTAACTGATGTGATGCTCTTTGACTTTAGTAAAGCCTTTGATGTTGTGAGCCATGAATTGCTACTAACAAAATTGAGCTTGATTGGTGTTAATGGATGTATGCTACAATGGATATCGTCGTTCCTTACTGATAGAACCATGAGAGTCTGTGTGAGAGGTCTTTTCAGCCAACCTAAACATGTATCTAGTGGTGTACCGCAGGGCTCCGTGATTGGTCCTCTTTTGTTTTTGATTTATATTAATAACATAGCATCCCAATTGCACAGCACATATGCAATATTTGCAGATGACCTTAAGATGTTTGCTTGCACGAACTATGATACTTACAATGATCAATCTCAAAATCACATGAGGAGAGCCCAAAATGACATTGATACATTGCACTCCACTGCAGCTTCCTGGGGCCTCCATATGAACCCAAAGAAGTGTGCGGTGCTCCGTTTCTCCAAGCGAAGAGCTGATCTTGCTGTGCCTAAATATTTCCTTGATGGAGTGCCCATCCAGCCTGCGACCTCCCACGTTGACCTCGGTGTAACCATCGATGTAGACCTGAAGTTCCATGAGCACGTCCAATCCACTGTCCACAAGGCTGGTGGGCTGGCTCACAGTCTTTTGAAGTCCACAGTCTGTAGATCCTCTGAATTCATGCTTTTCCTTCTCACCACTCATATTCGTCCAATAATTGAATATTGTTCATGCGTGTGGTCCACTGGATATTCTAAAGACTTGCATCTGCTAGAAAATGTACAAAGAAAATGGACGAAACACATCTCCGGGTTGTGTAACCTAAGTTACTGCGATCGTCTAAAAACACTTGACTTGTACTCAGTTCAGGGTAGACTATTAAGAGCTGACCTCATCCAGTGCTGGAAGGTCTTCCATGGACACTCTTGTATATCGCCTAAAGACCTGTTTGACCTGGCCCCCCAAGGTCGAACCAGAGGACACTGCTTTAAGATTCTCCTGTCACATAGTCGCACTGATGTTAGAAAGCGTTTCTTCTCTGTTCGATGTGTACCTATATGGAATTCATTGCCTGAGGAAGCAGTATGTACTCCTAACTTGAAAACCTTTAAACAATTGTTACACGCCCACCTTCATGACTCTCTGTATGCATACACTTAGTTTAGATTAGGTTAGGACATTGTCGATATTCTCATTGCAAGTCTCTAGTTTACTGATTTTGTTGCCAACTATCACATTGGAAGACGCTCGATTCCAGTTGTAGTGTGTACTCTGATGGCCTTATTGGCAGTTGTGTACCCAGAGAACTGGCGCGTCTCAGAATCTTGGGTTCCTTATCCTATCCCGGACCATCCCCAATCACATCCTAATAAGACTAAGGGAACCCTACCAGGTAAGAATACCAGGTAAGAACAGGTAAGTGAAGTTTGGTTTTTCCATTTATTTAATGTATGTGCTAGAGATAACGTATTTTCTTTGAATAAGCTATGAAATGTGTATTATCCCATGCTACCATTCCAATGTCTGTTTCATTCATGCTTTCTTGCTAATGGGTCAGTTTTTTCAGGCAAGATATTATTCACTAGTAAACATTGTATTTGGTTTAATCCACTGCTAAAATTGGTAGAAATTGTGAGATTTTTTTTTTGTTTCATCATAAGCCTTATCATCTTCCGTTGCGAGTCGTCTTTGTTATCCGTGACGGTTCGCGGTCATTTGGACGGCGATAACGCCGCTGCACGCGCAGCGAGCGCCGGCCGATAAGAGGGGTGCAGCTGGGTGATTCACACCACTGGATGTACGGCCAGCGTCTGTAGGACGAACTCGACATCCGATAAGACTGGGTGATGGCGAAAAACAAGGAGAGGCTCGAAAACGGTCGTTAATAGAGAGTCAGTTGTACTTCAGACTTCTTTGATATACATCATCCGGCGATATCAGCTTTTTGCGATATTTAACTTGAAATCTGAGACCTTTGCTATGTATCCCTATACGTGATGTTGCAGTCGATTGCTGTACAGCCTAGTCGTTTGCTGCTTTCTGGTAGGATTTTTTTCATCGGGAATCAGTACTTAAAATGTTGGTTACAGCTGGCTGCTCACGACCTACCCGCTTCCACACAGGCGTTGAAGGAGAAGGAGCTCGGCAATGCCGCCTACAAGAAGAAGGACTTTGAGGAGGCGCTGGCACGCTACCGCAAGGCGTATAAGCTCGACCCTACCGACATGCGTTTCCTCCTCAACCAGGCCGGTAAGATCGACAATGGCCCAGTCTGGCAACGTGCCCTAAAAGCCCAATGTACAAACAAACAAACAAACAAACAAACAAACAAACAAACAAACAAATCACAGACGATGACATGATGATGATAAGCATATTTTAATTGACCGAATCCTCAATTGAATCAGGATATGTAATTTTATCATTTATGCATATTCTGATTCAGGGGAAGATTCGCTCAGTCAAATATGCTGAGCCACTTTTTGAAATTTGCAAACACCGCATTGATCTTATTCGTAAATTTTGGGATACGAAAACAGACCGGTAATACGTAAATGCGTGCTGAGATATGCACCGTGTAAATACAAATGTAGGGAACTTTTCCTTCGTTGCAAAGGGATAACCTCTGGTCATATTTTTGGCTCATTCGAAATCGAACCGCAGATTGTTTTACTTCTTAATTCCAGCGTGAATGAAGATGCCTGTATAATTTTGTTACACCCTATGTGTAGTCCTCGGGGAATAACGCTGCCGTGGGCCTTTCTCTGAATCGTTATCTTGCTTACTGCTTTCGAAAACAACGAAAACTGGAAAAGGTCTATGACTGATTTTATTGTCATTAACCACGTTTATGC
The DNA here is from genome assembly GCF_019059575.1 of Amphibalanus amphitrite. Classification (NCBI taxonomy): domain Eukaryota; kingdom Metazoa; phylum Arthropoda; class Thecostraca; order Balanomorpha; family Balanidae; genus Amphibalanus; species Amphibalanus amphitrite. The sequence goes on along the minus strand of NW_024881728.1, from coordinate 132,186 downwards.
TCAACACACTACACAGTTACTTAATCAGCTAGGAGTTTTATTCTGGTAAAAATGAGGAAAGTGTTTCTCATCATGGAGGCTAAAGGCCACATAAGTTGTCTTGTTTGTATATTTATTCTGGTTTCTATATTCCCCCACATAAAGTTGCGGATATCAAATTTTTGGACTGTTTTCTTTTTGATCGAATTGATTGAGTGGGTGCACCTCTGACATACCTCATTACGCATGTTATCCCGGTCTCTCTGAGTGTCTGTGACGCGTCCCGGACCCGCGCGCCGCCTTCCAGCCGCGATGTTTGAGAAGGGAGACTACCAGACGGCCGCCAAGTTCGCCCGCGACGCGGCCAAGGTGGGAGAAGAGAACGACCCCGACAACAAAAAGCTGATCGCCAAGGCTTACGTGCGCTCCGCGCGCAGCTACGAGAACTTCAAGGTGGGCAGCGCACTGGCTTAGTGATCAAGCAGCCCCGTCCGTGTGGGGCGCCACGGGGCAGCTCTTAGCTGGGCTCTATCGGGCGAGAGTTTGATGTAAATGCACCGGAACCGCTGGGTACACGATATGTGCCCGCACTCGGAGGACCGTTTGGGTTCAATGCTGTGTTCCTACTGATGCATTCTATGGTGGGTATGGTAAGAGTGATAAAAATTATACAAAATGCTATTTGCTATGGACTCTCCTGTGTAAATATCGATTTGAACGTGATTCTGATCTGGCTTTTCATGACAGTTAAGTCGTGGACTAACAAAGACTGGCGTATGATGCTTATTTCATAGCTGTGCTTACAGTTCATCTTCTTGTGTAATGTGTCTTTCAGAATATTTGTAAATCAGGCAGCCATGCATTAAAGGGACCCTCCCACCTTAACATTAGATTTGAGTTGAGATAGCCAAAATGGGGTCCCTGGCTCACAATTACCGGTTCCGGCACTCACAACATCGAGAAATGCCTTAAATAGGAAATATTGAATTTCAAAATTGCAGCATTTTGATTCAGAGGGGCTAATGCTTAGGAATACCCCTCTGAATGTGTGACGTCAGCGCAAATATCAAACGATTTTTAAATGTTTGACTAAAACGTTTTGTAGCACGCGGTGATATATGCTATTTGCGCGCAACATCTGCCGCGAACGCCGCACTTCTAAAATAAAGTCGCTAGAAACAGCGGAGATCCCAAAAAAGTAAACAAAAGTAAAAGTCTAATATCTTGAAAACCGGTGAATATTTTTCGGTGAAATTTGGTAGATATTTGTTTTCGCTCTTTCTGAACCGAGCGACATCACTTTCATGCCAATTCATAAACTTTTTTGAAGGCGGGAGGGTCCCTTTAACTTGCAGAATGTCATTCCCTGTACTGGAACACGTCATGCTGGCATATCTTTGTCACGTCCATTCAGCATCGCCACTGTGTATTCGTGTTGCATGCTCCCGTTGTAAGCTGTATATTGTACGTTTTGCGCTGTTGTCTCAGTAATTGTATTGTCTCCGGCAGCATTTTTCATTCGCCCGGAGATACTACCAGGAATCGCTGAAGTATGAGTATTCCAAAGAAATCGAGGATATGCTGCCTAAATTGGAGGAAACAGCGAAGAAGGTCGATGTGGAACTGGACCGCCGCCATATCGGAATGGCAGATTTAGAGCGGGAATATGGCAACTTTCGTTACAAACAGCGTGAGTGTCCCCGCGGCCCTGGGACTATGCGGGACGCAACCTCCGCGTGGGCTCATTGGAGGAAACATCTAACGAGTGAGGGTGTTGTTTGGATAACTTTGCCGCGGGATGGGATTTTTGAAGAAAAAAGTTTGTTCATTAGCTTCTAAGCCTGTAATTCTAAATCAGCCATGGACCTGATCAAATCAGCTTAAACTTTGTTGAGAAAAAAGTATGTTTTAGTTCATGCCTGTGTAACGGGTGCGCAATGGTTCGTTCCATGATCGCCCCTCTGACCCCAGTAACGGCATACTTAGATATGGGACCAGACCAACGTTTACTGCTGAGCCCCCCCCCCGCCCGCGGTGAGGGCTCACGGCCCGTCCTGGCTCAGTCGGGTGGGCTGAAGCCCCCCCGCCCCCCCCCCCCCCTCCACCCCGCCCGCGGCGAGGGCTCACGGCCCGTCCTGGCTCAGTCGGGTGGGCTGAAGCCTCCCCGCCCCCCCTCCACCCCGCCCGCGGCGAGGGCTGACGGCCCGTCCTGGCTCAGTCGGGTGGGCTGAAGCCCCCCCCCCCGCCCGCAGCGAGGGCTGACGGCCCGTCCTGGCTCAGTCGGGTGGGCTGAAGCCCCCTCCGCCCGCAGCGAGGGCTGATAAGTCCTGGCTCAGTCGGGTGGGCTGAAGCCCCCCCCCCCCCGCCCGCGGCGAGGGCTGACGGCCCGTCCTGAGCCCCCTCCCCCTCCGCCCGCAGCGAGGGCTGACGGCCCGTCCTGGCTCAGTCGGGTGGGCCGTCAGGCTGCCGGCCCCAGCTGATTGTATGGTCGTCAAGTGTGATTGGTTTGAATGCCTAACGTGTTAATAGACGGTTTTTGTGATGTAACATATTCTTACGCTATTTTTTACGTTTTAATAGCCCGCCGTTTTGGACGCTAATGACCAATCCGGGCGTCGTGAAATCGTAAATCACCACATCACCGTCTGACCCCTCTCCGCTCCCCCTCTCCTCCCCCAGGAAAGTACGACAAGGCCTTAGAGTCCTACGAGGCGTCGATCAGGCGGAATGCTGATAAGCCGCACGCGTTCAGTGACCGTGCCGAATGCTACCAGGCGATAGGCGAACACGACCTGGCGCTGAAGGACTGTGACACGAGCATCCATCTGGACTCCACCCATAGTGAGTGGTCGGGACCGACCTATAGACAGCCTCTATTCTATAGAGCCTTGGGACCGACTGGCAGGGGGTGGGGGGCGCTGCCTTGAGCTTGGTGGCGGTCGAGGATATTGGTAGGATGTTGAGAGGATACTCAGAGTAGAATATCGGAGCAGCAGGACGCTATTGATAGGCTTAGGCACTCATCGACCGATCGACAAGCGGTCTTCGGCATCATATGGCTTCATCCAATGTCCCAAAATTTGTCGATTTGGGTGGGAAATGACATCCAAAGGAAATCCATTTTCCACTCTCACCACCAATTTTTAAGAACAATTTTCCACTCCCAACCAAGAAAACCTAGATTTTTTTTTACCTCTAGAAAGAGCGGTTGTCAGTTCTGAATGCCCGGTTTAGCATCAAACATTCTACATCCTAGAATAAAATCCATGTTTTATGGCGTTTCTCACTCTTTTTGGATCTAATCAAATCAGCAGTTTTCCACTCTCCCCTCTTTTTGGTGGGTAATTTTCCCCTCTGACACCCCAGACAAAACTCAATTTTGGGACACTGGCTTCATCCCATAAATCATGAATGCAGCTACTTTCTATGCATGTGCATTACCACCACTTGCCGTGCCTCGTGCAAAACGATGAGGTCAAATTTGCAACAATTGCAATACCTTGCCGATCGTGCCTAAACTGATATGTAGCCAGGAGGCGCCCACCCGGGCAATGCATTCACATTTGCCTTCGTAAATGGGGTGCTACGGCGCGTGCGCACCTACAGAGGTCACTTCCAGATCTCGGAATTTATCAACATTAAAACGGAATTCATTGTTCTGAGAGCATCCCACAAAATTTAAGCTACAAATTTCGCTGTGAAATTTGGCAGATCAAAATCAGTACTGTACAATCGGCTAAAATTCCGGGCGTCACCGTTGCCTCGTGTCTGTCGTGGAAGCAGTATGTCTCGATTATCGTCAGACGATGCTACTGATCGGACTTGCCGGAATGCAGAGCGGTATCCCGTGCGAATCCAGGCCTCTGCTTGTAGAGGCGCTGGTGGTACCCCACTTTGCGTGTCTGTGCGGGAAAGCTGTACTGCGGCCCGCCAGAAGAGAGGCCGTGAGCTCTGGAGCCCGCCTTGTCTCCGGGTTAACCGCAGGGACCACGTCAGCGGCTCATTCAGAGCTGGGCTGGAGCGGTATGGGTGACATGGTAGTGGAGCACGGCCTGTGCACGATGCATCACCTCTTACACGATGACATTACCCCGGAACTGTTGCGCGCACGCCGCACACATCCCATGTCGCGTCGATGCGTCTACTCAAACAACCAGAGCCATATAGACGACCGTTTTCTGGAGGCGCCACGCACTCCGCCGAGTTTGCCCGCCGTGCGTTTCTGGCGCTAGCCGTCAGAACAGGGAACCGGCTACCGAGCCATGTGAGGAACTCGCCAGCTTTGACGGTATTTAGACGTGGCCTAGGTGGAGACTGATGATAACACATCTTATCATTATTTTATGCCATATTCATTTTATTGCTTTGTATTTTACCTCTTACCTTTTGATCGCCGTGTGTGACTGTGTGCTGAAAACCCATTTTATGGATGCAAGCTGAACTACATGATTAATTGATCAATCTCGAGAACGGCTGGGCCGATTGCGCTCAAATATGAAAAACGGTTAGTGACCGGCGAGCAGGGCGCCGTGAAAGTCAGTTGAGACCCAGTTTCCACGTGTGCGTGCGCACGTGCAGGGTGCCTCTTCCACATCTCAAGGACGGCTGGGCCGATTGTGTTCAAATTTTGCACACCGCTAGAGATCGGTTAGTAGGGTGCCGTGCACACTGCACAAGTCAGTCGAAAGAACCCTCTCGCACTTCCGCTCGTGGGGGGCTTACTCTCGATGGCTCGTTTTTCGCCCCAGAAGGCGGTCTTACTGATGTTTTTGGCATGTGTGGGACGTAGGTTCATGTCTCACTCTCATGCGGGTTGATATTTCTGCAACTTCTTAGTCGATTAACTTGCTTTCTTTTTGTACGGTAACCTTATCTTTTCTCCCAGTTATTTCACTACTCTCAGGGATTTGGGAGGTGCCTAAATGTAGGTATGCCACAGGTGTTGAGTGACTGCGTGGAAACGCGGCGTTGAAGGCATGACATGTTAAAAGTGATGACCTCTGTTCTCAGTGAAGGGGCACCTTGGCAAAGCCATTTCGCTGAGGGCCAAAGGGGATTACGAAAATGCCCTGGAGTCTTTCCGGCGAGCCATCCAACTCGACGAAAACAGTGTGGTGAGTCGTTGTTTAAGAGGTCACCGTTTCGATAATTAGCTCGGAAGTCGGAAACGGTTAGGCTAGGGAACGTCTGATAGTGGGTGCTCTATCATCTTTGAAACATTTGTGAAATCGTTGACGCCCATTGTCCATGTTTTTCAACAAGTCTCGTATTGCAGTGATTTATGTTAATACGAGTAGATTAAGAATATGACCACTCTCTCTGGCTTATCAGCCGCAGAACAACCCCACTAACACCGGAACTGTCGGTTTGTCAATTTATATCATGGCGCTGCTTGTGTGGGACGTGTTGGTACCGCTTACCAAACTCTAGAGCACGCACACACCTACCATCATTTTAAACAAGAGTGTTTTATATTACATTGCGTCACCATCTTTTAGCCTTGTCATTGAGCTAGTCGTTACATGTCTTTTTTTAGCTTTTTTTAGGCATCACTCACGCCACTGCGTCCATGTATATTTTATTCTGTATATCATGGCAGCCGGTATGTGTATTTGTATGACGCTGTGGTGTAACAAGCCAATTGTATATTGGAAACCACAAAGATATGCGAAATAATACCGTGCCTTGCTAGCAATATCTCGCTCCAGGTACCCCTTCGGACTTTGCTGCTGCTGTTAGTCGGTGCTTGCGGTACACCCTCTGTCTCAGTCTCTATCTGTCTCTGACTCTCTCTCTCCTCTCTCTCCCCTCTCTCTCTCCCTCTCTCTCTTCCCCCTCTCTCTCCCTCTCTCTCTCTCTCTCTCACTTCCCCCCCTCTCTCTCTCTCTCTCTCTCTCTGTCTCTGTCTCTGTCCTGTTTCTGACTCTCTTTCTCTCCCTTTTCCCTCTCTAACCGCCCTCCCTCTATCGACCGTCGACAGGAGGCGCTCAGAGGCTACAAGGAGGTGATGATGATCCTCAACAGCGACCCAGCGGGAGTGGAACGACGCGCGCGCTACGATCCTCTGGTTGACGATACCATGAAAGACGAGAAGATGATGGAAATTATTCAACAGATGCGGGACGACCCGCTCGCCGGCAGAGAGTACGTACACGGGGGGGGGGGGGTAGGAGGGAGGGAGGGCTTTGGCGTGACCCTCTTGGTAGGGGGGACGGGGGCTCTGTTTAAAGGGACCCTCCCACCTTAACATTAGTTTTGAGTTGAGATAGCCAAGTTTGCGGCCAGGCTCAGAAACCACCATTTATCCTGGTCGCAACCCCCGCAGCTTTATGGTGGTCAAGAAATTTCTTCCCTTTACTTGCAGGGTGGGACCAGCGTGGTCCCTATCTCTTAACCATTACGGGAATCTGATGACGTCATCAGGCTTTCGAACGTCCGTTAAATGTTAGACTAAAACGTTTTGTAGCACGCGGTGGTATATGCTGCTTTGCGCGCAACAAATGCCGCACTTTCAAATAAAGTCGCTAGGAACAGCGGAGATCCCAAAAAGTAAACAAAAATAAAAGTAATATCTTGAAAACCGGTGAATATTTTTCGATGAAATTTGGTAGATATTCGTTTTTGCTCTTTCTGAACCGAGCGACATCACTTTCATGCCAATTAATTAACTTTTTTGAAGGTGGGAGGGTCCCTTTAAGGAAAATTTTGAAATACTTAAGTTTTAAGGCCTCTGGAGGATGCTACCTAGGTCCTATCAATTTCATCTCCCTATAGACGTTCCTTTGACACTGAGGGCATTGCGAAGCTGCGACATGTTAGGGTCGTGCAGAGCTGCTGGTTCACTTACGATGTCATGGTTCAGGGACCTGACCTGAAAATGTAGTTAGTGTCACAAGATCCGGCTTGAATCAAAGGTTAGGGAATACAAGGGACTAGCTCGTTATCGCCAGGGTGTTCCGAGAGATAGTAAAAAAACAAACAAAGAAACAAACAAAAACAGGAGTGGCACCTGCATTCGCCATCCCCCACCCCCTCCCCTTCCTCGGTCGACGAGGGTTAATGGAGAGCATGGGAATTAGGGTGTGTCATCAGTAACAGAACCAAATGCCGTAAAGAAATTCCTTGGCACTGAGACCTGCAAACACACGGCATAGCAACCGTTTTTGCAAAAAATTAAAATTCGTGCGGCGCCAGCCGTTCAAAGTTTTGGCGCCCGGCGTTGCAGTCTCCAATGCTGAGCGTCACCCAGCACTGCGAGTAACACCAAGTATTGCAGCAGGTAATAATGCAAAATAACTACCGCTGAAAATGATGCTTTTGAGCGCTTCTAAGGCTGATTGTTGCAAAAAGCATGTCATTAGAGTGTCCAATTACTGTTTTTATTGTGCTCAATGAATTAAATCGAGCATTGCTACTGAAACTAAAGAAAAAACTGCCCGATTTTGAGAAGCGGGCGGGGTGGAACTGGAGGCGGAGACGGGAAGTGACTCAGATTCGTCTTCTGAAAACACCGACTCCGAAGCATCCTCTGGGCGGTGCTTCTTCTTCTTCCTCTTCTTCAGCATGTCATCTCGTGTGACCCGGCCAGGGAGTCCCGGATGAGTCCAGCCTCGGTGGAAAGGATCTCCCTCAGCGTCGGCAAAGGGCCCCACGGGCGGGTCCGTGGCCCCTGGTAGGCGGGGTAGTCGACCAACAGGTGTTTGGCCGAGTCCGGTTCGTCGCAACGGACTTTCTCGTCAGACTCGGCCGGACCGAGTCGGAATCGGGTGTCTCCGGTGAGTGGGGAGCAGCTCACGCGGAGCTGTGCCACTGTGATCGACGCTCGGCGGTCCAGTTCTCTCTCCGTGGCCCAGAGCGCCACATCGTCCGCATTCGCAGATGTGTACCTCCAGTTCCCGAGCCGCAGTTATAGCCGGTCATACGAGCCTGCAGGGTTAGCGTCCGATGGCTGCGTTGGTCCTTCAGGAAGACAGCCTCCTCCTGAGTGACTCAGTGGGCGGTGAGACTTGTGCACCTGCTCTGAGAGTTGCATTTGCATTTGGCGATATCCAGGAGTTGTTGAATTATGCAGTGGCGGCGCTTTGTTCCTTCCTGTGTCTCTGGTGTTTTGTTCAGAAGTCTGTACTTGTAGGGCTGTCTGTAGGGCTTATAGCAGTCCCTTTTGATCACTTTCGTCGTGTGTTTTACATAGATCGCGAACAGGGATTCCTTCATTAGTTCAGAGTTGCCTTGTCCTTTTTTCGCCACGGCCCTAAATGCACTATTTGTTGGATTTCTTCTTTGAGCACTCAGCCACCTGACATAACTGAAGGCCTCTGCTTTAGTCAGCAGTCGCTGTTGGGACAAAAGTGCCGGCTGTCCTATCACGAAATGTTTTGTACGCGGCCGTGTCACTTTCGGCAGGGCCCTATGCTATCCGGATCATAATTCACGAGGCGAAAAAAACGTAGCTGATTAGGAAATGCCCATACGACAATTATAGCACGACACAGGGAACCAGCAAAGCGCCGCCACTGCATAATTCAACAACTCCTGGATATCGCCAAATGCAAATGCAACTCTCAGAGCAGGTTCAAAAGTCTCATCGCCCACTGAGTCACTCAGGAGGAGGCTGTCTTCCTGAAGGACCAACGCAGCCATCGGACGCTAACCCTGCAGGCTCGTATGACCGGCTATAACTGCGGCTCGGGAACTGGAGGTACACATCTGCGAATGCGGACGATGTGGCGCTCTGGGCCACGGAGAGAGAACTGGACCGCCGAGCGTCGATCACAGTGGCACAGCTCCGCGTGAGCTGCTCCCCACTCACCGGAGACACCCGATTCCGACTCGGTCCGGCCGAGTCTGACGAGAAAGTCCGTTGCGACGAACCGGACTCGGCCAAACACCTGTTGGTCGACTACCCCGCCTACCAGGGGCCACGGACCCGCCCGTGGGGCCCTTTGCCGACGCTGAGGGAGATCCTTTCCACCGAGGCTGGACTCATCCGGGACTTCCTGGTGGAGACGGGCCAGGTCACACGAGATGACATGCTGAAGAAGAAGAAGAAGAAGAAGAAGCACCGCCCAGAGGATGCCACGGAGTCGGTGTTTTCAGAAGACGAATCTGAGTCACTTGCCGTCTCCGCCTCCACCCCGCCCGCTTCTCAAAATCGGGTAGCTTCTTCTTTAGTTTCAGAAGCCATGCTCGATTTAATTCATTGAGCACAATAAAAAGAATAATTGGACACTCTAAGGACATGCTTTTTTGCAACAATCAGCCTTAGAAGCGCTCAAAAGCATCATTTTCAGCGGTAGTTATTTTGCATTATTACCTCCTACAATACTTGGTGTTACTCGCAGTGCTGGGTGACGCTCAGCATTGGAGACTGCAACGCCGGGCGCCAAAACTTTGAACGGCTGGCGCCGCACGAATTTTAATTTTGGTGGACTCGGATATGGATGAAAATTCATTATTGATCAATGTGCCAAGGAAAAACCTTACGGCGTTTGATTCTGCGAGAATCACCCCCTCGATGACACACCCTAATGGGAATCCTGGCAATAGCGACGCCTCTGCGTAGGCCGTGCCTTACTGCTATTATAACGGCGAGCATTTGTGAGTTACGACTTAAAGGTAGTGTGCCAGCTTTCTTGGACCGTATGGAGTTAATGGCCCAGGTAAGGAGAACCGGATTTTTAGAACTTATCCATACCTTCAAAACTCATGGAAACGTCTTAAATTCTTCAAATTTTGAGTACCCCAGTGCGAAATTCGCCCCGACGGGTTGTCGGTCGTACCCCAACCACATTTCACACCACTATGAACAATAAATGCACACACTGAAATCGCTATTACCGATATGCTCATCCAATCAAGTTTCGATAAACCCGTTCATCATCATCTCCTGCGGTTTCGAACACGCCTGTTAGGTGGCTTCTGATGCTCGTCGAGGTCGGAATTTCCAAATACGCGTGGTGCGTCGGGCCGCGCGCTCTGACTTCGGCCAAGAAAAATGCGTCAGCTGATCATTGTCATTTCTGCCACTTGCGTGTGGTGAAATGGGGTCATAACTTATAAGACGGCTTTTTCATATCAATTATTTTACATAAAATCATATTTCAAACCATAAATAATGTTCGACAGCCAAATAAAAGAAACAATACCAATACAGTTTAAGGCTCGACATTGTGTTGTCTACGATTAGACAGCTGATAACTCATTCCCGTACGTCGTATGGTCGTAACACTATAATGACCTTTGCTTATTGTCACAAGTGCGCCGCATTCGCGATTGTTGCCCGACGCCTGTTTGCAGGTGAGCCCACTACAGTTGTTATACATATCTAAAAACCGAAAAACTTTTAGGCGAAAAAGGCACTATTCCAGGCCCATTTTTGATTTTTTTTTTGCGATATTATGTAAAAACAGAAGCTTCTTATCCTAGGAAAAATAAAATGGGGAATCTTTCAAAGGTGGCACACTACCTTTAAGCCAAGCAATGGTAATGAGTTAAAGGCACGGAAACTTTACCACCTAGTTCTGTCCTAATTTGGTACCTATTTTTTGCATAGGTAATCTCTAATGGTAGAGCAGTGTGATAGAGAGAGGCCGCTATATTTCCTTTGCTCTAGTTAGGTTGCGGTACCGACTGGATTTGATAAGAAAAGTCCTCCGGGCCGGATTTGAACCAGCGACCTATGGATGCCTGTGTGTCCGCTACAGTCCACCGCTCTACCAACTGAGCTACCAGAGGAGTTGGGGCCGATGGGCTTGAAAACTGGTATGCACAGTGTTGTGTATCCTCTCAGAATTCATGCAGGATCCTTTTTACATACGCGCTGTATGGTCTCTTGGCTCTTGGACGACATGTAGCTTTGAAACTCACCGTGTCTCTCTCCTGACTTATCCATCTCTCTCTCTTTGCCAGGCATATGAAGGACCCGGAGGTGGCGCACAAGATTCAAAGGCTGGTGCAGTCGGGTATACTCTTGTTCCGCTGATACTCCCGCTCTACCCTGTCGTCTGGAGCGACGGCTGACCCCGGCACGTGTCTCACCCGAAATGGGCACGAACTCGGCCAGGCAGGGTCGATATCAGTGAGAGTCCGCCGTCGGAGCGCGTTCGTATCGCGGTCGTGGCCGGCGCGAGTGTGTGTGTATGTACCAGTGTGTACTCTAAGCGGCGATTTTAAGCTGGATACTGGTAGCCACCGGCGGCAGTGGCGCAGTGGCGAGCGTGGCGCTTATGATACATTCGCGGTGTGCCGGAGTGGGACAAACCCGCCGTCCTGTCGCGCCCGGTCCATCCGCAGCAATTCGTGATCCAGGGTGGGCGGTATCACCCGATGGGCGACATTCCCCCGCCCTCCCCTGCCATGAATAGTGATACGATACCGTCTGTGTGTTATGTAGGTGGCGCTAGGATGACTGCGCGAGCAAGGCATACTGCGCCGGGCTTGGAGGCTGAGCTTGTTATTGATCATAAGTGCTGTTGCTAATTGCTTTTATCTGCCTGCCCAGACCAATGTCTCCCCCTAATTCCTATCATCCTTCCGGCTCTGCAATGGTCTTGTCGACCGAAAGGGCCTAACCCAACAAAACAAACAAACAAATTGCTTTTATGTTTGCCAATGACCGTCTTTCTATCAATAAGCTAAAATATATTCATATGCTTTTTATCGTTTGGACTTATCATGATTGCGAATTGCCATTACCAAAAAAAGTTGAATAGGCCTAGTTATCAACTGACCGGGCGAATTCGCGCTAGGTACTTGCCCTAGTCTTTAGCGACGTGCTGTATGTATTCGCATTGTTCGCTAGAAGATGCGTGCTAAGTAAGAAGTGATGTGTTTATGGAAAACGATCCTTGCGGTCGAAAGGTTCTGCCGAGTGCCGAGTCCTTTCAACTCCTTTGGACGAATTATTTGGATCGGGAAACCCAGTGTTCTCGGGTTTTGCGAGGGCCATTGCAAACGGTACGGACATCAATGAGTTAGTCAAGGCGCGGCTTCACAATATGTCCGCCAGGTGGTGCGGCCATCTGCAATGTGCCTCAAGTCATCAGTTGATCAATGCCATCAGGGGCGTAGGCAGGGGGGGGGGGGGCACTGGGCCATGGCCCCCCCCCCCTTGGGCGCCGAAGGCGCCCTCCAATCGCAAATGCAATTGTGATATAATCGAATCGAAAAACAATCGCGACTGGAGGGCGCCCTCCAATCGCGAATGTGTTTACAGGGAAAATACGGATGGAGGGCGCCCTCGGAGGACGCCCATTCCAAATACGCCCTCCAAATACGGTTGGAGGGCTCCCTCGGGCGCTCTCCAACCACATTTGTAGGCTGTAGCTCTCTAAGCGTAACGGTGGTCGCCTATGTAAGCCGCTGTCCTGTAAATAAGCGCCCTCTCACCCGAAGGCGCCCTCCTGTAGGTCGCCACCCTGCTACACATTGCCGCCCTTCTGCTGATCGGCGTCCTCATAATTATTGGCGCTCTCCTACCTATTGAGCCCTCATGTGAAATTTTGAAGGCCGCCTTTCTCCCTTTTGGCACCCTCTTGTTCAGTGCCGCCCTCCTACCTATTGGTTCCCTAGTCCTTCCTGTTGAATGTTAATCGGGGCCCTTCTATTGGCGCCCTCGTGTAGATCGCCGCCCTCCTAACCACTGGCACCCTCCTGTTGATCACCGCCCTCCTATCCACTGGCACCTTCCTGTTGACCAGCGCCCTCCGCACAGACGCCCTCCTGTTCGTGTCATCCTCTTGAGCAAAGGCGCCCTCCTCACCATTGCCACCCCCATTTTAATCGTCACCCTTCCGCTTATTGGCGACTTCCAGTTGATGACCGCCCTCCCACCTATTGGCGACCTCTTGTTGATCGCCACCCTCCTATTGGTGCTCTCCTGTTCCTCGCCACCCTCTTACCTGGTGGCGCCCTCCTGTTGATTGTTGATCGGCGCCCTCCTACCTATTGGTGCCCTCCTGTTGATCGCTGCCCTTCTATCCATTGGCGCCCTCCTGCTGCTCGCCAACTTCCTACCTATCGGTGCCCTACTGTCGAAACTCGGGATGTTGATCGGGGCTCTTCTACCTATTAGTGCCCTCCTGTGGATCGCAGCCCTTCTACCTATTAGCAACATCCGTTGATCGCTGCCCTCCTATCATTTATTTACTCCTTTGGCATGTTTTTCAACTTAGTCGTTCTATTGCACATAGTTGATGTCTTGCCTGTGAAAACTGCCACAAATGAACGTGCATTCACCACAATGAATGAAGTATCTATACCTACCAAAACTATCTACGCTCTACGATGCATAAAACACGTCTTTGGTCTTAACGGATTGATCCTACTTTACGTGCATCATGGCATCTATATGGATTACGATTAAGTATTGTCAACAGGTTCGGGCGCAACAGCAGGCATCTGAAGTTTCGGTGATTGAAACTGGTTATGTGGGTACACTGTATGCATCTGTGAGAAGGCTATGAAGGCTGGTCTGAGGTAATTTGGATGATGTTTACGCATCTCGCGCTCCGGTATCAATCCGATACGGTGATCTGGTGCGTAGATATGCCACCGCCAATAAACTTTTATACATCGACACCCATGAGCCAAGCTTTCTGTACAGTTTGTGTGGCAGCGGCCCGACCAAACCTTAGGTATTTTTTACACCTTCAAATTTGGTAAAAGAGCGAGAGGAGCTTTGAACAGTGATCGTATAAAAGGCGTGCCTAAAAAGCGGAGGAAAAGGTTGTTTTCAAAAATTTCGCGCGCCTTCGGCGCAGCATTTCAAGAACACTTGACCTTTTGTGACCTGGAGTATAAAGAATACACACGATGCAAAATCAATGCAGCACGACCTATACGAGGTTACGCAAAAAAAACTGGTGGCATGGTAAAAAACGCCTCCCAACCCCCCAACCCCCACTGAGCGATTTTTTATCTCGCGACCGTATGGCGCCCTCCTTGGGTGAGGTGGCGCCCTCCAAACCCTTGGCCCCCCCCTTCGCGATTTTCTAAATACGCCGCTGAATGCCATCACCCTTCACTTTACTGTGGTGCTGCCTGTCACTTATGATAGTTTAAGGACTTGGGACCAAGGCGATCGATATTTGCTATTTGCTCAGTATCGCCTTACATTTATCATAACCATGTAGTTTACACTCCACGGCACGACCTTCGTATACGACCTTGCGATCAATGATGTGTTCGAAAAAAGAACCGGCTTCACAACCGGTGCGCGTTCCTTGCTTCGCCTCTGGTCATCTTGGCCACCGCCGCACCTGCGTCCGTCCAGCCCTGGCCCGCCCCCGTCTTCGTCCCCGTCACTTATCCGATCCCCCCCCCCCCCCCCGAGAAAAGACCCTGGCTACGTCCCTGCCCCGTGTGCTCTGCTCAGACATTTCTACTGTCCTTAGCTCCACGGTGACTATAAATACTTAGCTCGCTCCTCTTGAGTCTTTACACCCTATCCCACAATCCAGAACGTGAAATTACAAGCTGCTAGTAATATTAGATGTGTAATGATAAATATTTCATTATTTTAACACCTTTCGGTCAACCACACCACGCTGGTGAATGGTGACGGGCCTGACCTTTTTTTAGTAAACTTGCCGCTCTGTTCGCGAAGCTTCTCGGCCCAGCCCAGCCCAGCTGACGGGCTGAAGGTCGCCCGTGCTTCAGCATGCGATTTAATTTTATAGCCTTGTCCACCCGTGGAAACAAACGGAATTCGGTGCAAATCCGGCGCGCGCGTGGTAAACGTGAGGAGGGTGAGGAGCGAGGAACGAAAGCGCTGGGAAAAGGAGGCCGGCGTTGGCGTTGACGTTATCTTTCAGTCTCGAAAACTCTGACAAGTTGAAGTGAGTGTGGAAGTCTGATACTAGTTCCTGGTGTTGATAATACTCGAGTCGCTAATTCGCTTATAACCGAGCCTCGAGGTAAGGCATCAAATTCCGATTCTGATTCTCCAGTTCAATGCCCGTGCATGCCCCCAATCGGACGGTGATGAGCTGGACATTTTTCCAGTAAATAAGTTTGAGCTCGTAGGATTTTTGCGAAATATCAGACTCATTAATCATTAAATGCTGATTTTACCAATTAAAGCAAATCAGTAGGCGGAACTATGGTCAAGCGTACCCATTTTCGGGAACGCATTTTCATTCCCATTTTTGGGAACGATAAACCCAAATATGGGAACGCCATGTAGGCATTATTTAAAACAAGAAAAAGAACCGTTAAATGACGTCCAAAAAATATAAAATGATTGTGAACCGCCTGATATTTGTCTCGATATTGTTGGGAAAAAGTTCGATATTGTAAGGCCCATCGTAGTTTCAAATTGTTCCCCTATTTCTAAAGCAGTCCATCATCCGGGCCGCGAGCCCAAATTTGGGAACGCTCTCGTACACTGGCGCTGCAAGCGTTCCTTATTATGGGAACGGCGTACCCAAAATTGGGAACGATTTCACCGACGCCTTTCATGGGCTCTTTTCATTAACAAGCATCACGTCCAACGCCGCAAATTATTGTTAACGCAACAATCATCAGATGACCTTTCCGGCAAGACCGTCGCATGTTTGCCCGGTCTTCTGCGCTTTTATTTCCGTCGATCTTGCAGCGGGCACGCCCCCCTCTGCAGGATTACGTAATTCACAACGCTCAGCGATGTTCAACAAGGTCTTCCATACCTATATCCACCGTCCGCGCCGAGGGCGGAGACATGTCAAGCACCTGTCTGTTGATCACCGATAGTTAACGAGCACAGGGAAGTATCCAAAAATGGGAACGCTGAATATGTTACACCCTCAAAACACCTAGTCCCAGGGGCGACACTTTCCGAAAATTATTGGTAGGGCTCTAATGTAAATTTTTGCCAATTCAAAGCGATTCTTTCCACGCAACGCCATAGGCATAATGTTAAATTTCCAAAATTATTGGTAGGGCTCGGGCCCTACCATGCCTATACAAAACGACACCCATGCCTAGTCCCAATGAAAATCTAGTTTTTTCCTTTCTTGATGAGTGTAAGTGGCAAAAGGCCTGGTAGGATGGGCACGAGGAATGATCGAAATCAGCATAAAAATTATAAATAAGTCACACAGAGCGACCTATATAAGAGAAATTCCCCCAAAACGATCATGGTTAGAAACACGGATGACAAAAACCACGCTCATGACGCTCCTTAGCCCTGATCGGCGGCCGGCTAGTACTCTTGCCGGCGCTCACATACGTGCTGGTTGCCCCGGCAACGGGCTATTGACCAATGAGAAGCGAGGAAAGTGCAACGTCACTGCGATTTTTCATATACCTGTGCCCCCCTGTAGCGCGCTTCTCATTGGTCAATAGCCCGTTGCCGGGGCAACGTGCACGTATGTGTGCACGGGCTAGCGCGCTAGCCGGCCGCCGAACAGCGCCCTTATAAAACAGCGCTAAACAGCTAGCATCCAAATAAAATATGTCTTTCCGGGATGATAAAATACAGCTGAATAATTTTCGACCACTTAAACTGAGTTTACAACAGTAGTTTGGTAAAATCACTGGCGTTCCACTTGGTCGTCCGCCCCGACACCAAATGTCAACAATATTACCCCGGGACTGTGCGCGTGTTCGCTTGCATATGTCAGCATCTGGTGTCGCTAGTATGAAACTTCATAACCAGGCGAAAATTATTATACTTGACCTCAAAATGTAAGAAACGCTTCATTTTCCTTAAAATTGCAAGTTAAATGTAGTATAACCCATGTTTTCACCATTCCGTCATTTCAAAAAATCATTAAAAATATCATTCGACGGTCAATTTCCTTGTTCAACGGTCAGATTAAAGATAATTTTATAGAGAATTAGTAGATACTTAAATTAGCGTGCACTTTTTTGAGACGTGATGCACTAATGAGTTTTAGCAGGCGAACGGCCGAAAAATTACCTTCCGTTCTCATAAATGGGAACGCCCGTTCCCATATTTGGGAACTCCGTTCCCAAAAATGGGAACGTTCCTATATTTGGGTACTCATGACCATAGTTCCACCTACTGAAATGACCAGTTTGCTAATGCTTTGATGTGATGTGGTAAGCTGAGACACATCAGTTGGGCAAACTAGACTTTTGGAATCAAAATATGGAGGCATCAATAATTTGATTCTGGTGGGAGGAGCCATGACCAAATATGGGCATGGAATCAATTTTTTGATTCATTTGGGTACACTTTTGACTTCAAATGAATCGTTACGGTTGAAAAAAGGCCCATGACGGTGAGATTTTCTTTTAAAAGATAGAAAAATGTGGTAGGTTTGCAAAAAGTGTTACCTCAAAGCTAAGAAATTGTCCCTTTGGCCTTATGAATGGGAAAAAGAAAGAGCCACTGTCCATCACGTAAAAGCTGTTTTGAGGAAATCACACTGTATTTTATTTTTGTATCATGAATCACATACTAACCAATCAGTATTTGTGTAAAATGGCAAAATGAAATTTTTAAACCCCTAATTATCATTGTTCTAGTGCGTTTATATTATTTATATGGTTTTTACCTGTTGCTTCAGTTTTTGTATTCTTGACATTTAAAAATTGTGAATTGTTATCAAATGTAGTGAAAGTAAAGTACAACAATGCTATAGGCATCAGTTGTGGTGCTGAGGATACCACTAAATGAGAATAATAGCAAGATAAATGCTGTATTCTTGCAAGTCATTGTTGCCTATCTGTGAACATTACCTGTGAATCAAAATAATGATTAGCCAGCTGATGGGGAATCAATATTATGATTATCTGTTTAAAGTGAATCAATTCCTTGATTGCCTTTCACTACCTTTAGAATTCAAATTGTTATGATAGGAGCAATATTATTTTGCTTAGAAGATAGTTCAAGCATTTCTGTTCAAGATCAGGCATGCTCCTTCTTGAAACACTCTCTTATTTTTATGTGATTGGTAAGTTAGAAATGGTCTGCATTTATGCCCAAAAGGAATCAATCTTTTGATGCCTCCATATTTTGATTCCAAAGGTCTAGTTTGCCCAACTGACATTCCAGTGTTGAGTGGGGCAGTGTGCTTCCATTTTCATCCTTGTGTTGTGCGCAGGTCACCTCACCACCCTGTGTTGGAGGACATTATTGGTACCCCCAACCCCAGGCCACTGGCAATCAGGGGGATTTGAGGCAAAGGCATTCTGCAGCACACAATTAAAGATCAAGATAAGAATAATTGACAGGTTTGGGGGTACAAAGAAATTAAAAAGTAGATCAGTATGGAAAGCTCAAGTTTGTTTTAAACTGCATGACAGCCATAATAATTCAAAATCAAATTAGCTTTTGGTAATGTGATTTTTTTTTGTAAATGTGAAGATGAAATTTGAGTAGAAAAAACATAACCTGACCTAACCTTACTTAGGGCCTGTTCCAGCACCTCCAGAAACCTCCAGAAAGCTCCAGAAAGCTCTAGAATCCTCCAGAGAGCGTTCCAGCACCTCCAGAAAGCTCCAGAAAGCTCTCGTCAAAGCTCCAGAAACCTCCAGTAGCCTCCAGAGAGTTGGGAGGTCCAAATTTCTCTGGAGGCTCTGGTCTACAATTATGGCACACATGTGACAATCACAAATGTAAACAAAGGACTTTTGACTGATTGCTTTACAACTTGAATGTAAAGAAAATTACATTGCTATAATTTTGCTAATCTTTCTTAATAAGATTGAAAATAAATTTTGCATTTCAAGAGAGATCAATCCTCATTCTTTTGGTATCTGTGATGCCAATCTCCAGAAATCTCCAGATTGCGTTCCAGCGCCTCCAGTGAAACCTCTGGTAGAGCCTCCAGTCAAGAATTTCTACTGGAGGCGCTGGAACAGGCCCTACAACATACATACCTATAACCTACCAAACTGCACTTGCAACCTATGCAACCACCTACAACCCACAACCTACAACCTATAACCTAGCTACCAACCATTTTTTAGGGGTAGGTATACCCCCAGTCCCCACAAGGGCAAAGTTGCTTTGCTACACACCCTAATACAAAACAACAACACAAGGGCAAAGACTGCCTTCCTGGATCAGCCAGTGCTCATTTTAACATCAGAAAAGAACAAACAGTGCAATCCTTACAAATGTCTGTCACTCATTCCCAGGTGTACCAATCAGGGCTGGTAAACGGTCCTTGGAAATAGACACAGTCAGTTGCTGAAGCTGCTCAGATATTTTGGGCACCCATCTGTATAGCTGCCAACAAAGACCAAACTGCAGCCATGTCAAATTCAGAAGAGGTAAGTTCTTGTCTAGAAATGGTGGTGTCTTTGTAGAAGATAGGACCAATCTTTTTCTTAGCAAAAGTGTGTCATATTTGTACACACCCAAGCTTTCTGAAATTTATCACCTTGAGGGTAGGTATCCTGTTGCATGATTTGACCAAGTATTGAATTTTAATGCCACTGTTGAATTAGAGCATGTGAAAGAGATGAAAATTTGGTGTTGAATAACCTATGGAATATGAATTATCTCCAGAAGTCGGATAGCTATGACTGTTTTGTTTATGCTCTCTTGCTATAGGTCGTTTACACAACTTTTCAGACAGAATCACTGTTGAACAATTGATTCAATTTAAAGTCACATTTCATTGCTAAAATCGTCTAGATGTGGTGAGCAAATGTCGTTTTTAGCCATGTTAGCCATTTTTAGTCGTTTTTTAGCCATCACATTTTTTTTTTGTCAGTTCCCGGTGTGAGTGGTCTTTGTTACCCCCTATCCCCGGTTCGCGGTTAGTGGGGCGGCGATACCGCCGCTGCACGTGCGGCGAGCGCCGGCCGATAAGAGGGTTACTGCGGCGCTGGGTGGTTCACCACCTGAATCGGCCGGCGTCGGCCGGACCAACCAGGCACCCGATAAGGCTCGGTGGTGGCGAAAAACGAGAACGGCCTCAAAACCTCCGTCAATAGCGATTTATACTCGTACTTGTTAGATCTTAATTATCGTGCGATTTCGGTGTCACTGGCTTGACGTAAAAGTATGATCACTGAATAGGTGTTGCATTAAATTGCAGTACAACCTAGCCGATTGTCGTCCTTCGGCAGGATTTAATCATATGGGATATTAAATTATGACTTTGGCTTATTATGATTATGGCTTATTAAAAATGACTTTGATGTGGCTGCTCACGCTCTGCCCATTATCACACAGGCGTTGAAGGAGAAGGAGCTCGGCAATGCCGCCTACAAGAAGCGAAACTTTGAGGAGGCGCTGGCACACTACCGCAAGGGCTTGGAGCTCGACCCGACCGACATGCGTTTCATTCTGAACGAGGCTGGTGAGTAATAGTGACATCGGCAACGTGCCCTTAATTACCCCAGCCAACAAATAAGCAAACAAACAGAGAAGTAAAGCAGACAGAAAACGATAGCATTTGCAAACGCCGGGATACGATAACGGTAATAGGTAAATTTAACTCAAGCCAATTCGCGCTTCGTCCAAGTCGCGCCTGGCCGCACCGCGCGGGCAGGCAGCGGCAAGGTGCATCTTGAAGCCCATCACTGAACGTGAACACGATTTCAAGGTCATATTTGCACGACCCCCAGCTGACCGGTCAACGAGGGGTTAAGCCCGTGGTGATAGGCTGATTTTCCACTAATCACCGCGCGCTTTAGGTGGTGTCCAAGAGAAGGGCTAGAACTTTCCAGACACCAATCCGTCAGTGTTTGCTAATTTGTACACTACAGCGACGTTTCCTTCGCTGTGAAGAGATAGCCTGTGGTCATTATTTTGGTTCATTCGAAATATTCCTGAGTTTGAAACCTTACACTGGATATTCCTCTCGACTATGAAAATGGGAGAAGTGTTCGTCATCAAAGATCTTCGTGGCGACTCTAGTTATATTGTTCTTGGCGTTATTCAGTCTGTTATATTCCCGCAGCTAAAGATGTGGATTTCAAATTCATAGAATCTTTCCTAGTTTGTGATCAAACTGTGTGGGTTTGCCTCTGAAGTACCTCACTACGCATGCAATTGCGTTCCAATTTCTGACACGTCTGACGGACCCGTGTACCGCCTTCCAGCTGTGTTGTATGAGCAGAAGAACTACGAGGAGTGCGCCAAGACAGCGCTCAAGGCGGTCGAGGTGGGGCGAGCCAACCGTGCCGACTACAAACTGATTGCCAAGGCCTTCTCGCGCGCTGCGCTGGCCTACAGACAGGACGAGAAGGTGGGCAATGCACTGCACTGATCAAGTATGAAACCCGTCCGGTGTGAGGCACATGTCCTGCTGTTGCATGTTGTATGCTGCAGTCGGAGTCGGAGTCGGAGTCGATTTTTTAAAGTCGGAGTCGGAGTCACCTTAAAATCTATCGTCTCCGCTGCCCTGGTATGTTGTATGCTTTACTCTGTGTTGTCTCACGAATTGCCTCGTCCGTTGCAGACGTACGACTTGGCCAAGAAATACTACGAGTCGTCCCTGGCGGAGCACAGGACCCCGGAAACCAAGGCTAAGCTGTCCGAAGTGGAGAAACTCATTAAAGAAAAAATAGAACGAGAATACCGCGATCCCGAAAAGGCTGAGCAGGAGCGCGCGAGGGGCAACGAACTCTTCAAAGAGGGTGGGTGTCCCGGCCGTGGGACTACTGCTGGACGAAACCTCCGTGTAGGGCTCATTGGAGCGAATGGCTTAGAGGTGGAGGATGTTGTTTGGATAAATACTTAGTCGCGGAATGAGAAAGTTTGTATGTTGATAAATGTATGTTCGTTTACGCTTATATTTGGCTACAAGCCTGTCCACAATGATTCGTCCTGTGACCTTTCCTGCCCCCCCCCCCCCCCCCCCAGGAAGGTACCCTGAAGCCATCAAGGCCTACACCGAGTCCATTAAGCGCAACCCTGATGAGGCGAAGACGTACAGTAACCGGGCCGCCTGCTACAATAAGCTTACCGAGTACGATCTGGGCCTGAGGGACTGCAACAAGTGCATCGAGCTGGACTCCCAATTCGGTGAGCTTTCCGGATGGACTGCGGTAGATGCTGCGTCCTTCAACTTGGTCGCGGTCGAGGCAGGGTGTTAAGAGGATACTCAAAGTGGTATAATTCCGGAACAGGATGGTGCCTGTAAGCATGAAGCGGCTTCTATTTTAGGCTTATGCAGGTTTATATTTCATGCCGGCTTATTTCAGTGCCTAATCTTTGAGTCGATAAGCCTGCCTTTTTTCGTTTTTTTTTTTTTTTTGTGTACGGTAGCCTTATCTCTTTTCCCAAGTATTTGGCTCTTCTCAGGGATTTAGGAGGTGCCTAATTGAATATCGCAAGTGTTGAACGACTACGGAAACAAGGCGTGAAAGGAAACTGCATGAAGTATTGAACGTGGTGGCCTCTGTTTTCAGTGAAGGGTCACGTTCGCAAGGGCATGCTCCTGAAGGCCAAAGGGCAGTTCGAAAAGGCCCTGGAATGTTTCCAGAGAGCCCTCGAACTCGACGAACACAATGCGGTGAGTCGTTATTAAAAACATCACCATTTCAATCATTTCTTCGGAAATGCTCATTTCCTTTTAGGCGACGATTGGTAATAGTTTTTTTTTCAAACAGGCAGCTTTCTTTTAAACGTTGGTCATTATCGGTAACCCATCGCTACATTTTTTTCAATAAATCTTACTATAAATAAGCAATTTAACCGCTTTCTCCGGCTAATCAACTGCATATTGCATAATCGCTCCATTGACAACGAAGGCGTCACCGTTGCGGCGTGGCTTGTGTGGAACAGTTTAGCGCCGTGAAGAGAGCTCTCTCTTCTCTCTCCGCATCCCTCCCACCGCGCTGCGCTTTCTCTCTCTCTCTCTCTCTCTCTCTCTCTCTCTCTCTCTCTCTCTCTCTCTCTCTCTCTCTCTCTCTCTCTCTCTCTCTCTCTCTCTCTCTCTCTCTCTCTCTCTCTCTCTCTCTCTCTCTCTCTCTCTCTCTCTTTCTTTCTCTTTTCCTCTCCGTCTCCCTCTCCCTCTCCCTCTCCCTCTCCCTCTCCCTCTCCCTCTCCCTCTCCCTCTCCCTCTCCCTCTCCCTCTCGGGCTCACTCTCTCCTTCCGTCCCTCCCTCCCTCCCTCCCTCCCTCCCTTCCATCGTTTCATTTCTCTGCCTCTCTAACGTCCCCACCATCTACCATCGACAGGAGGCGCTCAACGGGTACAAAGAGGCGATGATGGCCATCGATAGTGACCCGGCGGCGGTGCAGCGGCGCGCGCTCAACGACCCCGAGGTGCAGGACATTATGTCCGACCCAGGAATGAGGGAGATCCTCAACCAGATGCGAGACGACCCGAGAGCGGCCAAAGTGTGCGTATACGGGTCGAGGGCTCCGGGATGGCTACTACCGGTACATTCTGAGTTAAACCAGACAATGGGAGTCACTATCAATAGCGTATGTGTCTACTTCAGCTTATGGTTGTCCTAGTTTGGTCACTATTTTTGCAGCGGTTTATGAAAGAAATTACGTTTCGCAACTTACTGTAGATTGTGCGGCGAGGTGCGGCGATAGTATTGAGGAGTTATTGAGAAAACGTCCTCCGGGCCGGATTTGAACCAGCGACCTATGGATGTCTGTGAAACCGCTACAGTCCACCGCTCTATCAACTGAGCTACCAGAGGAGGTGTTGGCGGTTGACTTAATGCTGGACTAGATAGTGCTGTGTCACATTTCAATTTTATCGGGGAATATTTGTTTCTGGTCCCTAAAAAGCTGTTTCTGGCACCTAATTGCTGATCAGCCCCAAAAGGCTTATTCGACCCTAATATCTGAATCTGGCACCTAATTGCTTCCACACAGCCTTAAGTTGCCAGATCGTCTAGTTGAACTCCGTATTTGCTGTTTGCTGATTCAGCACCAAAACCAAAACATCCAGCACCTATTTTATTCCACGTTTGCCTACCTAATTCGCGTAATCTTCCTGATTTTATGTATCCTAACAACATGAACGTTGCATTCGGTGATGTCAAGTGCCATTTTCGCCAGTGGAGATAATGATTAATGCCATTTCTAGCCAAAAGAGAATCACTAGCCAGCTATGGTGCAGCGTAGCAAGACGCTCCTATACCAGCCCGCTATGTAGAGACTAGAGATTAGGTATTGCACCCTCAGCCATTTTAACGTGAAAAGTTTGGATCCGTCACTTCCAGCCAGGCTCTCAAGTCATAAACTGGAGTAAAGCAAAATGTCAACTCTGAACAGACATGCCACGCAACCGGCCCTCTTTTCAATATTATTAGCTTTCTGCAATCATCGTCTGACTCCATCTCGATCAAAGGCAGCATCCGGTTTCTACAGGGGCGTTTGACTGACCGGCCACACAATAACCAAAAACAAAATCAAAGCTTCATGCACACATATGCCATACGTAAGAAACGGATGAAAAAGGGACGCCGGTGAAAACAGGGCGCCGGAGGGCATATTAGTCACGTGACATTTGGAACTTCTCCCTCTCTATGGGCCTTTTATATGCCAAACGTCACGTGTAAATTTAACGAACCTTGATCAAATCGCCCCAGGCGCCCTGTTTTCACCGTCGTCCTGAAAAAGGCACAACCACGGCACAGCTCTGCGCGGCAAACAACGGACAATGTCCCACGCAAGATCCCGCGTTTCTTCAGCGGCCTTGAACGGAATGAAAACATTACATTTCTTTTTTGGAGCTATTTGATGACGTCAAAAAATACAATACCCGTTTTAATGGTCAAAATCGAGACAATTACTCACAAAAATGTTTCCCTTTAAGCATTACAAATAAATACTTTTAAATATTTAAATGACATTGTTTTTTTCAAACAAATTAATATTATTTGCTTACTTAAACGTCATATACAATGTTGAGATCACTACGGGGCTGTCTTAGAGTGTAGCTGCACTGGCAACCTTTAGGCTAGACTCCAGGGGTCATTATACCAGAACAACATGATTCTACCAGCCAGTAGTTCATTTTTCTACTAGATTGGTGCTACGCTCAGCATTTAGGTGCCAGATTCAGAAAAAAGAGTAAGGCGTACCGGTGAATAGGTGCCAGAAACAGCTAATTAAGGTCATTTTCCATGATTGGTGCTGGTATCCACCAAATAGGTGCTGAGGACCAATTTTGGGGCGAGTCAGCTTTTAGGTGCCAGAAATAGCTTTTCTGGGACGCAATTAAATGGCGTCCAATTTTATCTAACATCCATTTCTTCAAATAGGTACACGCTGCATGACCTTGCGAACGGTCTGTTCGCTTTGAAATTCATTCCACCTTCACCCGTGTCTCTCCTGACTTTCTCGTTTCTCTGTGTGTTCCAGGCATTTGGATAACCCAGATGTGGCACGGAAGGTTCAGAAGCTGGTGCAGTCTGGTATACTCGCGTTCCGCTGAAGTCCCGCTCCATCCTCCTTCCGGGGCCCTGTTTCAGTGCGCACGACGCTACCGGTGTTGATGCTCGGTTTCTTTGGAAACGTAAGCTAAATGAGCGATTCTAGTAACGTTTTGTTATGGTAACTGAGCTCCAATACCGGTAGCGCTCAGTGGCGTCCTGCCGCTGAGACGGTGCTCGGAGCGACGGCTGACCTCGGCTCGTGACAGGCTGACCCGAACTCGGCACGGGTCACCGCCCGGTGTGCGCACGGCCGGACTGAGCTGTGCTCGTCAGGCAGGGTCGCTTTCAGTGAGAGCCCGCCGTGACCGTAGCGACCGCGCCGTCGCGGTCTGAGCGCGTTCGTATCGCGGTCGTGGCCGGCGCGAGTGTGTGTTGACTCTAAGCGGTGATTTCAAGCTGGGTACTTGTAGCCGCCGGCGGCAGTGGCGCAGTGGCGAGCGTGGCGCTTATGATACATTCGCGTTGTGCCGGTGCGCCGGAGTGGGACAAACCCGCCGTCCTGTCGCGCCCGGTCCATCCGCAGCAATTCGTAATATACAAACACGTTACGATGCCGTCTGTGCACATTGTAGGTGGCGCTGGGGTCGTAGCCTAAGGCAGAATTTCCGGCTGGGGGGGGGGGGGAGCTTTTCTTGTTTGCGATTGCTCATAAGCAATTGATTTTTGCTCGCCTATGAGTTAGTTCTGAGTTCTGACGATTAAGTTCTCACAAATTCGCTTCGTTTATCATTGGCACTTTTCATGATAGGCATTGTGAAAATGCTAGATGGACGGCTTCAACGCTTACATCTGACCGAGTTAGCTGATTCTGCTGGCCTGTGGTGATACCCTAAGTGTTGGCGTTGCTAAAATAAATAAGTGCAAAGAAGTGTTCGGATTGGCTTTGGGCTAACCATCTTGAGGAGCCTTATGGCTAAACTTGGGGCTAACTACCCTCACAGTCGTAAGTTTGTTGTTTTGTTGGGTTAGGCTCTTTCGGTCTAGTGAGACCATTTCAGAGCCGGAAGGATGATAGGAATTAGGGGGAAGACATTGGTCTGGGCGGGCACCCTGGTGACCCATCGGGGCTGAGCCCACCACGTGAACAGGCCACCCCAGGCCACTCATTCCCATGAAACCGCACCCGGCCACGGGCTGGAGGAGAAGGAATTGACTATCCTGAGAATGGAATCGATGAAGCGGAGGATGACAGGCGGAAGCTTCTGCTGGGACCTTGGGTACTAACCCGGTAAACCTCTGCAGATGGTAGGGACATCTATGTGGTTACCAAACGACAGCTTCTCAATAAGTCCGCCAGGTGGTGCGGCCATCTGCATTGTGCACCTTTCACCACCCTTCACTTCGTGGTGCCCGTCATCAGTGGCGCTCATAGGACATGAAGTCAAGGCGATCAAAAATAAATGCATTCTCGGCTTTGCTATTTCCCATTATCATGAAGTCCATGACATGAGGTCATGATGTCAGAGCCGGCTTCGCACCCTGCCGGCTGCCCCCCAGGTGCGCGTGCCTGGCTCCGCCTCTGGTCACCCTGGTCACCGGTGCACCTGTCGATCCGTGCAGCTACGCCGTCCGGTGTCAGTTGAACCACCGACGTGCACCTACCGGCCGACGTGCTTCCTCTGTGTCACGGCAGGCGACAGACCGCGACTCCGCAGCCCGTGACCGTTCCTTCCTGTGCTGAGCGCGGTGCGGTGGTGTGTCCCTCCTGTACCGCTCTGCGCTGACGCGCGGCGGCGGCGGCGGCGGCGGCGCACGGGCGGGACCCGCCGGCGGTGGCGGCGGCAGAGCAGCGGCGGCGGTGAGCGGGGAAGGTCGGCGGACGGAGGACTCGGAGCGGAACCAGGCGTGGTGCGGACTTGGACAGCATGGCGGCGCTCAACACGGTGTTACTCCTGCTAGCCTCGGCAGCTATTGGTGAGTACATTTGTGGGGCCGCTCGCCTTATTTTCACCAGAAAACATGTGAAGGTCACCGGGAGTTGGGACATTCCTCAATGTTCCGTTTTTTTTTTTACGAAGTCGAGCGCCAGCACGTGACTGGGCATTTTCCTGTCATGAGCGGCCGGTGGATGCTGGTATGGATAGGACTAGATACCCGGTACCCCGTTGCTGAGGCCTGGGATCATGCGGATTTGAAAGGTGGGCTAGGTTTCCAACAAACAGCTTCATACTTGCATGCATTAGGCAGTTTTTTAGCTTCGCTCACCGGCTGCTAGGTATACGGATGTGCTCAATATCTATGCGTAGACAGTAGACACATTGCGTAAACGGAATGCTGCTATTATTTTCGGGAGTCAGGTTTACCAACAGAAAATCGCCGGCTGCGGGTATTTTACTTCTACAAGCATCCCACAAGGTAAATTAGCCATACGAAACAGAAACCTCTTATGTGGAAATGATGCCTACAATGTAAGGCTTATATAATAATTAGTTTTGCACTAGCCGGTCAGCGGCTCTTTTTTCTCAAGGCTGGCGAGATTCGGGGGCGGCTGAAGGCGAAACATGACCGCACCCGGCGATTTTTCTGTTAGTATATAGGTAACTAGCCTCAGGTGTTTTGCCGCTGTAGGGGATTTTCTCCCGGTCTGCAAAAAAAAATCAATATTCTGAAGACTTTTTTATAACCGTTTTGATTTTAGTTGGCAACTCATGGTTGTGATTTGATTGTTTTCTTTTTGAAGAATTGAACTTTTCTTCATAGGCAGACAAGTTGTAGAAGTAAGTTAATCACTTCAGACGAATTTCTACCGATCCATGGAAGTCTCCGCTGCAGATCTGTGATAGTGTGATACCTGACTCTGTATATGGCTCAATCCAGACAACTGCTGGCCAGATCACAATCACATAAAGATATAGGATAAACATTTTCCAATTTTGTAATTGTTAGCGTCCTTTTGGACGGCAGTTTCATGGTATCGGAGCTAATATTTCCCTCGAACGTCTGTAAGTGCATGGAGAACCGACATAAGCCGTCATTCAGGTATAATAAGGCAACTGTTTTCTACCGTGAAAAGTAGTAATTGAAATAAAACCATTCGCTATGTGTCGTCAGGGCCTGTGCTTACATAAAATGTAAAACGTGAAGTTCTAGTTACAACTAACGTTTGCTTTCGCGGACGCGGACCGGGCATATCATCTCATCCAGTTTGTCACTGGGTTGTTTTTCCTGCGGCGTTGCAGTCTCCAAACGAACCGCGCTACTGAAAGATCTGCGAGCTAGGTGGGGCGTCAATTTAATACAGTTTCACCATTTCGAGTTTGAAAATAAGGGCCCACGATCAATATATACATTTTTGTGCACTACACTTTTATTCATTGTAACGGATATTGGATATTATATCCGATTAAATGCATAATGAAAAGTTTACCTTTCCGTTTCTCGGAAAGAAAAAAGCGGAGAAAGGTAAACATAGCATGACTGCGACAGCTCGCTGCTCGATGCGTAGGCAGGGTTATCTCCCTATCGTCTTCACTTTTGCCCAGATGTTAGAATAGGTACTAGGTTAGTCTGACAAACTTTTAAATGCTAAGTCCAAATTAATTATCAACATATATACGTCATCAAAGCCCGCGTTGTGCACCCACGGGCTCATTTAGGTATAGACTGACGTGACGCGTATGGGCAGGCCAAATTGCAGCGTTAGTAGCGACTAAAGCATTTATTTAATCCCGCTTTCTAATTCACAGCTTCCACACGTATCTTTCCATCGTCACTTCCATTCCTACATTCCTTTGCGCTAGTTTTACGCAAACGGCGATTGAGACTGAGAGAAGAATGTAGATACAAAACACACCATGCTCTGCTCGATGGTGTCGATAACCTCACACCTCTGCCGGCGACATTGTTTGTCGCAAACAGCCGCCGTCGTCCGGCGCGTCATATTGGCC
Source organism: Amphibalanus amphitrite (assembly GCF_019059575.1). Classification (NCBI taxonomy): domain Eukaryota; kingdom Metazoa; phylum Arthropoda; class Thecostraca; order Balanomorpha; family Balanidae; genus Amphibalanus; species Amphibalanus amphitrite. The sequence goes on along the minus strand of NW_024881728.1, from coordinate 103,009 downwards.
GCACCTCGCTGTCGAATTCCCACGGCAAATAATCGTGAATACGTCCCAATTGCGGCAGGCAGATGGGCCTCCCTCCCGTCAATCACCCCTCCCCCTCCCCCTCTGGTGCTGTCTCCCCACGATCACTTGAACGCCCGCGACGGTCGCGACGACGTGTGCGTCGAACAAAGGTCCGCACCGCGTCGAGATCGTTGTCCGCGCGTCGGTAATGCCGCCGGGAAATAAGTCTCGGCGGCGCCATTGAGAGGGTGTTAGCGTTATGGGCCCGGCGCGCGGTGTGGTCGCTCGCTGGACGGCAGGGCACGCGGACGGAGGGAGACAGACGCACCTCTGGCCACCCCAGCATTGTGTCTGCCCTTCGCGTGTGCGCGCCGACTTAATTTTTCATATGGAGCGCGCTGAAACGTCCGGATCAGTGTGGGTTCAATGGTGGCGCAGACGGTCGTCCGCTGCCCCGAATTGATTGACTTCTGGCCGCCCCGCACGTGCGACACATTATTTATCACTCTAGATGTTGATATATTAGGTCGTGTACACACCATCCTCATCATTTGTGCGTCTCGGCTGTGTAGGGATATTAATTGCCTTAGATTCGCTACGCGCAATTAGAAAACTTGCTGCCGGTAAGTGAGGCAGGCACGCGATGAGACGTGGGGCACTATACGATTTTAGTTACCATCGCGTGGCCTAAAGTTTATACAATAGTCAGGTATCCCCTCTCAGTCAACCTCCTCAATCAAATTGAAAACAAGCAAAAAAGGCTAATCAGCCCTGATCTGCTCGCCTAACTCGCCCCTTCCCATTTCCTAATCAACTCGGGCACAGCAAAAAGTATCGATAAAACATAAAAACGCAGCGATCGGGATTACCTATAATACAATATCATCACACCGAATTACTTAAGTGGAGAAACGCCGGTCTTTAATAGCTAAATGTTATAGAATTTATGCTGGACCTGTCACTTTAAAACATCCGGGCTGCGGTGTTCGTTGATGCGTATTACGTTCATCATAAGCTAATCCAGAATTGATAAACAAAGAACTGCGACTTATCTCCTTACATTTAACATTTTCGAACATGAAAATTTAAAGCGGTATCCAGAGAGCGCGAGCGTCACCTGGAGCTCCCTGGACCGTCTGTCCTGGTGGCCCCTACCCCTGGTCTGGCGACCCCTACCCCCTGGTCTGGCGGCCCATACCCCCTGGTCGACATCAGGCCCCAGGGCGCTATATACTGTCACCCGGGGTGTCATAGTCGGTCACAGTGGGCGCCACGGGTGTCGATAGTGGTCTCTAAGTGATTTCGACCATTAGCGCCTCTCCCTAGAGCGCGATTGAAATACAGTTATTAATGATCAGCGGGTGGCATCGATATTGAATTGTGCGACGTGCGTGTACAGAGTGATGGTTTCAGGGTTCATCGTTCGAATTCGGTGACCACTGATTCGCCGCGACCATGAAGGCCATCAACGTGGCTGAAGGGGACAGGGCAGGGGTCAATAACAGGCAGAAATGAACCCTTCCCCCACTTAACAAACCATTTTCCCAATTGTCTCTGCGCCAATCTGTGTCCACTTTTTGCTCGTTCTTGATTAAATTTACTTGAGGCTGTTTGAATGGACCATTTCTTCACGAGCGTAGCATCCGGTTTTGTTTCGAACTGTAGAACTGTTTCATTCCACCTGCCGACGCGACAAACCCGACGCACTTCCGACCGGCACCGCACCATGTGTCCCCTGCAGCCGTTTGTCACCGCCTCCCTCCACTCCCTCTCCCCTGCCCCGTGGGTCGCGTGGTCCCCACAGTCACAGCCCGCGCAGTAATGAACACATTATTGCCGCATTGACTGCTTTCCGGCGCGCCGCGCGGCCAACGCGACGTGCGAACTTTGGCAATCGTGGCGCACCTCGACGCCTGAGGGCGGCTGATTACCCACAACAATGGCGTCACGCGCCAGCGCTGGCGAACCGCCACCGAGCGTTCCACAGCCAATCTGGTGATTATATGAGAGGCTTCTTGCGCGCCGCGGTGAGGGAAATTTATCGCTGCGATTGGACCGTCTGGGGGCGTCCGGTTTGGCGAGAGGCCACCCTTCTGTCTCGTGGGGCAGATGCGGGTAATTTCACTAAAGAGGGTGCTCGGAGCCCTCCGGAAATTCGTTTCTAGTTTAAGGTAGAGATGGATTAGACGGTGGTGTATGGCGGAACGCCGGCCAGGTAATGAATATCTGCGAATAAAACGAAAAATAATGTTGCGATAAGAGGGAAAGTGACAACGATAGATGCTCAGTCTGGTTAAATTAAGGCGGAGAAGTATAACGCGCTTCTCTCTCCGCAAACATCACTCAAACACATGCCGTCTCCGCGTAAGCTGCTGCAACAGCACCCTCTAGCCGTCACACTAGAGGATCAACGGGTCATTTGGATAAAGGATTGGGGTCACATGGGAAGTTACCCGTCCCGCAGGGTGTGTAATTGACGATGTTTTGTCGTTTTCTCGCCTTGAAAATCAAATAACCTTGTTTCATAAGAGCTTACGTTTAACGTCAGCAGCAATGGGTAAGGAAACGAAATTCTTGTCGCTGAAAACAATAAAACCTTTTTGGGATTTGTGTCCTTCCACAGCGTCAAATTCTACCTTTTTTATCTGCCAATCTGCCGGAATGCACACTGCACAGTCAGGGGCGACCACCATATACGTTTACGTTTTAGATCGGATAAACGGCGGCGTTTTCCTCTCACCGCCCTGCCCCCCTTCCCCTCCACTGAGGAAACTCAGGCATCCGACCCCACCCTTCCCCTCCCCACGTCACGGGCAGTAGGTATGCAAACGCGCCGCCCCTCCCCTCCACTAAGGGAGTCGGCGGCCGCCCGCGACCGGCCCTAATTGCTCTGATGGATCGCTCACGATCGCCCGCGCCGGATACGCCGGCGATCTGTGGCGCGCCGCTTATGCCGCGTTTGTGCGGTGTTTGCGCTGAGTACCGATGAGTGGTTGGTGTGGGGTCCACTAGGTAAATATTTTGTTTGGGAAACTTTTTGTTTGTTGCCAATAGCTTAATTTCATATTGAATAGTGCTAATGTTTCTGTCAAGCAGAAATGGATGGAATGGTGTTAAAGGTAGTGTGCCAGCTTTCCTGGACCGTATGGAGTTAATGGCCCAGACAAGGAGAACCGGATTTTTAGAACTTATCCATACCTTCAAAACTCATGGAAACGTCTTAAATTCTTCAAATTTTGAGTACCCCAGTGCGAAATTCGCCCCTACGGGTTGTCGGTCGTACCCCAACCACATTTCACACCACTATGAACAATAAATGCACACACTGAAATCGCTATTACCGATATGCTCATCCAATCAAGTTTCGATAAACCCGTTCATCATCATCTCCTGCGGTTTCGAACACGCCTGTTAGGTGGTGCGGTAGACCGCGCCCAAAGCCAGGGCCCCGGTACCGTGAGGTAGCCGAGTCGGGGCAGCGTGCGCTGATCCAAGCCGGGGCCGCGCGTCCTCCCGGTGTCATGTGATAGCCCGGGGCTGCCCGCGGGGATGCGGTAGACCGCGCCCAAAGCTGCGGCCCCGGCTTGGGTCAGCGCACGCTGCCCCGACTCGGCTACCTCACGTTACCGGGGCCCTGGCTTTGGGCGCGGCTTCTGCTCATACTTTGTGGTGCGGTGGTGGTGCGTCGGGCCGCGCGCTCTGACTTCGGCCAAGAAAAATGCGTCAGCTGATCATTGTCATTTCTGCCACTTGCGTGTGGTGAAATGGGGTCATAACTTAAGAGACGGCTTTTTCATATCAATTATTTTACATAAAATCATATTTCAAACCATAAATAATGTTCGACAGCCAAATAAAAGAAACAATACCAATACAGGCTTACAGTTTAAGGCTCGACATTGTGTTGTCTACGATTAGACAGCTGATACCTCATTCCCGTACGTCGTAACTCTATAATGACCTTTGCTTATTGTCACATGTGCGCCGCATTCGTGATTGTTGCCGACGCCTGTTTGCAGGTCAGCCCACTACAGTTGTTATACATATCGAAAAACCGATAAACTTTTAGGCGAAAAAGGCACTATTCCAGGCCCATTTTTGAATTTTTTTTGCGATATTAGGTAAAAACAGAAGCTTCTTATCCTAGGAAAAATAAAATGGGAAATCTTTCAAAGGTGGCACACTACCTTTAACCTATATAAAACAATAATTTGTACTCACTCTTCATGATCAAAAATAGTTATTGGATTAACTTTAGATTCATTAAATAATTATATAACTCCTAGAAAGGAACTTTTTAATTCGGCGGTATACAGATAACAGTAGTTACGGAGCGAGCGAAGCGAGCGTAGTCTTTCCTTAGGTTAACGGAAATTTCTGAGTATGAGCGGCCGGCCGGCCGGCCGTGGTCACGCTTTTGCGAGGCTTATATCTCAGCAACCACTTGACCGATTTACACGCGGTAATTTTTGTAGGGTAGCTTCATTCCTTCTACCAAGTATTGGACTATGCCTGATGCATGTGGGTGACCCCTTATGCACGTGCCACGTGCAAAACGAAGAGGTGTCCGTTTTGTAATTGTTGCAATATCTCGGTAACTACTTGGCCGATTGCGCTGAAAGTTGGCATGTAGGTAGGCACCCACTAGGCACTGCATATCCATGTGCCACAGTTGGGGTGCTGCTGCACGTGCGCACGTGCAGGGGTCGTTTCCAGATCTCGAGAACGGCTCGACCGATTGCGCTCAAATTTGGTACACAGTTAGGGACCAGTTAGTAGGGTGCCGTGCACAAGTCAGTTGGGACCCATTTTGCACGTGCGCACGTGCAGGGTGCCGCTTCCAGATCTCGAGAACGGCTGGGCCAATTGTGCCCAAATTTGGCACATCGCTGGAGACCGGTTAGTAGGGTGCCGTGCACAAGTCAGTTGAAGGTACCCCCTCGCAATTTCGCACGTGCAAGGCCCACCCTCTCGCTCGCTCCGTTAATCGCCCCAAAAGGCGTTATACTGGTACTACTGTTATCTGTGGGCGGTATAATGTCTAGTTAAACAAAACGAGAAGTAACGGCCTACAACGTTATTCGGCGATTTATTGGCCTACTATTTGTGAATAAATGACTTATGGCACCCACGACATCCACAACAAATGTAAATATTTAGGCTGCAGCTGCAGCTGGAGCCAGTGGTCCCACCACGAGCTTTACATAGCTCAGCCCCGCTCGGACCGCCTGCTAACGTTGACCACGCGGTGGGGAGGTGCCACGGTCCCGACTGCTGCCCCTCCCCGCCGGCAGGGAGGGGCGGCCGGGGTGTCGGGGGTAGGGAGATGATGTATGGCTGTTGTCGGCACCGGCTGGTCAGCTGTGACCAGGGGTAACCCAGGGGCGCACTGACCCCAGTCATGGGGTCGGTGTTAGCCCCAGTGGTGGAAAGGGGCCGAGAGGGAGGTTGGAACGGACGCCGTGGACGCGAGTTGAATGCAAGGGCCCTTGGCTTGAATTTGATCATTTACGCCATGCGTATCTCTGCAATCTATTTATTAATACTAAATGCTAGGAGTTCCATGATTTTTTTCATATTGGTACAGCCTAAAAATGAAGATTCGCGTCGCTCAAATGTCGTTTGATAAAGTTTTACGTTGTCTTTTTTAGGTATTCATTTGCTTTATTTCAGACTCATTTTATTCATCTCCTCTCCTGAGCATTCCCCTCAGCGAACCCCTGGGCGGCCGGCACGAGCCTCAGGCAATATCCCTCAGACATCCCGCTGATATCCCATGGGGACTGATTCCACTCTCCCTATTGTCTCCCCGAGTGAGACAGATAAAATCTGGCCGACCGCGCACCGCCACCCGTTCTGGCAGCCCTCCAATAGTTAGCGCCCCATTCTGCCCGTTTATGGCTTGTGAAAAGCCGCACAGTATGGCGACGAGAATCGTGCATAAATTTGGTGACGTGCTACCTTCATATCCGAGAACTCGTGCGGGGTTCGTTCCTAGGAGGGAGACGGCTCTCCCCCCGGGCGGGGCTGGGCAGCTGGTCGATGGTGGAAGGGGTAGATTGGAGAGCGATAAGAGCGTCTCTGCCTGGCTGGGGCTAATTCCGTCTGGCGGTCGACTAATGACGCTCAGGTCAGGTAACGGCGAACAGGGCTGCCTCCACTGAGCGCCCGTCAGACGCAACATCCGAAATATCTCGTCAGCTTTGAATGATTGGAGGAGGCTGCCCTCTCCTCGATATCCAATTTGGCTTCTGCCGAAAGTCGGGTCTGGCATCGTGTTCTTTTCTTCTTCATCCTGGGAACCAGCATCCTCACATTCCAATCGGAAAGTTCACCACTCGTGTTTTAGTTTTACATCGTTTACCCTGTGCCACATCCCTGACCCGTGTCCTGGACCTCGGCGGGTCAGGTCACGCGTCCACGGCCACGAGTCCACGAGTCCACGGCCACGGTCCAACCTGAGCTGTATTTACAGCTCGATCAACATCTCCCATTGTCCAGTTCACCTGCACAATACGGCTGCCTCACCGGCCCCCTCCGTACCAGCCGAGTCGTATTTCCTTTTGTCTGTGTTTACATCCTGTGACGGGGCGCGACGTTCTGTCATTGTGTCCTCCTGACCCAACCCATGTGACCGGACATGTTCCACGCGCACCGCTCTGTCCCCCGCCCCTCTCCCCGTCAGAAGCGTCGCCGTCGGATTTAGCCATGCGCCGATCTGTGTGGAGTGATTAGCGCTATTGTTGGACCCGCCCGGATCGGCGATTAAAAGCGAAATCGTATATGGGCGGCACGACAGATAGGTAGATTAGGTTTGCAGCTGCTGCTTCAAAGCGGGAAGCTATGGGGCTTCCGCTGAGTTTTATTGTTGTACCCATCGCGAGGTTCCGTTTTATTGTTAGATTTTACTGGTGAGCAGTCTGAGATAATGGAAATTTAATCGGCTGGTATTCTGCTACTGTTAACGCTTTTCAGTTTTGCATCAACAGATGTAGTCACTGGCGGATCCAGACTTGCGTTTTGGGGGGGGGGGGCCAACTCATGCAGGAGCCAAACCTAGGGTACCCCCAAATCCTGTTTTCTCATCGGATTTAGGCCACTTATTTTTCGTCACAGCCCTGACACTATGAATATTTTTTTTAACTAAAAATAAAAATATATAAATGGTAGCCCACCCGACCCATGCCTTTATATTACTTTGTAAACACTTACTATTGCTTTTGTCGACCAGTTAACCCGCTTCGAGTCAGTGCTTGGGTCCCTTTGCGGGCCGGGAGGTGGTAAAACGGGAGGTGGTCTAACTCGGCTCCTGGGCCAGGCACTGATTGAACTGTGCTTCATTATCGCTTGGGGGAGGGGGCAAACGGGCCACTTTAGGCCTCTGGGAAGGGGGCATGGCTCTAAATGCCCCCTCCCTGGATCCGCCAGTGTAAGAGACCATTGGAGCTGCAGTTGAGTACCTCAGACGTCAGGGTACGTCCTCAGATGTATAGGACTCGCATGGAGACCTCTTATGCTATAGTGGACTGAAAGGACCCAAAGGAGCCTGTCTAGGGCTCCCGGAGATAGACGTGGGCCCTCAGGAGCCCGCCAGAGCCCCCAATGAGGGATAAGTGAGGGATACCAAGTGCCTGCAATTGCATATTGCATAAGCCATAACGCCATTACAAATCAATATAATATGTACCAGTGGCAGATCCAAGGGGGGCCACATGGGTCATGACCCCCCTTGGTGCCCGGGGGCACCACAGGCCTGTCAGGGGCACCACCGGCCTAGCAGGGGCACTACCAGCCCGCCAGGGGCACCACAGGCCTAACAAGGGCACCACGGGCCTGTGAGGGGCCCCACAGGCTTGGCTTGTCAGGGGCACCCCAGGTCTGTCAGGGACACCAGAGACCTGCCAGGGGCGCCGCCGGCCTTGCAGGGGCACCATGGGCCTGTCAGGGGCACCAGAGGCCTAGCAGGTGTACCACAGGCCTTACAGGGGCACCTTGGGCCTGTCAGGGGCACCACAGTCCTGTCAGGGCCCAGGGGCACCAGCGGCCTAGCAGGGGCACCACAGGCCTGCCAGGGGCACCACCGGTCTAGCAGGGGCACCACCGGCCTCGCAGGGGCACCATGGGCCTGTCAGGGGCCCCACCGACCTCGCAGGGGCACCACCGGCCTCGCAGGCATCACGGCATCACGCAGGGGCACCTTGGGCCTGTCGGGGGCATCACGGGCCTGTTGGGGGCACTTTAGGCTTGTCAGGGGCACCACAGTCCTGTCAGGTCCCAGGGGCATCAGCAGCCTAGCAGGGGCACCCTAGGCCCGCCAGAGGCACCACAGGCCTGCCAGGGTCCAGGGGCATCACAGACCTACCAAGGGCACCACGGGTCTGTCAGGGGCACCTCAGGCTCCCGTGCCCCCCCCCCCCCCGGATCCGCCAGTGATGCCACACCACGCGAAACACCGCCAATTCCCAGCTACCGTGCCATAAACACGTGCCAACAAGTCTTTTTTTGAAGGTCGACTCCACTCGCGCAACTTTTGACTGACCCTCACTGCTATCATATTGCTTCCATATTATGCTGTGGAAAGCTTTACTTCACCAAGTGGCTAAAAACCTCCATCAAGGTATATTTTCTTAGCAATTTTTCTTACGTTTTGGAGGGGGGGCCAAACAGGCCACTTTAGGCCTTTGGGGGGGGGGGGCCAATGGCCCCCCCCCATACCACCCGCCCGGGCCATGGCCCCCGTGGCCCCCCCTTGGATCCGCCAGTGGATGTAGTTTAAATCAATTGGTAGGCATTCGTTGGTGGAGTGCCATTTGTGTTTTCATAAAATAATCGGTGAATGTCATCGTCTCTCATCCTGGACATGTTGAAGAGATTCTGTTACATAAGTGCTGAAGAGATATTTTGCATTTCACTCATTGTTTTCACCAACATTTTTCCGGGAACTTCTGACCGTTTTCGACATTCTTAGGTACGATCTCCTGTCATGTTACGAACGACGAACGATCCTGAATTTCAAGAAGTTTCCTCCTGCTAGCTCTGTTTCCTCCATTTGCCCTGTATCCTTGCCTCTGTTTACGCCGGTAGCTCCGTCTCCGACCTCCGCCTTGTCCATCAGCCCTCGGCAGTCCCCAGTTCGCCGCGTCTGCGCCGAGATCGCTCCCAGGAGCCGGCGCCGCGCCCGCCGTCAATTTTCGCCGCCCGACTCCTGTCCCTAATTCAATTCGGACCCCGCTCGGCCGGTGTCACGTGGGCCATAGCTCCTCGTTACCGGTCCCTGAATGAGTCTGTCAGGCGGCAACTGTGGCTAATCTCTGTCTGGGAGGTGACTCCCCTCCCCCGCGCTCCCCCCTCCTCCCCTGAACCAAGCGCTCACAAAAATCCACCACCACCACTGACACATCAAAGACAACATTGACGCCGCTCACAAAAGCTGTTTGTCGTCGGCAGCGTTAGAGAGCCGCCGGTGGTCGGTCGCTCTGGAACTGTTTTGCTTGGAGCTGGGCCGATTGTAGGTGATTAGATCGTACCATAGGGTATAGCTCGGGAGAGAGGTGGGCCCCCACTCCCTCTCCCTGTCCCAGCGTTCCCCAGGCTGCCGGTCGCTCGCCATACCCGGCTGAAAGGGTGGCGCTCGACGGGTACGAGCTGACGTGTTGTATCGCGCAGCCACACGGCAGGACCACAGGCGGGGCCAGGGACGGTGTGAAGGGTGCTGAGTCGATCACCCTCCGACGCTCACATGCGCTGCTCTAGTTTCGTGGCCGGGGTCAGGTTCCTCAGTCCACGCTGCTGAGCGGGTAAGGTGGCCGGTTTGGGTTTGAAATGGATACGGAATGCATGCCGGCGTGTGTTGTTGAAGATTGAAGGAAGTCGGGCTGGGGAAATGTCGAAATATTAAAAAAAGCGGGAAACGTTCAAATAAATATGAAGCTTAGCAGTTTGATAAAGCACGATCAATGTCTGAAATCAAACTATAATGATAACTGCATTCTGATTCTTGACTATGATGCAGCGCTGCAGCGCAAATCACGAATCCCCTACCCTAACCGTGAATCATCCTGGACTCGTCACACTACGTTTCCAAACCGCGCCGGCCATTGGCCGTGGATCGTGACTGCGGTCGGATGCTGAACAGCGATCCTATGACGCAGTCACTCCTGGTGCATTCTAATCGGATGACGTCACTGGGACAGTCAGGGTGTGCCGAATATCTGACTGCTGACCGACACAACTGCGCGGTTTGACTCAGTAGGTATGCAGCGGCAGGTCCATCGAACTACGGAGGTGCCACTCGCATGACACGTGTAAAACCGGTTTCGGAGTTTGAATTGAAGGCCTTCCTTCGTTTTATGTTGCTTCTTAGCTGTCGTTTTCGTTTCAGCTGAAAACAAGTAGCCCCACCATTTCCACAAATAAACAGCTGTACACAAATAAACATACGAAACGGTCATTTTGACTGACTTATGTAATGAATTTTTTGTCAGCACCCTTTGAGCGGTTGTGTTACACGCTATGGACCGTCCGTAACTCCGTACGGCAACCCTAGCCATGAAATTTACCATTTTTATCGATCTCGTTTTATACAATCTCCCCATCACTCACCACCCTGACAATATTGAAAACCAAAACAAACGATTCGCCATTGATACTAGGATCGATGTGTCTATGGCCTTCGCCATCGGCTCTGTGATGTTTTCGGACCATTTTCGGCGCTTCATCCCCCCTGGCGTCCCCTCTGGACCGGCCGTATCCTCCCCTTTATCGTGGGACAGATTTATTCTGTGCGGTACCTTTGTGCGCTCTGTGTACCGTACGGGTGGCGGCAAACAGCCGCGGAGACCGGCCATGGCCGGAATCAATAGGCGCACAATGGGGCCCGGCGCGATCCACTGTGACTGAAAGTTTGGTCTATACGCCGAACACCAGCGCGCGGGCGACTGAGGCCAGTCTGAACCCCTCCCCTCCTCCAGCCCGCCACCACCAGTCAGTCTGGCTCCCTCCTATCCCGTGATGGAGCCGACTGACTTTTCCAGCCGGCATGCCGCCTTCCGAATGACTTTATTGACGTGACGTGCGGTCGTTCGGGCCTGTTTGTGAGTTTGGGGTGGCGCCCTCGCCCGTCGAGGGAAAAGTTTCTGTCTTGCGTGAGACTGATCAAAGAATTCTGGTTGGATAATTGAATATTCTTTTCCGGTTGAATGGTGTTGTTTTGTGTTCTTTTGGAGAAACTGATAGGAGTTCGAGTTCGTTATTTATGGCATATACCTAACAACTTTAATTATCATCTAAATTTAGTTAACAGATGATCCACGTTAATTAAAATGTGAAAACAAGATAGAGTTGTAGTTGGTTGCTATGATAAGCATTGCCACTGAGCTATTCGAGCTGCTTTCATTCCTGATAATCATCAGCATATTGTATGTTTCCTGCGTATAAATCCGAGTTTTTCATCATTTGTCATCCCCTATATTTTATTACCAACAAGATACCCACAGCGCGGCATTTACGTATACCAAACTAAATTCATTTGTCACCTTATCACTAGCACATGGGCTCCAGGTGAGTTAGATGGTCACGCCTTTTGATTACCTTCAGAGACTTGAAAGACGCCCATGCCCTCCCTCACGAATACATCGTCATCGTACCGCTTCGGACGTCATTTAGGGACAGGCACTCTTTAATCTTATCTGAGTCCCATATTGGCCCAACTACATGTCACGTTTCCTGTCCTTAACAATTAGCGCTTCAGGTCCTCTGTTCCCCTCCACTTCCTAAACATCGTCGTCGCTCGTTATCAGGGGCAGCTCAACGTTTAGACTACCTCCGTTTTCAATATGTGCACTGCGCAGTGCACAGTGAATAGGTCACCATGCATATACATTATGCAAAAGGTGGATACATCGTCTGTCGCTAAGCTATGCCCGATCTGACCTCCCAACACGATGGAAACCGCGCATGAATCCAAGCAAATGCGATTTACCGTGCTTGACGACTGGAAATTTATTGGCCAATGGCTATGGCATAACCTTCAGCTGGTAATGCTGAGTAAAATATATAAATAAGTAAATAAATAATGAGCTGCTTCTCAGTTCCGACCTAGCAACGTCGAAAGCGGTATTCGACTGCGGCTGCGAAGTTAGCCAAACCTCAAGAGACACACGTGAAATCCACCGGGCACTGCCCAACTCTACCTAACCGCCCCAACTCCACAAGTTAACCCCGCGAGCTGAATCCAGTGACCACAGCCCATGTTCACCTCAGTTGTTGGTCGCATGGAAGAGCCCACATCCCGTTAGAGCTCGCTCGTTGGTCAGTGGTCACTGGTCGATGGGAGTCGGTATAACGGACACCGTGCGAATGGACCACCACGTGACCGATGGTGGCTGAACCGAGCGCTAGGACTTACTGGTACAGGGACCGCAATATGCAAGTTAGGAAGTGGTGTAAAATGAGTGAGATTCCGGACTCGTGAGGTTTGTAATGCATCTTGGCATCCACTTCAATGTTTGTGCGATTTGGCTTCTCTGCTGCTTACTTCAGCCTTCGATGCCAATATTGGCTGTCAAACGTGCCAAGCCAATGTTTCCGTTGTATGATTCTGATTTTAGTGGGCGGACGTAAACAGAAAAGAAAGAACTTCGTTCGTTTTGTCTCCTTTCCAGTCTGTTGCGCTTGTTGTGCTTTGTAGTTCCTGGCAATACTTTTTCGCCGCTGAGCTGAATCTCGGACTTCGTTTCGATTCTGCCATCCGGCTCATAATTTATGGACAAGAAATACCAGCCAAATGCCAGATTTTGTATCTGAAATGACTACCGACTCCGAGCACCAGTGACAGACAGCCTTTCTGTCCCTCCCCTGGCTGACACGCTCCAAAACCCCACTGTCTGTGAAAATCCCTGCGAAATTTATCGGGGGACAATATAATCAGGCGGCTTTCAGCGGCGCCCCGCCAAGCCGTCGCGCATATTGTTGTCGAAAGGGGAAAAGCGCCCGCTCGGAACCAGCGACTGTGACGCCATGATGACGTCACAGACCTGCGCGACGGACCCCGGCTATATTTTATATCACAACAGGGCGCACCATGCGTGACAATATGTTGTGATATTTTTATCACTCGGACCCCTTCATCATCTCTGGGTGCCCTGGCCCGGTTGGATGACCACGTGAGTTATGATAGGGACAATTGAATCTCTGAATGCGCGTTTGATGGGGTGACTCCCTGGACTTTGGGGGAGAATAAGCCCTTTGACGTTCTCAAATTCATTTCACGAGCAGCTTAAAAAGCGTCAGTGATTTATGACCGGAATATTTCATCCAATATACTCACGCCCCACAAGGGGTCTTGGTTCCTTTGTAAAACCAGGTACCGATATGCGTTCTAGTCATATGTGATTGTGCCATTTTGGTGATGCTGGCCACTAAGGCTTCTCCACTTATTCCAAACGGTCTGAAAGCACGCAAAAAGCGTGGAAAGCAAAAGATTCGCCGTGATAGAGGAATAGAAAAATCGCTCTGTGAAGCTCCATCTCATCACAATACCAGCCCCTCGCGTCTGTATCGCCACAGAACCTCTGGCGCTGCGCCACGTTTGCCTCCAGTGCGCCATCCAAGCTCATCCTCAGATAGGGGAGCTCGATGGCGGCTCGTCCATATCGGCCGCTGCGGGCCGCTCGGGATCTAAGCCCGTTCGGGGGCAGCTACCGATCGGCTCAAACAGGGGCCCACCGGAACCCGCCGTCCCTGCGGCCATCACCCGGGGCTTATCTTGTCGCGGCTATTCTGGCGCACCGGAGCGGCTGTCGACAACAATGGCGCGGCGAGCCGATTGCGGCGCGGTTCTCAGCTAATCGGCTGTTTGCGTGCCGTCCCGACCTTCCAGCAGAGGTGGTCGGGCAGGGGTGGGCTACTGCAGGGGTGCGTCCCCTGCCCCGCGGCGGTCAGCGGGCGCAGATACCTACGGTAACCAGGCAGAAACCGCAGAGAGCAGCGGTCACTTACCGCGGGAACAGCTCAGCTGGGCGGGCAGAGGGCGACCACAGGAGAGCTTACATTATGCATGCTTGGTCCCTTGGATTGCTTACATAAAAACACCGAAAAAGCTACAGATATGGAAAGCTAAAAAATTAACTGAAAGTAAACGTCTTGTTACCACTTATTCGGTTAGAAAAGTCCATGTTCAGTCTCATCACTTTGCTGGTCTTCTTATATCAAAATATATTTTTAACGAAACCTGTTCTGATCTACATACAAACAACTCATCTTTAAGAAGACAACCCCGGTTAAACAAATCTATAAAAGACAACATTTATTGTCACTTGTGCTTGCTTCTTTTCTTGATGTAGTCAGTTTTTTTTTTTAAATAAGACATTATAGCTATTCGGGTAGTTATCAGTTAGCAGCTTCCAGCGAATCAGATGACAATGCTTTACCGCAACCAATTCAGTTTTATCCACTCATCTCATATGCAATTGACTGATCTGAATCGTCCCACTATTATTAACTAATAGCTATTCCGATCAAAATCTGCCAATGTGATGATCATTGAGCACGTGAACCAAACCGTATCAAAGCTCTTGTAATCCTCTCGAAACCTCTTTGGGCCCTCGCTCGGCTTTCAGCGTACCAGCGGCACAAGTCGGTTTCAATTTCACGCGCCGTCAAAGCGCCTATGAATCAGAACGACAGCCCTTTGAAATTCAACGCCTCGAGTGGTTGGGTGCACCCTTTAGCGGCCCGGTGGCCAGGGGTCTGTGTGGAGGGGAGCACCGGAGCCCTCTCAGCCGTCCCGCTCGCCTGTCAATGGGATGCGGCCGCCGCGTCCGTCCTCTCTCAGCCCGCCGATATTTGGAGAATGCGTGCGACGCGTCCGGCGAGCAAACAGTCGGCGCGAGGCGGCGGGAGGTCCGGCTGATTAGCATTTCTGCGCTAACGACGCTCGATGGCAGCGTCAGTCTCCGTGCTCTGCCGGGAAGGGCTGCGGCGAATCGATCATCCGCGCCGCTCCAGCTGTCACCCAGGAGCGCCGCGTGGCCAAACTGTCCCCCGCCACCTCCCCAGCGGGAGGTGTTTTATATTTTAATCATTTCCGGACCCTCTCGTGACCGCGGCCCCACAAAAGACTCCCCCGGGCGGTCCTTTTTTAGCGGCACGTGATAACACGCCGGTGCCCGACCGCGACCAACCGGCTGTCACGCGTGTGTCGGACGATCTAATAAGGACGCCGTGTGACGGGTGACGGCCCGCCCCGCCCCCTTCCATCGGCGGCCCCTCTGTGGCGTGTCGAGCCGTACACTTCCACCGACGGCAGCACGCCGCTGCGTCACCCCACACCCCGGGGTGCGTCCGCGGTCACCGCGGGCCGGTCCATAGAACAGGCTTTCAAACATCCGCCAGAGCAGCCTTCAAAGCGGTGGCGGTGTCGCCGCGCGGCGCGCCGTGCGCCACTTTTGTCGCAGCTGTGAGGCGGCAATAGTGGCGCTGGGTGAGCGCCACCTGGCCCATCTTTTCACCGTTTGGGATGAACTGAACTGATATTAATGACGTCGCTAGCCGCGGAAAAAGACAGGCCTCGGGATGACAAATTATAACCGGGCGGAGCTACAGCTGGGCCCTGTAGACCGAGCACCAGGGAGCAGTGAGTGAATGGACGATTTATACAGAGATTTTACGCACTCAGCGATAAGTAATGGGATGCTATTGGTGGTAAATGTAACTTCCGGCTTACCTACTTAGGCGGTATCGATACAGAGGATTTCATGGTTTTCTAACTGAAGTGGTGCTGGATGCTTCTATTCACAAAGCTGTCAGGAACACCGGTAGATTCGACATTGTATAGGATCACAAAATACCGATCAGAGTCATACTTAGATCGGAGTTGTGGACTCAGCACGCGCCGCTCATAGCATATTTCACTTTAAAGGAAATAGTTCACTTTTTAACATGGGTTTTGAACTGGAATAGCAGTTCCGTAGCTTGGGCTGAGACGAGCATAAATCAGGAGCTTTTACAGCCCAACGATCACCCTAGGCAAAGATATTCTATTTCTCGTCCCGAAAAAGGTGTCTTGCGGTGAGGATGTGTGCCTTGCATATATTTCCATCCAGTATGAAAAGAGCATGGGTCCCGAAAATTCTTCAGAAATTAGAGAAATTATCTACGAGAACTCTAGAGAAATTCTCGTACTGATCAATTAGGACATTCAGGGGAACATTATCAGATCGAGCAGATCGCCCAAATGCCGGTGGCTGCGATAATTTCTCTGTTTCTGAAGAATTTTCGGGACCCATGCTCTTTTCATACTGGATCGCGTGTGCCTTACAGAAACTGAAAAGTTCTTCCTATATCAAAATATAGAAAAAAAATATTTTGTTATAAAAAGGTTTTATTTTCTTTGCTGATTATTTTGAACATAAAAAATCATAAATCGTTGCAAAAAAAAATAATTTCGTGAAAGTGAACTATTTCCTTTAAGATCAGCCCAACAGTAAATAAATGTGGTATCCGACCCTATTCAGAGTGTTTTTAATTACTGCTGATTAACTTTTGTATGATTTTGTTTCAGTGTCGGCGCAGCGTAACCCGGAGATATCTTACATCAGCCAGGATGTTGTGGCAGACATCGGAGGCACGGCCGAACTCAAATGCTCCGTTCAGGTACGTTATGGGCAAGTTATAGTCACCGATCGCATCACCGGAAACCGAAGCTGTGAGAACAGTGCTTATTTCTCATCTTAATGTAGTTTTGAATTTCGAAAACATTTTTCACGTTAGGGTAGGTTCTTACCGTACCTAATTACTAATGATAATTTGTCACTTCCTGTGTCATATGCAACTTCATATCTCAGGTGTCGTCTCATGTTTCACTTTTTTTTGCGAGGACCACCTTCATCTGTTTCATGCTCCAGTCTCCACCTTCTATATGCATTCCACCTTCTAGACATATACTGATAAGTGATAAGTATGTTTGGTTCCTTAGTTAGAAGATTTCGCCAAATGTATACGGTCCGAACAAAGAACACTTATTATTCTTATGGCAGGGTGTCCAGAAAAAAAGATACTACGGAAATTAAGTCGCATTTATTAACGCACGTGCCGATTTTTTTCCAACTTCATGTGCTTATAGTGCAAGATTTGGCAAAACTCATGAGCACTGTAATGCGTCGTTGGAAAGTTGTCTGCCTGCCCTCCGAGAGGGTCAACATGACCATCAGTCACCTGCCGACCGTGCTAGTGCTGGAGCTGATCCGCCGGAAGGCCGCTCACATTGAGTATCTGCTTTGAGGAGCTGGCGCGACTAACCAAAGGGTTTACATGCCATGTGGCACATGCTGTCTGTTTTGCCATATTTTTGCGAATACAAGCATGTGCCATTTTAAAATGTGCGGTGTTTATTTTCGGAATTACAGCAAAAAATAATAGTATCCGTTTTTTCTGGACACCCTGTATTACTTCCCAATTGATTTCAGTAATTGAATTTTTGTCTAGGCACCGGAAAGGTAGATATGTAGGCCCATTAACTCGCTGGGATGCATGAACTCTATTGTGCCGTTCCGTTTCAGTTCGCTGGTAGCTTCCCCGTGCTGTGGATCAAGAAAGGAAAAGAATACGGCGACGAGGACGAACAGAAGGACGTGCTCATCTCCACCAACTCGATTCTGCTGGCGCGCGAGAGTCGGTTCGCCCTGCGACATGACCCAGAGAGCACCACCTACACACTCCAGGTCAGTGCGAGTCCGAGTGCGTGTCCGAGTTCAGTTGACTGAGTTTGAGTCGGTCGGTCTGAATCAGGACCAGTGTTGAAATTATGAATAGAAATGCCTTTGCTTTGGTAGGTTCAAGACTTGCTGAATGTAACGTTTTGGGATGAGCAGACATGGATCATAATAATTAATTACTAAACGTTTCCACCATCTTGATGTTCTTTTTGTCTGGTAGACGATTTCAATCATTATAGTTAGTGCATCTATACTCTCGCCCAAACGAGCTTATGAATAGCTTTTACTATCTGCGTGACGCTTAGGTCTCAATTGAACCACGTCCCGTGACCTACCCTGACCTCTGGGTGGTACGGACCAGACCATTGACCTACCCTGACCTCTGGGTGGTACGGACCAGACTATTGACCTACCCTGACCTCTGGGTGGCATGGACCAGGTCATTGACCTACCCTGACCTTTGGGTGGTACGGACCAGACCATTGACCTACCCTGACCTCTGGGTGGCACGGATCAGGTCATTGGCCTACCCTGACCTCTGGGTGGTATGGACCAGTTCATTGACCTACCCTGACCTCTTGGTGACACGGACCAGGTCATTGACATACCCTGGCCTCTGGGTGGTACGGACCAGACCATTGACCTACCCTGACCTCTAGGTGACATGGACCAGACCATTGACCTACCCTGTCCTCTGGGTGGTACGGACCAGACCATTGACCTACCCTGACCTCTGGGTGGCACGGATCAGGTCATTGACCTACCCTTACCTCTGTCCGCAGATCAGTGACATCCAGGACACGGATCAGGCGACGTACGAGTGCCGCTGTCAGATCAACCTGCAGACGTCTGTCAGCGGGACTGCCGAGCTGACGGTCCGCCTGCCGCCCGTCATCTCCGACAACTCCACCAGGTGCGGGCAGCTCAGCGGAGAGTCTCAGCTCAGCGTGGAGCTCACTAGAGAGTCTGAGTTCAGCGGGGAGCTCACTGGAAACTCTGAGTTCAGCTCATTGAGCTCAGCTCAGCGGGGAGTTCGCTGGAGAGTCTGAGCTCAGTTCAGCTCGGCCCTGGAGCTTGAGCTCAGCTCGTGGGGAGCTCACTGGAGTCTGAGCTCAGTTCAGCGGGGAGCTAGCTCACTGGAGTCTGAGCTAAGTAGTTCAGTGGGTATTCGCCTGAGCAGTGACGACCTAGTCGGCTGCGGTATGACTTGCCTCTCGACTCGTCGCCTCTGTCAGCTGATCTCGTAGCTACGTCATAGCTGGAGGTCATGCTGACACCACTTCGTCTGTGCCTCAGGTCGGTGATCGCTGGTGAGAAACAGCGCGTGGAGCTGCACTGTCACGCTACTGGCTTTCCTCCGCCCGAGATCACCTGGCGCCGCGACAACAACGCCCTCTTGCCGACCGGCAGTGCTATCTATCGGTGAGTGGTCGAAACTGGTACAGCGGTGGTATGGCTGGTGGCGCTACCTAGTGATGGGATCTGAACTGTCAACGACTTCCGATGGTGAAGAAGTCCTGCTCGCCGAAATAAGAAATTGGGCAATACGAAAGAAACGATGGCCCTGCATTATTCATATATGCCATGTAACAGTTGATTGCCAGCATTAGGCTGATAAAACCAGACCATACATTATTGGAAGGGGTATGATCTTTTACCAGCATATCGATTATCGACGTTACAGATTAGTTTCACATTTGACCCCGGCTCCTGACCTGAGCCCTGCATCTGGCCCTATTTCTGACTGTCTCTGTGACAATCTCAGCGGCAACGTGCTGGTAATCCACAACATCAAGAAGGAGGACCGCGGCATGTACTACTGCGTGGCCACCAACGGCGTCTCCGAGGGCTCGCGGAGGAACGTCGCCGTGGAGGTCGAGTTTCCGCCTGTCATCAGCGTGCCCCGGCCCACCCTACGCCAGGTGAGAGGCTGTGTGGGTCACAAACTGTTCCAGTTCCTAGTATCCGGATTTGCGCCAGCAAAGTTTCTGGTATTTCGTAAATCGGTAAATAACTCCAAGTTCATGGCCTATTATCCGCCAGGTGAATTGCTTGGGTCAAAGTCGAATGCATGTCCGAATCAAGCAGCGATTCATCCAGGGGTTTACTTAGTTAATTAATAATCACCTCAAATGATGTTGAAGGTCAAACCTGCATCGTAGGTAATCAAAATACTTATCGAAAACCCGACTCTTTGACATGGCGTCCATGGCATGATCTGCCGCATTGACCGATATGCTAGCAATTGAACGATTATCGATTTATATGCACCCCTCCGCTGACGGTCCGCCTCCTCTCTCTAGGTTCCATCTATCCCCCAAACCTCTGTCCTCATATATCCCCAAAAAGCGAACAGCCCACACCAATTCCAATCGCGGGACGTTTATCATTTCCGGGAGTGATGATCGATTCCATTTATTTTCGTCGGGCCGGTCGCTGTCGGCTTTCATTTAGCGTCGAGCCCGCGTCGAGCCCGACGCTGTGGCTCCGGTGACCCAGGTCGGTGCCGGTCCAATGGCTCGAGGACGCGCTGCTCAATACCAGAGCGGTCCGACGGCGGCGACCGGGGCCTCTGTCGCTGGTGGCGACTGGTCGATTACAGAGAAATTCCGACCAGATGGATGGTTGATAATTGGATCGGTGTATGATTAGAATATGAGAGTGAAGTATTTTAATTTCCTGGCAGCTTATGTCTAACTATTGAAGACCTGTCCAAGCCGATAATGTTCTCTGCTAATTTAGACACGGAACAAATCAAATGTGTCGTGGGTGGTGGTCTGGCGGCAACACACGGTGTTCAAAATGAATGCAGATGTCATGCATAATTCATGAAACATATCCATATGCTCCCGTGACCTTCATTGAACTCCCGTGACCTCCTATGACCTCCGGTGACCTCCACTGTCCCGTGTCACAGGCGCTGCAGTACGACATGGACCTGGAGTGTCTGGTGGAGGCGTACCCCCCTCCCCGCATCACGTGGCTCAAGGAGGACATCGTCATTAACGACAACTCGCACTACAAGTAGGTGGTCGCACTACTACATGTGGGACGTGGGTGTTATACCGCACGGCTGGGTGTGATAGTGCAGCGGCTCCTATATGGATGTTTTTACTGCTGTCTGCTTAGTTGCTCACGTTAAAGAAAAGCTGGTTGTTTGACCCATACTATAAACAGTGACATATTCTTTTTGATTACATTTAAATTTTCCCGAGCTATAAAAGCTGAGCCTGATTTAAACGTACTGGGTTCTTTGAAGTACGTACTTTCGACATTGTGTAACATCAAATATTCTTTTTAAATACCATCATCACGTCGACTCGAAACCAAAATACTCCGCTAAGAAAGGACCTTTACGTTTCCGGCGTCGATTAAACCTGTGATTACACATTTGTTTGTTGTCTATCACACACTGCATCTCTCACCCTCTCTCTCTCTCCCTCTCTCTCTCTCTCTCTCTCTATCTCTCTCTCTCTCTCTCTCTCTCTCTCTCTCTCTCTCTCTCTCTCTCTCTCTCTCTCTCTCTCTCTCTCTGTCACTCTCTCCGCAGGATGACCACATTCACGACCACGGACCAGACGACCGACTCTAACCTGCGGGTCCTCTCCGTCGAGTACAAGCAGTACGGACAGTACACGTGCCGCGCATCCAACAGGCTGGGCATTGCCGAGGCGCAGATACAGCTGACTGGTGAGAGGGGAGATGGGGAAGAGAGGGAGGGAGGATAGATGGAGAGACGGATAGATGGAGAGATGGAGCTATAGAAGAGAGTTAGGTATAAGGAGACGAAAAAGCCAGGCGGCGAGAGTGTAAGAAAGCGAATTACTTAAAATGTAAGTAATTTGACCATCGGGTTTCAGAAGGATGATGCTTTTTATGACTGATTTCGGTCATTTTTAACCCGCGCCCTGGTGGGGGGGGGGGGCTATTTTTTGCCCCCCTCCAGACTTTTCGATATATCTCCAGAACCGCTGCGCCGATCGCCACCAAACTTTCAGTACCCTCTCGGACATCAATTTTACACATCGTGACCAAAAAATTTTCCAAAGGCTATGATAGGTTGGCTGGAAATGACGTCAGAGTGACGTCATGTTCTGCCGTTTTCGACCAAAAAAAGGGTTTCGCGGGAAGAGCTGTCAGGCCTATAGCTTTGCAAATACAGAAAAACGATTAAGACATAAAAGATGTAAAATTGACAGGGCTACAAAACTGCTATCTCGGATTTTTGAACTTTTTGGATTTTGACCCCCAAAAATCAAAAAATAGATTTTTTGAATATAATAGCCGAAAAATCCAAAAAGTTTTTGGAGTTTCGCAAAAACCGGAATATATATGATAGTCCTTATCGCCTTCTATCCACATACCAAATTTGAGATTGATACCTCATTTTTTGGCGAAGTTATAGCGAAAAAACTGTTCAAAATTGATGACGTCAAATTTTCAAACTCAATTTTTAGCAATTCTAGACACCGTAGCGCAAAACAAAGACCACTATTAGACTCCCCGTGACGAGCTGCATCGAATCAATACCCATTTTATGCAAAACTATCAACTTTAAAATTTGACCTTTCTTGACCTGACCTTGACCTGACCTTCACCAGAAAGTGACCTAAGCCGTACCTGATAGTCTTATAACCAACACCATTGAGTTGGAAATGAAAAATTGGCCATAAAACATGCATCGCACAACCTTAGTACCTAATGTTAGGTTCATGTGACCTGACCTCTGGGCTCTGACCCTTGGTGACCTGACCTGTGACCTGACCTGGTATTGTCAGTGACCTCTTATAGCAACATATGTACTAGGCAACTGACGCCCTATCGCTGATTCTCGACAAAATGCGTTTTCTTCGGTGTTATAGCGCATTCCCTAGATGACCCGTGAACGGTGAAACATGTCATCTTTGACCTGACCTGTGACGTCATCGGTGACCCCGAGGTCAATGAAATTTGGTTTCCCTCGACAAATTTGACAGGCCTTTCGAACGCCGTTTGAATTTTGAGGATCCGTCAAGTAGTTTCGGAGATACGAGGGGGGGCAAAAAATAGCCCCCCCCCCACCAGGTCGCGTTATAAACAGACCCCACCAGGGCGCGGGTTAAGGCTTTCCTGATCATGATTGGTATTTTATGATCAACGTAAAATGAAGGTCACAGAAATAAATTTCCATAATTTTGTAGGACACGATTGGCATCCGATCGGAAAACTGCACTGCATTGTCACTCTGTGGAGAGGTGATCTGTAGCTCGTAGCCAGGAGGATGTCACTTATGTAAATACTTTGTGTTCCATCATTGTGTTCAATTTCAGGAAATTCTAGCCGGTTTATCACGGCATATTCACTGGTGCGTGATTTCAAAGTGAAGCCACTCAGCAGCCTTAGCAGATCGATGTCTTTCATGTGGGACATAAATCATGATGTAATTTACTCTAGAGCTGCGAATATATCTAGCTTCAGTAGTAATACCCGTCGAAGCCTCTCGCTTCAAAGTCGAAGCGCTGTAGCAGTTACGAGGCTGATGCGGAAGTCTTTTGAGTTGACTAGCACGCTGGTACAGTTGGTGCATACTAAATATGTGTCATGGCCTGGGCTGTAAGGGCCAATTCGCATGTATTCGTCCGAGAACTCGTCCCGATCTGCATGCTGTTCAGTGTTTTGGCATAGATTCGTTATTTGGTGAAAATATATCTACCCACCAAAAACATGCCGAAATAACCGTCTGTATTAGGAAACTTGACAACACTTCTTGGCATAGTAGTTTAATTAAGTATATCGCTAGATCCGTTTTGAATAGCTGCTGCTTGCCTTGCGGCACAGTATATCCGCCGGGCATGCATTGCGGCACAGTCTAACCATTGTTTTGTGCGAGTCTCAGCATTGAATTTATGGTGCTTGAGACATCTCTCCGATATTTTCATCTCGTATTATTTCTAGTCCATTTTAGTGTTGAAAGAGGAGAGAGGCTTGCAGAAAAGAATCTCGTATGTTATATTCAAAGTACTTCACCCCGGTCACCCGCATTATTTCATTTTATTTACAATGAGCTCATTTACATCTACCTATCATTATTTCATATTCGCAGAGTCGTACGAGCCGGTGTGTCCGCCGGCCTGTAACGTGTACGGAGGTGCCGGTGCCGTCCTGCCCAGCGTCACAGCGCTCGCCACAGCACTGGTGGCCGTCGTGGCCGTCCGACGCTGGTAGGTGGCGTCATTTAGTGGCCGGTCGTTTGCTATTGTGTCCATAAGCCTAATTGATAAAGTGAAATATAGAGATGATGATGAATGTCAAAAGAATAAAGAGTCCGCTGAAGTATTTTAAGGACGATTAATGTCTGATGCCTTACGGCTATGTTTTGCTAGTTTATTTTCAGAAAATAATTTATGAAGTTGTAGTGTGGCCGATGTCACACATAGGAATCAATTTACACTGTTCTTCCTCTTGCGTAATTTAATCCAATATGCCTTGTCTTTGATTATCACGTCTAAAGTGATTTCAATTGATCACTGTAAAGTAGCCCGTATGGCATCATCTTATCGCTATTACCGGTTTCTAACCACTTATCTTTACATTACAGATTAGTCACTCCAAAGCGCCTCAAACTGGCGACGGAGGAGCAACGTATCCGGTTCAGGGTGAAATATCCGGCCGGCACCGTCAACTGGGCGTATCCGGCTCGTTCAAATTGCATCGCCCACGGCGAGGAATAATTGCACCGGCGACCTTTCCCCAGCGGCTCTGCCCACTGGCTGGATGGTTTACACGCCTACCTGTCTCTGCCTAAAACTCCCCCGATTCTTAACTCTGTCGCTCTTTTTCTCTGTCTTCCTGTTTGTTTCCCCCCTTTCCCCCCTCAATCTCCCTCTTTCCTTTTCTCTCGGTTGGGGAGCTGGCCCGCCCTGGAGCCACTCTCTGCTCGACAGAGAACCGGTGTGGAGTGTGGACTCCCTCCGCCCTCTCCCGCTAATGTCCCGGCTGTAGGAATGTCCCAGACGGCTCGTTCGACACGCCGACACCGTCGCGTTGTTGCGTCATTGTCGTCGTCGACGCTGTCGCTTGTCCCCTCCCGTTCCCTCTCCCTCGCTCTCTCCCTCTCTCCTCAGCGCATGGTCCGGCCGTGTGACGCCAAATGAGACTTAAAGAGTGCCGTCAGAGGCAGAGGAAGAGAGCACCAGAGGAAGAGGGAGGAGCTGTGCTCGACTGGTGATCGAAGAGGCGCCGCCTGCAGAAAACTGGGCTCCGAATGTGGCCGGCTGCGGACAATCTGTGGTCACTGGGACGAGTTATAACTGAATGGAGTTGGCGTGTCAGAGACGAGTGACCACTCGGTGAGCAGTGAGAGGAGCGATCACTCAGCGAGCAGTGGGAGTGATGTGTCATTTGTGAGTTGATGAACTTGTGCCGTGGCGCGGTAGAGATGATTGAAAGATTCAGTGAGCGAGGTCTGAGCTGTTTTCAGACTGGTGAAACTAGTGAACCACGTGTGGTGGCTGTATGACTGAAGGTGAACTGATGGCTGATTATTTATGGTCGAGTATGTCGCGCCGTCTACCGGGTGTTTGCTGGTTACTGAAATAAACCGAGTCGGCTATCACTTTACTAATAGCTCACTTGTTTTTCGTCACTGATGTGAAGTTACACTTCAGTAATGCTTAAGTAATACTTGCGAATGTTTGGTAAAGCTTGGTACCCATTTTAGATCTGAAATATTTCTGCAACCGGTGATTGACGAGATCTGATTAACGATCAATGTGTGTCTGTGTCTATTTGCCACCTCTAGTTTAAAACGATTTTGTGCAGCCATGTGCAGGGGTGTATTTGTGAGTAGGTCCGTAGTGGGTAGTCATTGTACTTTTATACAGCACTTTTTCATGTCACCGTGCAGTCATTTGTGTACAATATATGTGAAGGCCGAAGCTCATTGTTTTAGTATGTATTTACTTCTTTAATGCACTTCCACACCAAATAGGCAATAGCCAATGGTCATCCGTAAGCACTGGTCTTCAGCAAAACGGTGAAATCGCCTTTCATCAAATATGATCGATGACTTTGTCTAGTGACGTCTTCTTTTCGATCACTCTTCATTAAAAAATCGCCAGTCAAAGCCATCCGTTGAGATTGGCAAAACCGCACATTACTTTAGCGGTTGGCTGTACCATAATATCTCTTGTAGCCTTAGGTTTCAAATTCCATCTCACGGTAGGTAATTTCATGTTATCCTTCAACACTACACTGACACATCAATTTTTTGTTTTTTGTTTTGTTGGGTTAGGCCCTTTCGGTCGACAAGACCATTGCAGAGCCGGAAGGATGATAGGAATTAGGGGGAGACATTGGTCTGGGCAGGCACCCTAGAGAGTCGCCGGGGCTGAGCCCGTCCAAATGGACAGGCCGACCAGCCCCCCCAAGCACTCTCTGCACCCGGCTACGGGGTGCAGCTCCCTCGGGAGCAGCGGTGCCGCTCCAAGGGAGCAGCCCGCATGAGATAAAGTTGCCTGTCCAGCCCGGAGGGGGGTTGCGGTGTTGGGGAGAAGGATTTCAGTATCCTGAGGATAGAAGCACGGAACGGTGACACATCAAGAGGGATGTAAGAAGGCGGATACATTGTAGTAGGTCTCGAACGCAAAATCCACAGGAACTTCTGGTGACTTGTTTACAATTTAATCAGACACGGTCTTTAGAACCGCCATCAATAACCTCCATGGGATGGGTGTTGCTGTGCAGCGAACTAGCTGAGATAATGCGTCAGCTGTCCGTGCGTGATCGTGTGATTTATTAGCTCAATGATTTGTTTGGCCATGCGTTACTGAACTATGTAAGCATAGTTCGATATGTGACGTAGGACTTCGGACAGCTTGACATTAGGCCATATATAGGGCTTGACAAGCTGTTATCTACAGCGATGGTTTGTCACGCGATATGCTAAAAGGCTAATTCCTGCCTTTATAAGTCCTGACGCACACGACACACATTTTATTACATAATTGTTCCGTATTTGGATAGAGCTCATATAGTATAAATAAAGACTAAACAGTATGGACGATGACACATAAAGAAAAACACGAATTAAACCTGAATGCACCATGCAACGATCCGTCGGTATCCCATGGGTGACACAAAACAGCTTTTACATTACATCATTCTTAAACAAGCTGGTGCTTTACCGACAATGTCACGTGTTCTACCAGTAATCCTATCATCCGCCTGTGAACTAATTCCATAACGATGATCCCGCAACGTCAGAGGATAGAAACGCCGCTGAGCTACTGTGGAGAGTCGCTCTCGCCTTGCAATGATCTGTGGCGAGGCACGTGGGCTTGGAGGGGAACACCTATTGACCTTCTCCACGAGGATGAATCATGTAATGACGTGTCGACATTGCAGAGAGGTCAGCGAGCTCGCCTCAACCGTACACTATTCACTTATTCAGGTCGTTGGGAGGCGCAGTGGTGAAACCGATATGGCGCCTCCATTTGCCCTCCACATCTGCATCTTTGCGAATGGCTGCTGTGCTGTACTGTGTACGCAAATGGTGAATTCAAACGGTATGGTGTGATAAATATACAGCATTATTTTTGATGCCCCCCCAAGGTAACTTCACGACATTGGGTGATATCTTAGCCTGTTTGAGCGAATACAGAGTCGACGCATTAAGTAGGATATCCTCGGCGCCATTGCGTTTTTGTGTCGCATGGTGGTCCTTTCTTTTTATTCTTTGAACACAAAACACCTGTCTTTCATTTGTTATCCGAGACTAAAAGATGCGCGGGCTTACCGTGGAGTCCATGAATGCCTTAAACGCAATTCAGGCGGATGATATGCTCCTAACATCACAAAGCAGACCGGTCAACTAATAGGAATTTGAGGATTGCGCCAACCGGTATTCTGACATGCATGCCGCGAAGTATACAGCACCTTGTGTTACTGTCTGTCGCATTGTGCGATATGCAACACATAACACGATAATCCTTCGTGTCTCTACCGGTTTTTCATGCCTCACACAGCGGTTTGGTCACGACTCTGCACTGAAAAAACAAAATGAGAATGGTTACGGATTGGGTTTCATGTGAAACCACGAGGTGGTCTATATAGTGAAATGGTGCTTGCTTGACCTCATTTATTAGGGCTGTCCGAGTCTCCTGTTTGACAAGCCTGATAGTTGGTCTCGTTTTGAACAGCGTTTGAAGCATCATGGGTGCGACTCTTTTTAGGACTAACCGTGAGAATGTTTGCCGGTCTCATCTCATATCCTGCGTCGGTGTGAGGCAGCGTGGGTTTCAGATAAGTGCAGTCTCTGGACTTGTTTACATACAGCGCATTGTCAGGCGCCATTTGCAAATTGTGTGCGTTGGTGTGCGCTGCGCTTGGAGTTATATTGTTATAAGTAGAGACATTCTTTAGCCATATATAAAATATTGTGCATGATAACAGAGGAAACAACACACTTGCTCATCAGTCATGGTCAAAAATCTTTTCATCTTTCGCTACAGTAAGATTTCGTTGAAATCAAGATTGGAAGGGCAGATGTCATAGTGACTTCGGCTTCTGAAGAAGGTAACGATCTTCCCGACCTCTACATATTGAAGAACCAAGAGACAGTGGCGGCCGAGGAATTTCGCTCTCTAGGAGAAGACGTTTCGCACAACCGCGCGTTCACCACGGTGTAGCGGCGGCCGGGGTGAGTGACGAGTGTTCTTTGGTTGGGGACTGCAGCGCGGCACGACGCGACTGCTTTCGCCACGCCCATTGCAACTGCATGAACTAGCTTTGTGTTTGAGAGGGCTTGGGCCTTTTGTGACCGGGTCGGCAGCGCGTGGCACGACGGGACTGCCAATTGTCTCCGCATATATGCTACTGCACTGAAATTTGTGTTTGAGAGGGCCTGGGCCTGTGTCGACCGGGCCGGCAGCGCGCGGCACGACGCGACTAATACGAGACTAATACATTTTGAGAAGAAAACATGGTTGTATTTTGGGCGGCAATATGGCCGCGCGGCAGGGCGGGGCTGCGCGGCTACATTCGAGAGTCCAGAAAGAAGGCTCGTAACGAGAATGGCTTGAGTTCTTCTATGAGACCATTTTCTGGTCTAATCCAATGGTGGCTGATGTTGAGACAGTCCAGCGGTATTATCGTAAACCAGAACGTGGTTTCATCCAGCTCAGAGTTTCAAAAGAGAACACACTTTGAGCATTTTGGAGACCAGTTTTGTTTCTCCGTGAGACCACTGAATGGTTTCGCGAGACCGGTTTCTAAGCTCTCTAAAAGGGTTTCAGAAAGACCGCGCAGAATGGCTCAAAAAGTGTGGTCTGATTTGAATAGGGGAAAAAAGACCGCTTTCTGGTCTCTGAGACCAAAATTTGGCTGACTTTTTTTTCAGTGTGTCGCTGATTTTCTCACTATTTTTTCCTTTCCTGAATGATGACTGAACCGCTCCAAACCGCGTGCCGTATACGGTATATGAGCGTATACTTGCTGAGCCAGATTGGCTTTATACCGGATTTCCGCCTCGTACTGCGAATAGCTACTGATACATGTGACATAGCGATGACGACGACTTGACACTCGGAACTGAGATAAAGAAAGACCGATCGTGAGTCAGTGGGATATTGGCGTTGCGTACTCATGCAATACTAGTACCTAATGTGATCATGCAAGTCTATCTTAACCGTCAAGTGGGGTTATAGGCACAGGATAATGATAAAACCAGTTGGAATAAGAATGGTAAAAGATAGGTCTATGCGACTGAATCATGCGAGCGATCTTAACCGTCAATTGCAGCTTGAATGAATAATTTGTTTTAATTTGTCTACAGAACGCCTACCAACATCGCATCCCTATATGCGCCGGGAAATGTCTGAATGTAATTGCGATGTGTTGCATACATAGTTTTGAGACATCGATTCCCGGGTGAAAGTGTTGATGTCTCGTGTGACTGATTTGACTCAAACATTCAATTATATCTACAGAAGCAAATCTGTCATGATCCCTGTTTGCGACACCGACTCAAATTATGGCAATAACTGCAATTTGATAACGACAATGACCCTTGACCATATAGCTTAGCATGAATTTCCCTTCGAATTGCTCGCCCATCAAATGATGTCGTCATTGGCTATGTCGCGTGCACGGTGTCGGTTTGCACTGTGCAATATCCCACTCAGATACGGTCGTCTGCAGTTGTCTGCATACCTTCGTGCACTGAGCCCGCTAGCCCTGCACATTGCCGCCAATTGTGGGAGTCACTGTCTGCAGGCTCACTGGCTGTCTCCCACATATGTTCAGTAGTTATCTCCCATCCAGTTAAGTCGGTCAGGAGAAGGGCTGTGTAGACAACAATAGTGATGCACAACTGACTGTGGGTGAATATTAGATTGATATGCAGTGCAAATTGCATTCTGGTAGCCATCTTGTGTTTAGTTTAGCCAACGGACAGCCGGTTTCAAGTTCGTTTGATATCAATGGGCGCTTCCACAAAATAAATAAATGAATTAAAAAGCAAATTAAAACAAACAAACACAAGTGAAGCTGGCGTAAAGGCAATATCATTCGTTTATCTCACAAACGATGTGTAAAACTGGGCGGTTCCCTGCATCTTCCTTTCATGAGTTCAATTTCAATTCTCACCGACTACGAGGGAAACATATGCTTTATCTGGGGGCTGGGGCCAGCTTTCAGACAAAAATGTTGATAGCTGACAGCTGAACACCATTAACACACAAACATTTAATGGCCGGGACAGCATTCGCCATATATCACCAGCCAGGTGTGGCCAGAATCGCAGACATCGCGCTGCAGCTGACTCATCACTCCCACGGTCCCGATCACACGGCCACCGCACCACAGGAATGAGCTGATGGAGAGTGGAGACAAGTAGTGTGAAGTGAAATATGGATGTGAGAGCGGACATTGCAATTGGTGAGGAGACTAGAGCACTTCACGGATAGGCTTTCAGGATCCGGCCCGGCCCATATCCGGCAAGTCATATCCAGATCCGCCCATTATCCGTGTTTCTTTGAATTTCAAAATCCGGCCCGCCCATGGCCCGTATCTCAGCCATACATCCAAAAAATATCCATAATAATCCGTTTCATTACAAACCGGTTGTGAGACTATCAGCATATCGCCATAAGATCCAAACGTTGGACACTAGGAAGCTATCAAATTGTAATAACAGCAATCTTAGCCACTGCAAAATACATTTTGTGGTAAAAGCTGCATTGCTAAGGATAGGGGTAACACATTGACATGGACCTCAGCATTTCACAAGGTTGGCTATCATTAGAATTGTTAAGAATCTACTGTGGTCTATAAAAGGAAGAGTACTTATTCATATAGCAAAACCACAATCAATTAGTAAGTCAAATGGTAGGTAATAATAAGTATAATACAATGAAAAAATAAAGTTTCATGACATTGGCAACATTCTATATGGGAAAAGGCAGAATCAAAACACCTCAAAACACATTGTTTGGAAACTAGCCTTGGAATGTGGTCTGACACACTCTACAAAGAATTTGACACTGAAAACCCACCTGAAAAGGTAGGTATTAAATAGCCTTGAGCCTGACTTTGGTGCTAAAATGAAAGGAAGATAAGTTAAACCGGCATTTTGTCGTATCAGCAAGACGACACAACACAATACACAGACAAAATTGACGATAGTGGCGCAAGAAAGCAAGCAAGGATTGATTTTTATAAGATCTGCTCTCTCTCTTTATGAAATAGGCGAGCTGATGACGTAATATTGATTCGTTTACCCTTTAAGTTGAATTTCTGATCAGAAAATATTTTTTTGGCGTCATTTACACTGAAAATGTTGATAACATCAGAATTTGATATCGTCTTGGATCGTTTTTATTTCTAAAAAAATCATCCACGAGGCATTGCGCCAAGTTTAAAACTTTTTTTTTGCAGCGTTTTATTCAGCTGGTTAAAAGCTCTGTTATTGCGCATGTGTTTCTAACCTTGCGCAGTGTTTGTTGCTGTCTGGAAGATTGAAAAATTCGAGAACGCATTATCGTTTTTATACATATTATATGGGGACTGTTCTCAGGACAAGTGAGTTATTAACACATTTTTTTACATGATTCGTATCTTATTCAGGAACCAGCGAGCCATGGTGGATATGATGCCATGGCGGTTGTTCTCGCTTCCTCGGTTAGGAACATGGCTGAGTCTGCAGATTTTATGTTGTGACTATCTATATTTAAAAATTTGGTTGGTGCTGCCATATACCTTACAGACTATCATGGCTCACAAAGGTATGCTTATAAATCTCATGTAAATCAATTAATACTTCTGCTGCAGTGCCTAGCAAGTTAAGTTACCTAATTCTTAACATGAATATTGAATGTTACAATTTTATCCGTTCTGATCCGTGTTCAACATTCAATTCCCAAATCCGGCCCGCCCAGATCCGTTCTATTTTTCCAAATTTGGGATCCAATCCTATCCGGTCCACGGATTTATCCGTGGATAACGGATTTATCCGGCCCATGAAGTGCTCTAGAGGAGACGTATGGTTGCAGTAGAAAGCAGTAATGCAGAATGCAATACTTATGGAAGCATGGGAGATATAATGCACCAAATGCGAACACAGCATATAGGTGCTGCTGCTCTATCTGCACTTCTGGGCTCTGGTGGGCCACAACCGCAAAACTGCACTCTTTCGTCTGCCCTCTTAGCTTGTCACTCGATTCCAACACAGGCCGGTGGCAGTGGCCATTTCGACAAGCCCATCCCCTCATCCCATCATCCAATCTCGAGCGGCTCTGCGGCGGCTACGACAGCCTGTATCAGCCATAACCCGCAGCCGGCGCCAGCGGCAGTGAACCCTCTCAAAACGCCGCCACCGTCTGCTCCAAGCGGTCAGCCAGAAACCCGCCGCTCGTCTGTGGTTGCCAGACTCATCTGTTACCGGAGCCATGTGAAGGAGGACAGGGCCGGAGCTGGTCGGTGGATGGTATAGCTCTGGTGTGCTGAGGAAATGTGGTTCAGTGGCGACTGTGGTTACCGAGAGTTAGAACAGATGGCGAATCATCATCTGTGCTCTGCCTGGAGGCGATGAAATTTGACCAAGGACGACACGAAACCAGTCATCGGCGAGAATTTAGTGTGATGGTCGAGCTTCGCCACCCTTTCAGCTGTGAGGCGTGGAGCGGTCGTAAGAAAATAACACTTTAAAACTCAGAGATGCAGATATTTGAAAGAATGAAACGAATGAGGTAAATGTCACATGAAATAAGATCAGACAGTAAAAATTGTTTTAATCTTATTATTATACGGCGAAACTAACCACCACATTTCTCCTCTCCTCACGCGTGTGTATCTCTCACCGATGACTTGCACTCTCAGCACCTAAACGAGTGTTCCCCCACGACGCCCCCCTCTCCTTGCTCCCTTACACACACACACACTGGCTCGATGAGTGTATGTACACGGTGACCTTGAGGCCACATCTGGGAACCACGTCCTGTGCCGCCTACGGCCACGGAGTGCGAGTCCCGAGTATCTCGGGGAGTCACGCATGTCCGGCCCGGCAGACGACTAGCCTGAAGTGTAGAAGGCTGGCTGGTTCTGCGAGCGTGCTGGTAACTTTGGTAATAATTCATAACTTTACCTCTAACTTAGCTGATGACGAAATTATTTTAGTGGACCCTGTAAGTTTCGGTTAAAGTTAAATTAGCGGACGCCTTAAATAACTGTAATGCAGTTATAAGCATTTGCACGAAAAATACCTACGTCCGAACTAAAATGCCCAATCAAACAAGCATTGCAAAGTTTATGAATTATTATGTGCTCATGAAATTGGAGCCGGGAGCATTATTTTGGTATCCTTTCATCGGCTGTTTAGCATTTGAAGTATTTGAAGTATATACTTCAAATCTATAAATTTGTTTTACGATTTAGCTTGCTCAGCCGTTTTATCTCTTTACATTGACCTCTGAGCACTGAATGATTGCACATCGATTGACAGTAGGAAATTAACTTGTCATCCGTCCTACGCACTTTTATAAAGTGCGCCGTCAAAGGCCTGTCAAATAATTTTTTTTCATTTCACATGAAAGATGTGAGATCAGTAGCGGCGGAACACCTTCAATCAAAGGGGGGCACTAGCCGCACTACCGACTTTTGGTCCCATTCTTTCCATGCAACGCCCATAGGGTTAATGTTAAAAGGCCAAAATCAAAGGGGGGCACGGTGCCCCGGTGGCGGTGCCCTCCCCGTTCTGCCGCCTATGTGTGAGATAGGTCATGAGAAATAAGTTTAAAGGGACACTCCCACCTTAACATTAGTTTTGAGTTGAGATAGCCAAATTGGTGGCCATGGCCTGCAAATACCGGTTTGGGCACTCACAACATCGACAAATGCTTTAATTCGGAGATATGGAATTTCAAACTTGCAGTTTTCGGATTCTAAGGGGCTAGTGCATTGGTATGCCCCCTTAGAATTTGTGACGTCAGCGGAGATCTAACGATTTTTAAATCTTTTACTAAAACGTTTGGTAGCACGCGGTGGTATATGCTGCTTTGCGCGCAACAAATGCCGCACTTTCAAATAAAGTCGCTAGGAACAGCGGAGATCCCAAAAAGTAAACAAAAGTAAAAGTCTAATATCTTGAAAACCGGTGAATATTTTTCGATGAAATTTGGTAGATATTCGTTTTTGCTGTTTCTGAACCGAGCGACATCACTTTCGTGCCAATTCATTAACTTTTTTGAAGGTGGGAGGGTCCCTTTAACACCGCCATTTTCTAAGATCATCATATATCTGTTGCAGGCACTTTAGAAAATCAGTCATTTTGTAAAATGCCTAGGCATTTTGCAGAATTCCTGATTTTCCAGGCTTTTTGCAAAAAGCCTAGGCATTTTACAAAATGACTGACTCTCCAGTCATTTTGCAAAATGCCTAGGCATTTTACAAAATACCTAGCCATTTTACAAAATGACTGAGCAGCGTGTTGTGATACGAGTACATACCTAATTATATACGTTTTGGTAGCGTGTAGGTGGACCGAGGAGTCCAGCATTATGACCAGAGGAGTCCAGCAGTGGGAAGTCCATACCTACCTCTCTCTATTTTGAGAAGTGCAGGCCCGCGATATTTCCAACCCCCACGTCAGCGACGCTGCTGGATTTAAAATGATCGATCTGGAGCGTCAACAAACGACTGGCCCTATGCCGGCCTGTATCGGTAAAACCATTAGAGGTCGCGAGGATTCGATCCCACACACTTAGGCGTTAGTGTCTTCTGAAACCAACGCTCTCGTCCTACGCCAAGCGACCTGATGATTCTCCCGATGTGGAGCTTGATATTTTTAACTGGGACCATGCAAGTAGGTACTCAAAGCTGTCAAACAAAGACACAATCAAACAAAGACTACACTCATTCGTTTACATGTAATTGTACATCAGCCGGGCCTGCCTATTGACTAGGGCCGGTCTCCGGCTGGTTTTGTTAGGTCTAGTTTCAGGCAGAACATGAACGGCGTTGATGTACTTCGGAGTTTTTACAGCGTTAACTAAACAGTGCTTTATGCTACAGCCGAGTCTGCAACTCAACCTGGTCGTTACTCAGCATTGTCGTCATCACAGAGCTTCAAATCGATCAGCTACAAGCTGAACACGTACCTATAGGGTAAAGGAAGACGTCCAAAAACTGTTGGCCATAGTATCTGTAGTGGGATCTACGTTCCATGCTGGTCAGGCATTTTGCAAAATGCCTAGTCATTTTGTAAAATGGCTAGCCATTTTGAAAAAAGCCTGGTTGCGTTCAGTCATTTTTCAAACAGCCGTCTTTTTGTAAAATGCCTAGGCATTTTACAAAATGACTGATTTTCTAAAGTGCCTGCAACATATCCACCGCAGCGTTCGACGCCCCCTCTCCTCTGTGCTACAACTGCGACCGTGGCGCCCCTGGCGGCGGCCGTAGAACCAGCTCGACCCTCGGCGCAGTCGCCAGTCTGTGAGTGGTAGTGTCGGAGGGCGCCCGGAGGATACGCGCGGGCCGTACTACTGTGGATTCCTGACCGAGCTCCGCCAGAAAAATGAGGTTGCTGTGGATTCTTCTGCCCATTCTAGCGCAAGGTAAGTTCACTTATAAGTCAGCTTCTGTCTTTGTCACTTTACTGGGCGAGAAACGTCCGCTGTGGCCTACTGCGTTTTAAAACCTACCGACGGCGCAGCTCATGGTTGCGTCACGTCATCGCGGGGTGTCGCTCGGTGCTATAGAGAGCTCATTGGTCATGCACACATTGAGTAGGTGTTGCAAACGACAGCTTTCCCCACCCAAACGGCTCAACAGCTCGTATACGTTCGTCTACCAATGGTTCAGCGGTTCGTATACGGAATAGTACGCTATCTCGCTGCTAGCAGACGGCCCTGTGTTTACAGGAACTGCTCATCTCAAGCTTATTCATTCAATGTTTGGGTTCCACTTAAACATGACATGTTATTACACTCTGAGCTTGTGGTGCGCGATATAGTGGAGGGCAATAGAACATTGATAAGAAAAATGTTTGGTAGTTTATTGTCGTTTTCATCTTCCTACGTCGGTATCTCAAATATGTCGTCTTATAGGGTCATGTCACACAGCGCCTTGGGGCATGTCGCGACCGTTCTGGAGCTCGAGGCCTGGCTGACCCCGCGCCGTCATTCGCGTGTCAGCCTGGAAGGTCAAAGGTCACGTCTTTGTTGGTCAACACTGCTGCCGGTCGCGGCACCGCCCACCGGATCAATGACATTGCCGCAGGCCTCTGCAGGTCACGGCTGGTTGAAATGCTGACGGCGGCGGCGGTATAGCGGCCGTTGAGTGCGCTGGCCGGCGCCGGGGCGGCGGGTGCGGTCAATGGGGAGGCGTAGGGTGGGGTCGTAAAGTAGCCCCCCTGGTGACGCCGCCCCGTAAAGTACCGAGTGTCGACCCCGCGAGCCTGCAGTTGGCCTGTAGCGACCGACTGCGCGGGGTGGGGGGGGGGGGGGGTGAACGAGGGACCACGCTAAACTACGCTCGCGGGCTCCCCTTTGTTGAAGGGCGGAGGGTCGTAGGGGAATCGATCCAGCGAACTAAGGACCGTGAATGGCCTGGATTAGACCGGCAGCACGGCCCGGCATGGTGTCGCCGTGCTCGGGGCTTTGGTAGCGGCGCTGCGAGGAAAGTTTTCAGCCGATAACAGAAGGCGGATGAGGAACTTTCTACCGAGACATTCCTCTTGGTTTGCTGTCACTGGCGAGGTGTAATTTACCGGCTTTAAGTTTGAAACGAGAACCGGTCTGAAATATCTCCGAGGGAATTGCCGTCTGGAGTTCTAAATGCATCATTTGGAAAGATAAAACAAAAAGGACCTGTTTAACATGGACTGTTAAGTATTTTTAATACTTTGACGTCATCTTGCTGAAGAGGCTCTTATTTCCTTTTATCAGTATCAGAAAGAATGACGAATAGAAAGTTCCAATCTGTGAACACCTTCGGCATCACAACTATCACCTCCCCCTCTCCCTCACCTTCCCGGCATGCACTGGGCGTGGCTCACGAGGCGACTACCTCCGCTCGGAAGGCCAATCTGCGCTCCCTTATCTCATCGGTCGTTCCGTGCGCGACAGCGCTCGATCCGTCGGTGTCGGCGTGACGGTGCGGCGGTGCCGCCCCCTCGATGTCGTGTGCCTGCGTGCCACTCCTGTCGCGTTTACCCCCTCCCCACCCCACTCCCCGGTAGTTTGCCCATGGTTGCTCGCCCCTCCCCACCCCAACACGGCACGGCCTGTGGAGACTGCGACGCCCGGACTGGAAGATAACACAGGCTCGGCGGCACAGTATCTTGAAGTTGAAGTGGTTTTGATAGAGAATCTCAGGTGGACGATAGGTGATCCGTTGCCGTGGACACTAGCCGTGGCCACGCTATGCGTCAGAGATATTTGAACTGAAGCGTAGTGGCCGGTTAGAGCCGAGATCTTACGTTCGACCTTGGCCACGCACGGACCATATGAACCATATGCTTACGGAACTATACTGTGAAGAAGGGCTTTGTTTACCGGTAAAAGCGAACGCCCGGAGCGGTGAAAAAGAGACGGGAACGAACCGAACTGGTCTAATTGAGGAGCGTCAGTACGGGTGTGGGAATGACTCCATGGCAGCCGGTGGGCCGGAGCGGGCGTGGGTCTGGGTTTTTGTTGCGATGTCCGGTGGGCCGCGTGCGGAGTGGGCAGGCCGCGGAGGGTTCATTACGCTGCCCAGCCCGGCCCCGGACCGCCTCCAAAGCTGCGTTCTCACACCGAAGAGCCACTCCAATTCGTTCCATACTGATGAGCGACGCAGTGCCGGCAAAAACGAGTACTGCGTTCAATCCGTGGCGTAGCCGTCAGACGCTAACTGGACCGAATTGACCTCTTGTCTCGCTGCCGCGCGTAGTCGGGTCGGCGCACCGTTAGAGAGACCCCACCACCGCGCCGCGGCGGCTGCTGCCGCTGCTGCCGCGAGGCTGGATTACGCGGCATGATTCACCCGCTGATGGAGGTCCTTCTCCTTTCAGTATCCTCAACCATCCCCGCTGCGCTGCCTGCAGCCGTCTCTGTCCCCTCTGCTGTCGGTGTCTGTCCGTGCACCTCTCCCTCACTGCCGTCCGCCACCGTCGGCCCTCCGCAGGGAGTGCGTGTGCGTCGCCGCCGACACAGAAGCCCCCGGAAGCCGACATTCGTCTCGTTTAGTGCCGTCGGAATCATTGGGCGAATTGGGTCAGCTGTGCGGTCGTCGCCCCCGTCCCCCCTGGGCTTCCACTCGTGCCCCGGGCAGCGGACGAGCCCTCGGCACCAATCGGCTGAATGGACCGTGATTGGTCGAGGACGGGCGGCGAGTGCGTGTCCGGAGTACGAACGTACGAGCGCACGAGCTGTCACTGTTCCTCTGTGTCTCTGTCTTTCTGTCTCTGTCAGTCCACGCTAGCTTGGGGCACGATAAGAGTCCACTGGAAGTTGGAACTCCGCTGGGGATCATACTGGGATCTTTGTAGAGTGACTGGAGGTGCTTTATAAATCTTTATAAAGTCCGAAAATGACGAAGTAAATTTTGCAAACGTGATAGTGACGTAAAACAAAATACAATATTTTACTGGCGTAGAGAGACCCAGCTATCTTGTTCACCTAGTAAGTACTTTATTTTGTCAACTCAACTAACTTTTCTGCATTTATATTTTTTGTGATTGCTCCATTCGAAACTGTTCACATCGGAACACTCAGTCGCTCTTTGTTTCACTTTAGTACCAAAGAGGCTGCTGCTGACTTCTTGCCACCTACATCTCTTTCTTCTACATACCTCAGCCCTGCTCAGAGTTTTCTCCTCCCGTTGAATAGTTTTTCCTCGCCCGTTGTTGACGCCACCTTCCAGTACGGTGACGCTACCCAGCCGCCCGCCCGTCCGTCCAGCCGGCCAGCGCTCTGTCTCATTACAGTTCGCTCCCGCTCTGCAGCTGATGCGACCCTCTCTAAGAGACGACCCTACCCGGCTGCAAACCGGCGCGTAACTCGGCCGGCGGCAGCTGCGGCGCGGCTGCGGCGAGTCTGGCGCACTGCAGGCCGAGGGAGAGTGATGGTTATTCAGCGCCGAACGGCGGCGTGGAACGGGCTTATACCGACGGCCGGCGCCGGGGATTGGCCGAGGGTGGTGGTGGCTGGATGACGGTGATCTGAGTAACGCGGGGCTGGGTATTGGGCGCTGGTCACTGGTCAGTAATCACAGGAAACTTATAAATGTTAGATGCTGAGGGTGCAGGATGTCAGAATTGAAATTTGGATGCTGGCAATCGTTTGCTCATTTTGAATTGATGATGAATGGTTGATTTTCGGAACTAAATGGTGCTGAATGCTAGGAGTTACTCTTTGACCATGTGCGACAACGTCTTCGATCAAATAATATCCACAGTGATCGAATGATAACCGTAATGAAGCCATCCCCAGTCTGAGACGCCGGCGTTTCCCAGCCTATCCGATGCCACGCACAGATGTTCGCTGCGCGCCGGCGTGGTGGTCGGTATCGCGCACCTCGACTCCCGCATTCCGCGATTTCGCGGCTCCGACTCTGATGGAACGGCATGGAGCGGCTTCCTTTGACGTGTTCCGCTCGGCGCGGGGGTGTAACGGATCCCTTCTCATCCGACCGTCCTGCCGACCCTCTCATCCTGTCCCTCCCCCACCGCACCACGCTTCCCTGCTCCCGTCTGCCCCTCCCTCCTTACCTGCCTTATCCCTCATCCGCTAGATAGTTCGCGAGCCTTTTCAATCTCCGATTTATCCCTAGTTCGGCCATGTCCCCTGGTCGACCTTTCCTTAGTCTATTACCCATCCGCCGTATCCGAAAACAATACAGAACATCTTATCTCTGTTACTATCTCGGGTTAGTCCCAGCTCAATCCGCGGGACGATTTTATACTCTCCGGGGACGGGAGGAGCGCCCCCGGAGTGTCGGGACGCTCCCGGGCACTCCGGGTATCCCGTGGCCGTCCCGGCCGCTCGTGGCACGTGTCGGCGGCGCAACAGGAGCCGCGCGTGGTGTGCTAATTGCGACCCGGCCGGGTCTGGTTGCGTCGTGTCACGTGCCCCGAGCCGGGGTCGCCCGGGTCCCCGAGTCCCCGGACAGGTTCTGGGGCTCGACTCGACAAACAAGTTGGGTTGGGGACGCGCCGGTGCGGTGCCACGCCGCTGCCCCTGGGGCGAGAGGCGGGGCCGCGGGGAGAGGAGGGGAGAGGAGGGGATAGATGCGGCCCCGACTGTCCCTGGGGGAACACGGGGCAGGGAGGGCCGCCGATGATGATGAGGCTCTCCCTTCGTGGGGAACAGGATGATGTGGTACGCGGTGTGTCAGAATCCCGTGGTGTTTTCTGTCATGTATCACCGCCCTGCTGCAGGAAGTTCAGTTGTTTGCTGGATTGTTTCTGCGGGTATTCACGCATCACGTCATCTGATACGATCTGATGGCGACTTCCTGTCAATGACACATTGCTGGTAATTTCTATAATCATGCTATTATGAGCGAGAGACGCTCAGATAATTACATCAAATGATCTCTCGAGATACCACAATAGCCTCCAGTCATTTTGGTATCTTATATCAAGCGTTTCCAACCGCGGCCTCAAGTGAATATCCATCCGTGACGCCGGCTACTTTGGAGCGAGGCTGCGTGCGTTCTCCGAATTCATTTTCATGTAGCTCATGATATTAGTGCGGATCAACGGGCAGGCATGCAGTTCATTACCCTCGGTGCCGAGATGCACTGCAGGCCTATTCGGGGCAGCTCATCGACTATGCAGAGGCTCATGCAGCCTCGGAGTGGATCGAAACGGGCAGGCTCGTTCGTTTCAGCGCTGGAGGTATGAAATAGCCCGGCGGCTCCCCGCCACAAAGGCCTGTAATCGGGCCTCCGGCCGTGAGGGCTCCGCTGGTGATGGATTTCGCAGTGCAGGTGGTGCGATGGAGTGTTAAATAAGTGAAGTCTATATAACTACAGGAAAGCAGCTGTCTATTGCCAAGAGCTCAAGGCTGGCCTTAAGAAATAATATTTTAGATAAGCCTGATATATTTCTAGATATTTTTGACAGCGCGTGCGTTTGGTTCAAAATCGAATATTATATCCACCATAGGTAGGTTTCCGGCGGCATTTATTGATTAATGCATATTGCATATGTGCTTCTTCAAATGTCATTCAAAATTTGTTGAACTCCAGTGCAGAAGCGTCCTTTATCTCGGCTTCAACAAGTCTATCTTATCGCTCGGAGACGGTTGGAGCCTCAGACCCCAGCGTGCTCCTCTCCCTGTGGGATTGTTCCGTGTTATCTTACCACGCCGTCCTTCCTCCGTCGTGGGAACGCGAGCAAGTGTGCAAACGTGATGTGTCAATACGCCGCAGGCTCGCAGAAAGCCAGTGCGTGTGAGTCATGGTACCGGGGCGTGCGTTCTCTATGGCCGCGTGAGTATGATTGTGATTCGTCGTCTGGTCTGCTTTGAATCATTCAGAATTTCAATTCCAGAGCATTTTATACCGCTGTGAAATCCTTCAGAGCTCGGACGTTGCCGTTGAGAATTGCTGGCATACCAGTACACGACTGTCAGCAGCGTAATCTTTCAACGTCCCCGGCGGCCGGCGTTCTTTTCAGTCGGACATGCCCCGGCTGCGTTCATTCGTCTCAGCCGCTGGAAATACGAGTCCGCCGCTGAAAAGACGCGCGGCGTCTCGGCGCTGGGTGGACGCGGCATTTCCTCATGGGCGGCCTGCTCCTTTCTTCCTGTCCACTGAGACACATTCCAGCGCGCGTCTCCAGCCCCCGTGCCGGTCTCCGGGGATCATTGGAAGCCGTTGTCCGATGTCCGGTGGCGCGGTGAATGTGACCGTTGGGATGCTACGGTATGCAACCGTTAGTGTAATACATGGTGTTGCCGTTGGCGCGTTGCAGTTGGCAACCGTAGTTGTGTCACATCTTGTAACCGGTGCTGATGCGTTATTCAGTAGCCGCACTGCATTTTGTAGACGTTGCCTCGTTACGGTCTGCAGCCGTTGCTGCCCTTCTGTCTTTACTGTTGCTGATGCCCTGTACCGTTGGAAGTGAGCAGGAGTACCTCCAACTGTTGTCTTGATGAAGTCGGTGCGTGTTCTGCGCCCGTTCTTCACCCGCCCTGTAGCCGCACTTTTGACGGCATATGCCTCCGAGGACGGCTGGGAGGTCATGGCGATAGCTCAGCGGCGCCAGGTCGCCTTCGGTCCCCACGCCCACGCCCCAGGAAATCAGGTGTTTATTACAGGCCTCTGGCGTTCTTGGACCGAGCAAAACCTGGAGTTGCATCATTAGTATGCCTCAATCGTTCACACATTTTGGCACATGCATGGGTTAACTTTGCTTTTCAATATTCACCATTACTCGCAACGTGACTGTACGTTACGTGAGTTCGTTTATCCGTCAAAAACGCGTTTCTCAGGTCGGCGCGTTTCATGCTGGCTATCTTCCCTTCCCTGCTGATGGCTCAGCGCATCTGCTGACGGGATCAGCAGCCGGTCAGCGTCGACCGGGTGAGCTGCTGATGTGGCGATCAGTTCCTCTCCGGTGACCCCACTAACGACCTTCCGCCCGACCAATCTGCCCCGAGGCGCCGTCTCCGAGCGACAACATATACGAGTAGAGCGTAGGCCAGGAAGGACGGTATGAGACGCGAGCGGGTCTACACCAGACATGGGACGTCCCTGTCGGCAGGATGTTTGGGTTTGATAGGGACTTTAGCGGAGGGTTTGAACGATGATTTGAACTATAACTCAGGCAGCTGGAACGTTATTCATTGCTTAGACATCATTGCTTAGACTTGCTTGCAGGATGTCGAAAATTGTCAGGATGTAGGTAGGCGATTAGACCACTTAGACGTTTGACCGGAAGAGGCGCTGCCCTCCTCTGGGAATAGACGCCGAGCCTGCGTCTTGTGCGTCAGTGAAGAATGCCGCAAATGCGGGCTGGAGTCGCGTGTTTACCGTACAAACAAGCACCAAGAGCACTCTGCGTGCACTCAGCTCAGGGCGATGAAAAATACGGTCTGTTTTGACGCCAAGGCGATGCGGAGTGCGACGTTATTTCAAACGTCGTGCAGTGTGACAGAAATTAGGCACAAGTGCTTGATCAAGTTACTTAACAGGCATTTCAGAATTCAGCGAACTTAGCAAAACTTTTGGTTAAAACGGTCTTTGCGTTTTCAGCATTGATAAATGAGTGACTTTTTCAGTTTTCTTCTCATAAACTACGTCTCATGTCTGTTCACAAATCGGCCTCCTGAATCTTTCCTATCGAACCACACGATCGACTAGCGGAACCGCCCAACAGATCTGATACTCTAGATCATTCCTATTCTGGAAATGGAGCGAAGCTAACGAGGTTAGCCGCCAGTGAGTCTGTGAATATCTGAGCGCCGGGAGCTGTGCGGCGCGTCTCGGCGCGGAACCGGACCGAACAGGGACGAACCGCCTGGAGAACGGGCCGGAAACCGCCAGCCGAGGGGAGTCGGAGCCGGCGCCGCGGCAAAGAAAGCCGACGGGTTTGACGGAGCGTGGACGGGGAAGGGTGGGTGATGGCCGGCTGTTTTGACTGGGCATGGTGATGTGTGTGATGGGGGTTTTGTGAACGACCGTGGGAGAAATGAGGATGTGTTTGATCGGTAGCAGCGGTGGTAATACGCGAATGGGGAGCGGGTGCGGGCTGCCGTGGGGGTGGCAGAGGGCAGGTGCCCCACCGGACGCCCAGGTGCTCCCGACGGAACACCCAGGTGCTCCGACAGAACACCCAGGTGTGCCGGTGGTCGGATGCCGTCGCTGGGACCGCCGCACGACCGACAGGTGTTGTCGAGCACGGCGGCCCACACGGCACTTGCGACCTCCCCCCCCCCACCGCCAACCCCAACCCCTACCCTCATGGCCGACAGAAGCGCAGCTGCCACATCCTCAATGCTGATATGTCTTCGAGGAGCCACCGACTTCCTTTATGTAATAATTTTGGAACATTTTAACCACGAAAAGCGTTAGTTTAATATAATGCATTTTAATTGTAAGACTTATTATGCAATCAGTCTTTAATCCACTCCCATCGATTTCCCATGAGTCTTCTAACGCTGCTATATTAGGTTTTCCTGCCCTTGTCCCCTATTCTTGTGACATCATCTTTCAATCCAGCTAATGCTTACTAACTCCCATGATTTTCCTATTTTTATTCGCTTTTTGAAATTTACAGTCAGTTGGCTCTCATCTCACGTTCAAAGCAGAGGAATCACAGGGGCTTACCGTGCTCTGGGCCGCCACATATCTGTCCCGTCCAGCGGGCCGGTGTCCCGCCGCGGCGTTCCATCCGGGAGCATTCTGGACGACGAATAGGACATCCTTTAGTGTCGACCGCCTGAAAGGCAGCCGGGACGGCCAACCCGACCGTAGAGCGAATTATTCTGCCCGGTAATCGCCGAGAAACGTGCCGATTTCGGCGGCCTGGCGACGAACAAAGCGCGGCGCGGCGGTTGACGCCGACCCTCCCCGGCTGGTGTGGCGCTCGGAGGCGGTTGGGAGGCGTTCCTCCCCGCTCGGCGCGGCGGCCGGGAGGCGTGGTGGCGGCGGTCCGGCGGTGCCGGTCGGTGCCTTTGTGGACCGTGGATCCGTCGGCGGCGCGGTCTGACGCTGAAATTACCGGGCCATGGGCTTGGCGCCGGCACGGACCGACAGGAAACGGTCCGCCCCCAGCGGCGGGAGGCAACATCGCACCTGCCGGCGGCCCCTTCCCCTCCG
The DNA here is from genome assembly GCF_019059575.1 of Amphibalanus amphitrite. Classification (NCBI taxonomy): domain Eukaryota; kingdom Metazoa; phylum Arthropoda; class Thecostraca; order Balanomorpha; family Balanidae; genus Amphibalanus; species Amphibalanus amphitrite. The sequence goes on along the minus strand of NW_024881728.1, from coordinate 58,013 downwards.
GCGCCCCTGCCCTCGGCCTTCCCCTCTACCCCCTCCCGCGGCGGTAGCGGGGCCGGAAAAGGGCAGCGTTTGACCAGGTGAACTTTGACGACGACGGGTGGCTAGTGGTCGCAGCGGGGGAGGGTTGTAAATGACCGGCACCGCGGTTGGCGTTGCGTGGTACTTTGGCAGTTGGTGGACAGGAACACTCCCCTCGCTAACGCTGTATCCCACGGTGACTCACCCAACGCCACGGCTTGCTCACTACTCCAACCACAGCAATGTTGTTACAACGCCACAACAAACGCCATCACCCGCATGGTGCTTGTGTCCCATATATCCTCAATGCTCGATTGCTACGTCGTATTTTAATTCGCTTGGTTGCACCAGAGACCATTCACATGATCAGATTTATGCCAACCAATTCAGTCGTCCCGGCTTTGGTGCCGCGCTGCACTGCGCTGCGCAAGTGTCGCCACTACCATCGGATGTCGCATTCGTCACCTGTGATGGCGTCATTGGAGCTGATGGCGTCATAGGGCGCTGCGCAGTGCGGTGGTCACGTGACGCGTCGCCACTGCTACCCTGCGGGTGGAAGGAAGGCCGTTTGAACCCAGCATCGCTCGAAGCTGGTTATGAAAAGCGTTTGACTCAGCCTGACGGGCAAAACTCGGACAGCCAGCTCCATCCGAAACGTGCCAAACTTTTCAATGTTTGAAATTCTCGCATCGCGAGTTCGGAGTTGGGATCGTGTCTATTTTATGGACGCGGGGTATTATGTCTGTCCACACTGCCTCGTCTCTCGGTCCCAAATGCCCTCCGAGCTGGGGTATATCGCTCGGGCGATGACGGCGGAATTGAACCGTCCACCGGCTGCCGCAGTCACCGGAAGGGACACGTGAGACCGCGGCCGGCCCAATTACGGGGAGCAGTGGGCGGCGCGGCAGCCAGTTCCCACAGGAGTCGCCGACTCGTCCTGAGAAGGCTGGTCACCGACCGTTGGCCGAGCTCGTCCACCGTTCACACACCGTAAATAGACGCCGCTTACGCAAATTGGCACCGTGATCTCGGCGGTCCCGGTCGATAATTTGAATTGGCCGCCGAAACATGGCGGCCGGCGGGGAAAAGAAGTGCTGAGGCACGCAGTTAGCGGGCGCAGTTTGCTCAGGACACATATTTGCTAGATTTAAACGTGCAGTCAGCATGGCCGGCGGTGGAGACGGGACAGTTGAGTGATGGCACAGGTGATCCACTAATGTTGAGCTTGAGGTAGGCCTCGAGTTTGAGACGTTAGCTAAAATGTTTGACACTGAAAGGTGGAGTACCTACGCTTTTAACCTATCATCGAAATGGTGTTCCCAATGCAGCGTCTGCTGGAAAATGATATTTTTGTATTATGGTCAGCCAGAAAAAGTAGTTACCTACCTACACGTCAAGCTGATATGCCTACCTTTTCAAATAAAAAGCCTGGTCCCTATTTCAAGCATACCCAATAAAAACTGTGCCAAACTTGTGCCACACATTTTAGAAATGCATGGATAATTGTGGAGCGGCAGCCTACCATACCAATTGTTTTTCATTCTAGCTAAAATATAAGCATAAAGGGCCACTCCAACACGCCGTCCTTAAATTAAGCCAATCGAGACATACATTTGCGGCAATACCAGACATGTTAGTAATATCCGTTACCAAGGTAACCACCATAAACAGATTGGTCTCCTGTCGTGCCGGCCCCATAATCCGCTTATTGATTCGCTCCTACGTCGACAGATGATGCCTGCAGCGGGTATCGTATAACCTGATTCATACCTTGCCAATAATCAGCCCCGCCGCCCGCTGTCTGGTGCGCGGCACCTTCCCTGGACATTCCCTCCGCCAGCATGTGGCAAACTCGCCGCGCCAGATCTGCCGCGGAGCCGGCGGCGTCCCGCGGCGCACTGTTGTGGCAGTCCCGGCGCTGTTTGTTTTGGAGCGCGGCGAGGAGTGGCGCGGCGCGGCACACGGTAGCCAGACAGAGGCCGTACACCGTAGACTGTGCACTACGCGGCGTCGCGTTTGTCGCCGTTTCTGGCGTAACGAGCACTAACCGTGCAGGGTGAGCGCCGTTTTTGTCTCGGCAGTTGTTTGCCTTCAGAGTTAATACTGTCTCACGCGACTCTGCCCAACTACCGCGAAGACGCTTCCACTAGTGGAACAGAAACTGTAGGCTTGTTTTCTGCCGGTATTTTCGTCTGCTTGGCCTGCCTTATGTTTCTTAATCCACCTCGTTTATTATCCCTGTCAACTTTGGTCATCTCTTCTCGTCCTGAAAACTCCTTGCAGGTTCATTTCGACTTTGGCTCACGATCTCCGGAAGGGTGGTGGTGCGGTTTTGTGCTCGGCGGAGCGCGCCGGTGTATAACCTCGGACCGTCGCCGGGCCAGGGGCGGGTCCCATGGACCGGACATGAGAGCGGGTTACGGCTGGTCGGCCACCGCTGCGGTCGGAAGTCGCCCGGACCCGGTTTCTCTTTAGACTGCAGGCACAGGCTCGGGGCTCTCTCTGAAGCACTAGAAGCACCGTCATGATGGTGATGGATTTCGTTTGTTATTTTACGTGACGTTCACTCTTGGAACGCTCAACTAAATTAAGAATATGTTTCCGTAATTCGTTCACAGGATGAATTGCTACTTACAAAATGTAATGTTTTTTTCGTCCATCGAATTCTTCAGGAATCAGGATTGCTCGTTGGAATGCTGTACCACGTAGTTGTACCACGTAGTTTCATTTCGCTGGAGTAGGCTCGGCGGTCGCCGAGGGACTGGCTGCCTCGGACACCGGGGCGCCTCTCCGGCCGCGGCCGCCGCGTGTCGTTGCCGGCGCGTTTAGCCCGCGGCCGGCGACACTGCCCGAACTGTCGACGGCGCTCCAGCGTATGAGCTCGTCCAGGGCTAGCGGAGACGACGGCATCACCATCGCCATGCTGCGGATGATCTTTCCAGTGGTCGGCCCGCACCTTTTGAACGTCATCAACAGCAGCATCAGAAGTGCTGAGCTACCTCCATCTTGGCGTGCCGCGGCTGTCGTTCCTTTGCATAAGGGTGGAGACACGGACGACCCCAGCAACTACCGGCCCATCTCTGTTCTGCCGGTGGTCGCCAAACTCTGTGAACGAGTTGTGTGTATGCAACTGATGACATACCTTGTCGATTGCCATGTTCTCTGTCACCAGCAGTACGGTTTCCGCCCCGGCCAATCCACTGAGTCGGCCCTGCTCGATGCTGTCGGTTACATAACCGACAACATGGATCGTGGACGCGTGACGACACTCGTCACTGCCGACACATCTAAGGCTTTTGATAGCGTCGAGCACGGCCGGCTCTTGGAGAAGCTGGGATGGTATGGCATCGACGACCGATGGTTTCGTGCGTGGCTTTCTGACCGCACTCAGTCGGTTAGAGGCGGGACCTGTGATGCGCTACCTGTTACGCACGGAGTGATACAGGGATCCATTATGGGTCCTGTGTTGTTTCTCCTTTTTACAAACGACTTGCCGCAGCACATACCTCATGGTAAACTGGTTATGTACGCCGATGATGTCCAGTTTCTCGACTCTGACTCGCCAGGCAATGTTTTTGAAGTGAAAAAGCGCGTTGAAGAAAATTTGTCCGTAGCTTTGCGATGGTTTACAACAAATAGACTTAAGCTCAATCCTTCTAAGACTGACTTGCTCGTTTTTAAATCATCACGCCAAAACTCCCCTTTTGATATTCAAGTACGATTTAGTAACTCCGATCTCGTTCCAGTACAGTGTGTCAAGATCCTGGGCGTAAATCTCGACTCGAATCTGACTTGGGAACACCACATAGGCACAGTCACCCGGCGGTGTTACTGTGTTTTGATAGGGCTGGCCAGAATGCAGCGCCGCGTACCGCGAGAAACAAAGAAACTGCTAGTTGAAGCCCTCGTGTTCCCCCATTTGTACTACTGCATGAGTGTGTGGGGAGGCTGTAATGCGACCCAGAAACGTCGGCTACAAAAGTGCATCAACTTTGCCGCCCGCGTCGTGTCTGGCTTAGGGTACCGTGAGCACATATCCGGGACGTTGCGCGAGCTTGGCTGGCCCACCATCGGAGACATGATAACCGAACGTGACCTATGCACCATGTACAGACTCACACGTGAGAGCGCCCCTGAACTTTTGCGCGCTCGACTGGTGAGTCGCGCCAATGTGTCGTCGCGCACCACCAGGGCGGTCAGCGACGGTCTGCTGGAGCTGCCGCGTGCACGCACCGAGCTTGCCAGACGCTCTTTTTACCACCGGGCGGTTAGAGCGTGGAATTGCCTGACCCCCGAGATCAGAGCATCACCAAATATGACTGCTTTTAAGAAAGGTATGTCGATTGCGCACTTAGGTTGATGCACTTGTTTGTGATTACTGTCATGCTAGGTACGTGTTTCTGTGTGTGTATCTGTGTGTCTTACATTGTCGCTTTTATTGTCAGATGACGTGGATTGCTGAAAAACCATTTTATGGATGTTGTCCGAAATACATGATGATGATGATGATGATGAAAAACCTAGGTTTAAATTGCACGTCTCGCTCCCTTCAATCAGTGATCCGCTGGGCTCAGGCGTGTTCGACTGTTGTAACGACTCGTTCCAATTTTCACGACCGCCAGAATTGACCCCTGGTGAATCCTCAGCTCGGCACAGCTGAACATCAGGCGGCGATAACGACTTGGTTGCGAAACATAATGACTGTACCTTGGCGAAGACTGCAGGGTTCGCACCAATTGAGAACCTCCCTAGAGTTTCGCCTGCTAGCCTGCCTTCCACGGTGGAATATCCACCAAGTGGAAGTTCGGGGCGGAACGGAGCACGCGCGACGTGGCGCCTGCGGTGACGCTGAAGCCAGCACTCATCATTCCAGGCTGGTGCCACTTAACGGCTTCCAGCAGCAAAAAAGCCTATCCATCACCATCGAGGCATTATGGTCTGAGCCTCGCCCCCTGCAGACTCTGAGAAGAACTGATTTCTCTTGTGCGGAAGTTGGGACGTGGGAAGGAAACTGAGGCCCTCAAATGTGCAGTAAGGTCATTTTTTACCTTGAAGCGTAAGCATTAATTTGAAGGCTAGTGTCAATACAATATTTATGTGAACATAAGTAGCTCTTGCACATTCAGGCTGCTAGATTACCCCTATTACATTTTCTCTAGGGAAGGCAAGCAGCATACAGCAATATTCGGAACAGAAACGAATCAGATTTGTATCGCGCGCGCCAGTGTCGCAGACATTGTCACGGATGCTGTCATGGTCCTCAGCCCTGGGAACCTGTCACGGACACCTTCCGCAGGCGTGGCCATTCGAGTTGCCGTTTCAGGAAGCACGGCCGGCCGGCTGGCTGGCGTTAGTTCTACCGGTCCCGTTACCCCGCTGGCGTGCGCGCGCGCGCTGGCCTAACCGCGTGTCCGTTACAATGACGACGCGACTCGGCAATTATGGCGCACGACCGCGCCGCCACCGCCGCCGCCGTGTGAGTGTGTCGCTGGCCTGTCGTCAGGCGTAGACAGAGCTTTACAGGCGTAGAGACGGCGCTTTAGAGGCGTATGCTTTGCGGTGCAGGAGTATGGTTCGGGGATTGTGGCGACAGCGACACCCTGACCTGCTGACCTGACTGAACCGGAGCGATCGGCTGATGACCTTACAATTGTCAGAGCATGTTGTGGTGGCGACAGAAAACATTTAGTCTGGTAGTCCGACAGTTTACGAGGCTCTTTGGATGATTGTCTTCGTGGGGTTATTGACATATGGTGACTGACGAGCTGCCCTTTTTGTGATGAGCTTTTGAGTTGTTTATACCTGCAACCTTTAACTCATATTCATTAAGCATTGCGTCCAATAATGCGTATGATTTTCAAATGATCTTTAACATTTTCATGAAATTCATTTTCGATCATTCTTAAAAGTATAAAACGAATACCATGAACAGTGCACCCAGATGCATTTAAGTTTGACGATAACCTGTCTTTCTGTTTGGAAGATATGAGCCAATAACTTACATGCCGAAAGCTCATAACTTCCGCTCGCCTGTCGTGCTCGACATGAAACCTGCCCCAGGAGTTCAAACTGCACAGAAACCAGATGCTCGCTTCCGCGTAATAGTTGGACACTCCAATCTGCGCCTCATAACATATATGCTCCCAATCTGGTCCTGCCGCATCGTTTTGCCTGAATCACTCTGAGGTCCAGTCCAGCCTGAATCACTCCTCTCTAAAGGCACTCCTGGATAAACTTACGTCACTCTACAAAGCCCTTTCTGCCATCGTTCTCGCTCCATTCTCGCTTTCAATAGCGACAATGCAGGCCGTTTTACCCGTTCCCTTTGTGTCTGCATGTCTGCTCTGTTCCCGTTTGTGTGCCGTATGGGCGGACCGGACTCGCGAGCAGGGTCCGCCGACTCAGTCCGGACCTGTTCGTATCATGTCGACCCGTGTCAGTGCTCCTAGTAAACCGGCGAACCGACGACGATAAGATAGCCGCCTGTGTTTGAATGCGATAAGGAAATCGGCAGGGGCGGCAGCGGGAGCCCGTGTAGGTGGTGCTATTGTGGGTCATGGGGCACTGCGTTATCAGTCAAGGGGTGGGTGGATTTAAATCAGGAGCAAAGTAGCTCCGTTGAAGGTTTGCGCTGTTAGGCAACATGATTCAGGCATGCGTTGGCGATGATTAGAGTCAGCCCATGGCGTGCCGTGCGGGGTCAAACGTCTGACGCACGCGCGGTGACGCCACTTCACCTCTGACACATTTGAAATCTGAATCTCTGTCGTGTTTCCGGTAGTGATTCAGCACGATTGCGACCTCTGAGGTTATTCGAAAAACGGCCGAGAAGCATTCCGAATGACGAGGTTCTACCTGTCGTGACGATAGAGGAGCGCAAATAATGTGTATGGAAAGACCTGTCATGGACAGGGCTGGTATGCTGTGTTGATGAACGGATTTTTTTTCGTAATCTTTCGTGATGCATCACTGGTTCACTATGTGCCATACAGTTTGCCTAGCGTAGTGACGGAAGTATCTCGCGTTACATTGCTTAGAGAGCTGAAATGAACAGGGAACGTTCAGTTTTCCGACACCTGACACATTATCTCAGTTTGTCCATGTTTGCCGTACATTGTCCTTCGATCTAAAGTTCCCTAACCAAAGAGATAGATCTCTGAGGCCGGTACAGTACGGACAACTCTCGCGGGATGGAGCTCATTTTCCTCAGGGCCTTAACACGCAATGCACTTCCTCCGCCCAGCTTACTCACCAAATGATCGTTTTCGTTCCCCGGCATGTTTTGCTATCGCAGCGGGACGATAGACCGTGTAGGCATCGGAGTGGGTGACTATTTACCCGTGTTGAGTCCTACGCCAAGGCAGTGGCGGCGGAATAGGGGGTGCAGGGGGTGCAGCTGCACCCCCATCGAAAAACATGGAGGTGCAAACATATCTTTTTGCACCCCCAAAATCCGTTCAAGGGGCCCGTCGCACCATCCAATACATTTCTCCTGAAAACCAGTGATCGGGAAACGAACACTGATGTGGAATCATCCGGGATGTCCAATTATGGTCAGGAACGCCCCATGCTAGTCTTTGGGGCCCCCACACCGGCTAGAAGTGTCCCGAGCCGCGTTTGGTGCTCCACGCGGTATCTGAGGGCCCCACGATGGCCTCAGAGGGCCCTTTTATGACGATCTCTGAGGGCTCCCACTTGAGGGCTTTGTCCCCTGGGGCCCTATAACGGTCACTAAGGGCCCTCATGACGACCGCTGAGGGTCCCACAGAGACTCCAGGGCCCCAAGGAGACTCCAGCGGCCACGCTGGCCTCTGAGGGCCCCTATGACGGCCTCTGAGGGCCCTTACGATGATCTCTGAGGGCTCTCACGACGAACTCTGTCCCCTGGGGCCCTATAACGACCACTAAGGGCCCTCAGGACGACCGCTGAGGGTCCTACAGGACTCCAGGGGCCCCACTGGCCTCTGAGGGCCTCTACGACGGTCTCTGAGGGCCCTTGTGACGGCCCTAGACCCAAATCAAGTCTGATGGTCCATTTGGCTTCAGACGACCCATAAAGACCCTCAATATGGCCAAAGACCCTCATGACGACCTCTGGTGATCCTCTCGAAGGCATCTAAAGGCCCTCACAACAACTTCTGAGAACCCCAGGACGGTCCCTGAGGGGCTGAGGGCTCTGACGACGACCTCTCTGGGCCCTCACGATGGTCTCTAAGACCCAGCGCAAGCTCCAAAGGCCCACACTGCCTGGCGTCTGAGGGTCCCACGACGGCCTCTGAGGGCCTCGACGGAGGCAGGCTCCAGGGGCCATGCTGACCTCTGAGGGCCCTCTTGACGGCTTCTAGGGCCTAACGAAGGTTTCAAGGGCAAACGCTGGCCTCTGAAGAACCCTACGAGGGCCTCGGAGGGTCTCAACTCAACGCAGGCAGGTGCCAGGAGACATGCTGGCTTCTGAGGGCCCCGCAGAGTTCAGATTCAGATGATCCATCGACCTTTGTGGACCTTACGAAATACGAAGGTTTCCGAGAGCTCACGCAGGCTCCTGGAATTCCACACTGATTCTCAGGCCCCATGTCGGCTTGTTGAGGCACTTTATCTGCTCTTGGTGCCCCGTCGCCGACCTCTGAGAGTCTCAATGTCAGAACTTATGGGGCCATGGGCCCTACACCGGCTTTTATGGCCCCTACATCGACTCTTGGGACTCATGACCCATGAAATGTGGGTCTAAGCGGCTTCTAAGAATCCCCATGCTGGTTCTAGTAGCTGCCAGCCGAATATTAGGTTAGGGCTCACACGCGAGCTACTGGGACCCCGTGCATACCCCAGGGGTCTACCTGCCTCTAAGACCCCACACATACTTTTGGGGCTCAAACGTTTGCCCCTGAAGGCCCCACTGAGACCCCTTTCCTCTATTCAGTCCTCCATACCAGCTCTTTAGGCTAAACATCGGCTCCTGTGGCCTCCATCCCGGCTTTGGAGGGCCTCCATATACAGGCTTTTTTTGGGGTCCGATGCCGGTTTCTGAGAGCCCTCAAAAGACTTTCGAGCCTATACTGCCTTCTGAAACCTTTCAGCAACTTTCAAGGGACTGACCCTGATCGGAGGGCTCATTCAGTCTGGGGAGTCATGTAGTTTTCTGGAGGAGTCTCTATGTGGTCGGTTTCCAAGGGGCTTCTAAACACGGTCTTCTTGGAACGGTCTCGTAGGGCCCTCAATGGTCCACTGCGGATCCAGAAAAAGTGGTTTGAGACGCTGTGGGTGGTGGCTAGACTAAAAGATTAGCCGATAAAAACTAGCTGCATTTGCTTCTTTTTGCTTTCATTATTTGAGACAGGTAGGTAGGTACACTGCAATTTCAAACCTTTTACAGAACTTGTGTGTATGGGGAGAGTTTTCCAAACTCTTCGTTTTTCATAAATAGTCAATAAAAATCACTAAAAAAAACTGAAGGGGGCCCAAAACTTCCAGAGGGGCCCCTTGAGAAAACTTTGCACCCCCATCCAAAATTACCTTCCGCCGCCACTGCGCCAAGGTCATATTGTGATCGTTGCAGCCCACCCAGGCAGTATGATACCTCTGTGTCATATCTGAACTATCCACACAATTTGTTGAAACGGTTACTCACTGAATACAGCCTCTTGTTAGAAGGAACAAAAGTTTTCTGGTGAGTTTCCTTGGCGCTGTATTTCCTCCAGGCTGACTGGATATAGTTCAGCCGTATAGTTCGCAGGAAACTCGGTAACAGTTCTTATCGGTGCGTTTCCTTCATCTCCTGCACGCTTCTGAGATCACTTCGGTTTAACGCTCTCTTTTTTTTTACACACGCTGTGATTTCTTTTCCCTCGAATGGGACGGTAAGACTGTTTTACCAGACACTATTCGGTCCAGTATTTTTCCTTTCGAAAGCAAACACCGCGAGCTAAAACGGCTCAAACTGAGCTCTAATCACCAGTCGGCATGGCCGCGCTGAGCTGGGATGAGCATAAGACTCTCGCCAATCAACTCGAAAGGCATTATCTAATTATCTAATGCGAGGCGCTTAAGCCACACACTCTCATCTAACCTCTCTCATTAGTTCCATCATGCTCCACAGCACTAGCTGCTCAGTTCCTCACGGCAGGTTCTCTCCTTACAATACAACCGGCTCGCTCTTGGTCTGTCGCCGAGACGGCGCCAGGTCCACGCCCGGTCACTCAGCGCCCGGTGGTGGTGGCGACGGCTCCACTCCGAGCCGGACTCGTCCCACACGGCTAGGAATCCGGGGGTGCCGCCGCTACAACTGGGGGCGTCAAGGTCGCCAACCGGCTCGTGCAGCCGGCTCGGCGCGCGTGCGGCCGCGGCATCACGAGAACGAGTCACAACAACCGGGTGCGCGCTCTTAGCGCCCTGACCGCACCCTGCGGAGAGCCCTAGAAAGCAGATGGGTGGGTGCAAGGCCCTATATACGGGTGGGTGGCTTCATTTGGTTTCTCTGCGGGCACGCTGGATTTTATCGATCATAGTGAAATCGATGAAAATATCTTTTGAACTGTGACGCCTTGTTTTCGCCAATTTATGTTGTGCCTGTGCATTTTGCATTGAGCTGGGAATCGCGACTAACTCCAAGCAGATGTCTAACTTTTTCTTTCTCTTGTATTTCAGGTGAGAGCTCGGGGGCAACCGGTAGCGGCGTGACAATGGGGTGCCTCGGCCGGTAAGTGCACGCTACGGGGTACCCGCGGACCGGCAGGGTTCCGTAAAACCCCACATGGTGCCCTCAGAAGCCGGCGGGGTGCTGCGAGGTTCGGCGGTTCCGGCGAGTGGTCGGCGCCAGCCAATCTCGGCTACCTGACTCTCTGTGGCGCAATTCTGCGCGCTGTGATTTCCGCAAGTGTTCTCCAGCTGGTCAATGTTTTATCCATCCACCTGCTGTGGAATGTTTCGCTTCTGTCAGAACTCCCGGCGTTTCCCCATCCGCGTCAGCCTACAGCGGCCAGCTGCGTGCCGGCTCGCTGATCGGACGTCTCTCTGTTCTCTCTGTTCTGTTCAGCTCAGTGGCCAGCTTCTGTCGGCTCCCCGTCTGGCGCGTCCATCCCCAGTCCATCTCCTGCCAGTCTCTGACAGCCGCGGTTGCCGCCTGTCGGACCGCCGCGGGCCTGTCGACGCCGTCCGGCTCGCGGCGCCACGCTGAAACAACAAACCGGACGGCCGCTGGCCGCGTCTGCTGTGTGCGGCCGCTGTTGGTGTAGTGTGGCCGGCAGACTGCGGCGACACGCAGACACGCCCCCACACACGCCCGCCCCGCTTTCTGTGCACACACGCCGACCAAAGAAAGTGACTTGTGCGGGATTCATTACAGTGTGCGGTAACGAACCGTCAGCGCGTTAAGCACGAGGATTTTCACTTGACGCCAGGTCACTAGCTCGAACTGCGCTGTGAGTCGATAACTCATACGGTTTGTGCGCATTCTGACGTGTTTTGACGCCCCGATCACAATTAAGACCGACATTACAGGCCTCGGGGCCGACAATAACACCCAACAGAGATGCCGGCGCCGGCGGCAGGCGGGAGGACCGAGGAATGCTGCGCGTGCGCCTGGCTTCTGTCGCCGCGGATCCATTCCGCGAGTCTCCTCACCTGTGGATGATTTATCGCCAACAGTGGGGCGAGCGCCGACGTCCAAACGGCACCGCTGGCGCCCCTCGCTGATCGTTCGTTACACCAGCTCTCTGATAAGGAGGCCCCTGCGCAGCAGCACACTATCTGAGTCGTTTTTTGGGTCGTTCAACTCGCTTTCCGTTGATGTTCGGCGTCAGCTGTCGTTGCCAGACGTCTCCCAGCGAAAGGATCAGCTCTATGTTTGCTGTCGTTTCGACATTCGCGGCGCCTCTTACTGGGGCGTTTTTAGCGCAGCCTTGCGCGGCAAGTCGTTCGGGGTAGGTGCCGACCCGGAATCCGAGCAGCACGGTCGAAGAACGCTATGTTTACGGCCGAGTTTTTGCCGCCGCTGGAGTACGCGCGGCGGTGTGTTGCAAGGGCCAGTCTTTGGCCCACAGCTGTTTGTGATGGCAATGTTTGGAGCTGCGCCAGGGCCGGCGGCGCGCGGCTCGGAGCGGCGCCCGGTCCGGTCGGTGTGATGTGGTCTCGAGTGCCGAGTGTAAGCTGTCAGAGGTGTCCAAGCGAGAGACGTGCATCAGCAATCAACGTCAGGTGGTTGGGTAACGGACTGGAAAAGAGTAACAGACTAAAAAATGTCTTACGTTTTCGTCATGCTGAAACTTAGGATAAATTTTGCTTCTAAGCCAATAGATTATCAAAATTATTTTATACACATTCTTCCTGTTACGCCCCCGCCCGTCCCTCTTTTCTACCATTTGATTCCGTTTTCCTGAGGCTATCTCAAATCGCTTATATAATTTGGTAGGGTTTGCGACATCTACAGGACGTCTACCAGTCGGTTTATTTTGACAGCCGAGCACCTGGTGTTCCGCGCTGAAACATCCAGCGCTTCCCTCGGTCCTTTTTGTCGGCCCGTTTTTTCCGAGGCCCACCTGTGACGATCGCGTGCTAGGCGTCATCAGAGGCCCGTCCGGCCGGCCACGCACCGGGACAGACGACTTGTTGTTGGGGTGCGTGACGCCCGATGACGTAGTCGCGCTGCGTGACTGCTCGTATCTGACGGAACCGCTCAGCGTGACCCTGTTTGTCTGCTCCTCTGACAGTGGGAGTCATTACAGCTATCTGGTGATCCTTTCAGAATTCCAGACATTCCACTTTCTCTGATGGAAGCCTTGATTATAGCCTCATGCCTATGTATCTTTTAAACAAAATCCGCGCTCTGTTGCCTTTTGTTTTAAGGCCGCTGCGTTTCCGTGCCAGCCGTTGGTTTCATTCTTTGCCTTTTGGATGCATCCTCATTTGCCGATTTCCTGTCTTTATTTACCAATTCTTTTGTTTCGACTGACCGTTGGACGGACTCCACGCAACGGCTATCCTCTGAGCGTGCTCTGACTAAGCACAACGTGGGCATTTGACTGTATGGACGCCGTGCTCTGTTCCGCTGCAATGAATTGTCACGCAGTGACTAGGCAACATTCACACAGTTCGGGACCCTAAGTGAAGGCTCACGACTATTTAGTAGAGCTGTGTACTCTCGTTATCTCCATCTGGGAATTCAAACAGAACAGCACACCGCCTGCTCTGAATGCGTCTGTCAAATCAGCGGGGTCACCGACACTACCCCGGTACACCACATCACGTAGAGCTCTCAGCTCGCGGTGGCACGAAGCCGGACTCCGGCCTCCGTGACAGACTTTCCTCTGAAAGCCGGCCACCTGACCGACCAGCTCGTGGGGTGGTGCACAATTGCTGCACGTGGAAACTCCCACCACACTGCAGTCGTGCCTCGGACGAGCTCTGTCCGTGCCCGCTGCGCACGAGGCGGGACCGGCCTGTGGTCAGTATTGTCCAGTCACGCCGCTGTAGGCAATATGACGTCACGTCTTCAACCAGTGACGTCATCAGACAGCAGGGAATGGACGCTGTTGATTGTGACGCTGAAGGATGTTGGAATGGTGCGTGGCTGTTGGAGAGAGTAGAGCAGGGTTTGTGCATCTGTCGCTGCAGGGTGATGTGGGTGGGCCGAGCTGTTGATAAGCTAAAGATAGCGCCGGAAGCACTGGCAAAAACAATTGGCTCCATTTGTTCGGTGACAGCGCTGATTATGTAGCTGATAAATGGGAGAGCAAGGGTCCTTGAGGCCAGTATAAAGACAGACGGTTTTGATTGCTTTGTTTTCCCGTATTGTACGATGACATAAACATCACCGATATCAAGCTTTTGTAATGTCAGTTGGTTTTGGGTTATCCCTACCTAATATAAAGAAAAATATGTTTTGGGCTATGATGCCCTCTGCCAAAGTTTGAGAACTACTTTTTCACTTATTTTTTTTTCTAAGCATTCTAATTTTATTAATTTTGTCATTTTCTCTGTGTATATGTGGCCAACAAACAAGCTGCTGTCTTATATAAGCCATCACACTGCCCCGGCTTCCCCAATGAAACTGCCTGCCCTTCAGCGGGCTTATATTGCAGTGACTTTGAGTGATGACCCTGGAAGCCAGGAATTGTCCAGAAGCTTCCATAAACTCCCCAGCGGATGGCGCCATTGTCTCTGCGGACTGACACTGATATTAGAGTCACAACTTCACAAGTGCCTTCATGTGACGGCTTTGTGTTGCTTGCATAAGAGCCAAGGTGTCTGGTCCCCAAATAGTGCTGGAGATTTGACGCTCCGATATTCTATATGGTGTAGTTGATCCAACTGGACCCAATTTGTTATCACACTGCGATAGGTATATCAGGCCAAGCCTACCACTCGTTATTCTAACTCAGCAAGAAGTGCGTGAATATTTCACGTTGCGGTTTTAAACCTATTTTTTCACTTCTTGAATTTTTCGTTTTACTTTGACAATAATTTTGCTTGCACATTTAGTTGTACCTAATTTATAAAGTCAGAGAGGGATTGGTATTTTATTGTTGTGTTGCAGTGACACAGCTCCAGTTACTAAAGAGCTTCCAGGACGGCGTCACTTCTTAGTGTTCAGACCACAAGGGAATGTTGTCTAACCGGCTTCCGCGTCACGAATTTATGGGGTAACACTGCTGACACATGCACTGCAGCTCAGCAATCAATAGAGCTGGCGCCACTGGCGCCACTGTATAATCCAGGCTTTCCTCGAACCTGTCTGTCATGAGGCGAGGTCGTGACCTGGCCCCATACCTACCGAGCCGGGCCGATAGGGCCCTGCGGACCGTACCCGTCGGCCCGGCTACCAGGGCTGTGTCATGTTCATGTGCTGGCGCCGCCGCATGACCTGCCCACTGGACGGTGAACGCAATATGAAGGCGTTGCGAGTTGCGACAGTAGCCAAATTACGGTCACGGGACCGAGGAATGTGTCATAAACATAGACACAATCTCTGTACCCCGCCATTGCGCTCCATTTATCAAATAGGCTTGTGAATTTCGCTGGTATCTTTAATGGCCCTCGCCAGTGACATTGTACCCTGTGGCAGCGAATTACATGCGCCCTAAAACCCGATGCCCTATTCCTTTTTATTTACCTTTTGTCAAAATATAACTAGGTACTGCATTTGAAAACGAACACATTTTCCCCAATAGGGAGATAGCGTCGTCTGTTGGCCTCTGCCACGCCCCGAGAGTGCCTCGCTCGCCTGTGGTGCCTTTCTGGCGACCTCAGACTGTATCGACCCATGTGATGACCTTTTGTGCCGCCCACACTGCGTCGTTCCTCGGTTTACCGGCGTCGGTCCGCTCCACCACGATGTGGTCATTCTGTGCGGCTTGACCTCACTCCCAGGACCTGAATACCGGCTTAGCGGAGATGTTATAGGAAAAAGGCACCACCGAAGCCATTTAATTTTCTGCACGCCCTGAGTCTTCAGAAACGTCATTTATTCCCCACCCTGATCCATCTCATTAGAGAGGAAACTGAATAATTGGATGAAGACCAGAGCCGTTTCTCCCCCGCCCCGTGCCCCGCGGCGCGGCGCCGACTCCCCCATCGGCGGCTTGTCGTCTTCGTGAGTGACTGAGCGGCTTTGTGTGTGAGCAGAGCACTGAAGCGTCAACCCATTGGCCCACTTCGCCGCGGCGTCGTGCGGTTCGTGCTGGTTCGTTACCCTCCTCCCCGTACCTCGGAGGCAGCGGGGCCGCTCGCGGTCTCAAATGGGGACGCACGGCGCGTGGCTGACGCCGGTTTGCCGTTGCCGTTGACGCTTCAACTGCCGCCACTCTCGCGGCTCCAGCGACCACGCTGAAGCGGCGGAGCGAATCGGGAGCGGGCGTGGTCTCTTTCCAAGCCCCAGCACCATCACGCCTGCTTCTGTTTTCCATCGGCCACTCGTCGGCTGCCATGACCAGCTCCTCTCCGACACATCGTCGTTCTCTCTCTCGCGTGTCCAGGCAGCGTTCGGACGGCGTCGACGGGCCTGTCGCGGCGTCAGCGGCCGGCTGGCTTTGGCGTCGTTGGCGCGCGACGCTGCCCACGTCGCAGCAGGCGGCCGTTCGTTGGCCCACAAAGGCGCTGGCCGGAATCAATACGGTGAACTGAGTCGCTGCCGACGGCGGCCAGGCGCGGCCTCGCTGTCACTCATGGACGGCCCAGCGTCGGCCAAAGACCCAACGCAGAAACTGGCGCAGTGCAGGAGTTCAACGAGCGGTCAAACGACGGGGAGAGGCAGCGGAGACGTATAAAAGATCGAGATAGAGGGGTAGATGGGAGGGGCGGGATGTAGTGGAAAAGGTTGGGACGACGCCAGGGCGTGGCCGCTAGTTGGAGGGAGGGGAGTGGAGAATAGGGCAGGGGATGGGAGGGGGGCAGCGCGACGGGAAGTGGGACGAGCGTACACCGCCGACCGGATGGCCTTGCTCTGGCATTAGCGTGCAGCGCCGCGGAGCCGAATCACTTCCCGGCCATGCTGCAAGACGGTGGCCCGTATCGGGGCCGGGGCGCCGGCTGATGAGGCTCAATTGGACCCAAGTGCGGGACATCGCGCAGCGTCCGGTGTCCGGGGCGCACCACCGAGGGGCGCGATGATGTAGGCCCGCGTGGGAGTGCAGGGGCCCGTCCTTATCACCCGACGGGGCTGGCCGCCTGAAGGATGTTCTTGTTTACGTTGAGCTGCTGGAGAATGGGGGAGAGAGGCCCTGAACTACCACATATTTCGTCGTAGCAGGTCACCAAGAGCAGTCTATAAGATATCGTCTGAGGAAATGCAGTCACCAGCTAAGGTCGCAGCCAAAATTTATGCGGTGCCGTTTTGCTGATTGACTGCGTCCGTTTGAAGCTGGCCCTGATGTGGTATGTGACAGATATAGTTAGATGTGGATTTCCCGCACAATTCATCTTTTATGTTTGAACCCAGAAGGCAACAGAGAATGGTTCAGCTAGCCCGTAAGGATGTCCTTCTAAATTACCTTCATTAACATCAATTGACTAGTCTTCGCACTCTTTCACCCAAATCAAGTTCAAGTCTGGGCGTCACGCTAAAGCGTCAATTGCAAGTTTCGTTTCACTCTCCTACCATACAGCAGCTGGCTTGCCCTTACAGCCGTGGTCCCCATACAGTATACACCCCCGTCTTTGACCGTTCCATCTTCTTTATTACCTCCTGAAGCCTTCTTACGTTCACAAAAGTAAGGCCGGTGCCGACATGATTCGACTCAAGCAGTCGAGTGCAGCCGTTGGGTCGGCCAGTGGACATCCGTGCTTGCAACTGCACGAGAGTTGCACTTCATGGCTAGACCGGATGTCGCGCGACCACTTCAGAAAGGAAGTCCGTATCCGGGAGGTTGGTCAATATTCCTGCATGCATTTCTCGAATGATGGCTGCGAACATATGTTGGGATATAAGGATTTCTGTTTAAAGACCTTGTTTATCTAGGAGGACCAATCCTGCATGATTGCTGAATTATATATGAAGCACCTCTTGGCATCGTTATCTGAGGGAAGATGTAGTGGCTGACAAGCGTTATATGACGTGGCGCCGTGCAGCGTGGCAGGCTACGTCTGGCCAGCATCTGTCGCTGCTTCTGCATAACGTGACAGCGTGACAGTGACGCGACGTAACGACAAAGTGACACTTTGCTTGGGCTCAGGTGTCATATTCCGCTCTTGTGACACTGATAAGCGGCGGGTTAATTGGATGCCGCTGTGAGGAAGTGAGCACCCACGAGGGTGGTCGCCTTTACAGCGGTGTCACCGCCGGACGACTAGTTACAGCTGACTGTTCACTGTGAGCCGGAAAGATAAACGGCGGTGAACAGCGACAAAAAGGGCAAAAACGGCGCTCACCATACGGCGGCCGGTCTTCTTGTTAGACCCAACGAGACGCGATGGAGGATGAAAGCCCTCCTGCGGCCGGCAGATGGAAATATTGCTCACTTGCTTGATTTGACGACTAATTGAAAGATTATCTGCCGGTGTTCTTTTGCTCATGCTGTTCTAATGAACATTTTCCACACGTGCTTCTCGTATATTATGTCGGCTGCTGAACCAGGATTAGTCTCCAAGAGCGCTAAGTCCCACTAATTGAATGGCTATTCTCTGTGATGGTTAGTTCGCCCCCAGGATGCCCTGAAATGGGAAGCGTCATTTATGTAGACAGCAATGGGCGGCAGAGGTGCTACTTATTTGGCATATCTTGATTATGTAGCTTAGCTGCGACATTGACCTTCCTTCAGACGTTTCTAGGTGAAAGTGATATAGCATCACATGTAAAGTCAAACACACCAATCGATCCGAAATATTAACGGCTTCACAAATTAAACTCGCCTACCAGCCCTCCAAGTTTGGCTGCTCATGGCTTCAATCGTTTATAACAGTTTGCATGAAAGCACGTTATTGATTGACAAGAACAATTCCCATCGAATATACTTAATTAACTCCTATTAGATGAGTCTTCATACTAAGCGTTTATGAAGCAGGAGTTCCGGGACAGCCTCACTGAACATTTCGGTACATCAGTTTGGATAATCATGGTTAATGAATAGCTTCGTCAAGCAATGACTGGACATATTAATTCATTATACATAGATGCATATTTATCCATTGTCTATCCCATGCGACTTGGATTGATGAGTATTTAACGTCGGAAACACATGCAAATGAAAACGTTTTTCTGATGCTAAGTGTGGGCACTATACATGTCGTTAAACACTAAACGATCTTCAAAACCGCCCAACACGCTGTTTACGGACTACTTCATCCATCTAAAACCAATCTGAAGTTCAAACAGCTCATTTTTGTCGATCCCGCTCCTCCGCCTTCCTTCCCTCGCTCCGGGGGTAATCATACACGGTTCGGAGTCACGGCAGTCACCGTCCGTGACACCGCCGGCCATCGACCCGGCGTCACGCGTCACGACGAGCGTCACGCGCCACAGGGGCGTCACGGAGCCGGGCCGGCTCTGACAGCGCGGTGGGGTTGCTACCGAGCCGCATACCTGTGCCTCTGTTCGGGCGGTGGGGCTCGAATGTCATGGGTCGCGCCGACAAGCCGTATTGAATTCATCGACCCAAGTACGGGCTAATGACGGTTGCCCCTGGCTGGGGATGTTTGAACGTGTTTATTACCCGATGGCATGTCAGCGGCCCCCGCAAACCACTCAATCCATGTGTCGCGTTGTCGTAACCAGGAGCTAGACAAATGTCAGGAAGATGTTTGCAACGTGAGAAATGTGACTGAATGTTCACAAGACACAAACGATGCTAGTTGTGTTGTGTATAATGCGCTCGAGCTGCATCCCGTCTGTGCGGAGGCTCCGACTGACCTCTGGCGACCTGTCGGATGTCACTCGCCCATCTCTCGCGAGGCGGAGACCGTCGAGACGGCGCCTGTCTCCAGAGACGGTGCCGCTGCCTGCTCTATCGAATCAGGTGGCGACGGACGCGGGACGACGGACGGGTGGCCAGGGGTCGGGGAGGGATAGCAGAGCCCCGCTCTCTGGGGAGGACCGGTTGATAACTCTGGGGATGAGTTGATAACTCCAGGGATGGCCAGTTGATGGACTGCACGGTGCAGCATAGCCCCATTGGCCCATGGCCATGGAACGATGATAGTTAAGGCTCTGACCAATGACCATGGACCAACAGTGAGCACTTTTGTTTTTAGTATCAAAAGATCTTTAGGATAAATTACTTGCTTGATCAATTTAACCTTACCAAACACGGATTCTGCCGGTTATCTGGGGTTTTAGGGCGCCTTGCTTTATCCCCTGTTTCCGATTCTACCTCCGTCGCCGCCAATAACTATCACCCCGAACACCCGTCGGCCTGCCAAACTGAGCTGACCTCGGCTGGGTGCTGCGCCAGCCCAGAGCGCTATCAGTTCCGCTCCGGCACCTCTGTACCCCGAGGTGTGGGCCCGCATCGATTCGCCTCCCGCAGCCAGCCGCTTACCAGGTCATCAGCATCATCAGCTCCGGCGCCGGCATCAACAACAGGCCGCCATCAGCGGCGTAATGGATACCACACATCAATTCGCGGCACTTGGAGGGCGCTCAGCAGGCCGCAAAAAGTGACGGATTGTCGACTGAAGCGCGCATCGTGGAATAATCGGGCACGAGCTACTGATCGAGGCGGGTTTGGTGCGAGGAGACGCCGCGGGCTCCTCGTGCCCCGGTTGTTTTGGCGGACTAAGGAACTGGGGCGGAACGACGAGACGGCGGCGGTGGATGGTGGGAAGGAAGATCGACGAGCGTCCTTTGGTCACGTCCTTGGGTTGAACAGATGCACGTCCTTGGATGGAACTCTCTCGGAGTTGCAAACACTCGTGTCTTGTTGGGATTTTCCTTTGTGATTAGAGGCTCTGGATGGTTTCCTTGAACAGATAATAGCTGCGGCACGTGACTGTGAATACATTATAGTATTTAATAAATGAACGGCACTGACAAAGAAATATCCGGTGCCATTTTGTGATTGTTGGATGAATACTCAGCATTGCCGTCCCAAAATGTTTTTTGTTTTGTTTTGTTGGGTTAGGCCCTTTCGGTCGAAAAAACCATTGCAGAGCCGGAAGGATGATAGGAATTAGGGGGAGACATTGGTCTGGGCAGGCACCCTAGTGAGTCGCCGCGGGGCTGAGCCCGTCCAGAGGACAGACCACCCAGCCCCAAGGCACTCACTTCACCCGGCTACGGGGTGCGCTCCCTCAGGAGCAGCGGTGCCGCTCCAAGGGAGCAGCCCGCATGAGATAAAGTTGCCTGTCCAGCCCGGAGGGGGTTGCGGCGTGGAGGAGAAGGATTTCTGTATCCTGAGGATAGAAGCACGGAACGGTGTGTCCCAAAAAGAACTGTGCAATGTTATACATATTTGTCCCAGTCCTAGCTGCAAGCATGCTCGTTTAGAATGTTGCTACGATACAAAGAGCAAATATTTTGTTCCTTTTCAAGGCTAGAGCCATATTGCATTTTCAGTATTCACAGTCCCATATGTTTCATCTCACCACCAAATAGCTCATAAACGGTTATGAGGTTTGCCCATAACCGGAGCATCTGCGACATTTACTTGTTATAACTTTCCTACATCTCCTCTCGGTTCCCCTATAAATATCCCTGCATGTGCGCTGGGTTCTAAATCCGGGTTGGCTCGGCTGCCTGCTCGTTCCTTGTTTACGCTGCAGCTCTTCGCCGGCTCTTGCTCCGCGGCTCCTCTTCCCACTCTCCCTGTATGTCTGCCTGTCGTCATGTTACGTCTGTCTTTATGTCACGCCGCGGGCCTTGCGGACATGTGCCCCTCTCCCCCTCTCTCTCCTACTCCTCCGGTCAGTGTGTGACCGTAGTGGCGGCGACTGGCGAGTGTTCAAGCTCGGGCCAAGCCGGGCCGGGCCGGGCCGACCGGCAGCGCTGCCAGGGAGGCTGCAGCCTCCGCCTCTCTCCTCTCGGCGCGACTATCGAGCGGTGACGTCACGGGACGACGATCAATGGCCGCGGGCGTCGCGTCGGCGCGTCGCTCGGTCGCCCTGTCATCCATGGCCGGCCCTGCCCCTCGCCGGCGCTGCAGCTGCCCCTGCAGCTGCTTCCTGGGTTCCATGGGCACCGGTGGAGCTGGTGGATAGTACGGCTCTGCCCCCTCGTCCGGCGTAATGCAATGAACAGCCGGAGGACAGTCGGGTCAGCCCTGCGCCGCACCCTTTGGGGCTGAGATCACTAACCGCTGCGCGCGCGCCGCTACGCACCACACGCCGCTCCCGATGCGTGCGCGTGCAGCGTCGTAGTGGCGGCGGCGCGCATCTGGGCCACGGAGAGGGCGTCGATAGCGACGAAGGTGGGGTGCGCCGTCGACTCTGTGGGCGTGCGGCAGCCGCCGTATTGATCGCCAGAAGTGTCTTGCTGGCACTGCTGAGGCGCAGCTCTCTCTCTCTCTCGGCCGAGAGGGGATGGAGGGAGGGGGGAGTGGTGGGGCAAGGCCAACGAAAGGCAGGGCGGGGCAGGCCGAAATGGCTGTGGCCAGCCCCAGTACAGGGGTGGACGCAGAAGGGGACATGGATGTATAGCAGTTGTTGGCTGGGGTTAGTGGTTTTTATCGAATATCTAGTGTCTTCTCAATCACAAATTTCAGCTTATAATTGGCTTAATTTAGTTTTTTAATCGTTAGGATACATTTATTTACTTTTTAAGAATTGCGATAGAGGGTTTCGAGAGTGTCTAAATACATTTTCCTACATTCTACAAGTTATGGCTCTGTACTTCCGTGCGTGTCTTATTGGTGAACGTACTTACATAAACCGCACACCAATTGTGCCGGGACCGTGCATTGATGAATGCTATACTAACTCAACATTTATGCCAACTTTATCTTTAGAAACCTCTTCACACAAGCCTTTCCAGACAATCAGACGTCCTGAAGCCGCTGCTACCTCCTTAAGATCCTCCAGCGCACCTGTAATATACCTACCTTGCTTCCAACAATTTCTGCCGTGAGGGCTCATTGAGCGACAGCGTTCTCCGAAGCTCGAGAGCCGCACTCAGCTCACCGTCTCAGTTCGTCGAACGGAGCTGAGCTGCTGAGTGCTGAGCTTTGCCAGGTCTCGGGGCTGTGTCGGCGCTGAGTGGCTCCGGACTCGTCTGGTTGGCTGGAGACTGTTCCAGAACAAATGACCCTCAGAATCGATTGCGTTCTACATGGCTTGACGGCCGACCGCAAATAGCCTGGACGACTCCGGCCGGGTCGGAGTCCGCTCGAGGCTGAACGACGAGAGGTCCCATCAGGAAAACAGCTGCCGGGTCGTTCAAAAGCCTCAGTGGAAGTTGGTCTCTTAGCGCGACATCTTGAAGATTGCTGGAGTCGGTTTCGGGTTCACGTTGTCTAATGGCTTGGTTCCGCTGTCTTCACTTTAAAATTTCTCGTAATTTGTCTCGAGTAAGACGACAGTCTCCGGAGAGGCAAATGGTGTCTCGTGTGAGACTACACTCCGTCCTGATGGGATGAGACGTCGCGAGGAGGCGACCGTTGTCCCCGCCTCCACCCATCGGGTCATCTCTGCCTTCAATCACTGCATCTTCATCTTCCTGTTCCCATATCCGCTCAAATTCCAATTTTGCCCTCGTGTCCGCCCCTCGACCACAAATTCAAACGGTTCGGCCACGTGCTCGTGACGTCACTGCCGCTAATTATCTCCGTTGTGACGTCACACACATAGGTGAGGCAGTGCGGCGGTAATGACGCCCTCTGGCCATCGCCGCGCGCTCGGCGCCCCGGTCGAGGCGTTTGTGTAGCGAGTGGTATGCCGAGGTGGTTGAGCGACTATTTGCGACTATTCGAAACTGTTGGTGGAAGGCCCTGACAGCTGGTATGGTGGATCGACCAGACGGGTTCTGCTGGGGAACTGTATGTACCAGTGGCCGTCGTTGGCGGTTGGTTGGTTCCCACGACAGGCGTCCTTCCGCCGGATGTGGCCCGAATCCGGGGCGGAGGAGCGCGTCCCTTGGCCCCAGGGCGACCACCTGTGGCCGAGAGCCCCACGGTGACGGGAAGGGAGGGACATCAGAATTGGAGTGGCTGCCTTTGTAAGGCGCTGTCCTTCTGGGTCTCAGCATTATTTAAAAACCATTTCCATTTTTCAGTGAAATAGCTAACGCAGTCTGTGACTACCGGCGTGAACGAAAATAGATTTTGGGATAAATTTGTTTGCCTCGTTTGGTGTTGGCTGAAAGCTTGGACTATCTGAGGATCGCCCTGTGTTACCAGTTTGGTAGCCCCGCAACAAGATGGGCTGATAAACTGCTATCGCCGGGCAGTGCAGGCTGTTAAGCTCGCTTTACGTGTTAGAAGCCGCACCCCGCCGGACCAGTTTGACGGCACTACACTGGACTGGCTACCAAAGGCAGAGCTTGTAAAAACAAACCCGGCCCGGTCGAAACGTGAAGTAGATAGGTGCGTAGCAGTGTTCCCCTCTCCCATTTCTCGGTTTCGTCTGCCGCTATCGCTCTTTTTCTCGGCTCAATACGCATGTCTTTTCTCGTCTTTGGACTCTTCCCATCACTGCGTGACTGCAGATGACGGACCGCGCCCTGCCCGCCCCACCCGGGTCACGGGGTCAGTCTGTGGGGTCTCCGGGGTCACTGGAGCGTGGGCTCGGACCGGTCCGTCAGTATGGCGGTTATTAGTGGGTGGGTCCACAACCGTCCCGGCTCTGCAGTAACGCCGGCCCATCGGGATGGACTCCGCTTCAGCCTGAGCGACGCAGTAATGGACGTCAACTTGATTGGCTGGCTCGGAACTCTTCATGCTCCCTCCCTCTCTCTATTCCCCCCTCTCTCTCCGACACTCTGTCTCTCCCAAACTCTACCAAGCATGGGTCAGCCCAGGCTCCCGGGGGCTGAGCAGACCGGACAGATGACAGGCCTCGTCTCGGGCCGTCAGGACTCGTGAACTCGAGCAATTTCCCGGCGTCGGTTTTCGGGTAATCGATAGATTTGCAGCTTGAATTGAGTGATCCGATTGGGTGGTCTGGTTTCCGCATCAATGTGATTTGCACCGTAATTTTCTGGTCGGAGTTTGTTGGATTTCCTTTCCACTGTCGAGAAGTTCGAAACCTTGCAAATACGACGGTCAGATGTATCAATGCAAATCTGCGCGGTGTAAGATTCGGTAGCCTTTTGCTGTTGAGCTCAGGACAGGACTGACTGAGAGACCGTCCTACTCCAAACTGTGAGTGGGGTTTGCGTGCAGATGGAGGGGAAGCGACTAGCAAAAAGTTCCAACTGCACATGGCATGGCTGACGGTTACTGGAACCATTCGGGGAGCCGAGTCACGCATGGGGCGGACGAACACACGCACGTCTTTTGTCCCCTGAATTGGTCTGTGTCGACTGGCATGTTTTGACAAAAACTGCCCCTTTTTAGGGGAATGTCCATCAGCTTGGTGGCGACGTTTCAAGATGCATGGTTTAGGATGATAGTGATACTAAAACTAAGGTCGCTCTATTATAGTTAGTTGTGGGACGTGGTGACTGGCCGAAGGACCAGGGACCATGACTAGCTGAGAAAATGTCCGGAAGGGACGAAGGTGCTGCTTATTCGTGCGGGAGACTTCACAAAGACATTTTTCTCACGAGATGACGCCGTTGGCTGTAACGCCTGAAGCTATACTGTGCCGCAAAACAGGGTTGATCGTTTGCGAACTCGAGGAGAGAGGTGGGCTATTTTTCTGCCGAAATAACCTGAAGCTGGCGCCTCACATCCGGTACAAAGTGGCAGCCGGCTAGGTGATTGATCATTCTCACTCACTCTCAGCTTAATACGCGGGTCGCTCAAGATCACTCTTATTATGAGCTCGCTGTTTTCCACTCCTTTCTTTATTAATTCAAGAAAAGATTCGATATAGACGGCACAGATAAACAGTCCGTAAAACTCCGGCTGTTAGATGCTTATAAATGGCTGCTAATTACATGCTACTCTGCTGTGGTAATCATTTCCGAGGCAAACGGAGCTGGTATGCGGCTCCACTCCCGATACGGAGGGTACACGGGCGCGCCTTCAGGGAAGCTATCATTACCGATGTTGCAACGCTGTCGGCCCTTGAACTGATTTCGTATCGCTATCTTTAGGGTGAGTCAGAAGATTTGATCAGTATTCAGTTGCTATCATACTGGCCTGGTTTCTACTAGTCTAGATAGACGAATATTAAACATTAGTTTTGCTGTTTGCACATGATAGCAGTGCCCTTTAAATGCGTTGTTAACCGTAATATTTGTACGTTTCCATGGCGCATCATTTACCTACAAGCTGATGTCTTTCATCATTGCAAGCATTCGGTAGCCACCCAGTAGCTGAATAGCAACATCACAGGTGAACGTCCTGTGACGTGCTATAACGGGTGCCGTGACGTGACATTAGGCACCGACTTTACGCCGTCGTTACGCCGTTTGCACTCTGTCGTTACGCCGTCGCCACACCTTTCGTTGTCGTTACGGCGCCATAACCGCGAGCTGACACAGCTGCGGTACCGGTCGTACACACTGAAACGGCAAAGAAGTGTTACCCAGGAGAATTCCGCCGAGCGAACTGGCCGAAAACGGGCACCTTGATGCAGTCAGTTGAAGCGCTCACCCCAGTTTTCGACCCGATCAAGGGTCGTTTGAATGATGATCAGGCTTCAAGCTGCAATGCGATACCCATTGTGTGAGAAAATTGACCGTAGCGCATTGATTCGTCTACATAGATAGGTCATGGCTTGACGGTAACTACGCTTTACCTTCTCGCTTTCCCAGCTCGGCATCGCATCGCCAGCCAAGCGATATAAGCATCTGATCTTCTACCATCACTGTCTGCCGTGGTCCATTCGTACTCCACATGCATTGTGTTGGAAACGTCTAGCCAAGCGAAGCCCCAGCCGTAACCCGAGCCGTCGGCTCTGCACGTTCGATGACAATCGGCATTGTCTGGTCATTGTGTGGGTGCTGAATGCAATGGCACGCGTCAGCAGGAGGGGGTTAGGTGTGCCTACTGTGCACTGAGCGCTGCTCTGACGTGTGTGACCTGCATCGACGGCTGGCTCAAGCTGAGACAGCCGTCACGTCGAATGCAGTCATCCCTGCAGGCAACTGTGTTTACTAGTAAAGTCGCATGACTCTGCGTAACTCCGTCTTCATTTATAACGTACACAGTTCTGTGCTTACTGACTGCGCAGTGTCCTTTCCTGTATAACAATGTGTTGTCAGTCGGCAGCATCTGGATGCTTTGGTATGTGCCATATTCTATATGCCAGAAATTTATAATCCAGACAGGGTCGGCATAGGTCGCGGACCCGTGATGCAGTGCACTGGATGGATTATGGGCCTCCTGTGACCTATTTTCGAGTCCTGAGCTCTTGGCCCCATCCAATTATGGAGAATGTTGTTGGCCAAACAGCCAGACGGATGTGTCCAGCTTCCGGCTGCAAATGCAATTAGATCGGGGTTAATTGAGGAAACTGGCATTTGTCCCGCCGGCTAATAGAAACCTGATATATGGATGTACCAGGTTGTTGAGCTGCTGAGGTGCATTTGAAGTGCATCTGAAGTCAGTTTATTGTTATCGGAACAAATTTGGATTAAATTTATTTCAAGTGGAATCAAATCAGTCAGAAGGCATGTAGGAGGTGGAGCAAGTAGCATGTGTTTTGGGTTTCACCTAATATCTTCAATTTCACAGTCACATCGTTATATCACCAACTCATTTTTCTCACTATGCCATTCTCGTGTAACTTACACACCTCAGTAGCACAAACCACCCAACCCTCTACTGCCGCGCCGAGCCGGAGCGCTGGTGGCGCCGCCCTGTTACGTCTCGGTGGGAGGTCGGCCCGTCGCAGCCCGCCGCCCCTGTGGAGGTCGGCTCGCCGGGACCGTTCTGTTTGTTCTCCCCGGCTGCGGTCGCGGGGTGGCACTCATCCGGACTGAATGGAAACACTGCTGTCCGCCCGGACCGGGGAGGCAGGCAGTGGCCGCGCTCCTCGAATATTGACCCGGCCGGGGGATGAAGTTCAGACGACTCGCAGGCGTCACGTTGTGACATCACGGGCTCCCGTGGCTGGGCTGCCAAACAGACAACAGAGCGCGGGCTGTGATAAACATTTCTATTTGTGAATCGAAGCTAACTTAGAGGAATAGTATATGAGTTACTTAATTCATCATATCCACGAACCGTTTAAAATGGTGATCGTAGAGCTTTCCGATGATCCCGTGGCCCACTTGTTCACCTATTTCCTTATAACACACGTCGCTGTAAGACTCGAGCCACATTTCCCTCTTCCTACCACCGCCCCGCCGGGTACGTTCCCAGCGACCGGGGACCTCCACCGTCGCTACATCCCCCACCGAGCGACGACCGACGCAAGACATCTGCGTCGGTCCCGAAGAACGTTGGTCACATCGTTCCTCAATGTTTCTGCCGCTTATGCAATATGAAGAGAGCCACGCCAGTAGGTCGTATGTCCGTGCCCCTGCGGCATTGTGGTCTGACATTCCGTGGTGCGGTATTTTTTTCTGTTAGTCACGAGCCGGGCTTTGATCGCTGTGAGTCATCCCTCTGTACCGACAGCTGGCCCCACTGGCCGCCCCAGCCGGGGGTCGGATGACGCGTCGGAAAGCCGATAGTGATGATGAATCGGTGTATCGAGAAGACGGGGCGCACCACACCACGTGTTGCTTCCGTGGAGATTATTACATACCATGTCATGTGACAATCGCGGAGTCAGGGGTCCCCTGACTGACACCGTGATTGTGACATGACATCACTGATAGGGGGAGACGAAACGGCGGTAGGGTCTCCAAGGAGGGGCAATTTTCAGGAACCGCTGCAACTTCGACGAACAAATTGTCCTGACTCCTGTATGGCTTTGGCTTATAAGGTTAGAAAACACCCTGGTGATGTTTTGAGATTGGCGTTATTTATAGGTGTTATTAAGCTAGACTAACAGAATGACCCGAGCTGGTGACCTTTTTCACCTTGTTTTCTGATTGCATCATTTCTCTCAGTGTGTTGCCCGCAGCTCCCGAACTAGGGCCATTATCGAGTTTCACTCCTTGGTCGCCTATGCCGCCTGTCGCGGGCCGATATAGCACGCTATTCCGGTGTTATCCGGCATCCGCTGCGATATGCCCTGTCAAGCAGCGTTTGTCGACTGTGGGGGGGGGGGGGGCATGGAATGCTGCATCTGTCCGATACAGATGCATGTACTGATAGAGGTGGAGGGCCCATGCGATAAGCTCAACAAACACCTCTGGGCGTTAGCAGGAGACGTGTAGTCTGAACACTTTGGGTAGGCTACTATGAAGAGCATCAGAGAACAATGATCTAGAAAATCAGTTTTGCTATTACAGCATCGTTACAAATGTTTTCTACCTCCTCTTGCGCATTGTCATTGTCAACGGTGGTATAGCATACCAAAATGATCGTCACATCTACACATAATCCTCTTCGCCTTCTTCAATTCCGATCCTCTTCACTATCTGTTCGTCTCCTCTGCCAGATATGGATCCTCTAGACGTCTCACAACCAAGTGCTGCGCTTTCTGACAACTGATGTGCCCTCTCTCTGTCCACAGGCGCGTTCGGTGCCCTGTTCAAAGAGCAGCCGCCGGGCGAGCTGGTGGTTCACCGAGGTGACGAGGTCACCCTCACCTGCATCACAAACGAGGACGTCAGCTGCGCGTGGAAGCTCGAGACGCCCGCTCTGGGCATCAGCGGCTTCCTCTCCAACCGAGTGGGTAGACGACTGCGTTTTTATGTTAATTGATATCGCTGGTGATTGACTTCATTAGTTGCTTTGCAACATGAAGGACCTTTGACAAATATTGAGACTACTCAGGTCTCAGATGTTTTGAATGTGCTCGAAAATGAAATAACAAGCCGAAATGTTGTACTTGTTTTGTTTTCTATCCGATCGTCCTTATGCTATTACTGATAACCTGCTCCCTCACCAGATTCCTCCGAATGTAGACATCACTGCTCGAGACCCTAACAGCGCCAGAGATTGCACCATTGTGCTGCAAAACGTCGACGAGAGGTACAACGGCAAGTACCGGTGCTCGCCCTACACCAGCAAGGGAGGCCAGGAGGATTCGTCCGGCACAGAGCTTATCATCGCCGGTAAGTTGAGCTGAGTGAACTGGTTCCTCTTCGAACCGCTTACTCTACTGCAAAGCTAAGTGGATGTTCTTGAATAAGACATGATATCCTTTCATCCATTTTACCTCTCGCCTTGTGAAGGTCCAGCCATGGGATTCGTCATTCAGGAGTAACACTCATTGTCTCGCTTTTTCTCTTTTCTCTTGTGAGTTGCTTGTGGGTCTGACCTCGCCACCTCTCTGCCCCTTCAGAGAAGCCGAAGCGGGTCTACTACATTGGCGAAGTGGCCAGCGGGTTCCCTTTGGAAGCCTCCAGCACGAATCCCACCACAGTCCAATGTATGGCCGAGATGGCGCGGCCCAAGGCCGAGATCGTCTGGTACCTGGGCAACACGCAACTGTACGACTCCATCGAGGTGCAGGACACGCAGGTCAACAGCACCGGCCACTGGAACAGTCTCTCTACGCTCACCTACCAGTTCCACAAGGAGGACAACGGCAAGAGCCTGCGCTGCGTCGCCAGTCACGCCGGCTACGACAAGGATGACATGGGGGACCAGCAGGCGCGGGAGACGGCCGTGGATGTTGACGTGCAGTGTGAGTTTATGATCCGGGTGAATGTGGGCGTGGTGATGTAGTCATGAATGTGGCTTGTTGATTCATGAACCAAAGATAAACGGACGTTTTAGTAAGTTCATAGTTTAGACTATCTTTGGCAATTTGGCGTGTCTTGAGTTTGAAATTGGTAAATGTTTCGCTACATATGTTTATTATTTATCGGAAATTCACTATGTACATCTGGTAGCCGAGGACATGCTTCGCCTTACTTATGCCTTCCTTCACCCAAACAACACCGTCTTTCATCACGTTATCGACTGTGTCGAGATCTCTTTGAACTTTTCCGGCGTACTTATATCATCGTATTTTCTGTCACACATCAGCTCTTCCCTACTCTACGAAAAGTCGGTAGCCTGCAGCGCACTCATTATTGTACCAATCCACTACGTTCCGCTTTGTGGTGGCCTCCACGTCCCTGACCTGTTGTGACCCCATCTTCCTCCGACAGTCGCCGCCTACCGGCCCGGAGGTAACAACATCGGCCGGGTGTATGGCTTCACGGCCGGTCAGCCCGGCGAGGTGACGGTCAACTTCACCGCCAACCCCGTGCCGTCGCGAATGTTCTGGAAGGTCGGCGACACGGTTCAGGTGCCGGCTGGAGGCACCGACCGAATCGACAGGCGCTTCAGTTCGGGCATGATCACCGTCGTACGTAGAGGGGAGGGAGAGGTGGGATGGTAACGGATTGTGCGTGACAAAAAAGTGTATGGAGGGGACGTGTGTGATGGGGTGAATGGACACTGGACAGGGCAGCGGACATCGAGAGGAACAAAACAAGGAAACTGAAAAGAGGACGAAATGAAGAGTGGAATAAGAGATACACATTAGCTTTCGACGGATGATATTCCATATTCGTAGCAACGTTTGTTAGAAAGCATTGCAAGCAATGACCACATAACTCATGGACTTAACACCGTAGTGACATTAAATGGCTCGAGTCACTCATGAACCCCCCAAACAGGGGCTGACTCACCGTTACCGATACCTTTGTGTGAGCGGTGCAGCTGATTACTCATATGCCGTGGCATTATATCAGTGTAAACAGCACCGGACCTGACGGTATCGCTGCTCGGTGCAGGGGGCGCTTTAATCGGCCCCCTCCCCACCCATGGCGTGCAATCGCCTGTCTTTCACGTGATCCGGTGGCATGTTGACCTCTGATACCCCATCTGGCCACGCAGGCAGATAGAGGGAGGGTATTAGGAGATTGTGGAGGGGGTCGAGTTGAGGGCTGCCCGCGGGGTCTAGCTTAAACGATATCTGACGTGGCAGATGTCCGATATGTATCTGACACGTATGAGACTGTGACACAAAAAACCTGTCAGGCTGCCCGATGCTCTACTAGGGTTCTTTTGGTGATGTTTCAGATCGTTTGGTCGGGGCGACGCTTAGTTCACAGGCAAGGGCGTCCGCCTTTGTCTCTGTACTGTATCTCCTAAATTTTCAGTGCACACGTTTAAGCCGTTATGCTAGCTGTCTCGCTTCTCCTTCTCCTCCAACACCACTGACACCCTTCCCCATTGTTTCAGAAAAACGCCTCGCTGGGCATGTACGCGCTGACGCTGACGATCGACCCCGTCCAGATGGAAGACCAGTCCAAGACGTTTGTGCTGCAGCTGGAGAACAGCGTCGGCAGCACGGCGCTCGAGTTTCAGATCGGCACCGGCGCGCCGCCGCCACCGGAAGGTAACGCGGCGCCCGCCGACGCCGACGCTGCGCCCGGATCTCTCAGCGCCGGCCACGAAATGGGTGGCGAGACCAATGGCAAGGATCAGTTGCAGCCGGCAACGGCTGCGCCCCTGGCGGCGGTTCTGTGAACTAACCAGACCAGCATGGCGCACACTAACCGCGGGCCGTTTGAATCGGCTTGAACGGAGTTCGTTGACAGGCGCTGTTCCTCTTGAAGAGGAACGGAGGTCATGTTGACAAAGAAGCCTGACGAGGTGGCGGTTTTCTTTGCGCTAACGGCGTTTTGCTTTCTTATCATTTTTCATTGAATCTGGCCTTAACCCAGGTTGTCCTCTAACTTTAACTCGACAGTTTTCACTAATCCGTGTTAAATGTCTCTCTTGAGGTAACAAAAATATTACAAGAAGCGTTCTTCCCTGAAAAAAATCCAACAATGGTATATAGTTAGCATTCTTTTTATTTGTGATTCCTCGTCAACTAACATTCTTTGGTCAAATTTCGGTGGTATTCTACCTCAGTAACCATCTTTTCTTCGACACCTGCTAAATTTCCGTTTTCTCAGAACCTAGTCCAGATGCCATTCTTGCCATTCGGTTTTGCGTGTGCGTGTGTGCGTGTGCTGATGAATGAGCTCGAATGGGTGTGAGTGCGTAGGTTTAGCGTTAATACGTGTCTTCGTTCTTCTTACTTCTTTTGATAGTGGTTGAGGCAGAAGCGCTTGCCTGGGTAGTTGTAGCTGATTCAGTGTAGCAGTATATATCCAGCTTATTTAGGGTATATCTTGTATATGTGAACATAATTATCTTATACCTACACAGGACAGGACTGTCTACTCTCAGTAATTCATAGGCTTTTGACATTAGCGTATTCCGTTCTAAATATTATCCTTGGCTTGAAACGTCTATCTTGTCGGTCTCATTCTGCATAGCCCCTTGCTCAAATTCCTTTGGATTTTTCAATTCAACACATTATGTGTTCACTATAGCAATTTATACAAGGGCGATCGAGTTGCAGCTCTAGATCTGAGCCCCGTCACCCTGTCGGCGCTGTGTGTAAGCTGACGTTCCCTGCTCTCCCGCCAGCGGCGCTGGGCGCCACCATCGGCGGCATTGTGGCCGCCGTCGTCGTCCTCATCATCATCATCGCTCTGGTGGCGTTCGGTCGCAGCCGCGGCAAATGGTGCTTCGCAGGTAAGGCCAAAGACACCGTCGACAAGCCGGCCAAAGCGCCGCCGCGGCCTCTCAAGGCGCAGCGGCCGTCCGCCTCTGCGTCCAACGTCAGCCGAGCTGCTGGCGGAGGCGCGGGCGCGGCCGCGGGCGCCGCGCCCAGGAGGCGGCGTAACTCGCTGCCCACCGACAGTCGGCGGCGTAACTCGCGCGGTCCTGGTGGAGGTGTTGGTGGCGGGAAGTTTGGCGTACCCCTGAGCCTGACCGCACTCAAACAGAGCATGACCTCGCGACCGAACAAGCGCCGGCTTGGGGTCGAGGACGGGGACCCTGAGCTGGAGATGGAGGAGGTGACTTATATCGCCGGCGAGCCCCCGGCGGAGGAGCAGGGCGGCGGTGAGGGGGAGACCGCCGCGCCGCAGCCGCTCGTCAGAGAGGGCTCTCCGACTCCGGTCCCGAAGTCGAGCTCCGAGGAGGGGTCAGTAGGCGAACAGCCGGCCGAACCTGTGGACATTCCGGAACTGGATGTTCCGCCACGCTCGTTGGCCCCCGCCACGCCCCGTGTCGGTGAAGCGGACTTAGCTACAATGCCAAGGACACCCCCCACTCCCATTTCCCCGATACGGTTCCCCACCAGCAGGGCGCCCCCTGCTGCTACGTCGTCACCGATGACTTCGGAGCTGAGCTCCCCGGCCTCTTCCCTGGGTCACCCGCAGCACCCTCCGACAGGGCGTCCGCTGCCCTCTCACATGGGCCCGCCCGGCGCCTCTCCAATGGGCCCTCCGGGGCAGCAGAGACCCTCTCAGATGGGCCCACCTGGGGCTCGTCAAATGGGCTACCCCGGGGTCGGGCCACAGCCGGGCCGCCCGGGCCCCGCTCCTATGGGCGCGCGCGGCCAGGAGCCTGGGGACAGATACGGACCGGGCCGTCCTGACCAGAGCTGGGGCCCAGGTCCCGCCGGGATGGGCATGTACTCCAACACGGCAGCACCGGCGCTCCCGGAGAGAAACCCCCACCAGCCCCAGATGTCAGCGGGCAGACAGAGGGGCGCCATCGCCTTCCCTCCCGACAATCCGGGGTTCTCGACGCGACCTCGGTCTGACTTGCCGCCGCGCGGCTCCCGGGAGGAGCTGGGCATCCCGTACCCTCCTCCTGGCGCCGTGGTGCGCCGCCCGGGGCCGCCGCTGCCGCCCAAAGGTCGGCCGCAGTCGCAGGTTCCGGCGGGAGCAGTCCAGGTGCTGCCCGGTGAATTGCGGGCTGAGCTATCTTCGAGGTACCCCTCCACTCCCTCCCTCCTGGACCCGATTGGTGACGGCTCAGCGGTGTGACCAAAAGGGGAAACACCGATGGGGAAGTGCATGATGAACCAAGGGAATGCGTGGCACAAGGCCTGGAGTGTGACACAGGCGGCTAGGGAGTGAATGTGGTGGGGGCTACGACGCATCAAAGACTTGCGTGGCAGCCCGTCGAGTGATGTGGGGTGAAACTGAAGCTTGGGAAAGGCTAGAATCCGATGCAGGGTACACTGCCGAAGCGACTTAAAGACGTCTGGAGGCGATATCAAGGTGTCAGAGATGAGTGAATGTTTGACCATGACCTTGCGTCAGTTATGTGGGGACGCTGTTGACAGATGAATCACCTGAATATGAATATGGAGCTACACTTTATGCATACACTGTAACTGGTGCTCCTACTGTAAATATGGTACCCACATTACCTTCGGGCTCTGAAAGTAGGCAGTGCTGTTAGGTTCCCAGGGAGATATTAGCTACAGCTTACTGCTCATCAGAACAACAGTCGTAACACCCGCAGTTTGTTAGCTTTAGCAGTTGCTTTGTATGCCGATCAGTGTACTAACAGGGTACTAACAGATTATACGGAGTATACTTATGAGATTTACATCAGGCAGGAAACTTTGTTCCGAGTGAACAAACCCCTTCATCATGATCGTGTAGCATGTTCGCGGCTGTCCTTGCAGCTGCCATATTTGTGTCATTTACAAACTGCTGTCTCTTCCTCCTGTTTCATGCTGTGCCTCTCTCTTTGTAGACTAACCGTAAGCCGCCTCGAGAGGCCGTGCATGGCGTATATTGGATGTATGCAGATCGCACACTTTGGTCGTAGCAACTAGGCTGCAGCTAACGAGCTTGGCGGAACAATGAGCATGCTTCATGACCATTGCATGATTTAGCGATTGTTAGATATAGTGCATGTGTGTGGAGTGTATGGAAGT
Organism: Amphibalanus amphitrite; assembly: GCF_019059575.1. Classification (NCBI taxonomy): domain Eukaryota; kingdom Metazoa; phylum Arthropoda; class Thecostraca; order Balanomorpha; family Balanidae; genus Amphibalanus; species Amphibalanus amphitrite. The sequence goes on along the minus strand of NW_024881728.1, from coordinate 22,676 downwards.
GAGAAATATAGTGATGCTGCTGAGTAGAGCTTAGATTTTGTACGAGTTATTAAGAAAATGAGCTTTCCTAGAAATACAGCGGACTGTGCCGTAAACAAAATGCAGTTTGAACGTACAAATCGTGGCCAGTTTGCTCTGTACAGTGGACTAATGCTGTAAATAAACTGAACCTGAGGACTTAGTTTGGAGAACCTGAGAACTTAGTTTGGAGTATGCTGCTGACTAAGGACTGAGGAGCATGTGCATGCGGTGCCCCGGGGTTCTGCTGCCGGCTGCGCCGCCGCTTGGAGCTTGCATCTTATGCCAGGTGAGACTGCGGGGTGGGGTGCGGCGGGGTGGCTGAGCTCTCACACTGACAGCAACATGCACAGCGCGTACCCATCGGCATGCATGCACAGAACAGCACGGTGTGTGGACAGATACATATGGGGCTGCAGGCTGGTTGGAGCTTCCGCGCGCAATAGTGGCTGACGTAGAAATTTGCTCACTCTCCGCACACGCTGTCAGCTGTCGCTTCTAGGGACTGATGTTTATATCTTTAACCCTCGCGGGCCCGGGGGGGGGGGCGTTTTTCGCCCCCCCTGGCGAATATTTGCGATAACTCACGAACGCTTAGGGATAGGAAGGCGAAACTTTCAGTACCTTTTCTCCCATCAATTTGACATCTTCTGAAGTAAAAAATTCGGACCTAGCCCCCTTGATGACGTCACAAGGTCCATTTTTCTAGACCCCTGCACGGCAAACTTCGGCGTCACAGACGCAAACTTCAAATAGCTGCTAAAAATAGAGTTTTAGAGATAAAGACAAATTACGAGCACGGCTGTGTAGCGTTTGACCTAGAGAAAAATAGAAAAATAGTTTCGGTGACCTGAGGTCAGAGGTCAGGTCAACGACCCCGAAATGTGGTTTTAGTTTTTCGCAAATAACTTCGACAAAAATGGTCCTAGAGCTACGGCAGTGGTACCATCGCATTCGCCTTGTCAAGCTGCGTCGAATGATATATATTTTGTTCGGAAAAGGTCAAGTTTCATGTTGACCTCATGTGACCTCGAATGACCTCTGGTTGACCTTGACACATGAAAGGTCGTTTATGATGGATTTGTACCCGCTGATCACGAATCTGGCATCTATTTTCCTCTAAGCCTTCATTTAGAGCTTCTGGATGGCAAAATCGTCTTATTTATTATTACTAACTTGAATCAGTGAAATAGCCTCTAGCAGGGATACTCTTCTGTGACCTTGACCTTTGAGCAGCCTTGTATCGTAAGATGAACCACAAATAGGGAACTGATAAGCCTCAAAACATTTCAAAACATCTTTGAAGTTAGCACGCAAGATGTGCGAAAAAGTGCCAAATTTGAGGTCAATTTTGAGCGTGACCTTGACCTTGACCTTTGATTTGGAGCACCTTTTCAGAATCCTCAGATTCTCTTCTTTCGTTTGACACCCAATTTTGCCGGTTTGATGCAGCCTGCCGTCCTCTAGAATGCTTACTTTGAGATCACTACACATGTGCCGGTTTTGGCCTTTGACCTTGACCTCTGACCTTGAAAATTGACCTGAGGTCAAAAATTTTGGGTGCATTAGAATCGTCTCATAAGGACCTTTCGTTTGGTATCGCTTTTGTTTCCGTAGCTCCCTTATTTACGGAGTTAGACAGGGGGGGCGAAAAACGCCCCCCCCCCGGGCTGCGGTGGTTGGGATTACCCCCCGGGCCCGGCCGGGTTAATGATCCATTTTCCTAAAAATATATTAACATAATACGGGAGTAATTATTCCTCTGTTGAATGTCTGCTATTCGTAACAAACGAAACATGGTTGCTTTGATGCGGAAGCATTGTCGAGCATTCTGCATATATGACGGCTGCCGAAACCTTTTGTCCGGCGCCCAACGAATGAAGCATGTGTGCGATCGGCCGTCACCGGCCAGTCGCCTCTCCGATCTGTGCTTTGCGAGCTGAAATGACACGATAAGGCGTCGGTGGAGGGCCCTCGGCTTTGCCAGGCCAGCTTACATTGTAGCTTGCCCCGCGGCGCCACTGTCTGGCCTGGTTCCTCGGACCTGGCCTCGACTGCGGCGCCGTCTAGCAGACCTCTGCAACACACGGCCACTAATAACGAACTAACGTAACCACTACTCACGGCCGCTAACGTAGCCCCGCTGTGAGCCGAAGGCACTCCCATTCGTTACGCCTTATCGTGCTGTTTCGGCTTTCAGCGCACGAGGAGGGCGCTGGCGCGGGCGCAGCCGACGACGCTGAGGCGGGGCGCGGCACCGCCGACGGTCACGTCGACAACGACGCGGGGCACGAGCAGAAGCAGGCGACGGCCGTGCAGGACTCGCCGGCGTCGGAGGCTCCTGCCGGCGCCACCGAGCCGCCGCCGGCGCCGGCCGACGGCGAGGCACAGAGGAACGGTGCGAACGGCGCCGCGCCCGCTCCCCCGAGCGATACGGCTGTCTGAGCCGGCCCCGGAGCACCGCACGAGCCCCAGAGCACCCAACGAGAGCCGAGAGCACCGCACGAGCGCCGCGCCAGCCCGTCTCGAGGCCGGGCAGCGACCGCTCTGTGATACATAGCGCCAGAACCCCGCGCAGTGTCGTCCGTTGGTGTCCCTCGCCGGTGACGACGAGCGGAGAGCGCGCGCAGCTCGACGATCAGCCAGCGCGTGAGGACGTGTGACGTGCTGGTGCACCAAGAGAGCGAGCGCAAAAACTGCGGTCTTGTGCTGCGACCATGGGGTGCGAACGCTCGTCTGAACGGAACGCTTGATGGCGTGCGAACTAGTGAATACGCCTGCCCGTGTCGGGCGACAAGTGAAAGCGCGACGCATCAGGATTCGTTAGCATGCTTGAGCATGTCTGTAGCTATCTTGTGAGGCTTGAGGTGTTCCAGCTACTGCCCGAGGCGTATTTTACCTCTAGATGTGTGTGTACTGAGTGGCAACGTGCATTTTAATGTTTTGCGCCTCGCAACGTGCAAACTCGCTACAAAGAGCGAGTTGCGTTTGAGCGGCGAGCACGGTGTACCCGTGCGCAGAGAGGGGCCGCTTTAGCAGCTTAGCCACGTGCCCCTGGGGGCTGCTGCCAGTGCGCTGGCGCGGGCGTAACATTCCGCTAGTGCTCGGAGGGCATATTTACGTCTGGACAACGAGTTGCGTTGGAGAGGCCGGAAATAGTGGCGATTTCAGGACCGCAAGAATGGACCGTCATTGGAATGATTCTTTTTTAAACCGTGCACTGTTTTCGGCCGGAATTTAATAGTTACTACAAAATATTTTGTAATTACGTTTCCACCAAGAATGAATAACATCAGGGCTAAATTTTTAATACTATTGCCTTTTGTCAAGAAGCATATAGTGCTGTTATATTGCAGTTTTAGCGCGTTTGTTACAAAATATGAAGCGAATGAGGGAAAGCTATGCTAATTGCTCTTGTCCATCCACTAAAATTTATTAAATATTTTGCTTTGTGTATTCCAAAAGGAGAGGGAACTATTTCATTTGTGCCTTCATGTCAGAATTGAAGGTGGATCATTAAATTTTCAACGCAGTTTACAAACAAGCATTTGGTCTTTCTCATTTATAAGCAGTGGCTAAGAAAAGGTTGATCAATCCTGAAGTTCAGTCATCGTACCTCAACTTGGCAGCAAGATCCCCCAAGGACAGAGGATATATTGTATACATGTCCTGTTAATCAAAGCATTTTTGTGCCTTCAAAGGCTTAAGTTATCTGTGGTGTGTTCGGAGTTAGGCTATATGGCCGTTTTTGTTGTATGTTTATGTGGAGATTGAATATAACTGTGACCCTGTACTTGTTTGTATACTTACGTGCAAACAGGGAACAGCACATTCACATAACATACTCACCTAGCACCTAACTCATAGCTGTACCCTTCAGGATCTGTACTTGTTCATGTCTCGAGCATTAACAAAGCACTAAGCTTAGTAATCATTTCCCACATTTTCTGAGCATCTAACATGACATACAGCAGTGCTGAGCAGCTTCAGAGAAGAAACACTTTATATGCACAGACTCACACCAGCCACCCAATGAGCCAGTTCCTCAGTTGACTGTTTCCCTGGACACAGCTTGGCAATGTGAGCTAACTTTTGGCAAGTTGAAGGTTAGCAGGTAAGATTGAGTTAGGGTGAGTACCTACCTATAATTGGGTGCTACTGCCATGCAGGTCTTGGGTAGGCTGCTAATATGTGTGATGATTAAGGTTAGGTCAGCTGTCAGGTCAGGTTAGTCAGGTTCAGGTATGCTCATTGCTCAGGTCACATTTTTATGGACATTTGGCAAATTAAAAAACTAACAATCTGATCTAAGCTAACCCGACTAAACATACACAACTACTGACTATAGGAACTGAGCACCTACCTACTTGTGCCTACATCTCATACCATGTCAAAGTAGACGTCCTTGGTGGAAGATTACCGTCAGTACTTTTTATCCCAGCCCTGTGAAGAAAACTAATACTTCTAAGCTCTGAGTCACTGCTGGCCATCTACAGGAAGAAACGCTGAGACTGAGAGCTTTGCCATTGTATATTGGATCAATAATGACTGACTATCACGAATGACTATGAACACATGATCACATCGTTGCATGGATTGTCACATTGACAATTTTACTACAATCCTTTTTTCAAGAAATACAGTGATGATGATTAACATCAAAATCAACATAAAGTGGATTTAGTGATCCAAGTTTTCTCCTCCAGTAGTAATGGAATGATCGCATGTTTCATTTGCCAGACACTGAGTACCTGATGCACATTACAATCTGCATAGCATCTAAGCATAGTAAAACTGCTCAAGTCCATTCATTCTAGATTTTAACTTGATGGTTAGCACTAATTTATCTTGCTGTTGTAAGTTATCATTCAATATTCATACCAATTCATCAATATGCGCTCATCAGTCAACATTTTCTGGCATGATCCTGCTCAGCGTGCTCTTCAGTATTGCTCCAAGGTCTGCAATATTATAGCTTGTTTTTGGACAATAAGCTCTTTTAATTTTACTTTTTCTTGCTGATATATGAGCCCGATCAATTTGCGTTTATCAACCAAAATTTCATAACTTAAGTTCAACTTGATATTGATATTGCTCAGTAGTCAGGAGCAGGACCTCTGTCAGCCTCCTGGATACTTCAGATTGTTTTCAGTCAACATGCTTCTTAAATATGATATAAGTCAATCTTAAGGGATTCAAAACATCCAACAAAACGACGTAAAAGAGCAAGAAAACCACCAGATAAACTAAAAAATGGCCTTGGAACAGAGCCAAGTGGTGCTCCATTTGTTTGTTTACAATGATTGTAGTGCTGATGTGTTTTTAGGACTCTGAACGTCGGCTTATAAAAAAATGAAACGTTTTTACAAAAGTTGTAAGGCAAGTAATATTTATCTGAAAGAACTAAAATATTCAAAAGCCAAACACTATGAAATACATGAATCGGAACGAAAAAGTAACCCAAAAATCCAGCCTAATCACCGGCTCCTAAAACTGCAACACAATCAGCACTTTTCCCCGCAACTCGTTGTCCAGACGTAAATATGCGCTCGGAGGTACTCCGTGACTGTTGGGCAGCTCGCCTGTCGTAGACAGCTGTGTCTGTGTGTACAATGTTGAGCGGCGACCGGCGTCGGACTGTCGCGAGAATGCCAGTGAGAGACGAGAGACGAGAGACGGCGGATAGACGGCGAATAGAGACGCGCTGAACAAGCGCGCCGACTGCCCCTAGCTTCTGTTGTGGCATTTATGGATGCTCTAGCTACCGTTGATGTGACGAAGACAATACAATGTGTACAGGTGGACAACGTGGGACTTGGATGTACTGACAAATTGGAAATGCATAGGAGTGAGACAATTTTGAAAACTGCGCTCCAGATATTTGAATGCTAATCGGCGAGCATTATCAGCACGAGGGGTGATGTAGATTAGAATAAAACTGCATCGCTATCATAACCATACAAATGATGCGCCACGTTGAAAGTATATTCACTCGACGTAATATTGAGTAATTAAGCTCCATAGGCTTCACACAGTACCCAGACACAGTGACCACACATACCACCCGACATGTCATGCTATTTAGAAGGTTCGACTTTAGTGTGGGCAGGCAGGCAACTAAGGCCTAGGCGAGTAAATACAGGGTGATTCATAGCCGTGTGACCGAAAATAAATGAAAACTACAGGAAATGTATTCGTGTTACATGCCATTGCCAAGTACCATATGAAACAGCCAAATCTGAAGTTTTGATCCATGTATAGCATCAGCCACAAATACTTTTCCTTCGGCTCTCACACTTCTTTTATACAAGATGTTCAAAATGGCCACCTCGGCGACGGATGCACTCCAGCGCCAGAGCCTAAAGTTGGCGATGGCGCGGACGCACAACATTTCTAAGGAAATAGAACCAAAGCAGCTTCCAATGGCATCCTTCAGCCCCAGAATATCCTGGGGACTCTCCCCATAGACCTCGGACTTTGCATATCCCCAGAGGAAGAATTCCACGACGTTGAGCTCCGGCGAGTGTGGCGCACACCTGACCTCAGCGCTCTTTGAAATCAACTTTCCGGGGTTCGCTTAACAATTTTTTTGTGCCGTATTTATCATTGAACCGTGCCCTCCGCTTTGAATTGATTAACGATTCTATGAATTGTTATCTTCTTTGGAGTTTCCCTTGGGTGCAAGCCCTCAGACGTGCAGAAATATCTTTGTGTTTGCTTGACGGACTGCGTTAACCTTTGCAAATTACACATTTTTACTTTTTGCTGCGCTGTGTACATCTTGAGCGATACACACAGACCAGACCAAGATAGAACAAAACTTCATAAAATTTTCTACTAGCACGTGAAATTTCATGCGGAAATATGCAATCCTCTTCTCAAGAGAGATCAACTAAATAGGTCACATGGCTATGAATCACCCTGTACCTAGACAAGTAGAACGGTTAGATAGGCAATGGCAGAAGATAGATGGTACTTAGTTTGGACGGGAGCCTCTGATGGGGGTCGGTTGTGGGCTGTGACATGTCAAAAGTAAGGGCTCAACTACGTCGTCTGAATGCAAATTTTAACGTAAACTGCTTTGTTTTTGGTGAGGTGAATGTCACCTTTTTTATTACAGTTTGGGTGCATAGTAAATAAACCATCATAAAAACATTGCTGTTAATACACGATTAGGTTTGATATTATTTATATTGATGTGGTGTTGCCATGTACTGAACAATTTTGTTCCGTTTGCAGAGAAGGCGGAGGAGCGCTCTGATGGGTAAGTCGATCGTTAATGTTCCACACGAACAAAAAAAAAATGTTAATTGTTATTGACTTACAAGAATTGCCTCAATGTTTACCTAAAAGGACAACAAGTCATACTGCAGCGTGTCATGAGTCGTGTATCTAAGGGATTTAATTGATAAGCGTGTAATAGTTTTCTCAGCCAAAACATGACCATTGACCAATGATGATGATATAAAGAAGCTATGGTCCTTATGCCTTTGTAAGCGAATTATTGTCGAAAACTTTGTCACCAATTTTCACTCAATTCTAGGTATAACTTGTTTCATCTTTGATATTAATTTACAAAGGGACGTGCTTATGGCTTGTTCAGTGTTCATGTCTGTTGCACATCCGAGACGTAAATGACATTGAACATTACTGAGCGATTTCTTCACTTATTTGCATGAGTTGCTAATTAATTATTATGTATTGCATGTCCATGTAAGTTTTGTTTCAATAAGTTCCTAAACCTTCACTCAACATTAGATCTCAATGTTTTGCCGTTATTTTTGTAGAAACACCCGTTCATTATTTACCTATAGTTTGTTATTAAGTTGCCGGTTTATTATGTTGTGCACTTCTCTTTCGTTTGCATGCATTCCCCCTACGTTTTTCCTTTGTTGCTTTTTCAGTAGCGACACTGAGTCTGCGCATGCCGAAAAGACGGACGAGCCTGAGAAGAAGTCTGTCAAATTCACCTCTCTCTTCTCCAGCCTTCTGAAGAGCAACAAGGCCGAGACGGACGCAGAGATGGGCGAAAAGGAGGTGGGTTCATAGGAGGCTGCTTCGATCAAATGGGTTCGGAGTATTTTCAATCATTTTGATCTTCCGCCTAGGAATTGGATATTCTATCATTCGGTACCAATAATATAACGAAGTGAAATAAAATTGTTCAAACGCTGTTCAGTAGAAAATAAGGATAAATGCTTCCGCGTAGTACGAATATATGCATGTTGTACGAAAGCATTCATACAACGTTGGTGGTTAAGCACACAACATCGGTGATCGGCCTCATGCGTGACTTTGTAAGTCAAGCATTCCCGCTCTAATTTGCGCCGTTCGATGTAACAATACCAACGTTCGAAATCAAAGTTCGATGCCAACGTTCAATAATAATGCTCTCTAAAAGCGTTCGATTAATCAGCAGTCCCCTCGATCTGCGCGGGTCCTGACCGCGCCCAATTACTCCTCTGACATCCGCCTGCCCCCCCCCCCCCCCCCAGGAGGAGAAGAAGGAGCTGACCAAGCCGGAGGCGGACGGCGACGGCCAACCGGCGGCTCCGCCCCCCAAAAAGGAGGGCGGGGAGGTGGTCTATGCCGAGCTGGTGCTCAACTCGGACGGTGTCAAGACCGAGGTGCGACCCAGCGCCGACAAGACAGAATACGCCGTCATCGTCGGCACCAAACAGGAGGCAGACGCGGCCGCCGAGGATAACAAGAACAAGGAGTAGACGGAAGGGAGGGAGCTAGAGAGGGAACGTAACAACTGCGCGGGGCGGCGGGAGGTAGATGAGAGCGCCGATAGGAGAGGGATCTGGTGAGAGGGAGCGGAGGGAGGTAGAGGAAGGAGCGGGGGTTGGAAGGAGTGACAGGCGGTAACGGAAGCTCCTACCGAGCCGCCGCCGCCGCGATGCAGGCAACCAAACCAAAGTGCTCGCGTGCCGAGCGATTGTGTGTGTCTGTCGGGCTGCTGTGCGGAGGCCCGCTACCGTGCGCATCTCCCGTTCTGAATTTCTCGTTCTCTGTGCCTGACGCTGCTCCGTTGGTGTACTCGGTATGATTTCTAGTACAAATGTAGCCCCCCACCCTCGCCTGGCGCCGCCGCTACGCCGGCTCGCCGGCTGCCCCGTCTGAGTCCCTTCGTCTGTGTGTCAGCGCGTGCCGCCACGGTCAGCGTGTGCGTCGCCCAGGCCAGTCGTGCACGTCGTATTTATGCTAGCCAGCCTCTCGGAGCGCCTTTGTCGCAATGTATACACGGACCAGATGGCCGGGGATTACCTGGGGAAGTCCCTCGTGTGGAAGGAATCTCGCAGACCACACTCCGCAGACATGTCTGGGCGTGACACGCGCGCCCGCTCGCGCTAGCGATGGCTGCCAATCTCATTTACACACATCCATGTCATTAAATGTAGGCATCGTAGCTTATGTCCGATCACGCGGTGTGTTGTTGTTACAGGCGGAACGGACGGATGGTCCGATGGTCGCCGCTTCTCGCGGCCAGGTGTCGCTCCGCGCTCCAGCCGCCCCGTGTACATATTTTTCTATTAGCGCCTGGCGGAGACGACCGACCGTCAGCGGCTATAGGTGTCGCCGTGTCGCGCGCTTCGGTCCCTGGGCCGGCGACGACCTCGCCGACCTCGCCGCCGTCGTGGTCGACTCTCCCGAGGGGAGCTCGTCGTGTCGTGTGGCTGGTTTCGATATTATTTCGCTGACGTGTGACGATTTTCGGCTGGTGTGCCCTGGGTTATGTCTCTCCGCCCTGCAGTCATCCCGTGCTTGGATGGCGATGTTTGCTTCATTTTGTTTTTCGTAAGCTCGTAATCTTTCTCTCGTAAGCTGTTTCCATGTCGTCCTGTACGTTTGTCTTTTTCTGCTTTGTACTTTTTTAATGCTCAAATACACGCCAGAGATGTATTGTGTCTGTCTTTGTCCTATACCTAAGATCAAAATTAGAAATTACTTTGCAATGGAGATCGGAAGAATCGGGAATAGAACAAGGGAGTCGTAATGGTAATGTAGAGCAATTATGGCGCTGCACGCACAATGACGTGCTCAATTGAAGAGCTCGTTTCATGTGTCCGGTCAACGCGGCGTTGCCACTGAAGAGGACAATCAGAATATCAATTTATCAACGGTCTTTGATAAACCAGTTAAGTGATAAGAGATAGCGAGATAACCTGGTACTATGGCGGTAACTCCCGGACATTCCCGAAATAGATTGTAGAACGCGGATATCGGACAAACTTAGATGCCCTATTTTGATCTGACATGACAAGAGCTTGACCAAGCATTGAAAGCAAACGACGAGCTTCAGTTTTCGATTGGGTGCACTTATGTGGCCCTGAAATAGCAGCACGATTACGGATATAGCATATACAGCTCCGATTCCTTATGTTGTGTAGCATGACGTTCTTCATCGACTTTGCCTGACTCAGGTAATGACTTTCGCAGGCTAGATACGATTATGCAACGCAACGCCAGTGCCCAGACAAACCCAGTACCCACACTTATAGTGTTCTAATGGTCATCAAGCGCCGATTAGATAGATAGCTGACCACTTGCTTGTTAAAATGGCATGCTGAATATCCGGTGCGGTGCCCGACTCCTCTGACGCAGGATGTCCCTCTCTAGGAAGTATAAAAAATCGTAGTGGCCGACAGCCGCCAGACGGTTTTCAGAGCCAACCGAGCGAGCCGATGGACATGCGGGTTGGATAGAAACCAGGTACCGTGGCTGGGGGAGTTCCCTGGCCCAGAGCCCTGCGGACGCTCTGCGGTCTGTTTGTGTGAGACCAACAGCCCACCTGTGCCGAATATACCCGATCGCAGCATCATTACCAGTGTGCAGTGAGAATGCGTTCCACTATAGGTACAATTGGTAAGCAGGACTAGCACAAATACCTACTACACGGTGCACAATGGAGCGGTGACCGGTGAATAATGTAAATTTGCTGCCATTCTATGTAATTCAAACGCTGAAATTGGATACAGTCGTTACACGTCTCGCCTATACGAACATCGAAGAGCCCTACCCTCGCAGTAACCCGTAACCTTCAGCTGGCGCCATGGTACCGTAATGTCATCGAGATATCCTCCCATTAGAAAATCGATTATCGTGACAGCTGAGCCATGAATTCAACGTGCACTCTCGCAGTTAGCAGAATGTGCGGTATCGGCCAGGCTACAGATCGTTCAAATCACTAACCTTTTCAAAGGCCAATTTGGCCTCAGCTGCCAAGGTCCTGTACAATCAGTCAGATATATTTTTCATTTTCAAGTTCATGATCATTTTGGTCATGACACAATATATTGAATTAGAAGTTTGCCTATTGCCGATGTTTATAAAATACTCGTACACTGATTACAGGCTTACCATGATGTACAAACCTATCATGTGTCCTATCATTATCCAGGTTATATAAGGTTATATCCAGGTTATCATGTGTCCAGGTTATTATTATGTCTCCAGGTTAAAGTACATAAGGTCAATGGAGGTAACGTGAGGTCAGCATAAAACTGGGACGTTAAACTTTGCTTTAAGTTTCTTTGCAATGTCGACTTCTGGCGTGGCTGCAGTGCAAGGCTTGCTCTTTTGGTATCTTTTTGCCTTGCCGTTTTGCAGTTTGTTTCCTTTTCTGTTGGTCGCGCAGTGTTTTCAGTGCAGGGGCTGTGCACAGGGCCCTGTAGACTCTGTTGACCGACATGTGTCGACATTTACCGAGGTTACCTCGTCCCATTTCGTGTCACGGGCCGTACCCTCGCCTGCGTCATCAGGTGCACGGACGCGCCGTCACACTTACAAAAACAGTCCGGTTGAAATGAATTACTAGTCACTGTTTATATTTTAATGTAAACTTATGTTCAGTTGCAGATTAATTGCTCATTTCTATGCATAAGGTCACAAACTACCTCATGGGCTGCATTGCGCATTGTCAAAACACACAGAATCAACGGCTACAAAGTACTTAAAGTTGACACCTTTTAGTCGTGAAGTCTGAACTGCGTGTGCACAAAGCACCTTAACTCGGCGTAATTTTCCTTCTTTTTAACCCGCGCACTGACGGGGGTCTGCGCCAACTTCGCACCGACGGGGGGGGGGGCGGATGACCGCCCCCCCTGAGATCTCGAGAACGAAGCAAGATAGCGACAAGCGGTAAACGGCATCGGATACGCACGGTCAAGATCTACAATTTTTACTAAGGTCATTTTCAGGTCAGGTCAAAGATGACGTCACAGGGGTCGAAAAAGTCAAAATGGCGGCGCCAGATATGGAGAGAGTTTTTCTCGAATAACTTTCGAATGAGTCAAGATAGGACCAAAATAAGGGCATAATCGTGATTATCTCGTCAATCCGCATCGAATGATATATATGTTGACCTCGAAAGGTCAAGGTCAAAGGTTGACCTCAGGTCACGTGACCTCGAGGTCATCATGTATATCATTCGATGCGTCTTGACGAGCTGAACACAATGAGACCATCCACGCGGCTATATCTTAATCCTGTACGGAGTTATTGGCCAAAAACCTTTGGTGACCTTTGGTGACGTCACATGACCTCACAGCTGCCCAACAGCAAAACAGACCTCAAGGTAGTGAAGGTTGATCGTATATGAAGTCATGTATGGTATATGGGGCCATTCCGACCCGTTTTAGTGGTAAAAACAGGGAGTTGATTTTTCCCCCATTGACTTATAATGGGGAGGTCGCGAAATTGACCTGACGTTAGGTCACCGATATCAAAATTCCGAGATATACAAATTGTAGCTACTAATGACCTAATAACATCCTGCGACTTTCAAAGGCCTCCGACATCTACTGTAGCTCTGGCACGGTGACAAAGTTGCAAAAAAGTGACTTGAGGTTGGGTCATTCAAAGTGACCTGGTGACCTGACCTTAAAAGATAGGAGGTTCAAACTTGTACACCATGTGTAAAATTGATGAGGGAATAGTCGTACCAAATTTCGCGGCGCTACGCGCCGCGGTTTTCCCGCTATTCGCGAAAAACCTCAGGAGGGGGCGGATATCCGCCCCCCCGTCGGTGCGCGGGTTGAATTTCTCTTAACAATCTAAAATGTTATCTTAAGCTCTTTTGCCAGTGCCGCCAAGGCTCCTTTTTGCCAGTGCTCCGATGGCTGCGAGTGCTGCTGCCAGTTCGGACCTTCTGTGGACTGCCGTCATGGCTCCTGCCAGTGCCGCCGCGCGACCATGGCGTCTCTCTTCTCCCGCCTCTATGACATTTGACGGCGGATCTTTGACACCGGGCCATGCCCTAAAGGTCAGCCAGTTCCGCGAGGCCACGGGCCCGTTTGGTCGGAGGGGAGGCGGTCAGTCGCCACCGCTGCGCCATGCCTGCTCGAGCTGCCCTGCTGCTGCTGCTGCTGGGCGCCGCGTGGCTCGCCGAGCGGGCTGGCGCGGCTCCCCCTCCTCGTGACAAGCATGTTGAGCATCAATACAAGTGCTGCAAGGAATCGAAAGTCGACAAGTTCAAGAATGCAGTCAAAATCAACACACTGGAAGCCTGTAAGTTATTCTGCAAGGAGAACAAATACGGCCCAGTGGTATGGCGCGCCGAAGGATGGGGATGCGTTTCGGACAATCTCATGTACAGCTGTCAGGAGGTGGAGCACAGCCGTTGTGACGATATGGTGGAGGCCGCCCAGAATGGCCTGTATCGCATGTACGCCCTATCGTCCTCGTTCACCGACGAGGTTACCGTGATTCGCGGGCGGCGCATCAACCAAAGAAGTGTCGTCGGCCTAGGAGTCGACACGACTGATGACTTCAGTGGGAGAGTGGCCGGTGGAGATCGGACTGGGGTGCGCTCTCGAAGGGGCAACAGAAGAACTACAATTCTGAACACTGGGCGAGTTGAAAGCGACACCTTACGCATGAGGGGTCGAGCACTTCGCTCCGCCAACCACGATATGTCCTCAAACTTGTTTGATCTCGGAGATCGTGGAAGCGCCGTGTTTGTCAGGAGAAGGCAGCGCAGAGGCGTAACACGCTTCACAGACCAAACCTCTGATTTCACGGACGGTACGAGGGAGAGACGAAATCAAGACATCAACCTGGGAGAGTCGGGCAAGCTGCAAACAGGAGAGCTTGCCGTAGGAACAGTTAGGACCGAGGAGAGAAACATCCAAAACAATACCAACAACGTTACCTTAGAGAGCACCAGCGTTGACGCCAAGGGAACAGCCAAAATCAAGGTGGACAACCTAGTGAACCCGAATATGGTGATCTCCACTCCCAATGGGCCGGCTCGCAGGGCCACTCGCACTGTCGGCAGCTCGGTCAACGCCGGCGTGGGCGCCGTAGATCGCTTCACTACATTCAGTCTGACCACGACAGGTCGCACCACTCACCGTGGTAACAATGACCGCACACGATCGACCGAGACCGTCGACAAAACCTCCGGTGACCAGGAGACCCTAGCCAACAGCAGTCGCTTCATAAACGGCACCACGGACCGCACGCGCGTCGAGAGTGACGTGGGAACCATCGACAGCATCAACAACCGCACCTCAGGGGCAGCCAGCAACCGCACAGAGATCTTGCGCCGGGAAGGGGGCACACAGGAGATCAGCAAGACCAGCGACTGTCCTGGCTGCAAGGCCCAAAACAAAGAGTTTGTCGAGCGAGACACTGAAAGGCTTGACAACTTGAAGGCTACCAGCCGCTTCAACCGTACCGGAACGCTGACGGAAACCAAGGTCAAGGACGGCAAGAGCCTGAAACTGGTCGGCGTCCTGGGGACCAGTACGAACGGCACGGTTCTGCATCGCAAGGAGCGGGGCAAGGAGAGACGCAAGCATGATGGAAAATCCCGGGTCGGCTGCAAGAAGGGCTCAAAGGACTGCGACTTCAGCTCGTCCAGCTCCGGCGTCACCTTCGTTAACAGCGTCAACGACAGTACCATTGAGGAGGACGTCATCGTGCAAACTAAGAAACTGTCTTCGGCCAGCTTTAGGCTCTAAGAGATCAGGGACTGTCTAACAAATTTCAGCCTTTGTGGGTATATATTGATCAGCAGGGCAGGTTTGTCAGATTTCTGGAATCTGAGCTTTTCAGTCCGAACTTACTGCATTGAATAATCAGCATCGCTGAGAGCACGCAATAAATAATGGTAGCTTCTTGTTCTTGTTTTGTTTTGTTTTTTAATAACCGGGCTTTAAATGTAGACTGCTCCTGATGACAGGTACGTATTATAAGCAAATTCAACCCCACTGTTGCTGGGGTTCTTTACCACACACCACTTGCTGGCGACGCAGGGGGGGGGAGCATACCGCCCCCCCCCCAGCCGATAACTCGAGAACAATTAGACAGAGCGAAACGGGCGAGGCGACAAACAAAAGAACGCGGCGAGACGCTTTGGATGAGTACTTTGAAGTTGAGTGTTTAGTTCAAAGGTTGGGTAAAAGTCATGTCAAACATCCTGAAATTAGACTTTCAGCCGCAGGCGCGAATCCAGGGGGAGAGGGGCCAAAGCCCCGATAGATAGGCGGTGGAATGCCTTTTACGGACATCAGCATTTCTTTTAAATTCATTTCATAATAATGTCTGGTATACCAGAGTTAGAGTTACTATGGTAACTCTCTAAATTTATATCCAACCTTCAGATCATGTCGCTTCTCTCCCTGAAGTCAGAGTGCCGCCCGCCCCCTCAATTCGAAGTGCCGCCGCCATAGTGAAATAAATGCCGCCCTGTGCTGACTGCTCCCATCCTATAGAAATCCTGGATCTGTCTCTCGACGATAAACTTCGTCAGGCTCAGGACTGTGCACAATCTCTCACCGAATGATACACAAGTGTCAGATTCATGAAGGGGTCCGTTAAGCATAGGCCAGGGTCAAGGTCAGGTTAACCAGGGCGGTGTTTCACGGCCGCGCGCTGCTGTATTGGTGCGGCGTTTGAGAAGAATTCGGCTGGACCCTTCAGCGTTGCGAGCGTCCGAGTTTGTTGATGTTTCCATAGAAACCCAACTCGCCGCTGGTATGCCGTAGCTCCCAGCACTGCAGCGCGCACAGCGTTAGGACGGTGACACAGGGCCCGGGTAAGAACATATCCTCCAAGTTGGTATTCGCGTTATATGACATGTGTTTTACGGGACATCCATGTTATCACGTTTGTGCAGTCAAGAAAGATCAATTTAAAAATAAACCATCATGATCGTAAGGAAATCACAAAAAATCCCCAAAATTCAGTTCAAGATTTTGGAAAACGTAAAACAATAATGAAAATCGAATATAACTAACCATTTGATTTTGCAGGGTCATACGTCATATACATATTGCAGGGTCATATGCATATGCAATGCATATATTGCACTGCATATGCATATATTGCAGCATATGTCAGTCAAATGGACTTTACCGCATGTGTGTACGTTTAATCTGTTATTTTATGTTGTTTTTTATCACATGCTGTCTTTGATCTAAAACTCAGAAATAGTGACGTCACTAAAACCTCGACACCTAAAAAAATATCTGACCAATTGTTTCACAATAAACTTCAATCAGCTCCTTACAGGAGCAGGTACCCAAAATTTGGTGTGCTTGCGATGTGCCGCTTTTAGCTAACTATGGTGCGGCGAAAAAAGGGGGAGCTGAACGCCCCCCCCCCCTCTCCAACTCGCTGGTTAAAGATATGCGCGGCATCTTATGAGGTATACAAACTTGTGAGGCTTTGTTAGGCATGATAATTGAATAATACATGTTACAAAAGTTTAGTTCCCCGATGACCACCAGCGAAATTTGATGCGTAACACCACGAACCATTGCGCAGTACGACCATATTGGCCACGCTCGGTTCAGTGGTGAGATATTAAGCCGAAAGTTTGACGTACCACGCAGGGTGGCAACAGATCCAGGATGCAGTGTGTCCTCTCTCATCAGTTACCAGCTGAGCTGGATAACGTCGAGGGTCAACCAGCCTGCACTCTACCGGCATTGAGCACTGTCGCAGCGAGCTCGACTCACCAGTCGACATGTGTAAAATGCTTGAGGTGCCCCTGACAGGCCAGTGGTGCCCTTGCTAGGCCTGTGGTGCCCCTGGCAGGCCTCTGGTGCCCCTGACAGGCTTGCAGTGTCCTTGGAAGGACTGTGGTGTCCCTGGGCTCTGACAAGCCTGAGGTGCCCCTGACAGGCCCGTGGTGCCCTTGTTAGGCCTGTGGTGCCCTTGCTAGGCCGCTGGTGCCCGTGGCAGGCCTCTGGTGCCCTTGCTCGGCCGCTGGTACCCCTGCGCCCGGAGAGGACTGGTGCCCCTGAAATGTCTGAAGTGCCCCTCGGCAGGCCCGTGGTGCCCCTGACAGGCCCAAGGTGCCCCTGCGAGGCCGGTGGTGCCCCTGGCAGACCTCTGGTGCCCCTGGCAGGTCTGTGGTGCCCCTGGCAGGTCTGTGGCGCCCCTGGCAGACCTGTGTTGACTGGTGCCCCTGCTAGGTCGCTGGTGCCCCTCGCAGACCTGTGGTGCCCCTGGGCCTTGACAAGCCTGAGATGCCTGGCTATGACAGGCTCGTGGTGCCCCTGATAGACCAGTGGTGCCCTTGCTAGGCCTGTAGTGTCCCTGGCAGGCCTCTGGTGCCCCTGCTACCCCTGCGCCCGGAGAGGACTATGGTGCCCCTGAAAAGCCTGAAGTGCCTCTCGACAGGCCCATGGTGCCCCTGGGCCCTGACAGGCCCAAGTTACCCCTGCGAGGTCGGTGGTGCTCCTGGCAGGCCTCTGGTGCCCCTGGCAGGTCTGTGGTGCCCCTGGCAGGCCTGTGTTGACTGGTGCCCCTGCTAGGCCGCTGGTGCCCCTCACAGGCCTGCGGTGCCCCTGGAAGGACTGTGGTGCCCCTGCCCCTAGGGGTGCTCATGGGCCCAACAGGCCCGTTGTGCCCCTGACAGGCCTGTCGTGTATACTTGCTAGACCTGTGGTGCCCCTGCTTCCTGGCAGGCCTGTGGTGCCCCTGGCGGGCCTGTGACGCCCCTACAAGGCCGTAGGTGCCCCTGACAGGTTTGTGGTGTCCCTGGAAGGACTTTGGTGCCCCTGACAAGCCTGAAGTGTCAACGACAGACCCTTTAGACGCCAGGGTCAAGTTCGTCGGACTGACAACGATTTGCTTACCTGATAACGTTCCTGGTAAGTACTCACTACTCAGCGTCCACAACATATATGCACATAGCACATTCATATATACTTGCTTACAATTGGCAAATGTGGTTGTGGCTAAGAGTTAAGATACTGACTAAAAATAAAAAATAAAAAGAAAAAAAAAACTGAAAATGGGGGCACCACCAAAATGAAGTTGACGAAATCCGTTGAGTTTTTAATTTTGGGTATAGGTAGGGGCACCACTTCGATTCATGACCCTCCCCTTGGAGTTTTCCTGGATCCGCCCCTGCTTCTAACTGCCATATTTATTGTTGGATTGACTAGAAATTCACCTTACATACTCACAAATGTTTGGTCTTTCGTATAGTGAAAGAAAAAAGAAAATCGGCCGGTAACTTTTTGAATTATCGGCGTGTAAACGCAAAAAAGTCGCTCATATGGCAGATTTGACCACATTTGACCTCATTTGACCTTGAAGATATTGACCTAGGGTCATGAAATTCACACACAACAGAGTTCCCCATGGCCCCCACCTACCCTCCAAATTTCGTCTTTCTAGCTCCAGTGGGAGCTGAGATCTTAGGGGGGCGACATCCGCCCCCCCCCCTTCCACTGGGCGTAGTACTCGCAACCCTTCCACTGCGCGTGTTAACACTGATACTCGTATAAACATTGCTGTAAGCTACGCTCCATTTGTGTAAATATTGGGACACACCTCTCTCAGACGGAGATCTGGGTTTAATCTGGCAGATGGCGCAGACCCGGCGATCCTGCGCCGTGACGCAGACCGTGCTGTCCGACCTCTCCCGCTCTCCCCACGCCCCACAGCGTGTGGCCTGTCCCTCATTAGATAGTAGGCACCTACCTATACATAAAATCACCAGTCCGGCAGTTGTGATGCCTGTAGATTCTCCGATTACTCACACCCGCTTACAATATCAAAGCAAATATTCTACTTGTTTCTTTAAAAAAAACATGGCCCAGGCACTTCAAAAAGAAATTACCTGCAGGCCATGTTTGTGTTTAAACTGACAGCGATTCTGATTAATTAATTAAGGCACATAATTGTAAGAGCATGTTACCACTGACTCCGGCACTCTAAGGCCCAAACAACTGATTTTTTTATATATAATATTTCCTTCGATATTGTCATCGGGCCACCTCAGCCATAACGAAATCTGATATGCTAGATTCTCTCATGGTGGTCTGCCTCGCCGCTGTGCTATTTTATTCCTCGGTTGTGCTAGTCTGTCCCTCCGCAATGCTAGTTTTTTTCCGCAGCTTTTCAAGTCCATGTATTTCCGCTGTGTTAGTCTGTCTCGCCGCTCTGTTTGTCCCACCGCTATACTGGCCTGTCCCGCCGCTATACTAGCCTGTCCCACCGCTATACTGGCCTGTCCCGCCGCTCTGCTAGTTTGTCCCACCGCTATACTGGCCTGTCTCGCCGCTGTGCTAGCCTGTCCCGCCGCTATGCTAGCCTGTCCCACCGCTATACTGGCCTGTCCCGCCGCTATACTGGCCTGTCCCGCCGCTGTGCTAGTCTGTGCTGTATGCCCCGACTCTGCTGGCCTAGATTCACCTGTGCCGGTCTGACCGGACACGCCACGGTACTAAAGGTCAGCCGGACGACGGTACCATTGCCACGGTCCGTGTCACATCGCCTGGGCACGCTACATTTTATGTATCGGTGCTCCCAGGGAGAGAGATCACTAATCCGCCCCGAAATTGAATGTGAAAATGGATTCCTGAATTTGCTTGCAGTTCTAAGGAGTTTTGATATCGAGCTCCTCCTGTGCATTATTGTTTTGCCAGGTCTCATCTCATCTCATCTGTATTTCACATGCATGCAACATATATAGGCATGACGAACGTCCTGGGATTGGTGCACAGCCCAAGTGTCTGGGCTATGGTTTGTTACCAGTGTGTGTGTGTTTTTTTTTCACAGCTCTATCAATCCTTAAAGGGACCCTCCCACCTTCAAAAAGTTAATGAATTAGCATTAAAGTGATGTCCCTTGGTTCAGAAAGAGCGAAAACGAATATCTACCAAACTTCACCGAAAAATATTTACTGGTTTTCAAGATATTAGGCTTTTACTTTTGTTTACTTTTTGGGATCTCCCTGTTACTAGCGACTTTATTTGGAAGCAATAATTTGGCAGCCTTAAAGTGCGGCAGACGTTGCGCGCAAAGCAGCGTATACCACCACGTGTTAACGATGGTTTTAGTCTAAGATTTAAAAATCGTTAGATCTCCGCTGACGTCACAAATTCTAAGGGGGCATACCAATGCATTAGCCCCTTAGAATCCGAAAACTGCAAGTTTGAAATTCCATATCTTCGAATTAAAGCATTTCTCGATGTTGTGAGTGCCCAAACCGGTATTTGCAGGCCATGGCCACCAATTTGGCTATCTCAACTCAAAACTAATGTTAAGGTGGGAGGGTCCCTTTAATCCTCATTCTCTTCTGTTCTCAATGCCTCCTCATACCGTCCCACTGCACTGGCGGATCCAAGGAAGCTGACAGAATTGACGAAAATCTGTCCGCTGTCGTTTTTTCGCATGCAACTAAAGCTTAACGACTTTTGTGTGAAAGCAATTGATATTAATTCGCAGTAATAAATAAGGAAGCCAAATGTCAAATCATGTCTTTTTAGCTTAACCGTTTCGCCCCCCCCCCCCCCTAAGATCTCGTAAATTTACCGGCCGATTTTCAAAATCCAAACGGCATTCGTTAACTTTTTGGTAGAGCATCCCTCTGCAGCTTTCAAAACTACCTTTATGGATCCACCAAGGCGTGACTCTCCTGTCCACTCATAACAAATGTATTGTAACAAGATACCTTAAAACCGCCCGCCACTAAATTTTTCAGATTCTACGAAGCCATGACTCATGAGTGCATCGCGCTAGCCATTGATCTTAATTCTGACGTCATTGGGGCGTACTCGAATGATATGGCACGGACCTGTTTAGGAAACCCCGGGGGCTTGTGGAAAAAAAATTGTATACGATTTGCGACACGGGCGGTGCGGGTACCGCACTGTTTGGGTTAATGGGGGGTCGAGTTCAGTTCGATAAGCGGGGGATCAGGCCGGCACGTGCGGGCTAGTGCCGTAAATTCCCGGACGGGTCGCTGAAAGGCATCAAACGCCTGTCATGACGTCAGCTTGATCAATTGCAGACATCTTCAGAATAAGATACGAAAACACGCGGTGATGGTTCATCACCTAAACGTAGAGAATTCCGGTGGCGAAAAAGCGCCTTAATAGATGAGACGAATGAGAAGATGGAATTAACCAGCATCCCCCGCATGAGTGGGGAAATCCCGTCTGATCTGACGCCTGACGAGAGCTCATTATGGGTTTGGGTTTGTTCCAGCACTTAATTCTAGCGTTTGTTCCAGCGTCTGTTGGGGCCCCCTCCCGGCTGACTGAATTTCTCGCGATTGGACGGAACACGAAAAGTCAAATGGCAGCTTTGCCATTCTCTTTTGGTCGGCCTAGCAAACTTATGCAAGGAGAGAAACGTCCCATCAAAATGAGATAAATTGGGAAAGGCACTGATAAGCTCGGCATAAGTGCAGTAATGGCGAATTATACGCTAGTCTACCTCCCTCGATCAGCTGCATGACGTGGAAGACTTGATCCGACCTTGACCTAAGGTCAACGAACCAAGTTGACATAGTTTACAGAAAGAAAAATATTCGACGGGACTGAGCGAAGTTATTTAAAAATGAACCCCTACATTGGCGCCTTCGACCTGATGTCAGAGGTCATTGAATGGCCTGGAACCTTGAAGTTGCGCACCAGTCGCTGTAGCTCGAAGTGGCACGTAAATCGCTTTTTGGGAAGCTCTAGTTCATGGGGCAAAGCAGCGATGGGTTTGTAGTGTAGGTACATATCTCTAGGAATCTTGGTCATACCCACACTCCTCCCTTTGGTCGAAGCGTATCAATAGGCTCCGGCGAGTGTTAAAAAAAAAAATATCCTGCGATTTAGGTTAAACATCCGTCGACATTTCAATGTATCAACTGACATCGTGAATTCGCACCAGTTACAGTGCATTAGTTTGGTGTTGAGATAGCCAAATTGGGGTCCCTAGCTTACAATTAACGGTTTGGGCAGTGGGCACTCACAACATCCAGAAATTCTTTAATTCGCACATATTTAAAATTTCAAAGTCTGCAGTTCTTAAATCCTAAGATGCTAATGCAATTGAATGTCTCCTTAGAGGCTGTGACGTCAGCGCAGGTCTAGCGATTTTTAAGTCTTATACTAAAACCTTGGTAAAAGACAATTGTTGCTCTGGTGGTATATACTGGTATGTACTGCCTTGTGCGCAACGTCGCACTTTTAGGATACCAAATTATTGCTTCCAACTGACGTCATAGGAACACTGAGGCACCAAAAATAAACAAAAATGAAAGCCTTTTATCTCAAAAACCGATGAATATGTGTTGGCGAAACTTGGTAGATATTCATGTTTGCTTTTTCTGAACCACGGTACAGTGACCTTTATCCCATTTTTTTCCTTTTTTTGAAGGTGGAAGGGTTCTTTTGATTCGAATTACTCTATCT